>NC_140940.1:150603265-151203265 GCF_014529385.1 Adiantum capillus-veneris
AGGTATGCACCGACGGTAACGAACTAGAAGAAAAGGCTTTGGTACCCATGCATGCATATTACAAAGATCCCAATGGATATGCAGCAAATCCTGTCTATTATCCACCTGAAGAACCTAAGATGCAAGAACCTTGGAGCATGATTGGAAGTACGGGACCACCAACAACTACCCAGGCTGCAGAAGACGGAAGATACAGCTTGGATGAACGAACATTGTTGTTCATAGCCAATGGAGGCATGGGCGGACAGAGGCATGCTTACCAACAGAGAGGAGCTCAAGGAGCACCTCAACAGCCTAAGGGACCCTGCTACAAGTATGGTGGAGATCACTGGCTAAGGGACTGTCCTCACGATGAAACCATTAGAGTCAATGCGTATTACACCGAGTATGGAATTACTCACTTGATTCCTGATTTCCCTGGGAACCCGAGCAAAGGAGCAAAAACTACTTTAAACATGCTGGAAGTAGTGCCATCGAGTGGGGGGTCAGAAAATGAAACAGTAATACCTATTCAGGTAGTCACACGGGCACAAGCTCAAAGAAGAACCCATAATTGAAGAGCCAAAGACCGATGCCCCTAGTGCAAAAATGAAAAATCAACGAAGCACTTGGAAAGCTAGAAAGGCTCGTATGAAAGCCAGCAAGGAATGAGAGCAAACGGCTCTATCCGAGGAGCTAAAACACACAAAGGATAGATTGGAGAAATTAGAGGATCTAACTAGTTTAAGTTCACACACTGCTGCAACCATAGGGCCCAAGGAAATAGTGGAACCCAAAAGTGCAGGATCGGGAGGATCAGTACTGGTAGAAAAAGTAAATGAGCGGCTTGATGCACTTTTAAAATCATATGAAGCCAGACTCAAAAACAACCAAAACCAAGAGCAACGATGGATGACTTATCCATATGAGGAACTAGAAAAACAGAGGTTGGAAATGTGTAGGAAGATGATTGAAACAGAACAATCCTTGATAGAAAACCCACCTAGTAAACCTGCAAGTTGGCACGAGGTGCCATCTCCAACCCCTATCACACCAACTCTAGAGAAACAAGCAGACACAAAGGAGGGACTCACGACTGCCTCAGAGTCTCAGTGGGAACCTATCATAGTGTCAAATACAACAGATGGGACATTTGATGGTTTCCAACCCAAAACATCGGCGGGAATGGGCAAAGAGTGTGACAGTTTATATGACCTGTGGAAGCAAATCCGGGAAGTAAATGAAGCTAATGGGGTAAACTACCAACTAAATCGTGCTTAGAAGGAGAAAAATGAGATCTTACCTCCCATTGAAGAATTTGAGGCAAGATCACAAATGAACTTTGATATGCATTCACAAGAGGGAGACCAGGGGTGAATTAGCTCGGGGCACAGCCAACTAGACTCACTAAAAACTCTATCCTCTTACCTAGGGGAGTATGAAGCTAAGTCTGAAGTGAGAGCAATCCCATCTCAAAGACTTTATCCCAAGAGAGTAATGGATTCACAAGGGTTGATTGAGTTATTGTCCACCCCTGTGGCATGCACAATCACGTTAGCCGAACTCCTGAGGTTACGACCAAACATGTGGACTACCGTAGGCAAATGCTTAGAAAACTTTGGAGTAAAAGACCCTACCTCGAGGATTCAAGAAGGGATCAAAGAATTGGACAAGCCTCAATTGAACATTAGGCATGTACCTTTAAGCAAGGTTGGAGAATATTGTGAGGGAGAAGATTGTAATACCACACTACCATTAGAATTCTAGGGAGTAGTATCCAAGGCTATTCTCAATAGTGGAGCGGGACTCGCTATCGCCACCAAAGAAATCTGGAAAAAATGGGAAAAACCGGCTTTGAGAGCAACCAGAATGAAATTACAACTGGCAAATGGGTTCATGGAAAAGCCTCTAGGACTTTTAGAAAAAGTAATTGTCACCTCTTCTGGAATCGAGTATGAGCATACATTTGCAATAGTTGATTTCGGCAAAAAGAACAATTACAAGATCATCTTGGGAAGACCGTTCATGAGACAATTAAAGATGGTACAGGATTGGGGTTATGACCACATAAACATCAGGCATGGGGGAGACTACAACCAAAATATACCTAAAAGACCATAGGTACAAAGATGTGAACCGGACACCAGTGGAAGAGTTTGATTCGTCTACGTTGGCAGGATCCGAACTCTCAGCATGGTTAGGGCAGAAAAAAGAGCTATGGATGTGTGGAGCTTCACATTGTGGGAGCTTGAAAAGAGAGGAATGCATCTTAGAAAGAGCTATTGAAAACAAGGATTATATTTCGAAACCTTTTCCTGAAGATGCATTAGAACCTATGGAATGGGAACACATACTAGCAACGTTGGACGTCTGTGCTATTACAGATAGCCCAACGACAAAATTTTGTGATAAGGATGGCTATGATGTGCTACCCTATTACATGGTATACCTTGTACCAGTACAAGATGAGAATGTAGACTCACCAGAACAAGAAGAGTTTTATGACTCCTCTGAGCATCTGGAGTTAAGTAACGATGCAGATAACGAGTGTTCAGACAGCTCGAGAGAGAGTAGGGAAACAACCGCAAATATCAAGTTTTATGATTTTGCAAATCAACACCCTAGACGCCAGGAATGCTATAGAAAAAAAGAGCAGAAAACAAGATTAGAGAAAACCCGATGCCCATGATAAAAGACAAAACACACTATCTAATGCTAGTCAAGGTAGAGGATTGTGTAAAAGACAAAATATCAGGGAGATTCTCAAGAGTTCGAGGGAAAAGGACACATGAGGACATTCAATAAGCACGGAAAACTAAAATGGAAACAAATTTAAGAAAAGCTCAACAATCAAAACGTGGAAAGACAAAAGATCCAAAGTGCACCAAAATGGAGCGTAAAAAGAAATACCAAGAACTTAAACGGACGTTACGAGAGGTATGGACTACTGAGGTAGAAAGTGAAGGTAAGGAGGATTCAGAAAAAGAAAACATGGATGTACCATCCCACTATCGAAAATTCACCATCTAAGACAGAAAAATCAGAAGGACACCACCAATAAAAGAAAGAATAAACCAGGGACCTTACGATGGGCCGGAAAATGCAAAACAAATTGACCTCGCTGCGCCAAGCGAAGAGCCTCAGCTTGTCTATATAGCAACTGATTTAGGGCCTGAAGAAGAAGAAATGCTAACACAGCTTCTCAAGAAGTATAAAGATGTGTTTGCATGGTCTTACAAAGACCTCAAGGGAGTCGATCCATCGATACGCCAACATACAATTACGTTAAAATCAGATGCCAAACCAAGCAAACAGCGTCCTTACACATATAATGACACATTCACTAAACAAATCAAAGAAGAGATTGACAAGCTGAAGGATGCCGAATTCATCTATGAAATCGAGCATACAGATTGGGTGTCAGCCATTCTGGTTGTCCCCAAAAAGAACGGAAAGTTGTGTGTGTGTGTGTGTGTGTGTGTGTGTGTGTGTGTGTGTGTGTGTGTGTGTGTGTGTGTGTGTGTGTGTGTGTGTGTGTGTGTGTGAACCTCAAAAATATAAATGCAGCAACAATAAGGGATAATTATCCCTTGCCAATCAGAGAACATGTGCTTGAGAGGGTAGCGGGAAAACAAGCCTATTCATTTCTGGATGGGTTTTCGGGGTACAACCAATTGGCACAAAATCGCATTTGCCACAGAATGGGGAATATATGCGTATAGAGTTATGCCTTTTGGCCTAACCAATGCCACAGCCACCTTCCAAAGGTTAATGACTCATGCATTCAAAGAATACCTAAGAATATTCTTAGAAATATATATAGATGATCTCTGTGTCCACTCTCTTATTCGAGAAGAACATAGTGATAATTTACAAAAGGTACTTGAGAAGTGCAGAACATATCGAATCTGTCTCAACCCGAAAAAGTGCATTTTTATGGTAAGGCAAGGCCGCATTTTAGGACATATTGTCTCAAGAAATGGCATAGCCACTGACCTAGACAAAATTAGAGTCATAGCATACTTTCCCAGGCCTACTAATGCCAAACAAGTACAATCCTTCATGGGACACTACGGATATTATCGAAGATTCATATATATGTATGCGGTCATTGCAGAAGCACTATATCGCTTAATAGTCAGTTTCGACTGGACTGAGGAGTGTGAAACTTCATTCAAAAAGCTTAAGGAAAACCTTGTATCAGCACCTGTACTTAGAGCTCCAGATTGGGAAAAGATATTCCATGTTCACATTGATTCCTCTACATACGCAATTGGGAGTATTCTGGCTCAACCTGGAGACGGAACAATGGATTTCCCAGTTTGTTATGCAAGCCGGCAGCTAAATAGTGCAAAAAAGAACTATACCACCACTAAAAGAGAGGGATTAGGAATGATATATGAAGTAAAGAAATTTTGGCATTATCTGCTTGCAAACAAATTTGTGTTCTTCACAGATCACCAAGCTCTTCTACATCTAGTAAATAAACCATGAAATACTGGGAGAATTGTACGCTGGTTTATTATATTGCTAGAGTTTGACTTCACAATGGTAGTAAAAAAAGGTAAAACGCATCTACGAGCGGATCGTCTTTCAAGGCTACAAAACGGAGAAGCTCCTGAAGGAGTCGATGATGACATACCTGATGCTTATCTTTTCAATATTGAAATGATACCCAAATGGTCTCAGAAAATTGTTAGCATTCATTCCTTTGGAGATAGATTTGATAAAAAGGAAGAGGGATCCAAACAACAAACATTTTGACACATAAAAAACTTTCAATTGATTGCGGGACGACTATACCATCTAGGCTCAGACAAAATTCTACGATTATGTATAAATCCAGAGGAATTCGAGTGTTATCTTGAGGAGGCACACATCCAAGACTGTGCATTTCATTGTTCAACAATGAAAACACACCAAAGATTAAAACTATATTGGCCAACTATGTATGCTGACACACATGATTATGTTAACAAATGTATTATATGTAGTGCCAAACGACCGGTGGATCACGCGACATTGTTTCACGTAACCATTGCACCTACATGGAGTCAATATATCATTGATTTCTTAACAACAAGGACATTTCCTGAAAACATAACAAAAGCACGACAAAGGGCTATAGAGTTGGAGGCTCAAGACTTTAATTTAATCAACTCTACAAGCGAGGATAGGACAATCAACTTAGAATCTGTGCAAGTGAAAGTGAATATCTATTGATTCTAGAACACGCACATGGAGGAAGAAGCGGCGGCCATTTTTCAGGCGATAAGACAGCAAAAATTGTCTTGACCGTGGGGATATGGTGGCCTACATTGCACATGGATGCTGAGGAATTTGTAAAGCGTTGTGACGCATGTCAGCGCAATAAAGTGCCGATAAAAAGAGATGAGATGCCACTACGGCCAATGATGGGAGCACGAGCATTTGCAAAATGGGGAATTGATTTTGTGGGGCCTATTTCACCCCCTACGTATCGCACCCATACCTAATATATCATTGTGGCTACGGAATATCTCACAAAATGGGTTGAAGCCAAAGCGACACAAAAAGCAAATGCAAGGACCACTGCACAATTTTTGTATGAGAATGTCTTTGTAAGATACGGATTACCAATAGAAATTGTCAGTGATCGAGGAACACATTTTCCTAATGAAGTTATTGAATACCTGCTAGAGGAATTCATGGTCATACATAAAAAATCAACTCCATATCATCCACAAGAAAATGGACAAGTTGAGGCCACAAATAAAACCCTATGCACTGTTTTGACTAAAATTGTACAAAATCGAGGGCAGACTGGGATCAACAATTACACTCAACACTATGGGCATACAAGGTAGCTTATAAAACATCAATTGGAACAACACCGTACAACATGATGTTTGGTCTAAACGCTATATTACCCATAGAGTTTTTGATTTTAACTCTACAAGTGGCAAAACGCTTAGAATGGACAGGCCATGAACTCTCTTCAAGAATAGATGATCTTGAAAAGGTAGATGAACTTCGACTGAGAGTTGTAGCTTCGATCTATGCTCAAAAGAGAAGACAAAAGGAGTTTTTTGACAAAGCATGTGCGCACAAAAGATCTTAAAAAAGTTGATTATGTACTTGTTTACACTTTGAAGCAACATGCCAAAAAACTAAAAAAGCGAGGGAT
Organism: Adiantum capillus-veneris; assembly: GCF_014529385.1. Lineage (NCBI taxonomy): Eukaryota > Viridiplantae > Streptophyta > Polypodiopsida > Polypodiales > Pteridaceae > Adiantum > Adiantum capillus-veneris. The sequence continues at coordinate 150,609,411 of NC_140940.1, forward strand.
GGGACCCTTTGTGATTAGTGACTTATCACAAAGCGGAGCCGTCAAACTTGTGACATTCGAAGGTGAAGAAATGCCAAATTGGATTAGTAGGTGTCGATTAACAAAAGTATCATTTACCACTAACACAGGATATGCTTCAATAAATTCATCATGAAAAACAACGGACAAAGGAGGAACAGAGGGTAAAAGAAGAAGCACAAGTAGAAGCAAAATAACGCATTGCAAAAAGAAAGCTTCTACGACAACAACAACCAATTGGATCACCGTTGCGAATAAATGCTATTCGATTAACAAATTTTAATGAAGACACAGTGGATCCAATAATTATAGTCAAAGTGGGTAGCAACCAAGTTGACTCGATGGCATTGCTTGATTCAAGAGCTCAAGAAAATCTAATTTCTTGCAAATTATATAAACAACTCAAGCTCGAAGAACAACTCCATCCTACTCAACAAGCACTGGAAAGCAGTACATCACATTCATTAAGCATGTTGGGCTGGACGATATTGCATGTACAAATACATCAATATGTTTATCCCCACAAGTTTTATGTGGTTGAGGATGCGAGCACACTACATCCAATGTTGTTGGGACAACCATGGCAGAAAGAGTATAATGTGCAGATAGATTGGAGTTCGAATACGGTCAAAATTCAACAAGCACAACAACACCAGGTGGTAGCATTTGCTCAGACAACCCGGAAGAACCAGATAATGGTGTCACAATCACTTGATAAAGAGCAAAAAAGCTAGGTGCCACTTAACCAGCAAAAGAACCACCGTATTCAATCAAAAAATGAGACACCATAGGCGACAATGATTAGATCAAGGTCAGCAATACCTAAACAACAGGTATGGGTACGGAAAATGGAAGTGAACGAGCCTACACACAACAATGCAATAGAAGACGACCTCCAAAAAACAATGTTAAACAAACACCGAACAGGGTCATAAAACAGATCTGGATACCGAAAAACATGCTCAATTTCCAACTACATGAGACATGCATTTGGATCCCCAAAGCGATGCTACAGGAACTCCCTTCAGTACAAGCAACACAAGCAACCAGGCAATCACTAAATCCGACATCAGCAAACCGATCTATGTGGGTGCCGATCAAAAGAACCGCAATAACAACCAAAAAAGAGGCCATAAACCTACAAACGCCTCCAAATCAAAGCTACAAATGGCAATCAAAAGAAAAAAAGATTATGGCCACATCAGACACGACACTCCCATCAACGGAGACCACAACGGCCATATCTACAGTAGCGGCAAACCAAGCCACTTTCGCAAAGAAGATGATCAAACAACGAGCGGCAGAATTACAACATTTAATTGCAAAGAAAATTTGCCAACTAAACCAGGAACAAACAGGAAACCTCGACATCGAATGCCAATGAGCATCTTGCTTATTCCCTCCTCTCGCACCGCATTAATTTTACCATGCATTGACTGAGTATGCATCAGGTAGGGCCACGTTACAAAGCCACGCATTAGCACGATTTTAACCCATTCACTGCACATACCCCGAGGCGATACCTTGTCGTCCGGGAGGACTCCGATTAGGAGGGGGGAGGCATTCTCAATGCGAACCAGATGACCGTAAAAAGCAGCAAAAAGAGCATGTTTTGACTATTTTTGAGGGGTTTACGTTTGATTGTGAAATTTTCTGGACTAACCTAAGTACATATGCCCTTATACAGCATGAATCTACATATATATGAGGCCAAACGCCAAATTGAGGCCTATAGGTGTATATATGTAAAAATAGTCATTTTTCAAGCAAAATATTGGTAAAATGGAGAAATCCGGCCATAAAAATTACATGTGAGTGTACATAGTGTATCAAGGTGAAGTTTTTGATTTATTTTGATTTTTGGGGTTTTTCCAGGTTGACTTTCTATGTTTCTTTTAATTTTACTAATTATTGATAGAAAAACTTTAAAAATACAGAAAGTGGGTGAATTGCGAACGTAATGAAAAACAAAAAAAATGGGGATGATCAGTGACTATAAGACAACCCAGGTACAGTGTGGGTGCAATTATGAGAATGAAGCGGGAGGTGTGTTGTGGCCAGATTTTGACCGAATTATCAAAATTTCCAGAAACTGAGCAAACGAAGTCCAAATGGGGAACTTTTTGAGTTTAAACCGCGTTTCGCAAAAAGTTAGGAGCACATGTCAAATTTCATGAAAAATGGTTCGGGGACCCCCATTATAAGATTTTTTCAACCCACTTAGAGCTCATTTCTACTATTTCACTTGTGAGAGAGAGCTCTAGCCACCTAGAGCGCACAAGACTTCTAGCAGCTGATACGTCGCACACAGGCACCCGACGGCCACCAAATATGAGAGGTAGACTCAACACCTTATGCTCTTTGTGTATATTTGATGTTTTGTCGCCAAGACTAGCATAGAACTCCAACAAGGTCTGCAGGGTAGAGGCCTGTGAGCATAGGTAGCCACCTAACAGCTAACCCAATACCAACAAGACTTCATAGGGGGTTTACCCTAGCCTAGGAGACCAATCTTGGATGCCCAAAGGAGGCAAGAAAGCAACGGAGAAAACCCTAGCATCTCAAGCCCTGCAAGAGGCCACAAAGAGGAAAATCCGGCAAAAGTGGCCCGAATGATACCAAAACTCATAGAAAGGAGCTTTTGGACGATCTCTACAAGGCTACATAGTCCACATGGCCATAAGGCGACCCAAAACAGGTCTAAGCTTCAAAAACGGCATCAAAAACGCAAAGCGTCACTTGTCTCTCACAGCCAAGCGAGACGTCCGTTTGCCACCAAACTTCACGAGCGGCTTACCAAGGCCTTCAACAACCAAGTCCTGTGGTGGTAGACCACTACAAATCATTGGGGGCATGCAAATGCAATTGTGGGTGCTTCCAGAGAGACAAATCACCAAACGAAGCTTAGGTGAAGCCAAAGCCAACAAGAACCACATGGCAAGGTTCCCCAAGGGTTCATGAAGCTATGTTGTTCATCATCAAGAAATTTCATCGCGGAAAAGCGCTCCAAGAGTTAGAAATCACCTCTGAGGCTCTGAAAGCCAAGAAGGGAGTTTCTAACTAACCATTGATTTTTTAATTGAAATAAGGCACAAAGAGGACTTAGGAAGGTCATATGCAAATAGTAGTAGGACTTGCTCCAAAAAAAAATGCACAGGAGACATCCTACGCGTAGGATGTCTCAAGGCCACTTTTGGACACCCAACTCATCATTCAGCCATACACACAGCCTCTACATGTCATTTACATCTTATCCCTCAAGTTTCACTCCATTTGGACCAAGTTTGACCTCTTATGCATCAAAAAACACAAAGTCAGATCATAGAGGCAAGAAATGGTCATAGACCTGCCAGAAATGATCCAAATCAAGTGAAACTTGAACCACACACTCTTCATAACATGTCAAAGCTAACTGTGAGGTCACATCTTCAAAATCATGAAAAAGACATCCTACGCGTAGTATGTCTCCAAGCTTGAAATGACCTTCAGGTGGATTTTTTGATCTTCATACATCTTTATCACATTCATCCGAGCCTACCCACCAAACTTCAAGCCAAACACATCACTTTTTTGGCCTCATAGCTCCATAGATGGACTTTTCAGACTCTGAAACACCAAAAATGGTCTTCCTACCCTCAAAACTTATCCAAATTCAAGTCTAAGACCATGGTGATGGTCCACATGCTATGCCCTATCATACTGACAAGTTTCATGCAATTCTGAGCAAAAACACATCCTACGTGTAGTATGTCTCCAGGGTCATTTTGACCTACTAAGCAAAGTTTGACATCATGAATGTGATCAACATGCTACAAGAAGCCTACATATTAAGTTTCAAGTCATTTGGATAACATTTTCTCATCATTACAGGACATCCTACTCATTTGTATACCAAAAGCCTAAAATAGTCCACAATTGCACTCTTTGGTGTCTAAATCAAAATCCAAGCACATAGCTGTGAGGTACAGGTCATAAGCTATCATCATGTCAAGTTTCAAGTCATTCTAATGAAAAAAACATCCTACACATAGGATGTCTTTAGGCTTATTTTGCAACACAAATCCTACTGTTTTCACTTGCAAGGCATCCTTAGTCCCTCTTGAGCTCATGTTTCAATTTTCAAGTTAATTGGATAGTTAAAACTCAGTTTATCCAGCTAATCTATAAAGAACGCTAACTTTGGACTTCTGAGTGCAACAGGATCCATGACAGCCGCTAAGTCGCCAGCAAAGAAGAAAAGAATGACCAACAAGGATTACCTGGATGAGGTGGAACCATTTATAATACCAATAGGAACCATAAAGCCCACTACCACTTGGTTACAAAGCAACTTACTTGAAGCAAACTACCTCAGAATATACCAAGGCATGTTCAAAGACCCAGAGCACAATGCCATAGTGCTGCCAATGATACCACAAGAACTCAATGAGTTCACAAGAAGGCCAGAGATAGTGTCTATCTTGGAAAAATTAGACTTACACAATTATGTTGAGGCCTTGCCAGCAGGAATTGACATTCAGAGAGTCTAGGAATTCATCACAACAATAAAGGAGAATGGCATAGCCAAGGCGACAGATCTGCAGGAAAGAAAAGAATGATTGTGATCACGCCAGAGGTGGTTGCAAGTGCCTTGAACCTCTCTGATGCAGGAGATAGTGTCAACAAGAGGCGAGAAGAGGTGAAGGTATACAAGGAAACCAAGAAGAACTACACCTTCGAGGATATTGCGGATCCAATGGTGGCAACCATGTGCCAACTTTACAACCAATATGTCCATATCTGCACCAAGAGGCCTCAAAAGTACATTGTGCCACCTGCAGAAATTGGAACAACATTCACATGGGCAATGAAGACAAGCAGCCTAGGAGAGATAGATTATGCGGCATACCTGCAATACCACATTGTGAGGATGGGAACCAAGAATCCCACATATATTGCAGCAGGGGAGATCCTCACCATGGTAATATATGAAGATATAAATGCTAAAGGCCAGTGGCCTCTTCCTCCATCACAGAATGAGTGGTTGAAACTGACAGAAGACAAGGAAGAGGAGCTACCTACAGCTCCCAGGGTGACAACCAGACTAAAAAGAAGGTTAGATACAGTAGAAGAAGAGCCACCTTAGCCAAAGAAATGAAAGAAAGCTACCATTCAGATGCCAGCAAAAGAGACTAAATCCCAGAAGGCCGCTCGACTAGAGAGGCTGATGGAGAGCTTCAGAGCCGAAAGAATGCTTAAAGGAGATCTAAGCGAATTATGGAAGCCCTCACTTGAGGCCATGTCTGGATCTTCTCGAAGGATCAACAAGGATTGCTTTGAAGATTATATAAAGAATTTCGAGATCCTACATGCGAGCGGCTGAGAATATTCTAATTATACCTTTTACCAAAGAAGAAGAAGTTGATGATGTGAGGCGGCAGCTGTTAGAAGAGCAGGAAAGTGAAGAGCGAGAGAGGAAAACAAAGGCTGTCGGAACTTCAAAAAGAAGCAATCAACCCCACCATCAAGCTGCGAGTCCAGTCTTCCACCATCACCACCTCCTCCTAGTCCTCCTCAACCTCGACAGACTGAGGAGTTGATTAAATCTGAGAAGCTGCAAGACTCCAAGAAAGAAGAGGACAAAGAGAAAGAGCAGAAGGAAGAGTTTGAACCAAAGCCTAAGAAGCAAGATCCAGAAGCAAAAAACTATGGAATATTCTTGGATCTACTAGCTGTTGGATACACCCTAGAAGAGGCAGCTCATACAGCTTTTCAATTGTCAACCCTAAACCAAAAGAATACACGATGAGCCCTTGTTTGGTGGAGCTAAAGGAGATTGCAACAAATATAATGGATTTGCAACCACAAGCCGAAGATTGGGAAGAAGTGATGCAGAGACTGCAAGGATTAAGACCCAGATCAGAGGCCAAAGAGATTGATATGAAGGGCTGAAGTTGAGTGAAGTAAAGGTGAGCTAATGAACTCTGAAGAAGAGTACCAAAAAATCAGCAATGCTTTGATTGAAGACGAAAAGGAAAGGGATGGGCTCACCCTACAGCTGGCGGAAGAGTCAAAACAGGTTGAGAGCTTGAAAGAGGCCAAAGACAAAGTTGAAATATCACATGAGGCTAGCCAAGATGAGGTGATGAAACTAAAGGATCAAATCAAAGTGAAAGATCAAATGATTCAGAGGTTGAGAGCGTCTCCGGGGTGTCTCCGGGCAAAGCAAGAGCTGCAGAGCTGCAACTAGCACTAGCCAAGATAAAGACATGTTTGAAGAACAAATGATAGAACTTCAAAAAGAGCTGACGCTTGAAAAGAGGTAGAGAGTAATGTTGGCAGAGGGATCAATGGTGATACAAGGCTAGAAGACGCTGCAGACAGAGAATGATGAGGTAAGGCAAAAGCTAGAGAAAGCTGATAGAGTCAATGCAGAACTTAATGACCTATTAGTAGCTACACACACCAGGCGAATGGTGCTACAGTTTCATAAAACCTATCCACACACAAGCAAACAATAGGACACACAGACTAATTACAAGATTAAGAACCAACTTAATCAACCTAATTAGTGATGCTAAATATCACAAATCGAGTGCTTATAGAAGGATAGGAGTGGCCCTAATAGCAATAAGTCATCACACACGCACTCAAATCTAGAATAACGAGAAAGGTGAAACTACTTCATGACATAATGGAATAGAAGAATTGAGACTAATGAGAAAGTACAAATTAGATTAAGAAAGTTTCTCTGATTAAATGGATTAGCACTAGCCTCTTAAGCATGGGTATTAAGCTCAAGGCTAGGCCATCCATAGAGTGAACACTCAAGAGAGGGAGAGCTCTCAAAAGTGGATCCTCAAGAATGGATACTCAAGAATGAATCCTTCTTGCATACAGGCTTCCTTTTAAAGGCTTTCACCAGATTCCCTTCTACTATGGGTTTAAGTTTGAGCCCTCTAGCTAGCATATACATCTTTGGAACTCCCAATGAGCCCAAGACCTTATACAAAGTGAGTAGGAAACATTGTGCACATCCATAGCATATCTTCCACTTGATCCATAATCGGTGTAGCCTGTGTTAGCCGCTCTAACACCCCTTTTGTGAGAGATTTAGGTAATTAAATAATTCAATTAAACTCTCATTGTACCTCTTAGTCTTCTTGCTACAGTCGGAAGGCGCGGTTGCCCTGCAAAATACGTAAATAACACGTTGCAATCCAAGAAAAGCACAAATCGGCATACCTGACACATCCACGAGTACGTATCAACGTTGCACATGAACAAAGAGAGAACGAGAGTGGTAGAAAGGGAGAGAGCACGTGCAGGTGCACCTCTTAGAACAGAGTGCTACGCCAGCACGGCGAGAGAGAAGGGAGGAGATAAGAGAAGAAGAACGCGGACACTGGGTGCAATCTCCCCCCGTGCAAGAGTCACCATTTCCCTCTTGCACGTATTTGTTGTATAGATTTCTTGAATGGTCAAATTGGTTACAAACTGGCCGGCCGGTCATAATTGGCCAAAGCTCATAAAAGAGCACTTGAATAATAAAATGTACATGATATACAAATACGTTTGCATAGGCCAAGCTGGGTCTAGTCTTTTCCACCTGTCAGCTGTAATAAATCATAAAATATCATTTCTATAACTTACCTCTCCATTGGAAAGCAATTGTCCTCAGTTGCGAATATAAAAATCTGCAAACAATACTTGTCAAAAACATTGATTAGTATGTTGTGTCAAAAACATCACATAATTAAAGAAAAATTTATGAAACTAAACAACATTAGCTTATGCCTACCGTCATCCACATACTACCTATTCTAGTGTCCCATACCACTAGAATAAGCACTATATGTCATACCCTGATAAATCAGGATATCATTGGTCACACTCATCATAATCAATTCTCATCAATCTCAAGTTCACTTTCATAAATACTGTCACGACAGAAAATCATCATATACCAATTCCCATCCAATGCCAATTCCAAATCCAAATATCCTTCATCATTTTTAATTTTTGTTTTGAATACCCGGGTAACAAAATCATACCAGTTACAGTGGTGGCCAGCCACTGCAGCATGATTTTGTGATTGGTGTTGCCTCAACCGGCGAGTCTACACCAAGAAGTCGTGCTGCCTAAATCGGCGAATCTGCACTAATGCTGCCTAAATCGGCGAATCTGTATTTAGTATTGTTAAAAATTTTGAATCTATAGTTTGTTGATTGTGCTACCTAAATCGGCGAATCTGCACTAGATGAGCATTCACACACTGCCTAAATCGGCGAATCTGTGTGACTGTGACCAATGGACTAGACAGGGCATACAAAGTAAAAAATAAATGACCTGTCTGATATGAAATTGGAGTAGACTAGAATGTGGAAGCATGTACCAAATGTTAGCGATCATCACACACCAACTGAGCTCATGTAAGTATTGGTATGACAAGTCATCTCAGGAAGAGTCCAATCAAAGAAATTAGAACCCATGACATTAGAAAAAATGGATTTTTCAACATAATGTAAACAAATGGAAGTTATGTCTTCTTAAAAGCATCTAAAAATATTCTTGGCTGCTGCAAAGGTGCTTGGGTATCTATAGGGGTGTGGGAGTATCTGCAAAAAGACTCACTTAAAAGAAAACATATATAATAAATATTAATTTATCAAATCACTATTAAGTTTCTCAAAAACAAAGCACTAAAAACAACTTTGTGTTAAATTCAACAACAATCTAATCATACACTAAATATACATGGCCAAAGGCGTAATATCTTGAGTCTATGGATTTTAAAACTTATACTTCGGGAGAGAATTTGTACGAAATGAGAACAATCAGAGTGATAGACATACATGGGACATGCCATGTTAATAGTGAGAAGTCGACATGAATCTGTGATATATCTGCTTACCAGTGGCATTAAAAGTGGAAATATAATGCACAAAGAGTTTGTGTAATTTAAAATTTAGGTAGATTCATTTGAAAAGAATGATAAATAAACATAGAACAAAATTATGAACATTGTAATAGCAATAGTAAGAACTTATCGAGTGTATGAGTAGTTGTAGGGCAACTTGTGTTGAAATAGTTTTTGAAGCACTAAATTTTAGTTGAAAGTTTCATCGAAAAGATGCTTTCAACTCAGTGTGACCATGTTCAACTAGAATGAGCAAAGGTGCTCGGGATAAGCGTCAATTGTGAGGGTGGTTAGTGTATGCCATTAGTGTCCAGATTATATATGAGTCATGCCTTTTGCGTCGTTCAGGTACTAGGTAGATGCGTGTTCTCTAATGTATTATTATTATTTTATTAAGTTTATATATATATATATAATGCAATTAGTGGATTATTATACATTGCATAATTGTCAAAAATATAACATGATTGATGTCAATTATCAAAACATAACAATAGGGGGTGGCGGGGGGTTGTGAAAAGAAAGAGAGAAATGAAATGAAATGTTATAGTAACCGTCTTTAAAATGCGAAAATTACCTACGAAAACAAAGTGTGATAATCCTTTTGGATCTAATTCAATACCTGGTTACAAATTATACTGAAAGACTAAAACTAAAGGTCGAAAATCATCAGATGAAATGCAGCCACATCGTCATGAATGCGCGAGGATGCTCGACATCGTGCATTGTTAGAGAAAGTATTGCATTGGAGTCGTAGTGGGACAGGTAAGAGAGAGAGAGAATAAATGAAATGTGATATTAACCGTCTCCCAGTGCATATGGGACCAAACCCATACAAGCTTTAAGGATCTAATACAATTTCTGTGTACCAAAAGAAAGTACAATATTTAAAAGAGTGAAAAAAATATTAAAAGAATCGTCATCAGCAACGTCGTGAATCGAGAATGCTCTGCATCGAGTGTCGCTTGAGAAAGGTCGTTGCAGAGCGTCATCAATGTCTACTTCTATAAGCAGTCGGACTGGGAGGGGGAAAAGAGCGAGAGTAAGTGTGTGGACGGTTGCTAACAAAAGGGGGGGGGGGGGGGGGGTGCCAATTTCTGGTCAAGAGCTTCCTACAAGTGAAATTCCATTTGAATGCATCCCAGAGAAATATGGAAGGCCGAGAAGCACATCCCCCATCTCGGATTGCTTTCCATCTACGACGTGCTCTTTTTTTAACAATGCCCTCCGCAAAACCACTAAGATCATACTCTCCTTTTGCATAAAATCCTGGTGACAAAAATCGAATTCCTTCGTCAAAGCCTGCTACTGTACGTACTCCTCAAAAAAGAGACTAGGGCTCTAGTCGTTGAAGTGCTGCGTCAATTTCCGCTCTGTAGGTAGTGTACTCGGAAGGGGATGTGAAGGCGGGGCAATGTGGACTGAAGGTGTGAGGAGAGTGTGATGGAGGGGCTCCGGTGCAGCCAAAAGTGCCTACAAAAGGGCTACTGCAGCACACCTACAGAAGGGCTGACGTCGAGGTGATGGCCTTGGAGCGCATGCAGCCAGCGGTCATAACCAGCGGTCATGACCAGTGGGCATGCAGCAGTTACCCGACCGGGGGGATGAAAGCACCACTGCATGGCATAGGGGTGGTTGAAAATGTGTGTGTGTGTGTGTGTGTGTGTGTGCTGGCAATTGAGAAAGAGAGAGAGATGCGAACTGCTCTTGCGCAAAAAAAAAGAGAGAAATAAATCTAGGGGGGTGCAGATACATGCAGCGGATTCTCGGCCGCCTCCACTACTGCAATGTTTGAGCGAGCTCGTCCTTGTTGAAGACCTTTGAAACTGTCTGTATAGTCTATCCGACAGCTTATAACCTATGATGAGGGAATCCGTTTATGCATGCAGCTGGTACCAGAGACAAAAAAGAATAGCAGATGACGTGCTGGGGACTGCACATTGCATGTGTGTGCTTTTCCAAAGTTGTCCGTATCAACCAGTCATAAAAGGTGTAGGGCTACAGGTTGGGCGCTGCCATGCAGAGAGTTTTTTTTTTTTTTTTTTTTCTTGTTGGTAGGCTCTAAGTGGGCGGCTGAGAGGTACCAAGAAGTTGATTTCGGCTGCTGCAAAGTAGCAGTAGAGAGCATGCAGGTTGGTGGTTGGAGTGGGTGTGGGCGGTTGTACGCACCTGTCTAGCACGAGAGAGAGAGAGAGAGAGAGAGAGAGAGAGAGAGAGAGAGAGAGAGAGAGAGAGAGAGAGAGAGAGAGAGAGAGAGAGAGAGAGAGAGAGAGAGAGAGAGAGAGAGAGAGAGAGAGAGAGAGAGAGAATGAAAGAAAGAGAGATGATAAGGCAATGGAGTGTGGCTATAGATTGGGCCGTCCTTTGTCTGCATGAAAGGTTGGGAGGGGTAGTCCAGGAGCCGCTCTTTTTTTTTTTTTACAGCTGTGGCAGGCGGGTACATGCTAACATTACACGCTAGCTGCAGGTGCTATACACGTTGTTTTTGCTTATCCAGCTTGTGCTACATATGTCCAAAATCCCTAAGAGCTCACCAATTCCGTAGGAATAATGGGAGTTGCTCACAAGCATTTATCTACAAGTCTTAATCTCTCCCCTCGGGCCATGCAACTATATATATATATACAGTTCTTCTACCCTTCAATGCCTTGCGCCATGCAGCATCTGACAACTATGTGTTAGCGTTAAAATTTTTGAACATAATCTTAGGGTTGCTTCCTATTATTAATGATAATTTTACTACTTTCTCTTTCCGTTCTTCTTTATGGCATCATGAATCTAATTGATAATCTCCCCTGCAAAACATCTGATTTGCTATTCCCTTTCCTTCTATTAATTTAGTATATGTTCCTCTCATGTGAAAAATCCTCTAATTCGTCTTCATCTTTATGCAATATATTGTTCAACTGAAGCTTATCTCACTTGTTAAGATCTAATTTCCTATAGCTAGCTTTCCAACAATTATATCAGTACGGAATGTGCCTCTAAGATTAACAAGCATGATCTCTAAACAAATCGGGGAGTTTTTACTACATATGTATATTTGACCTATTGATCCTATGCCCAATACGTTTCTATGGCAAGACATACAATTAAAGCTTGATTGGTAAATAAGATTCGATAAATAAGTGAAATCATTAAGCAAATTATTAAGCAAAATCATGAGAATTTACATCATAATTTACACTTATCTTTGTAAAAGAATTTCTCTGTCACACGTATATGGTGGGGAGCATTTCCAAAGCTCTGATACCACTGCTACAGTTGGAAGGCGCGGTTGCCCTGCAAAATACGTAAATAACATGTTGCAATCCAAGAAAAGCACAAATTGGCATATCTGACACATCCACGAGTACGTATCAACGTTGCACATGAACAAAGAGAGAACGAGAGTGGGAGAGAGGGAGAGAGCACGTGCAGGCGCACCTCTTAGAACAGAGTGCTACGCCGGCACGGCGAGAGACAAGGGAGGAGATAAGAGAAGAAGAACGCGGACACTGGGTGCAATCTCCCCCCGTGCAAGAGTCACCATTTCCCTCTTGCATGTATTTGTTATATAGATTTCTTGAATGGTCAAATTGGTTACAAACTGGCCGGCCGGTCATAATTGGCCAAAGCTCATAAAAGAGCACTTGAATAATAAAATGTACATGATATACAAATACATTTGCATAGGCCAAGCTGGGTCTAGTCTTTTCCACCTATCAGCTGTAATAAATCATAAAATATCATTTCTATAACACTTCTAACCAATAGGAATCAGGCAATCCATTGGGCTGTTGAATGCTCATTGGACCCCTTGGTAGACTGTCCAATAGTCTTCTAGGGAGCTTAATTTCTATTGGTTCTTTTATCAAGCATTTTGAAATTAATTAGACTAAATTTACTCTAGCCTAATTCTCATTGGACCACCTCTATGGCCATCCAATAGAATTTGAGGGGAAGCTTGGGGGCAACTGGCCTAGGAGCCTGACATGTGTCCAGCATTCCCTTTGTGTAAAGGGGGAGCTTTGGAGTGTGTGTGTGTGTGTGTGTGTGTGTGTGTGTGTGTGTGTGTGTGTGTGTGTGTGTGTGTGTTTGTTTCTCTCTCATCCCCTACTCTCATGGCTCACCCCCTCCTTGATAGGGATGTGGTAAGACTTTTTAGTCTTCCCATGACCATCCAATTTTCCCTTACATTGGCCTTTGGGCAATTGAATAAAAAATTAGGAACCTTAGTCTTAATGGAGCTGAATCTTAGGTCTTTTAAGCCCCATTGAAGCACATTGCTCTTTTGCAGACTATCCCCCTTTGGATCCCTATTTTCCCTCCTTTTGATCAAGACCGGTCTGGCAGTCTTACCAATATTCTAGCTTTTACTCCCCTGGTACTTCCCCATATTAAATGATCAATTTAACATGAGAAAATCATTTGGAAGAATTAGATATTACTTTTTATGACATTACCTCTCTCTTGAAATCATATTCGTCCTCGACTATGAGGTAGAGAAGATAAAGCGTAGTCATTAGTCCACTTGCTAGCGGGTAGAAGATCCCTATTTTACCATACAACACCGTTCTAGAATGGATGACTAGTCCATTTGGTGCTTGAGAGCCTTAGCTACCGCAAGCATGTCTGCACATTAGTTTGTATCAATCTTTCATAGTAGAGTGACAAGCTCTACTTGGTGTTCGGGAGACGTCGTCTCCACAACCATGATCCTAAGCATGCATTTTCATTAACATGTGCACACAATAAAGAAAAAGAGAGTCTTATAAGACAAAAACTTTGTTCAAAAAGAGTAGTGTACTATACTGGGTCTACATTCGATCCGTTAATTTATTTGCTAAGAAGATTCCTTCGGCTCCTTAGTTTTTAAAAGCAAGCAGTGAGTTCGAGGCGATGCACACGCTGTGCAATATCCCCCCCCCCCCCCCCGCGCCATCCTCTACGGACTAGTCCATCGAACCCTGCGTTGCTCTGTTCATCCTATCTGTCACACAGCTGCAACTGCACAGGAGAATTTATCCTCCAGACAGAATGGTCTCTACGCGTCCTGCTTGGCTCATGCATTTCAGTCCAGCCATGGCTGTCCTGTTGCTGCGTACGTGCGTCCATGGCTCGAGGGCCTTGAGATTCACAGCAGGAAGCAACGAGAGAAAAGCCACACCACCCTCTCGATCTTCGAGCAGATGAACTCTGCGTCCTGCTGAGCTGCAAGGCTGCCGCCTCAGGGCGTTCAAACCACGGGCACGGGGAGAGAGAGAGAGAGAGAGAGAGAGAGAGAGAGAGAGAGAGAGAGAGAGAGAGAGAGAGAGAGAGAGAGAGAGAGAGAGAGAGAGAGAGAGAGAGAGAGAGAGAGAGAGAGAGAGAGAGAGAGAGAGAGAGAGAGAGAGAAGAGACAAAGAGATCTGTCCGCCAAAGACATGCGCACGTCTCCGCAATGCGCCGTGCAAAAATCATCTCTCTGGCCTGTCTCCCGTCCACACGTGCTAGAAAATGCAGTTTTCTCTTGAAAGCCACCAAAGGATCTACGATGATTCTCCTTAACGAGACGTGCTACCAAGATTGCGGCCACATACTTACATTTGCTTACTGTAGGGAGTCATTGTAAGCATTGACACATTTAGATTATCCTTTAATTGTATGCCTTGCATCCATCTAGCATCTTCAAAAGGATAATTTTTAAACTTGATAGGATATTGTTGGATAGTCTTACCGCCTCGTAATACCTTATCTTTGTGTCGAAGAATGGAATCGGGTTGCAACATCTCTTCTTGGTCCTGGATCTCTGGTGGGTCTTCAATGATTTCTTCTTGAGGTTGCTCTCCTTTGTAAGGCTTTAATAGGCTCACGTGGAAAACATTGTGCATGAGCCAATGGTTGGGCAACTTGAGTTGATAGGTCATCTCATTGATTGGCCTAAGAATCTGAAAGGGACCATAATACCTTTTAGCTAACTTAGCATAGTACTTTTGGTGTCCTGTAGGATTCTTGCCCGTTGTGTGCCTTAATCGAGCCTTGGGAAACTTGAGCAATACCCAATCATTTTGTTTAAAGGCTAGGGCTTGTTTGTGCTTATCAGCAGCAGCCTTCTACCTTTGCTGTGAGATGGATATAGCATCCTTAATCTTTTGAAAATATTCTTGCAGGTCTCGGCTATATTCATCTGCACCAAAGATCTTCCCATGTACCTTGAGTAGCAGGGGACTTTTTTATCTTCCCTCTATCACCTCAAAAGGTGATTTTCCCGTGGAAGTATGTATGGTGTTATTGTAAGCATACTCCACTAAGGGTAAGTACTTCTCCCATTGGGACTTTTGATCTATTTCTGTGACATAAGCTTTTAGTAGATCAAGAATTGTCAGGTTAGCTATTTCACTTTGGCCATCCATTTGGGGATGATAGACCGAAGAGAAATTTAGCTTTGAAAGGAGTCCCCAGTAGATAGTGCTTCCACAAATCTAGAGCATGTAGAACTGCTAAGAGTTCCTTCTCATATATGCCTAGAGCTTGTTCAACGGGGTCGACCCTTTGACTTTCATAGGCTATGGCGTGCCCTTCTTGGAGCAAAACAGCTCCAAGCCAATCACCACAAGCGTCGCATTGGACCTCAAATGGCTTTGAGAGCTTCAGTAGTGTAAGCACATGTTGAGAGATAAGCTTCGCTTTAAGCTTTTCAAAAGCATTTTTCTCCTTGGTGGACCATATATACCTAGCGTTTTTCTTTGTTTGGTGGTCCCACGATTTGTGAGAACTCTTTTATGAAGCGTCTATAGTATGCACACATACCTATGAAGCTTCTTAGTTCATGCAAATTCCTTGGATTAGGCCATCCTTTTATTACCTCTAGCTTTGATGGATCCATTTGGATGCCATCTTGAGAGATAATCTGACCTAAATAGTGAATCTCTTGTAAGAAAAAATCACTTTTCTTTCGATTAATATAAAGTTTATTCTCTCACAAAACTTGAAATATTACCTGGAGGTGTTGCTTGTGTTTGTCTATTGAATTAGAGTAGATGATTATACCATCAAAGAACACTCCAGTAAAGGTTCGATGAGGTGTGAATAGCTTCTCCATCAAGCGGTTAAATGTGGCTGGTGCATTGGTCAAGCCAAAAGGCATGACAATATACTTGTAGACACCAAACGTAGGGCAAAATGTGGTCTTTACAATGTCTTGATCAACTATCCTTATTTGATGGTAGCCACTTTTTAGGTCAATTCTACTGAAGTAGGTCGAACCCTGTAGCTTATCAAATAGGTCTTCTACCCATGGAACGCAAAACCTATTCTTGATAGTGATCCCATTTAGTGCTCTATAGTCGAAACACATATGATATGTGCCGTCTTTCTTTTGCACTAATAACACTGGTGAACAAAAAGGAGATGAGCTAGGCCTAACCGTGCCTTTCTCAACTAACTCATGCACTTGCTGCATAATCTCCTCTTGTTGAGCTTGGGAAACTCTATAAGGAGGTTTTTTAGGCGGTGAACTTCCTAGAAAAAGTTCAATTGCATGGTCATCATTACCTCATTTGGGAGGTAGTTCACAAGGGATATCGTCAATAAAAACATCTTGGAACCCCTTGATGAAATTGAATAACTCTAATTCCTTTTGATTGTTTATATTTTCTTTTGCTAAAGCATTAGGTTCATTTTGATAATTTTTAACAAAAATCATGTACACAGAAATAGAGCTCTTTATTGACTTATTGAAAGCTTGCTTATGTACAAGAGGTATGGTACTACTTAACTCCTAAGCATTTATGTACATATCTTTTTCCCTGAACCTAAAGTAGATTTGCCTTTCAGGGAATTTAACATTGCCAGCCATGCGATCAAACCATGATGCCCTTAGGATTACATCCTTGTGGTTGAGAGGAGAGATAAAGAAATCCTCCTTGTCCACATAGCTTTGGACATAGAGCCTCAATTTTCCAATTAAGGGAGTGACTGAGGCTTCTTGCCCCTTGAGGCAGGAAAGACATCTCCCATCTCATAGGCTTGGATGCCTAGCTTGGTGGCCAACTCTGTGGATATGAAATTGTGAGTAGAACCAGGGTCAAAGAGAATAAAAGCATCATGTTCTCTTACCTTTCCCCAAGCATTGCATAGAGGAGATCCTTTGCAACGAGCATCCTCTTCTTGAATTTTGACCAAGGTAGCTCTAGGAGGCTCATTATGTGTATTCTTGTCAGGACAAGCATGATAGGCATGCCCTTGCTCCCCGCACTTGAAACAACGGTTATCTTTCCAATAACGCTCTAGCTCTTCAGGAGAGAGTTTATTTTTGCCTTTATAAACTCCCTTCTTCTTAGCTTTGTTGTTGTTGGTGTTGCCTTTGGGGGACTTTTGGACATTGTCCTTCCCCTGATGCTCGTTACAGTCCTTGTTTTTTGTGGGCTTAAGATTTCTCTTAGCCCCTTGTTGAAAGTTGATTCGTGAAGCCACCATGGTATGGTGTGACCACAGATATGGTGCGTGGCCTTTGAGAGTTAACATACTCCGCCATATCCTCAGTTAAACCCACACAAAATTGTTGTTTTTGCTCTCCAAAATCCATATTTTTGAAGATATTGGCTTTGAGATGTAAATCCCAAAACTTGTCTACATATTTGGGAATAGATTCGTAGGGATAGAGCTTCAAGCTTCGCCATTCAGTGAGTACTTTGTCTTTGGCACATTGGTAGCCAAAAACTGCTTCATAATGGAAGCTCTTAAAGCTTTCCATGTTCGTGGAGCTTCATCGTTTGCTCATAGGCTAGACCACCATTGCTTGGCAGACTTTTGAAAATGCATAGCCACATGGTGCAACTTAGAGGAGTCTGTGAAGCCCTCATCTCCAAACGCCGCATCAAATTGTTGGATAAAGGCCAAGACTTTCTCCATAGCACCAAAAGTGCCATTGTAGGTAAGGAAAGAGATATTCTTTCGTCCCTCTTTGAACTTTTTGAGCTTGGACGACCTCTTCCAGGCGGCATAGGATTTCCTATGGCCTCTTCTTTTACGTGGTTCAAGAGCTGCACCGTCACTTTCTTCAGAAGAGGAAGAATATGAGGAGGATGGAGAACAGGGTGACCTCTTTCTCGCCTTTTACTTCCCTTGTTCCTCCTTGTCTGCACCATCACTTTCTTTGAAAGAGGAAGAGGATGAAGAAGATAGAGAAGAGGGTGACCTCTTTCTTCCCTTTTTCTTCTCTTGTTTTCTCTCCTCCTCTTTGAATTATGGTGTAGAGAAGTATGCGATGGTCTTCTCCGTTTAGGGGGTATTGGAGAGCGTTTTGTCCGCCATCTTTGTGGAGCCATCTCCGTCGAGATGGCTGGAGACTCACTTCTTTCTCATTCTTTTGGTGGGGGCTCTACCGTTGAACTTGGCTTCTCCTTTGGGAAGGAGATGCATCATTGAGTATTAGATTTTTAAGGCCTTCATACAGATCCTCTTCTTCTTCCCTTATCAGAGAGAGTCCTCGTTTGGAAGTCTCACGAGGAGGCTTCCTAGGTACTCTCTCTTCTTGGTGGGGAGTTTGGAGAATACCATGGGTGCACAATTGTAGTACCACTTCACCTTGGAGGGATGGGTTGCCCAGGGCTTGTTGAAGCCTAGAAACAAGATAGTTTACAAGCATACGGGCATCATTAGTTGTTCTTTCATTAGAAAAATGAAAGCTATCAATATTTATTTCAATCTCTTTTTCTTTATACTAGCAATTTTTAGGTGTAAACTTTTACTTGTACTTTGGCACTTCAAGCCCTAGTTGCTACTCCTCTTTACCTTCAAAGATAAGCACTCAAGCATCTATACCCGTGGCTCGAATATTATTAATTGCAAGGAATAGCAGAGAGGGTTCAACAGAGCCAAGATAGCACCAGTTCCTATCAAGCTTCTAAAAGCTCAATAATGGTTAATCCATAGGCAAGCCCTTTAGGACTCCATTATTAAGACCATAGCTCTCGACAGTGTCCCCGTTAACTGCATAAAGAAGGTGTGCTTCAAGGATGAAAAATCCCTATTCTACTTACTCTTTTGCAATTAATAACACCAACCAATTGTAGCAAGCTTGAGGACTTCCCTTCTTGAGCAAGAAAATAGAAACCAATAGCTCTGATACCAATGTAACATTTATTGCACTAGTAACTTGTGTGTAGCGGAAATTGATAACATAGTGAGCATAGATAGAGTACTTAATTTGAGAAAGCAACATAGCAATTTATACCTAGCTAATTTGGCATTGACAATACTTGAAAAGAGAGAGAAATAGAACAATTGACAATAGTTGAGGACCGGATTTACATGGAGCGGGTCCCCCCTCCATAAAGGCTTTGTATTATAGCTTCTCCCATCAAAGGATACTTTTGTTCCTTGATAAAACTAGTTTATGTAATGAAGATGGAAGCTTCATACACCAAATTATGCTTGAAAAACACACCTAGTGTCCCTAGCCTCAGTCCCAATACCTCACACACCTTCAAAAACGGTGAGAGCTAGCAGGGAATGAGGATAGATTGATATGAAGAAGAGCTATCTTACAAGAAAGAAGTATTCTCCTCACATAATCAATCTAATAGTATAACTTAGCTTATTAATTAGCATGGTAGAGGAGATGAGCATGCCATTGAAGCTTGGATCTTGGTTGGATTTGCATTCCATACCCAAGAGTTATTGGTGTAGGCCTCTACTTCTCAATTCTTGGAGAAGGAGATGGAGTTCTTCTTACACACATGAGTTTTGTGTGTGTGTGTGTGTGTGTGTGTGTGTGTGTGTGTGTGTGTGTGTGTGTGTGTGTGTGTGTGTGTGTGTGTAGCAATGAGTTAGAGTAAAATGCAGTCTTCTCTCTCATCTTGGTCGACCTCTCTTGCTATTTGCTCATGCTAGCATCCCATTGGCCCCTGTAAAGCTTAGCCAATCACAAATTAGAAGCATAATTGCTAGCCTTGTGACATGTCTCCCCCTTTCCCCTTTTGTGGGAGCTTTAGGTAATTAAATAAATCAATTAAACTCGCATCGGACCTCTTAGTCTTCTGGGTGGCCAATAGCAATCAGGCAAGCCATTGGGCTGCTGAATGCTCATTGGACCCCTTGGCAGATTGTCCAATAGTCTTCTAGGGAGCTGAATCTCCATTGGTTCTTTTATCAAACATTTTTTAATTAATTAGACTAAATTTACTATAGCCTAATTCTCATTGGTCCACCCCTATGGCCATCCAATAGAATTTGAGGGAAGCTTGGGGGCAACTGGCCTAGGAGCCTGACATGTGTCCAGTATTCCCTTTCTGTAAAGGGGGAGCTTTGCAGTGTGTGTGTGTGTGTGTGTGTGTGTGTGTGTGTGTGTGTGTGTGTGTGTGTGTGTGTGTGTGTGTGTGTGTGTGTTTCTCTCTCATCCCCTACTCTCATGGCTTGCCCCCTCCTTGATAGGGATGTGAGAAGACTTTTTAGTCTTCCCATGACCATCCAATTTTACCTTACATTGGCCTTTGGGCAATTGAATAAAAACTTAGGAACCTTAGCCTATGGAAGTCTTAATGGAGCTAAACCTTAGGTCTTTTAAGCCCCATTGAAGCACATTGCTCTTTTGCAGACTTTCCCCCTTTGGATCCCTATAGAGATTACTCTAGCTTTTACTCCCCTGGTACTTCCCCATATTAAATGATCAGTTTAACATGAGAAAATATCTATAGTGTGAACATCCAACACAAGTCAAAAAGTTGGAAAAAATCCTTGATTCCGACCTAAGAGATATTAATCATGATTATTATCTCCTATCCTAAAAATTCAACTTTTGGAAAAGTTTTCGAAGGGGATTGGGCAGGGCAATAATAGAGTACTTGTGACGAGTTTCAAATTTATTTGAACAACTTTTGACTTACATGGTCACTTGAATTGCATCTGAAATTGCCAGACATAGAAACTACTGGGGAATTGAGCTAGACTTGCCCAAAAATTATAAAACATTGACCACTACCAAGCAACTAGTTTGAAGGATTAGATGGAAGGACACCAACCAGGAAAGCGGGTGTTGAGCATAACCGTAGAGTTAGACCAGCTAATTTCAAAAAATAGGTCAAAAAATATTGTGGATTTGGGAATCCATATGACCACTAGCACGCTTCAGGTAATTACTAAGAGTAGAGAGAATATCAGAATTCCATTACTCAGTTTGAGGGATTTCGAATGACTCTAGAATGCAAGGTATTTACTTGGTTTTATACCATACCTTCTTGATCCATTAAAAATATGTCGACATTGGCAATGAGATTTGTTGTTGCTTGTTTGAAAATGGGAATCAAGCACAACACAATAGCACAAATCTACAGCTTCAAAGAAAAACAAGGGGAGTTTGTAAGATATTGTGTAAGTCAAATGAGATAATACATTGTCAAATGTCTGAAGTTGGAAAGTCCAACCAAGGAGAGAATTGTCTCATTGTTTCTAGAAGACTTACTCAACAAAAAGTTGCATGCTATTCTGTATAGGAATAAACATATCAACCTGGAAGCATGCATCCTAGATGCTTTAGACTTGGAGGACAACTATGAAATCTCCAATGAAGAGAGCATTGTTAAGGACACACAAAGTGAGCAAACATCTATTGTGCCAACAGAGGTAGGATCCACTGTGGGAGCTCCTATGAATGCCATCAAAGATATGTTAAGCGCATGAATGATATGATGATCAATATGTAGAGGATGCTAGTGTGAGGGCAAGGACAATGTGCACCACAAGGGCAGTCCATGGGACCAGCAAGGCCATCTAAGTAGTGTGATATTGAAGAAAAACAAACAAACCATGAGACCAACGAGTGCTATTACATACCAAAATACGGTGGAAATGTCAAATATGTGACTATCAGATAGCAGGGACAACCTATGTATAGGTATCCATCTATACATGGGACAAATGTAGAAACAACCCATGGCTATGGAGAGACCATAACCACTGCTAGGTGAGCAAACACCCCTGCCAGGAAACAATGTCATGATAGTCAAGTATATGCTTCCTAAAGTACAAGTGGAAGAGCATGCTATAGTGCTGATTACACCCTACAATGAGGCTAGTTCATCAATTGTGATAGTAGATGAAGTGGTATATTCAACCAAAAACTACCATGGCATAACCAATCTATTAGACACCTCCAGAGGCAACACCAATTTACTTCATTGCAAACCAAGGAGCTAGGCTACCCATGATGAGACAAATGCCAAAATCAAGAGCAAAAATTTCCATATATGTGGATCTATTCATCATTGGAAAAATGATTGTCCAAAGCCTGATAAGAATGTTGGGCTAATTGAGGCTTATTGTATGCAATGCGACAAAAAATGTGGACACTATCCAGAGTATTTTCCTAGAAACCTTGCAAATAAAGGAAAAATGGTCATAAACATAGTGTAAGTCATGCCTTCCAGTCAAGGCAGTGACAAGGGTACATGCAGAGAAAAACAAAAAAATAGTACAAGCGAGTCTGATAGCAGTAAGAAGTCTTCAAAATACTCCCAGAAAGAGGGACACTAATGATACAAGCTTAGAAGGCAACAACAATGAAGAGAATTTGAAGAGAAATCTCAAAAAATGGTTGAGGAAAGAAAAAAGTCAATTTTGACAGAGTTCAAAGAATCGAAGCCAAGATTGAGAGGATGAGTGTTGGTAGACAAAATCTACAAACCTATAAACACGACCTTAGAAGCTTTTCAAGCGGGCTTGAAAGGGGGTCAGACATTGGAAACTAAATGGAAAAACTATCCAACACCTAATATGA
Source organism: Adiantum capillus-veneris (assembly GCF_014529385.1). NCBI lineage: Eukaryota > Viridiplantae > Streptophyta > Polypodiopsida > Polypodiales > Pteridaceae > Adiantum > Adiantum capillus-veneris. The sequence goes on from NC_140940.1 coordinate 150,632,066, forward strand.
AGGCAACAAAGCTAGAAGCTTGCAAGAATTTAGTAAAAATCATGCAGTCAGTGCTTGAAGCACAAAAACCAAAAAATGGAGACAATTGGGAATCTAGCAAAAGACAAAAAAAAACTAGAACCAGTGTAAACAAAAGACACTTAATAATTGAGGGATTATTTAGTTGAGAATGATAGACATGAATTGATAATACCATACAACAATCATGGGCTATAAGGAATCACATTAGTGGAGGAGAATTGGCCAAATCACCCTACGGGAAAGAGTTAGAGAGGTAAACAATGGAAGCATGACTCCGAAATCAATTCAACTGAAGAAGTTTTGCTAGACCAACCACCCATGGATTTGATGGGGGATAGTATTTGAATGGAGATTGGGGATCATAGCAGTCAAGCTTTTTAAAATCCCAAACACTCAAGACTTTATCCTGTTATTCGGAAGATAACAAAGAGACATCATTGGTATAGACTCTCTAGAATTTACACTCATATTTGGAAGATTAAAAAAAACATTGCTAGTATGTAAGACCACAAAAATAAACGGGGCAAAGAAGCTCTGATGTGGAAAACCTACAGTTTATCATGTCAACAATGATTCAATGCACCGTAGCATTGGGTGAGTTGTTGAAGATCAGACCGCATCTACAGAAAGACCAGCAAAGCACCTTAGAGAAAGTGGGTATAACAAGATTAATGAAAGAAAAATTCAAAGAATTTCACCTAGAAGAATCTCAAAGTGAACTTGTCAAATCCATTCCTATGAGCAAGGTGGGAGATTAGTGCAAGGAAGATGAAGGAAACACAACTCTTTCAAGTGGAATATAATGATGTAAAAACCATGGTGGTTTTAAACAGTGGGACAAGCATTTCCATAGCAACAAATGCAGCCTAGGAAGCTTGGGGTAGTCGGGCAATCAGGCAAATAAGAAAGAAATTGCAATTAGAAGATGGGCACATCAAATGACCCATGGGGTTATTAGAAAATGTGATAGTAAGATCATGTGGGATTGACTACCATCACACATTTTCCATTGTTGATTTTTGAAAGAAATTAAGCTATGAAATCATTTTGGGACGACCTTTTATGAGACGGATACAATTGATCCAAGACTAGGGAAATGATTTTCTATACTTGAAACAAGCTGGATCAATTACATGCATAAACTTAAAAGATCACTCTACAAGGATGTCCTAAAATCCTATATCGAAGAGTTTGATTTAGAAACATTGGCCAAGTCTAAATTACCATCTTGGTTGAACAAAGACACTCCCATATGAATGTGTGGAGCCTTGGAAAATGGTAGTTTAAGACGCAAAGATTACATCTTATATTGGTATGTAAATGCTGCCAATTATGTACTTGAGCCCTTTCCTGAACACTTGTTCAAGCCATTTGAATGGACTCAAATTTTGGCTACCATGGACATATGTGTCAACAAGTCCACACCAACCTTATTCTATGATGAATAAGGCTATGGAATTGTTTCAATCCAAATGGTAACTATCCTTTCCACTGACCAAAGATCTTCTAGAAAGAATGCATGTAGCAAAAGAACAGAAGATCCAACAACAATAGGTCATAAGAGAAGCTCAAGAAGAAACTCACATTTGAGTTTAAAGAGGAAAGAGGCCACGTGACCAGACCCTGAAGTATTGTCAATCAATATGTTTCAAGTTTAGACTCTACATTTAGAGACGAATGATGAATGGCCGGATGGACTAGACATGAGGATAATAGTGACCTTGAAAGATGGATTCAAAGTTAAGGCATTAGCACATACACGTGCTAGGATCAACGCAATAAGTTGAACTTACAAAAAGGCAACTACCCGACCTTTGGAGTATTGCAAAGCTAAAGTGAAGGCATGCCATAAAGAGTTTACTCCAACATTGGGAAAGATCAACTTGTATTTGTGCACATATTTTCCTACCCACACACATTTATCTACATTCCAAATGAGCATATGAATGAAGATATGGTACTAGGAGCTCCATGGATGTGAAGATACAAAGATGTCTTGAAGATTGGGATGCAAAAGTGTTGGAGCTAACACTCAAAGGTGGACAGTTAAATGTACCACTTACTTACAGCAGGGAAGAGTGGAAAGCAGACCTATAGTCTTTGAAGTTGGCAAAACAAAAGTCCACACACATCACCTCTATCAGCTTCTCAGCATAAGATCTATCCTCATAACTATGGCATGCAAGGAACCAGACAATAGTGGATACCAAAAGCTCAACTGCGAGAAAACCCTCGATAGGTTTGGGTGCCCATGAAACAATCAACCAAGTAGAAAAAATCACCACAACAAGCTCCACAACCCCGACAAAGCAAGAAAGGGCAGTCACCAAAGACCAAGTGGGTGTGGGTGCCAAAGAAGAGGCATGAAGGAAAGCAGCCCACCAAGTGGGTTTACAATTGGATACCAAAAACCAAGCCAAAGCTAAAGAAACCAAGCAAAGTGGTTTAAAAATGGGTGCCAAGATTTAGCAACAACCAATCTCTCCACAGAATGATCTGGAAAAAACAAATGGTCATTTTACAAAGACTATCAAAGAAAGAGCTCAATTGCTCCAAGATCTACTCTTCAAGAGAGGTAACCAATAGGAAGCCTTGAAATCAAAAACCCTTGAGCAATCCGCTCAAGACCCTCCTCTTGCATAGAATAGTGTTTTGGAATGCATTGACCTAACAAACATGGTAGAGCCAATCATGGCTATGTATATAGACATAATTTATTGACCCATGCACTGCACTACCTGGGCTACACATTGTTGTTCTAGAGGACTTCAATTAGGAGGGGGGAGGCATTTTGAATGCGGACTTGAAAAGATAAAACCTTCTAGAAAAAGGACAATGTTTGAAGTGTTTATGTGTTAATGTGTGATATTTTTTTACAAAACCCATAATAAATGCCCTTATAAGTAAAAGAGAATGGGGATAATGTAATACAATAACCCCTAGGTGTGTGTAATTAGTGTAAATATCAGCCAAAGAGCCAAAAATATTACAAATTTCACTCTTTTTGCGTGTTTTTACCAAAACAAAATGGAAAAATCCATAAAAATATGGTCAAATAGGGTGTTAGTGTGTGTTTTGGTATCTTTTGAGTTGGATACATATTTTTTACATTGTTTTTGCAATTTTCTTTAATTTTTCTAATTTAAAAAATAGAAATAAAAATTAACTAGTAAACAAGCTCAGATGGAAGAATGGTAGATATCCTAATGATAAAAAAGAAAGGACAGGCAAGCATGTCAAATCTAGCTCAATTCGGACGAAGGTGATAGGAGGCCTAAATTAGAGCCACAAGACTTGGTTTGGTAAAATCTTCAGGAACGGGGCAATTGGAGTCCAAATGAAGAAATTTTTGAAAGGGAAGTATACCTCACGATCTAGTAGGACTAATCAGAGGGTTTGAGAGGAAGTGAATTGGGAAGCCCAAGTATGTATAGTCCTAGTGGGCCAAAAATAGTTTCATTTCTACTTGTCACCTTTTGGAGAGAGCTCTCAAAGACTTCCTTACGCATGCCGTCTGCAGCTTCTAGCAACTTCCATAGTGCATAGTCTCACACGAGACATGAGGGGTAAGTTCTTAACCTACTAATGAACCTGTTTGATCATACTTATGGGGTCGGGGTAGTCTAGAAGAACCCTAGGTTTAGTAGAACCTTCATGGGAATGAATGAAGGCAAAAGTGATAGTAACAGCCAGCTCAATACACCAAATTCAACCAAAATTGAAAGGGCCATAGCATAGGCATATAAAACATCCCACAAGCTTAGATGATGATTTTAATGGGGTCCACAAAGGTCTTTAGATAATAAGTCTAAATTTGGCCGTGTTGAAATTGAATTGCGACTTCTCAGAAGGTTTCCCCATAGGTTCCATAAACAATGTGCCTCAATGGGATCCAAAAAAAAACACCATTTGGGGGCTATGGAATAAGAAAACGTCTCGGAGGTATGCAAAGCATCATTTTTTACCAAAAGCATCAAATCAATGCCAAACCGACCCAAAGTCAACATGGGGAGTCTACTTGACATATGGGACAAGCACAAATGCTTCAAGGCGGCAAAAAGTCATCACAATCGGAGTTGGAACCTGTATTAGACTTAATTAGCATGTGTGCGACCAAAAATTTCAATTTGGATGAATTTTTGCATGTGTAGATAATAATCGTGATTATTATCTTGTAGCCCAAAATGAACAACTTTTATCAAAGTTCCATTACACATTGCTCCCACATGTCATAATGAGCCCATTCATGGACTAAAACTAGAAAAAACTTGGTCAAAAAAATCCACCAGAACTTCTCATTTCCAAAAGGCCCAAGGGGCACTTGGAAAATCCAAAATTCACCAAAACCACATTCAAGGTTTCATCTCATCAAGAATGACTACTGTGTATAGTAGCCAAAATGTCAAAAAACTACAAAAATAAGAAGGGAGATAATAATTGTGATTAATATCTACCTATCCCAAATCAGCTCAACTTCAAAAAATTAATATCCGCATTGTTTCCACATGTCACCTACAAGCTCACACACCAAGTTTGAGCAAATTTGGACACTTCATGTATTCCCTCTTACACTTAGCCAGCTTCAAAGCCATGTGTTCCAAAAATCACCCCATCACTCACTTCAATAATCCAAATCCTTCCAAAAGCTAATCATTGCCTATTCATGATGTTGACCCATGCATGAAGTCAAAGTCCAAAAATCATGTCTACAGTCAACCTTAGATAATAAGCACAATTATTAACCTGCTTGAATTTTTTTGTCCCAAGTTGGTATTTTTTGAGTTTCATCATGTCTACTGAGTTTAAGAAACAGTCTTTAAGCACCAGAATAGAAATTGGCAGTTTCAAGCTTCACATGGGGAGTTGCACAGATATTTCCACCATGAAGTGTATCTAACAGAAAAAATTGTGCTTTTGACTTATAGGTTCAATGCAGGCATCACCAAGGCTTGCCCAAAAGAAGAAAAATCTAAAGAAAAGACTCAAGGAGCTCCTTGCTTACCAACTGGAAGTGAGATCCATCAAGGTGGCCAAGAAGGTACATTTCAAAGTCCAAGCTAGAAGAACACCATGTTGCTATCTTCCAAGGAAGATTAAAGAACACAGACAACAAGGTAGTGGGAATTCAACTCCTACCCAAAGAAGTGTATGATGTGGCCAAGGACTCGGCCATACAAGAAGCCAACCGGCGGCTAGGGTTACTAGCATATTATGAGATGGAGCGTGCGGTGCGGATTTGCAAAAGTTTTACGAGCTCTTGAGCTCTATTCAAGAGGATGGAACTGCCCAAATCACTGATCCATTAGGGCAACCAATAGAGGTAAACATCACAAGGATATTGTAGATGAAACCTTAAAACTACCAACCATGGTTGAATCAATGAGGTCAAAAGAGAAGAAGCACACATGTGTCTTCACCAGGAATTTAGCTACGACCACTTTTGGAGACATGATCCACAAACAGGTTGAATATCCAACAAGGCTCTATTTTAGAACTTTCAATTTGCAGCCAAGAGACCTCAAGGATACATTACACCCAGCCATGCAGTAGATTCTACATTCACAAACTGCCTTAAAGTCAAAGCAGCTAATGGCCATCGACCATGCCCACTACGTGTTGAATACTCTGAAGAGCACCAAGAAAAGTAAGGGTGTATCCTTTATCAAGGCTCCAAAAGTTCTCACTAAATAGCACACCATGCGATGGGTGTGACTGACAACCTACCATCCACGCCCAACCAACCAAAATGCATGGTTAATTGCTGGTGTGGGAAACAAAGAGGAGGAGGAGGAAGAAATTGAAGTGGCAAAGTCCCCTACCACAAGATCAAAAGGAAATTAGTCAAAAGCTCTGAAGAAGAAGACAATCAGGACTCGGATGAAGATGACCAAGAGGACAAAGAGGAGGAATCTACAACCAAAATCAAAGGAGGAGAAGAAAAGAGTTGCTAAAAAAGCAAACAAAAAGTGGATGAAAGAAGAAGCAAGAGAGCACGAGTGCCCCAACTAGTACGGATTTAAGAACCATCTCAAAGGGTAGCTTGATTGCAAAGGGAACAAGAGGAATTTGAGCTAGAATAGGGATTACAAGGCGACTTTGAAGAATATTGGGTACCTAACCCCCAAAAGCTTTGCAAAAAAACCCCAATGATCTGACATGTTCATGATCCATTGGTGGGGCTCGAGTATCTATATGGCGTTGAGGAGAAGATAGGATAACAGACCTACCTCTCAAGCTGAAGAACACAAAGATCAAGCTAAGGATTGACACTACAACAAAGCATGAATCTACTTCAACAACTACAACATCGAAACAGGTAGCTACACCTGCAACAATCATTGCAGTGCAAACAAAATAGTTAGCTTTGTCCCCAATACAAGAAGACCCTAGAGAAGATGAATTACTTATGGACATGGAACTAAATCAACAAAAGGATGGGATAGAGGACCAGAGAACATAGAATCCAAGGGAAGTAACACCAGCTGAAAAAGACAAAAAGGAAGCAAGCAAAGCTAAGGAAGTAGGAGCTGCAGTGGAAGCCAGTACATCCACAACCAACCAAATGCATCCTCTAGAAGAAATAAAAGGATTTTGCAGAGCACATCCACTCAATGGTGGAACTACTAAAGATAGAAGTGGACTCTCAACAACAAAGCATTTGGACACTAGAGAGAAAAGAACACTATTGGGCCACAAGGGCCGAGACTACAAATGCATTACTTGACAAGTACAATAATCTACATGATCAATCAAAGGCATTGAAAAAGATTTGTAGGAAAAATATAAAAAAACACACAGAAGAAATGCAAACCATGGCCGCCATTATGGAGCAGCTAATGGCTACCATAGAAGTTCAAGATAGGAAGCTACAAGAGGCCAACAAGACTCTTTTGGACACAAATGTGCATGCCCAATGGCTGCACACTTAGTTAGAAGTGGAAGGTTTTCAGGTGTTGGCTCAAGCAGAAACTAGAGTGAAAGATCAAAATGTGCTCCTTGCAAAACTCAAATTCAATCCCACACTCTTAACATTGCAAGGTTTAGACTTGGACTACAAGGCACTTGATAAAAGAATAAAGATTTGAAGATGGAATTAAAAATTGAATAGATGCAAAGGAGAGAATGAGCAAATAGTTTTATGCAAAAGGAACAGACTTACCAGGCAAAGATAGAGAGCCTGAATAGTTCACTCAAAGCTGCATTGGAAAAAAAAGGTCAACAAGCTAGCAAAGATGAAGAAGCATTAGAGCAACCCATGGGGGATTCAAAAGCTCTACAATTTGTGCAATGCCTGATGGAGCCAAGTGGTGAGTCCACCGAAATGCCAAAGATCACACCTACTAAAGCGGGGACCTTGTCAGTGACTAGTCTAAGAGCTCAAGTCAATGGCACTTGAAGAGTTTGATCAAATATGGAAAGAAGCAATGCAGTGGGAAGAGTGAGTTCTCTATTCTCTTAATGTCACCATGATCACTCCTAAGATGATCAATGAATAATGGAACCAACAATATCTCCCCTCCACTGATCAAGTTTGAGCTCCTCTTTATCAAGGAAAGAGTAGTAAAAGAGCAAGAGGCCGATCCATCATTGACATATCCTAAGTTGCGGCAGATCTAGTTATCAAAATAAAGCCCAAGGTACCTCATACTTCATACAAATGCACCCAAAGATATAAAAAAAGGTCTTACTTAGTGTAGAGTAACAAGAATATATACTTGGAGAATCATAGAGTCGTCATAAAGAAAACATTTGACGTGGTTGAATTACCCAAGACTGGAACCATTAAAGGATGGGAAGCCCACCAAATCTTATATGGTCTAGACCCTCATGGAGTCATTGCAAATGTTCAAGAGGATTCCAGATTTGGCTTGCATCATGCTCATCAAAATAGCAAGAATGTTAATGACTTGCCTAGAGACCTTCCAGGAAGAAGAGCAAAGTGACACCGCATGGATGTCCTTCTTTGAAGGAAATAAGGGTTTGTGCTATGACCTATCTAGTTAACCCTCAAATGAAGTGGTGTATGGATTTTTACACCAGACTTAGGTTTCTATCCTCATACTACATGCAAACAATTGAGGTAGCATTTTACATAGGTTTCTTCATTTTCAAATCCCAAATCTTCGGCCCAGTAGTATAGAACCTCCCTGCCAGATTTGTGGCCTACTCTGCAATTGAAGAAAAGAGTAAGATTACCATGCAGTTCATTACTATGATAGAGAAAGAGCTGAGGATTAAGTATCCAGCTACTTTGGAAGACTTCCACAAGCGTCACCAGTCATGAAGGCCGGAGTACTACCTAGCTATCAGCTATCTGTGTCACGAACGACCCAAAATTGGAGGGGGGAAAATGTTAGTTGCATCGCTAACAAATGAGCCAATGTAATAGCCTACCATGTAAGTTCCTATTTTGTGAGCAATATGTAAGTCTCTAGCTATACACTTTTGTAATTTATTGATTCCTAGACTAAACATGTAAAGGATAATGTGATTATGAGCTAGATGAAGTAGGGCCAAATGCTTCCAAATTGTATTCGCACATCCTTAGGCTATAAAAGAGTTAAAAGATTACCCATTTTTGACCAAAAATGGGTATAAACGCCAATTTTTGTAAGAGTTTTGTAAAAAATTTCAAAGCACTGTGTACTCTCCTTTTTCTTTCTCAAGCTTATAACTCCCTCATGAAGTGTCCATTTGAAGTATCGTCTAATCTATCATGTTCACAGGTGAAATCTCTTTGTGACATTGTAAGTCTCTTGTGGTAAAACTGTGTCTTTGTTGTGGCTAACCTCCTTCTAAAATTTTCTCTCATAACTCAAGATTTACATAATCAAACTACATTTAATGCATAGGAGGGGTGTTGGGACATCATTGCTAAGCTCTAGGGTTCATTCGGGGTCAAAAATAGTTAGGTCAAGTCTTCCTTGTAGATAATAATTACAATTTTGGCAAGTGGTTGAAAGGGGGATTTTAGGCCATAGCCATATGTCTTGAGCCATTGCATATCCTTCCTACAATTTTGGTCTCAATTGGACTTCGTTTGCTTAGGAATCGACAAGATTTGCTTGCGGGTGTTGTAGTTAACTTTTGCTGCCTAACATGTAGTTGAGTGTATCTTTGAGTAGATAGGGATTGAGTATGTTTTCCAAGAGCCTGAAAACCTCTTGTGGCCTCCATGCACTAGTCAAGTCAATTTCATCCCACAGTATAGCATTTACGTACGTGGTTCTCAATGTCTCTACAATAAGATAGCGAGGCTTGGCAACCAACAAGCTCACAACATTGCAAGTGAGAGAAAGATGGATAGCAGTATGGTAGTCCAATGATCATCACACTGTGTGTGTGTGTGTGTGTGTGTGTGTGTGTGTGTGTGTGTGTGTGTGTGTGTGTGTGTGTGTGTGTGTGTGAGCTGACAACGAAAAATGGATGGTGTGTGGCAAGGTCAACCTGCCACATAAACCATCTTTAGCCAAGAAGGTGGGTGAGATCAATTACAAGTTGTGTGTGTGTGTGTGTGTGTGTGTGTGTGTGTGTGTGTGTGTGTGTGATGGTTTTTGTAATTAGATGAGACCAAGATAGTACGTGTTTGTGCTTGTCAGTGTGTGAGCTTGGTGTAGCAAGCAGTACCATTAACAACATTTGAAGTGTTTTTGTCTGTATGCTTGCAATAGAGGCGAGTAGCACGTGTAGGTCAGTAGGGAGAGAAAAACCATGTATGGAGGCATAAAAAAATACAGCACATGCAAGCGGCCTTGGTGGGTAGCAACATGAGTGATGCCCTCTAATGATGTGTTCATGGGGGTCGAGTGCAAATGACATAGTGTAGGCCAGCCATGGTAAGTAGCATTAAAAAAATGGTAACACGTGTGTGTGTGTGTGTGTGTGTGTTATTGCACCATAAGCGGATAGAGCATGTTGGAGCTAGCACATGGATTCAAGCCTTTGAGAAATTGGGTAATGCACCAAAAATGGCAGACATGTGTTTCCTTTTTTGAAAGTTCCTCTTGGGGCTTATTCCCATGGAAAGTAGCGAGGAGGGAAAGGGAAAGAGTGGCGGGAGAGAGGAAATGCAAATGAAAGAAGCCATGAGGAGGCTTGCTAACACTTCTTTTGAATGTTAAAAATTGACACAATTGTTGCACATGCAATTGGACAACCTAATCTTATGGAATTTTACACTTAATATCACCATTATGGCCAAAATCTTCCAACATTTCCATCACTTGCATCACAAAGTGTTCCTTTGCATTGATAAATATCAAAGCATTAGTGACTTAAAACGCCAAATTAGCACACACACAACAATTCATGCTTCATTTTCATATTTGTTAGGATACACACACATACAATTGGAATTCCAAGTGCTCCATTTTCAATTTGAAATTGATCCAATTCGTACTCGATTGAGTCTTATAAGCGTGATTTATCATGCAATTAAGCCAATTCTTGATCAAAACTTTAAAACCTCTTATCCATTTGTGCACATTATTAATCCCTTTCTGGTTCCCATCACTTCCAGTTGGAGATTATGTGGGCATACACTTTGAGTTGGAAGAATTCATGCACAAGGATTGGTTTCAAATCCATCAATTGGGTAATGCATACACACAAAAATAGTGCACAAGTTCTCATTGGCACATCCAAACTCAATTAACAATCATTCCAACATGAGCTGCTCAAACCTAATACACAAATCACTCAAACTCAATTGGATTTATCATTTTGGCTTTCATAGCCATACATACATGATGTTGGCAACTTATGAGCACACACCATGTAAGGATTACCATTCCAATCACATTGGCATACATTGTAGTGGTAATTGCACTTAAAATCATCCCCACTTGTACAAATATTGGATTTATCATTTTGGCTTTCATAGCCATACATACATAAATGATGTTGGCAACTTATGAGCACACACCTTGTAAGGATTACCATTCCAATCACATTGGCATACATTGTAGTGGTAATTTCACTTAAAATCATCCCCACTTGTACAAATATTGAGTCCCCCAATTCAAATCCCAGATTGATTAATGATGCACACATTAAACCTTAGGCTTCTTAAGCATGATTATGATTAGTAATGAACATATATCATTCATTCTCAATTTGGATATCCACTACCACTAAGTAGGCACAAACACCCATTTAAACCAAAATTTTATGCAAAAATTTTATGAATTTTTCATTGCATTGCTCCAATTGCATACTTGATCAAGCATAAGTGAATGTACGCATGATCAATATCTCAAAAGTTAATCCTAAATTGACCTAATCAAGCAATGCACACAGGTGTACACAGACTTGATTTGTGGTTGATTTTTCTCTTTTTAGCATTACGGAAAGTCATTTTTTCTTTGATCAAGCATTCATCATTATGCATGCACATGAACGTTGGTAAGAAATTAAGCATAATCTTGACACACATGATTTAGTAATCAAAATTGACTATAATTTAATCAAATTAAGTATACAAGGTAGGTCAATTGATTTACACACCTAATTTTAACAATTGATTAGCACACATGAAGCCACATTGTTCAATCAAAAATTCAATGAGCAAGTAAGTGCACTTATATCGTAATCACACTCCAAGCTATTCCTTGCTCCTCCTGTAGACGCATAAGTGCACACGCGTGTGTGCGCCTCCAATTCGGTTCCAAAATTGGCCAATTTAGACCAAAAATCAAACACTCAAATCACAAGAGGCATAAATTAGCTCAAAAAACTTGCAAATTGTTCTCTAATTAAGATATGAAACATGCATCACACATAAAAATTTAGTTGAGCAAAAATGAGCCAAATGTGAGTAAAATTAGTAAATGTTAGTAGAAATTGGTCAATGTGAGCATGAAATTAGTTAAATTTAGCATGAAATCAAAGCAAAATTAGTAATGGGTAGTGTAAAATTAGTAGAAATGAAAGTTTAATTGGGGGGTTTGGGGGTAATATAACTCTAAAATAGCTTCCAATTATTCACACACATAAGCATTTCAAACCAAATTTGAATTATACACACTACAATCCAGCAAAATTAGTGATGAGATTACTCTTACTATTGTGTCCTCTACTTGCTTAGGCTATCATCCCTGGCAATGGTACCAAATGTAGGGGGTAGTCGTAACATAGGCAATGGCACAACCCAAGACCAACAAAAATGTCAATCCAAGAAACCATAATCTAACTAGGGCTTGGTGGCAAGTACATCATTGGTCACCACGAATAAAGAGGAGTCACCATGTAGGGGGTAGTCGTAACATAGGCAATGGCACAACCCAAGACCAACAAAAATGTCAATCCAAGAAACCATAATCTAACTAGGGCTTGGTGGCAAGTACATCATTGGTCACACATCATGAACCATAACTTAATCCTCCTATCACCACTCTTAATCACACACACAAGCAATGTGACTAACATGTTTACTTCACATTAGTGTTGACTCAACGATCCAACCACTCAATGTTAATCACATGCACTAACACTAACCACACACATGAAGAAAGAGAGAGAGAGAGAGAGAGAGAGAGAGAGAGAGAGAGAGAGAGTAGGAAGGATATCCCTTACACATAACAACTAATGATATGGCTAGGAGATACTAATTAAAGAGTGATTAGACATCTAGAATAAAAGGAAAAAAATTCACTTGCACATAATCAATACAAAGTAGACTAATAAAAAAGAAAGAGAGTTTGAATAAGAGATCAAGAGTTACAAAGGCATGGAGAGCCCAAGAACCTCATGTCCACCATCTCTACAATGAGAATAACTCACCCAAGAATGCTTATATCTCTTAGCTTAGAGCTTTTGTACATGCATAGACTCCAAGCCACTATATATTGCAATTGAATTAAGCCCTTAGCCTATACTTTGATATAGAACAGAACTCCAAAATGAGCCCAATACCCCAATATGCTTAGAAAATATTTAGCACATCCTTTGCACATCCCTTGCTTGTTGCATAATCGGTGTCGGTATTAGCCGGCTACTAACAATTAGAATATCACCTCACATATATCCCTCTTGCAAGAATGTGAACATAGACCACTTTTCAAGTATGGAAATTATGAAGAAAGATGTTCTTAACTGCCTCATGTAGATGAAAGAACCATTGTGAACAATGCCCAGCCATCCTCAAGACAACAATCAAAATTCTTAGAGATTTTCTAGACTTAGAATGCCAAATAATCTACATGTCTCATAGATGTTGGTCACAACTATAGAAGCCTTCAAAAAGGTAGATCAAACTGGCTACCTATTAGGAGTTTTCCTAGAAGGAAGCAAAGGAGTTTGCAAGGATTTGAAGGATACCCCAATGGTAACTCACTTATGGGCATCTATGCTAATGATTTTTCTCCTTTCCCACTACATGAAAACATTGTGACTAACATTAGCATGTGAAGGGAATAGATTAGATTTTTAATGGTTGACTACTTTGTTCCTATCTGATGAATTAATGGTTAACTAATTGTGAGAATGGTGTTTATGTAAATTGGAATTTTGAAAGCTGAGAAGGAGGATACAAAGTGATCACTTTAGTTAAGTAATTAGTCTTCATTAGTTATTTTATTTCCCTTCATATTGACTTAGTCTTCATTAGTTATTTTATTTCCCTTTAGTAAAGACCACCATCTTGGCTCATTTTGTTTATAATAGGTTGCCTCTAATTTTTGGTAGTACACTAGTGTTTGAACAAATATCAAGTACCCAAGATGTAGGTTGTGCCATGTAGCACGGGGATAGATTTAGGCCACTAAGTGTGATATTCTCATATCTCCTTCTCTAAAATATTTTTTGTGCACAATCTAGTCACCATTCCCTTTTCTTACACCTCATTACACTTTCATTTCTATATTTATATGTTTGTATGTGTGTGGGTAGCAAAGAAGATGTCACGATATTTATTGTTTATGTTTTCCAAATAGAAAGAGGGTGAGAGGAACATGGATTTGTTTGGAGCTTTAAGGAGACTTTGGCTTCCCCTTCTAGCAAGAGTGGTATTAGAAACTTGGTATGGACGTTAACATGGATTTGTTTGGAGCTTTAAGGAGACTTTGGCTTCCCCTTTAGCAAGAGTGGTATTAGAAACTCGGTATGGACGTTGACATTGGCTAATGTTTTAAAGATAGCAGAAGGCTAAAGGGGGAGTCAATATCAAAGTAGATCTCTCCAAGGAAGCAAAGATAATAAAATAGATAAAAGAGTTTATATGTTTTACTGTGTGAGATTGAGAGAGAGAGAGAGAGAGAGAGAGAGAGAAAGAGAGAGATAGGTTGAAAGGATTGAGGGACACGAACTCTTTTTTAAGTGAGGTGTCCTTGTTTATTAAGCTACCATGACAGGAAAAATATGCTTTGCGGGTAGTATAAAAAACAAAGTATCTAAAATAAAAGGAAATATGGTTTGAAAGTTTTTAGGGCATTTGAAAAGTCTGCAGATAATCAAAAAGGGGGGAGAGAGAGAGAGAGAGAGAGAGAGAGAGAGAGAGCAAAAACTCACCGTGGGGGTGTATACTAAAAAATAGTGTCCAAAGTGGAGGGTAGATCTATCACAACAACACTTTTCTTTCAACCCAAAGCCAATAGCAAGAGTAATCCAGTCAATTTGAAGAAACAAAAAGGGGGAAAAGGAAGAGATATGGTTCCATTCAAAGATTAGTGATGGAAGTTTACATGGGTGCATTCAAGTTAGCTGATGCAGGGGCTGAGAGTGAAGCCAAAATATTCATCTCCAAAAGAAGAAAATAGACAAATCAACACAAAGGGAAAAGGTCTTAGGGTGGGTTAGGTTGAGAGAGTAAGTTATGTAAGTTACAGCAGCCATTAGTCCAACAAATGGTAGGTCTAGGAAAGCATAGAGAGGAGGATATGTTTAAGAAATGCATATGCAATGGGTTTTCTAATTCGTATGGATGGGTCTAGTCTTCGAGTTTTAGGGGAGAAAGGGATTTCCAAGACTACAAGGGGTGCTTTAGATAAGGAGGTTTTGTAAGCCAAAAGCAATATCCTATCTTCATAAGAGGTGGAGTGAATAAAATTTGAGGAGGAAATCATAAGATATCCCTTAGCTCTAATAAGTCTACTAAAGAAGATACTTCAAATTTTTAGATATCCCTCCGGTGAGCTTTCTCTCAAGACGTATCTCCTAAATTTTGTTTTAGTAAAGGAAACTTTTGAGAGGTGGGTTGCCAAAGTATCCAAGGTAAGTAGATGCATGTGTTTAAAGGCTTTTGGTAACACTTGGAGTTCAATATGGCTAAAGTTCTAAAGCAGGGTCCCTTGTAGAATTCTATATCTAGGATGATGGAAAAATAGTTAGGCATGGAGGAAACGATCTTGATGTGCTCTTGCAAAGGTTCACCATAGGATTGAAAGATCAAGTTGAGATAAGCATTTGACCCATTCCAAACCCCAAAGGCATCATCAATGTATCTTTTATAGTATCACAAATTAGGGTTGGAGATAAAGGAGGATTGCTTCTCTAATTGGCAAAGGAAAAGGCATGAGTAGAATAAAGTTTGATCCCATTGAGGTACCCTTAATTTTCTCCCAAGTGGTGTCTTTGAAGGAGATGTAATGGTGCAAAAGGATGAGGGATGCTAGGGAGATAATGAAGTTGCTTATGGCGAGTCCATGTGGTCAACACCAGAGGCTTTGAGAGCTTTTAGACCCTCCTAGAGAGGGATGCTAGGATAAAGCTGAGCAAATTTCCTAAAAAGGGCCATGAGGATGGTTGCTAGAAACTCAAAATCCTCATCATCTATGGGCTCATAGGTGGATTTATCATTACTTGCCTAAAGGCCTCAGCATTGTACCAAGGCCTAGGGAGGATTGTGAGTCCTAGATTTTTGTCTACATGCTTGATAATGATAGACTTGTACAAAGTTTAAGACTAAAAGGGCAAGATCAACAAAGCAAGGAACTCTAGAGTGCTATATTTTGTACTTTCAAAGATTGAAACATATCTTCACGATTAGTTTTGATAATGTGGTCTAGGGAGGGATTTAGGATAGGAGGCATCCAAGAAGGGCTGAGTTGTTTAAAGGTAGGGAATGGAAGAGAACTTTGATCATTGAGAAGAGTTTGATATGAAGATTCTACATATGTGCCTTGAGTATCCTAGAAGGGGGATAGGTTAAGGGGTGGGGGAATACATCTATGTTCAGAGGAGGAAAGGGGTCAAGATGAAAGGTTATGAACTAAAGAGTTTGCAATTTCATTGTCTAAGTTGGACATGGATTGATTTTGAAACATAGAATCTTGTACACATCGAGGTGTGTGAGGGGGAGCCAAAATTTGCATCAAATTCTTGGGGCTTTCTTTCTATGAGTGCAAGGTGAGAGGATAGAAGGGTAAGATTTCTTCAAAAGTTGCTAGGTGATAGGTGATAGGTATCTTAGAGGAGGTAATTTTCCAAAATTTAGGGAGGAGGGGGGCTTGGTGAAGAGGTTATGTTACCAAGTAACCGTGTGAGGCTATGTAGCCAAGAGGAAATCTAGAATGTCTAGGAATATCCTCACCCATCAGAAGCACTTAAATATCTCCAAGTCAAGGCCACTCATGTATACAACCCTAAATCATGTTATTGCCAACCTGATGGCTCACCCGATGAAGGTTGATGTGGAGATCTTGAGGAGCCCCTTTATGTATAGTTTGATCATTTGGCTGATCTTGCAACAACCATTTCTTGCTCCATAAAGGTTAATCGAGGATTACATCCACCTCTCTTGTAATAAACCTTCATAATTTCCATGTGTGTTTGGCTCAAGGGTTGGTAGCAGTTGTCTTTTGTAGAGCAAGGCTTCATGCTTTAGCAATGGAAAAGGTGGTTGAAGTCTACGATGCCATCTTCATGCTTTAAGTAATAAACCTTCATAATTTCCATGTGTGTTTGGCTCAAGGGTTGGTAGCAATTGTCTTTTGTAGAGCAAGGCTTCATGCTTTAGCAATGGAAAAGGTGGTTGAAGTCTATGATGCCATCTTCAGGCTTTAAGTACTTGAAAGCAGCTGATAAGAGAAAATTTTAGCTCCTGAGAGGTACTTCAAGCTTGGCCTCTTTAATCTAAAAATGTTGTTGATGACCAACCTTTATTAAGGTTTCTATAATAGTCACCTCTATAGCTTTGATAGATTCACATGATCTTAGTAGATTTAGTGCCTTGACTACCATCTCCTCTATAATTTTGACAGTGATTTGTTGAAGTCTACAATGCCATCTCCTCTTTCTGTAATAATCACCTCTCTAGCTTTGATAGATTCACCTGATCTTAGTGGCTTTAGTGCCTCAGCTACCATCTCCTCTATAAGTTTGACAATGATTTGCTTGGAGTTGGAGTTTGTCAAGGTGGAAGTGTTGTCTTTTTGAATGGTGGTAGCAAGATCATGTGCCCTCTTCAAGTCCACACCGCATGGTGATAGCTCAAAGTAGCCATTCGGTCCAACCTTTTTAAGACTTTAGGGACATCTCTAGCTCTTTAGGCCCAATGGGTAGCTCTACCAGAATGCCTTGATCATCCTTGAACTTTCCTTGGTGCACCATGGTTTTGTATTCTCATAGGTAACCTTTGTCAAGCTAGCATGCGGTTACCTACTTGATTGTCTCCTCATTTAATTAAAATGGAATGAGGTTCTCTAGCCTCTCACTTTTTCTTCTTTAGGGTTGACTCCCAGTTATACATTGAACTTGAAATTTGCCAAGTGTGAAACCCAAGATTCCAAGTTAAGAATTTTTCTGTAGTGGACAAGTTTTGGAAAACTAGAGCACAAAATTAAACTTCTAAAATATACTTAGTGTGATGAATCACATGCCTATAGGCAAAAGAGAATGCACAAAACTTGTGAAAGTAACAAAATTGACACATTGAACCAGTATCGCGATACTGGATTGTTCTTCTTGACATATACATTTTATTTCATAAATTAGGGATGTCCACATGCTCATGGTAGTGTACTTGATTTAATGATTTGGATCACTCAAAGTTGGTGTAAAGCCCCTAAACAAATGTCACACTTTGAAATTTACTCTTCATGGGGTAATTGATGATTGGTGGGTCCAAATGAGGTAACACTTGGTGTGGAGGCTTAGGATATATGTCTTGAAAAAGCATGTGTAACCAACTCTCAATTGCAAATTCATATGTCATGAATAAAATTCCAATATTGTGGTACTGAACAATTGTTTGCTAGCGTGGTTTTGACATAACCAAAGTGTTTATGCCTCTTGTGAAGTTTTGATGAGTTTGAACCTCTAGATGTGTAGCTCAGTTTGGTTGTAGAACTCTGAAATTTTCAGTTCCTTGGGTTTTGCTGATATTTTATGGTTCAAAGGGGATGGAAATTGCTAGGCATGATGGTTAGACACTTAGGATCCAAGTGGTGAAGACCTCCCCCAAAAATGATACATGGGTCAAGTACTCGCAAGACTGGGCAACAATTTTCACCAACACTTATACCACGCATTTGCCAATGTCCAAACAACACATACATGCACACTCAAAGAAAATTCGGCTGTCAAAATTTCCCCTTGATATAGAATTTGGTCAGTAGTGTTTGAAATGCTGGTATATGGCCTTGTCAGGTCATTCCGTATCCATTTTGAGCATAAGTGGCATCAATGGCCTTCCTAAAACTTTTAAAACCCAATAGTGATGAAAACTCTTGGTTTTGACACTTTGGACTGGCATTGTGATACTAGTCTACTCGGTCATTTTTTACATTTTTGCTTTGGCTGGCTTCCTTGTAGCATTTGGAACCCATTGATACCCTGGATGATGAATTTGGAGTTGTAGATCTCTTATAGGGTGTCTGTCGAGCCCAAAGTGAACTTCTTGGTCCCATAGTTAAATTTTGACTCTAAATTGCTCCATGAAAATTTTTATGGTTTGGTAATAGCTGGGTGCAACTATTAAGCTATGACTTCCTAGATTGTGCACTTGATTTTTTCTCAGTTGAACAATTTAGCTTTGTAGTACATCCACCTCTGCTGATCTATGGCCTCTAGGGGCTCCCCCATGGTCTCTAGAATGTGTGTATGTTTCCGCTTTGGTGCAAAATGACACTTTGTAGGCCATCTTTCAATTATGATGATATAATGGTCATTTGAGTCCCACATTAGTGATCCAAACACGTAGAAGTGTTATACATATGCCTCGGAGCTAGTCAAAATCAAATTTTGATCAGTCAAGCATTCATACATTTTCCAAAATGGTCATCATTGCAAATTTGACAAAAGCGACGATATACTATTGTCACTAGAAGTTTGTCCTAAACTATGCCTTGAACCTATGCTTCAATTATGGTGTGATTTGGTCCACATATTTGTCTCCTATGGTCCTTTTTCTACCTAGAATCTACAATGTTCAGCTTGTCCAATTCTCCATCCTCCCAAAACTTGATAGCGCCAAAGTTGGAATAGAAACACTCTTTAAAGTACGAGAAACTCACCCCTCATGTCTACTCAAAGTAAGAGGTATCAAAGTGTGCATGCTAGCTTGAAGAAGAATGGTAGCCATGGATCTCTCTCTCTCTCTCTCTCTCTCTCTCTCTCTCTCTCTCTCTCTCTAGAAAACGACACAAATGAGCTTGGAAATGTCCAAATTGACTTTATGAGCTAAGGTTTTTCCAACCTCAACTTGTCTAGACCTACGATTACCCCTAACAAGTCGTGCTATATGCACTTTTGTTGGGGGTAATCGTAGCATCACCTAATCAACCCAAAACCAACAAAATCCTAGGATCGGCAACCCGGCTAGGACATGGAAGCATGAGCACCATTGGATGTATCAAATGAGAGGATTCAAGAGAATGTTCTTCCAGTGCAATAGAGATTAGCCATGAATCACTAACTCTAATCACACCATAATCATCAATCAAGCATCACCTTCACACATTAAGCCCACCAAAGTCCGACTTGCCATAGACTAGAATCTCAAAGCACACTCTTGACAAGCACACACTAATTGCATTGGTGTTGGCCTCTCCAATCACCAATGCCAATCAAGGTACTTAATCAAACCAAACGTCAAAGGTTAAAGGGATTAAGTGTCACTCTAATAAAAGAAGCCATGTTGCAAATCAAGCGAAGGGATTCAATTGAGCCATCTCCCACCCGTCTTTCAATGTGCAATCAGAGAGAAATTTGATGACTAGGTGCTATTGAGGTGCCCAAGGAGAAAAATGGAGTAATTTCATGGATTTTGAGAGATCTCCATAGATTACAAAATTAATACACTCCCCAACTTGCAGGTGAGAAGTTGGAGGGTGATGGTTTTGGTAACTTTGATGTGGAGTGGCACCTGGGTGAGGACTTAAAGACCATGAAGTATTCGTAGTGGATCCAATATTTGCAATGGAACCACCCTCTTTCTTCTTAGCCTATTTGGCCTTCAACTTAGGACACTGCTTGATCAAGTGATCATTAGCTTTACAATAATGGCAATGCATCTTCTTTTTGCCCTTATCACTAGAATTTCTAGACAAATTGTTGCCAGCAAAAACATTAGGAACGGGTGATTTTCCACTCTCACAAGAACCATAAGAAACGTCGACATTGTCGTCGACATAGTCATCATCACGTACCACAGCATCTAGATCATTGTACCAAGTTTTGGGCCGTTCCGGACGCAATGGCACTATCCATTTTGTCAAATTCCTCACTATTTTTTTGTTGTTTTAGCTGTGTAAGTTTCTCCCGTGAGCAAAGCCTCTGCTCAAATTTCTAATTGTATCTGCATATTTCATCCATATTGTGTGAGCTATTTGCCCCCACAACACTAGCTGGCTTATCGCCAATTGAGGGATATTTGCGATGTCCCCAAAAACATGGTGTAGGAACACCATTTTGCATATGTGCTGATGAACCACTAATCAAGCGAGCGCATCTTTCATTGTTTCATATAATCCTCCCAAAGCATGTTACTTTTTTGACGGGTTCTATTCGTCAAATTACCCACATAGTCTTTGCCACTTCTTGCTCATCCCAGAGGCTATTGCTAGATGATAGTCCTACATTGTTTCCTCTTGCACTGGTGGATTTTGTGATTGTAACATACTCTGGATGATGGCTATCATCTCCATTTTGTTCGCCAGTTTTATTACTGCAAAAGAAAGATGGCACATATCGTATGTGTGTCACTATAGAGCACTAAATAGGATCACTATCAAGAATAGGTTTCCCGTTCCATGGATAGAAGACCTATTTGATAAGCTACAGGGATCGGCCTATTTTAATAGCATTGACCTAAAAAGTGGCTATCATCAAAAAAGGATAGTTGATCAGCTACAGGGATCGGCCTATTTTAATAGCATTGCACTAAATAGGATCACTATCAAGAATAGGTTTCCCGTTCCATGGGTAGAAGACCTATTTGATAAGCTACAGGGATCGGCCTATTTTAATAGCATTGACCTAAAAAGTGGCTATCATCAAAAAAGGATAGTTGATCAAGACATTGTAAAGACCACATTTTGCACTAAGTTTGGTCTTTACGAGTACATTGTCATGTACTAAACAGGTGTCCTATGAAAGCTTTGCAGTCTATTACTCCATATGAAGCATGGCATGATAGAAAGCAAAAAGGCATAGATTATGAAGAGACTTTTGCTCCCACTTGTTGTATGACTACTATGCGTTTTCTATGTGCATGGGCAGCTCATTTTGGTTGGGATGTATATCAATCAAACATTGTTATTGAAGTCAGGTTTTCATGCTCGCACAAAGCACATTGAGGTGCATTACCACTATGTCAGGGAGAGGCTCTCAGCAGGAGATATCAGCTTGGCTTATGTGCCAATAGAGGAAAACCTTGCAGATCTTTTCACAAAGGCATTGTCTCATGAGAAGTTTGAAGCTTTCCGCAAAGCTTTGGGCTTACTCCCCTTTGTGGAATGATCATGTCCTCAGGGCATGGCACTTCCCTTCACTCATGTGCCAGCTCTCATTCATCGCATCACTCCAGGGGGGGTTTGTTACCATATACATGTGGTAGTGATGTGTGTGAAAACACTTAGGACCGCCGGGGCATTTTTTCCCTCTGTAGGAGGTCTTTTTCCCCGTGCATTGTAAATATGCCCATTCATTCTAGGGCTATCTATCTTTCCATTGCACACAAAGTAATATACTCTCTCTATTGTGTGTCTTGAGCTTCCTTCGAATTCTCCAAGTTGTGTGTGTTTTCCTGCAACCCTAATTCCAACACTATTGCAGGTACTTTTGACCGAATAGAGGAGGTAATGATTCCATTTTTAGGCGAACCTTGAAATTTCTCTTGAAAGCTGATTTTTGACTTACCAGCAAGTTGCTACAGCTTTTCCAAGATCAATGATGACCACAAATGTTGTTCTTGGTCTTTCGAGCTCACCTCAAGAGTCACGTACTTGAAAACTCTGAAATTTTGTAAAACACTTCATTGATGACAATTCAGAGGGTGAGATAGTTCAAAAATCCTCCTTGATATCTACTTACCCTACTCCTAGTCGACTCAACAAATGGCAACGGAAAGTATGGATTTTGTATTTGTGAGCATTTGTTTTCGAGCTTTTGGAATTGAAACATTATCTTTGAGATTTTTAATGCTTGCATTACTCTAACAATATCTTCAAATATTAGTGTGGACTATTAGCAAGTACATTATACACATGAGAGAAGCTGAGAGAATTCACCAATACATCACTTGCAATGATGAATCCTTCTAAAAATCTGTTGAATAGTAGGGATCAAAAATTTTTTGTATAGTGAGGATCAAAACTATTAGAATTTTTGAAGGGATATACTTTTTGCCCTTGGGAGTTTGAATAAATCCTCAACAAGGATAGCTACGGACCTAAACTCAGAGTACATGTATAGAAAGACACAATCATGCTACAAAATCCCTGGCATTGAAGCAGACAACGTTCACCAACACTCTTTCTTAGAACACTAGAAACAAGTATGAGATGATTTGAGTACTTCAATCTATATATAAATGTTTCACATGCAAGTTACAATCAAACATGTTCAGACACTCACCAATCATTTAGCTTCACATGGAAATTTGTCCTTACCGAATTGGATTAAGGGGGCAATGCCACCTCTCCTTGTGGGCACAAACACAAGCAAGTGCTTGCACCTCATCTGCCTACTGATGCTCTCACTTTAGCACTTGACACTCGAAGGAAAGGGCTACACGCTTTCTCTCACCTCAGGCTAGCTGGAATCATGGGACAACCGACTTGTCAAAGTTCCTTCCCCTCACTATAGTATTGGGCTCTTAAGTGAGTGAAAACTTTGCACTAGAAAGCGTATACTCATGTCTGCAATATACTAATATCACGTCCCATTGATCATCTTGCTCAAAAATTAATGCAGGTGCATAAGAGCTTCCTCAACTTGCAGTAGCAAATGAGAGCACCCACAATGAGGGAATGCCATGGATTAAACAACTGCCAACTCTCTCTCTCTCTCTCTCTCTCTCTCTCTCTCTCTCTCTCTCTCTCTCTCTCTCTCTCTCTCTCTCTCTCTCTCTCTCTCTCTCTCTCTCTCTCTCTCTCTCTCTCTCTCTCTCTCTCTCTCTCTCTCTCTATTTGTGGAAGTTCCTACAACATCAAGAGGCAGTACCCTACATGCCTCTTGTCCATGCCATGCTCTCTCCCTCTCACAACCTCCATGACTCTTGTCAATGCCATGCTCTCTCCCTCTCACAACCTCCCCGCCTCCTGCACTCAAGTATTGGGACTTGTATCAAGCATCGTGCAGCTGCAAGCATGTGTGCAAACCCTTCGCTTTGTTTTTCAAGCTTAATATGGTTGCACCTCTGTGTGCAAACCCTATGCCATTGCCCGATCCCCATTGTGACACCTCTGTCGAGACTATCCAGTAGGCATCAACCAAGCATCAAGTTTCTTGTGCATCGAAAGGGTGGGTGCCCCCCCCCCCCCCCCCCCCCCCCTTGTGTGGGCACCCATCTCCCTCAAGCACACCAAATTTGGCATCTCGACCTAGGTACTACCGAGCATGAAATTTCTTTGTGACATTTGGCATACATGTCAACAAACCATATACATCTCGACCTAGGTAGTACCAAGTACGACATTTCTTTGTGCTATGCCTATAAGATGCAATCGTACACTTCTTAGCTCCGTTCATGAATTTGAAAAAGAAAAAAAAAGGAGGGTGTGTATGTGTGTGTGTGTGTGTGTGTGTGTGTGTGGAGGGGACCCCCCCATCATCCGTGTGCGGCTCCAACCCCCACCCCGCGCTTTTTTTCCAGATTATGTGGGCACCCATCTACCTCAAGCACACCCACATTTGGCGCACATCTCGACCTAGGTAGCACCAAGCACAACCTTTCTTTGCAACGTTTGGTATACATGTTGACTCAGGCAGTACCAAGTATCATGTTTCTTTGCAACATGCCTATAAGATGCAGGTGTAAGCTTCTTGGCTTCGTTCGTGCATTTGAAAAAAAACGGGGGGTATTGGAGCCCATCCATCATCCACGTGCGTGCGGACAATGGGAAGGTTGCAGCCCTCCCATTCTTTTCCAGATTGTGTGGGCACCCATCTCCCTCAAGCACACCACATTTGGCATAAATCTCGACCTAGGGAGTACGAAGTACATTTGTTTCTTTGCCACATTTGGCATACATGTCGACTCAGGCAGTACCAAGCATGATGTTTCTTTGCAACATGTCTATAAGATGCGGGCTTAGGCTTCTTGTCTTTGTTCGCACATCTTAAAAACAGGGGACCCCCATCATTCGTGTGTGTCCGAATGATGGGGGGGCTTCAACCCCCCTCCCTTTTTTTCAAATTGTGTGGGCACCCATCTCCCTCAAGCACACCACATTTGGCATACATCTTGATCCAGGTAGTACCAAGCACGATGTTTTTTGCGACATTTGGCATACATGTTGACTCAGACAGTACCAAGCATGACAATTTGGGATACATGTCAACTCAGGCAATCAAATTGGACAAATTATTTTGAGAAAAAAGGAGGGATCAAGGCCCCTCTTGTCAATTTTTACCCCTCAGAGGTAGCATGCACATGCACTCAAACTACATGTCCACCGAACGGTTGAATGTGCAAATTTCTGGAAAAAATCTAACGTCGTGTGAGTGCATGTGCTCTCATTATCTCTCAATGCAAAAAAAAAGGAGGGCCAAGAGCCCCCTCATTGTTTGCAAAAGCATGATAAAAATCTTCTAATGGTCGTCTGATGCATGTGCTCTCTCTATCTCTCTTAGTGCAAAAAAGGAGAGAGGGCAAAGAGGCCCCCCATTCTCCACGAGCACGGACTATGGGGGGTCTGTTTGCTCTACCCTTTTTTTGCACTTGAGAGAGAGAGAGAGAGAGAGAGAGAGAGAGAGAGAGAGAGAGAGAGAGAGAGAGAGAGAGAGAGAGAGAGAGAGAGAGAGAGAGAGAGAGAGCATCTCATGGAAGCAGTGTTTGTAAAAGCTTGGATAGAGAAATTCCATTGTAATTATGCGTGCATCAACAACTGCAAATCCATTACATCACACTAAAGATAAAAGACATTGTATTCTCCTTTTGGCAAATGGAGACGTGAGTGCGATCAAACAAACAGGATGTGTGTTGAAAAAGATTGGATAGAAAAGCTTACATAAATCATCCAATACATTTCCTTGATGAGTCACATGTATGCTCCAAAAGTGCTTGGATTATCATATTCTTGCATTCAATAGTACAGCTACCATGCCTTGGTATATATAGTTGTAAAAATTCCTGCAAAGGAAAGGGCCTAAAGTGTTTTATCTTAATAAGTAGCTACATATAGGTAGTACTAAATCAAATATGATGCATAGAGCCAAAACTAGATAGTCAGGTGCTCTATATACAAGACCAGTTACTATAGAAGTACAAGACCAACTCATGGTTAGCCAGGTGATCTATGTACAAGACCAGTTACTATAGAAGTACAAGACCAATTCATAGTTAGCCAGGTGATCTATGTACAAGATCAATTCATGGTAATCCAGGTGCTTTATGTACAAGACAAGTTACGATAGAAGTATTGGAAGGTACCTATAAGGCAATAATTTATAATTTCACGTGGGGATAAGGTAGGTGAAAAGATCAAAATACTTTTCCTCTAGGTAGAAGCTAGCTTTTTAGAGAAAACAAGTACCTCATATACACTTAGCATACCTCAAGCGCTTTAATGAGATCATCTATACTAACTACATGAGATACAAGTAGAACTGGTTTAGTCATGGGATCGATATGGAAAAATCACCAATGTATACTCATAAGTACTTTGAAGGTACTCTAGTTGCACCATTGTCTACCTAAAGCTAGTTTTATGGTACTCTAGCTACACACCAATGTCTACCTAAAGGTAGTTTGAAACCGCCTTGGCAAACACATAGGTACTAAATAGAACCACCAATATGTACTCATAGGTTTTCTATGGTGTTTGCATGCATCAAGAGTACCTTCACACTGGTTGGAATCTTGCACAAAACCAAACAAGTGCTTTAGGTTTACACAAAAGAACCCAAAGGTGCTTTGGCCAAAGTGCATAGGCTAGGTACTTTACTTTAATACTACCAATCTTCTAGCCAAATATAAACCACCTCTGCAAACACATAGGTACTAAATAGAACCACCAATATGTACTCATAGGTCTCCTAAGGTACTTGCATGCATCAGTACCTTCACACTGGTTGGAAACTTGCACAAAACCAAACAAGTACTTTAGGTATACACAAAAGCACCCAAAGGTGCTTTGGCCAAAGTGTATAGGCTAGGTACTTTACTTCAATACTACCAATTTTCTAGCCAAATATACCTTGTAGGTAGGAATTGGTTTCAAAATCTATATTACCCAAAGGGAGAGGTGCTCAAAATACACCAATCTAAACTCATAAGGTACTATTAAGTATCATACATAAATATTGTTCAACCACCAAAGTATATCCATAGGCTCTCTTGAGGTACTTGGAAGCATCAACAGTGCCTTCCCCTAGGAAAAAGCTAGCATGAGACCATACATGTACTTTCACAATACCAACTCTAGGCCTATAGGTACTTCAGGTGTAGATATTGAAGTACTCTAACAGTATCAATTTTGAGGGCTAACAAACACATAGCTAATATCTATCATAGCACCTAACAAAAGGTAGGTAGTATGTTCAAGATGTAATGACTTTAACATGAATTGCAGCATAATTTTTTGATGAGTTTTAGTACTTATAGGTGGAGCTTTATACGAGATTCCAAATGTAATATTCATACATCATGATCTCTCTAAAATGTTTTGAGGGATTGAAACCTTGGTTTGTTCGTGTTAAGTATGGAGCCTGATTTACCCCTTGTAATTTTTTGTATTAAAAATGCACATTTGTAAGGCCCCCATTATGAGGAGAAGCCATCGGTGCGTGAAGAAAAATCACTCGCCGAAAACAAAATCACTCGCTGGAAACCAAAATTTTCGCAGCCAGTCTCGAGCACAGCTCGAGACTAGCTTTGTCGGAATATTATGGCCGGACGGCGGCCGAAGTCGAAAGTCAATGGCCGATGGCCGGTGGCCGAATCCAATGGTTAGTGGCAAATTTCAAAGGAGGACTTGTCTTCTCAAGGGTGGCCACACATGGACGGATTGGAGGGTCGATTTGGACTTATCTACACAAGGGCGGCTACACATGGCTGCCTCTCATGAGAGAGGGAAGCCCTTTTGGCCTATAAAAGGAGGCCATTTCTACACACATTACACATGTGAAGTTGATGCAACAAGCTGGTGTGAGGTGGTGAGAGTGAAGCAAGGTGGGAGCTCTATTAAGGGTATAATCCCTTTGTAACTTACTTCTTGTTTGAAGTACTAAAGCCATTAAGTGGCTGTTTTTCCGTGAATGTAGCCCACATTGGGTGAACCATGTATATCGTGTGTACTCTCTCTCTCTCTCTCTCTCTCTCTCTCTCTCTCTCTCTCTCTCTACTCTATTATCTCTTGTGTGTGAAAATTATCTCTCTCCATTAAGTAATCTACTCAATTATCTACTTAGCTACGTCATATTTCCTAACAGTTCGCAAGTTGAAGGATCGGTGCACATGATGCTATATTGTTTGCGCCCAAATGATATACCTCAAGGAAGCATTCAGCCAAATGAGACAAAGAAAGACAGGAGTGCATGGTGAAGGTTGTGGTTGCATGTGTGCTATGTGCTTGACTGAAGTGGCCCCCTAGAAAGTGTGCAGTTGTTGCCTACATGCACACTAGAATCAACACATTGGCTAAGGTGGTGTTATAGCCAAAGCCAGATGAGTATAACTATCTTGCTTAAAGGGAGAATGTCGTCAACATGAATCATAGCAGTTACCTTTTCTTGAGTAACTATTTGCATATGAGATACTTTAAGTACCAAGGTTGATACTTCCATAGTACCTTTGTAGGTTTGCAATGCTTAAACATAGCATTTGTGCAATGAAAAGATGCCTCCAATGCTAAAACATAGCGTAAACTTACAAGCTTTAATTTGCCTATCTAACTTCAACACAAAACGTCCACAACCACACTCTAACATAGAACAACCAGAAACAATGCAAGTGATAAAATGGAATATATATTATAAATTGAACCTTTGTGTCGATAATAAGTTACTTGTAGGTTGTTAAGTATTATGGCTTTCAAAATGTTGTGACAAAAATTCTTCCATCATGGAAAGTAGGCATATACATGGCTTTGTATGAAGTATTAACTTACAAAAAGTTAGCTCTAATGATAGGCCTGTTTATAAAAAAAGATTTGTTAAAAATCTTAGCATCCAAAAATTACATTATTTTTTTGCAAATGTCTCTCCCATGACTTGAAGTGCCTTGGTCATCACTAGTGGCCTTGTCACATATCCTTCATAACAGGTCTTCTTTCCACCTCATTGGAGAACAATTTCCACATACTTATCCTCCATTGCAGACTTCGCATTCTTAAAGGTGTGAGCAAAGGTTGGTTAATCTATAGCTTCATGCCCCTCGATGAGAACCTCTGTCAAATCTCTAGACAAGAAAACACTAGGCCGGTCCTCTATGCCAGGTATGAAGATGTACAAACAAGGAGGACACTAAAAAAGACTCGCTCAACTTCTTAACCTTTTCAAATGATGTGGCATCAAAATTAGAAACTTGTGCATCTTTATCAGATGGTTTCATGTAGCACATAGGACACCGTTAAGATAAAAATCTAAAGCTGATCATATAAGAATATCAAAGGGCAACGATGTGATGGTCAGATGAATATAAGGAGGTGGATCTTTGATCATTATTTTTTCCTCAACGGGCAATTTGAAAGTCCCCTTTTCTTTTGGTATCTTTGTAAAAAATATGATTTTACTTGAAAAGATACGGACTAAGCACTTTCTAACCAAAACAAGAGTAACCATTGTAATAAAATGAGAGGCAATAGAAATGGGAGGCCAACAAAAAATTCACGTTTATATTATGGTCATTACAAGAGAGTGATGACACTATGTGTCTACAATCCCGTGAGGCTTTAGTGGGTGGGAGACAATACAAGGATGTTAAAGGGAAGTACTTTTTTTAAAGGATCTTCTTCTGGAGGAGACAATTTCGGTACTTCCATGCTTGTCCCTTCTCCATCTCCACCTAAAACCAAAACCCGACTGACTTACATGCTAGTAAGCATGGCATGAGCTATAGACATGAGCGCGTCAACTATATGCCTCTACAAAATTCCTCTATATGTTGAGATGAAATTCATGAACAATCCATGAGAAAAGGAGGTCTCACCATCACACTCCTCCTTTACCTTGTTAGCTTGTTGCTTGAGCATGTTATCTCTAATGCTCGCGCATTTATGGAATTCTAGATGCATCATAAACATGCATGTCATTCACAATCACTCGATGCCCCTATATGGTGCTAGTTCCTTTACCAAAACCACTTACCATCCTTAAGTTTCTTGTGCTTCTTTGAGTTCTTCATTATGTCACTAAGGAAGATAGGGGGGTCTGGATCTCTCGCTCCATGAATCATGTGTTGCACCGCATCCACACCCTCTTGTGCCCCAGACCCCATCATCTCAATGTCACCATCTTCCATTGGCTCACCTTCCTTTGCTTTTGGCTCGCCTTCCAACTTTACAAAGGCCTCCACCTCAATAGTTGGAGTGATCTCACTTGGCACATGCAAGCCTTCCCGCCATTTGGAGTTGTATGATCATCAAAAATGTCCATGGTGTGGGCATCTAGAGTAGCATCAACAAACACCTTTGGCACCATGTAGTAATGGTGCCACACATGGCATATTACCAAAACCTACAACCACACCATGAAAGTTGTTTCAATCAAAAAAATTAAAAACATTCTAAACAAACTCAAATAATCAATAGAGATTGGGAGGAGAACAAGTAGTCAAAACCACTATGAAAGAGCATTGCCTTTGTCAAGTCATAAATACTCAGCTTACAAGAGGGGCTGACATATTCTGTCTCTGACCAAACCCAACCAACAAAACACAAAGCATGGTATGCATCAATTGCCACATGCTAGTGTGTACACACATACTACATCAGAACCCACAAATGGAAGATTGCATGCAACACATGCTCTTGGAATAGTGATTGCGGCTTGTGAGCGACTCGCCTACTCATTGGCTATCATAAGTAGCAATATTGAGTCAACTATGTTCAATTGATCCAGCAAGCTCTCGCAAAAGCTTACTTGAGCAGCATAGGGAGTTTCTGATGCTTCTAGGTTGGCCAATTCTTTTTTCACAACAAATGGGAAATAAATTCATGTACTTCATATAGTAAAGATGAACTCAATTGCGATAGTTACTTTTAGATGTGATACCAAGGTAATAAGGTACATTCAGACAACCCATTGCAAGTACAAACCTTTATAAGTCATTTTTTTAAATCAAAAGTGCTTTTTGGAAAAGCAAGTATGCTTTTTGATGTTTCTTAAAGATGAAAATTTTACAATTGAGAATCTAATCTCGGATGTGAAATTTATGAAAATTAAGTGCTCGATTCATAAGGTTAAATATTATGCATGTTTTTTCTAACTAATGCTATAGCATGTAGGTTACGTTTGGTTTAAAAGATAAGAGGAGGCTATTAAAAGAATCCAAAGGCTCTACAAAGGGGAGGCAAGGGTGTTTTTGCATTGCAAAGTACTCTTTAGACAGAGTAGTAGATTGTTGTGGATGCAAGACAACCCGTCACGAAAACTGTCATAACTTGCGCTCCGATTGTTAGAATCGTACAACTTAGGACTCCAAAAAAAACTCTCTTTGAGCTCTACATGTCTATGTATTAGTTTCATATTTTAATAATTTCTACTTTTTTGCAATAGAATCTTTGATCGTCAGTTGTTCTCACCAATCTCGAAGAAAACGACGAAGAAGTTATATGCCGCACATGAACCATGCATGGACCTTTGTGATTAAAATTCTTCTAAAGAGAAGCATACACGTGTTTCTAAAAATTTTGTGTATTTTTTATGCATATATCACCAACTTCATGCAAAGTTACGCAACATGTCACAAAGAAAGGTTTTCAATTTATGAAGTGGGTAAATCATTGGCTTATAGGCTCAAGTTGCCACCTAGTTAGCTAAAAATTATACCTCCCAAGTAAGCCTATGACTTCCTCTTATGGATACACTTATAATGATAGCATGAATTTGACCATCTTGAGAAAATTAATAACTACCAAGGTTTCCTCAAGTATGTGGATAGCTGCAAACTAAAGGTAAGGAGCTATGTACGTTATACGTCGCTTCAAAGTTTCTCTTTTGATGACTTTTGCTAAGTAATGAATTGCAGCAAGCTTATATGATGATCGAGGTAAATGAATTGAAATATTCATATGAGTTGAACACCTAACAAGACATCAATGTAAAAATGATTTTAATGAAGCGACCTTTTATCTTTATTTCTCTTATGTATTTTTAAGTTCTAAATTAGTTAAGGTCTGTATGTAAAAAGACAAGCTTGCAAAAAAAGTGTATAGGTTTAAAATATGGAAACATGCTTACAATGGACTATGTCCCTTAAGCATTGAGTAGCATAGCCACCTACTTCAGAATGATGTTGTTGCTCAAATGAGGATCCACGAGCACCTTGTCCCTGTTTTCCTAAAGAGGAGACGACTATGATGCAAGGGCAAGGTAATGTCTCCAATAAAAACCAGTAAGAGTCTCATCAAATTTCAATTAGTGGATTCATATTCTAACATTCTATGCTATTTTAAGAAAATAAAATAAAGTTTTAAGACTTTAAACATGATTTTCTCTTTCTAAGCTAGAGGGAGAAACTACTCCGTGATGCCTAAATCAAAAATGCAAATGTAAGGGAATGGTCATGCCAAACTCTAGATGGGCTATTTATTTTTAAAATACAAAGACCATGGAGAATATATCTATGTGATTTAAATTAATTCAAGTCTATTTTCTCTCTTTAATTTAGAGAAATATGCGTAAAAGTTTTATTTCAATCCACAAAATCAGTGACAATGGTCATGACAAAGTCTACGATCATGGAACTTTGGACCATTCATACGTGACTCAAATACCTCCAAGAAGTAAGCAAAACATGGTCAAGGACGACTATGATTTCAAGCGAGAGGTCATGTCACCAATCTTGCTTTTTATAGTGTGCTTTTTATAATTTATGAATGCTTTTTATAATAATTATGTTTACAACATATTTTAGAAGTCATTTTGCTCGTAAGAGAAAAAGTGCTTTTCAAAACTTTAAAAAATGCTTTTTGACTTTTTTTTCTAAAGATGACAATTTCACAATCGAGAATCTATCTTTGGATGTGATTGAAGGTTAAGTGCTTGCTTTCTAAGATTATATATTATCCATGTTTTTTTATTAATGATTCGTCGTAGGTTATGTTTGGTTTGAAAAGATAAGAGGATGCTAGTAAAAGAAGCCAAAAGCTCTAAAAAAAGGGAGACAAGCGCGTTTTTGAATGTACAGGACTCTTTGGATCATAGAAGCAAATTGCCATGCATGCACGACAGCAGACCTTGAGCTCCGGTTGTTAGAATCGCACAAGCCACGACTCAAAAGAAACCTCTCTTTGACCTCTATGAATCTATGGTATTAGTTCATGTTTTAATCATGTCTATTGTTTTCTAAAATGGCATATTTTCTTGCCAATTATTCTCACCAATCCTAGAGAAGACGATGAAGAAGTTATGTGCCATGAGTGAACCGTGCATGGACCTCTGTAAGTAAAACTCTTCTAAAGAGAAGCATGCACATATTTCTAAGATTTGTGTGTATTTTTGTGATACTTCTACAAGAAGAAGAAGAGAATGATACTTCTTCAAAAGAGAGGACTCTATGAGTCTATATTTCTGATCAAAGAAGGCAAAATTGTTGGCTTTATCAGAAAAGGACATTATGTTGGCATGATGAGAAGGCCACTTTATGTACAAGTTGATGTATCATGATTGTATTTAGCTTCATGAAGCTTCTATAATACAAAAGCCCTCTCAAGGAGTCAATCATTCCGACCCTTAATATTGTGTCGTTTCTCTCTCTCTCTCTCTCTCTCTCTCTCTCTCTCTCTCTCTCTCTCTCTCTCTACTTACGGTTATGTGATTATGTTATAAATCTCTTATTTTGATCATTTTTAAGTGATGGTGGCAATCAACTATTTTCCCCAACTTTTATTACGATTGATCCATTGGTATTTACAAACAGTACCATGATATATTTATTCTTAGTTAGATGGTGGACTTTGAGTAGTTCTACCTATTTGTACCTTGTGAAGCACTAACCTTGATCCTTATAAAAACTACCATACATTATATAATTCCACTCCTTTGGTGGGCTTTCTAATTTCTACTTATTAGCTACCATCCCAGAACTCTATGAACCACCAATAAAGTAGACATACAGGTTACAAAAACTACCTAGACGAGTACCATACCATGGCCTACCATAAGTAGATACCTTTGAGCGATCAACCTCGTCTTTAACGTTGAAGCTGCTTGCATTAGCCCTGAGAGCAATCAATGTACTAGAAAAAAGACCCAATGTTAGCCTCAATCAAAAAACTTTAAAATTTCAGCCCTTCATGTTTGCTTGATTTTGCACCTCTGTCAATTGGCCTTGAAGCACAGCAACGGCTGATAATGTGCCCTCTATCTTCCATGTGCTCTAACTTCTCTCTTGTAGTTGCACTTTCACTGCATTCAATGTGCTTTTCATTGTCACTAATGTAGTTTTTCTGGAAGCCAGCATCTCCTCCACTTCTGTCATAACATCTACTCCACTTTTCTCATAACATCTACTCCATTTCTATCATAACCTACATTGTCACTAATGTAGTTTTTCTGGAAGCCAACATCTACTCCACTTTTCTCATAACATCTACTCCACTTTTCTCATAACATCTACTCCACTTTTGTGATAACATCTTCTCCATTTCTGTCATAACCTGAAGGTTGACAAAGAAGGAACTCCGATATGACTGCATGCTTACACTGGATGGGAAACCTTTAATTGGCGTGCCCCCATGCTCATAACAAGAGTTTGAAGTGGAGCACAAGGCCTCAATCGATGGCATGGAAGAGACCTCATTGCAATCAATCCAGTACTTTAGCTTCTTATTCATCCCACCTAGGAGTTTCTGACAATGTTTGAGGATTCACCAAATAGAGCCCATGCAACTTTCCAACCTGTTGAAAAGCAGATGCGGTGGGCTAACATCTTGCTCTACATGGCAACTAGGCATCTCTCATGAACAAACAAAGTTGAAAATTTTGTTGTAATCTCCCTGCTGACGGTGGTCAACTTTGTGGAATAGCAACTTGCACTCTTCCACGTATTTTGGCCGCATCATATGCATATCTTACAACCCTTCTCCCTTTTCCCTTTGATTTTTTGTGCCCAACGGTCTCTGTATCTCAAGCAGAACTGATTTGCTTTACAAATTATGAGCTAAAGTACAGTCTTAGCTTGGAAGGCAAGCTCTACTAGCATTTGTCTGACGAGTACATGATAGATGAGCACTAAGTGGCAGTATTCATAAGGATTGCACCTAACACTTAACATGGGGATTAACATGTTCATGTAATACATGAACATCCATTAATCACAAGGGAATGGTGATTACAAATGCTCTTCACATCCTCATTTTGTATCTTGGCGTGCACAATGTCCTTAGCTTGCACCACTCTTTGGCTTGTTGCTTGCAAAATGCAAGCTAGTGGACATGGACGATACACTGGCTAATTACTCGTTTGCACCTCTCAACTTTTTCGGGGGAGACTTCATGGTGTGTGCTCCTGATAAAAAAACCTGCACATTCAACAACATGCATCAACAAACGAGAGAGAGAGAGAGAGAGAGAGAGAGAGAGAGAGAGAGAGAGAGATGCGTGACATTACCATCAATAGCAGAGAGAGAGAGAGAGAGAGAGAGAGAGAGAGAGAGAGAGAGAGAGAGAGAGAGAGACCCCTACATGACGTAAGCATCAACAGCACCATAGAGACAGAGAGACAGAGAAACAGCGACACATAGAGAGACATCGACGGGCGCGTGCACATAGAGAGAGAAACCTGTGGAAAAGAAGGTGGCTGCGAGGTGCAGCAGGAGGTATGGAGTGCTATGGAGGGTGCAAGCTGTAGCAAAAGGCTCAAGCACAAGTTCTGAGGTGCCAAATCTTCCACACTGTTGACGTAGCCAGTGAATTGATTTTGTATGCCTAAAGTTCAAAAAATGATAACTTCTTGAAGTGACCCACTAAAACATTCTTGATAAGTTTAGGAAGAAATCTACACTCCACGTCACTGAGTACCAAAGCTCTTACCACCATATATTTTAAAAAGTTTAACCACCTTTTCGTGCTGTCACACAATCATACTGCACACATGATCATGAGACAGACGTGTGGGGAAGGCGCTATTCTCCCGTAGTAACATAATCATGGAAAAGCACACTATCCTTTCCATTAGAGCAAGGGACTCCCCAATGTCAAACTGCGATTATGAAAAGATTTGTAAAATTCTTGAAAGGAAAACTTACATCATGTAAATAAGTGTATGTCAAGACACCATGTGCTTGTATTCAGAAAATCGTTTAATTTAGCCATACAAAAAGAAACTTCGAAAAAACATTCTAGCATTAAGTAGGTCATATCAATTATATATCAATAGTTGCAAAGAGATATAAGAATACTTCTGTAGAAGAGGTACCCTACATAACTGTCACGACTTTAAAGCAATCTGAAGGATTGGCCAGCAGGAATTTGAAGGGTGCTTAGACATTGAGTGCGTAGTTTGGCACTCTGGTGTGTCTGCTCAGCTGTCCAACAGGCTTAACGAGTGATTGGATCTGCTAATGCGGCGGCAAGCCACCCCCAACCAAGTACAAAATGGGTGAATCCTCTGCCAGTTCCATCTCAGCAAATATGCTACTTCATTTGAGCTGAAAATCCAGCTCCTCTATAAAGATACAAAGGTAGAGGCCAGCAAGTCTGTAACAAGCTCAGCACCTCTAGGCCATACAATGGCAAGCATGGGTATAGTGTATAAAAACCCTAGGTCCTAAACAAAAAAACCCTCCACTCACCTCCTTGGAAACTTTGTCCTCATGAGTAACTCATCAATATATATAGTTCTAAAGCACTTGGAATCAAATGCCTCACTACTACTACTCAGCAGTAGACATGAAGAAGAGGACTGTAAAGTACACAAATTACTTGCGTCAATTCAACGCAAAGAACTAATTTTCCATCCATTAGTAAAATATACTAATACTAATCTCAAAAGGAGGGTTAGGAGACATTCGATCATTTACAGTATTAGCACACCTTGAAAAACTGATAACATCAAATGGCAATACAGGCTTTTCATAGCAGCTCTGAAAAAAATAGTTAATAATTGGGGGCTGAGAACTAAGGAAACCATACCCCACCCCACCCCCTCCCCAAAGAAAAAAACAAACAAACAAAGCACACACCAACTAATGTACAAAGCTCCTTTACTCAAAATGTTACTGGTTACAAGAGGAAAAATATAAATTCCAACACCTACAGAACACGGGGTACTTGTAGGCGAAGCTTCTTGAGACTCCTGTGCGTAATAACTGTTTTTTGTGCAGAGACATTGTCATTTAAATGGAGCAGTTTCCTCTTCTTACCAATCATATTTAGAACAGTAGCCTTACCTAGATTTCTGACTAATTTGGGTGCGGTAGTTACACTTTGAATCTTTCTCTTGCCCCCTTCACTAACAATGTGCAGAATCTCCCTCGGAAAATCATCTGCATTTGTTCTAACATCACTAATAGCACTTAAATCTCGTTTTCTAAACTTCACCCGACCTGTGGCATTCTGGCCATGGGGTGCAATCCCTTTAAAGGAATTTCCCCTCCGATGTTGGAGGCGAGTTGGCTTCAACACATGGATGCCAATCTGTTGCCTTGATAGGACCTTGAGGGCACCTTTGGCAGTCTTCAAAGCACCCGTTACATCACCCTTATGATCCTTTCTCAAAAGAGTTGTCACACTTCTAACACTTTCTGCATTCCTTATCTCTGGATCCCAGTCCAACCCTTTTCTTCTGCCAATAAAATCCTTTCTACCTTGAACGTGGCTCTCAATATGAGACACAGCTCGCTTCCGCCTCTGAAAGCTTGATATGCTTACCGCTTTCCCTGGACGACCTTTTGTCCGTTCATCTTGGTAGGCTTCATCGTCACTTATACAAGAAACCTCTCCTTGACCTCTTCCGTGCTCCGTTAACTTACCTTGCCAGGTAACTTTCCTTTTTCCACTTTTGGTCAGCAGTTTCAACTCATTCCCTGCAACTGAGAGAGTATTTCTCAATGACCGAAGAGCTCTGACGAACTTGGCACTCGGCAAGCTAGCCACAACATCAAGGTTATTGTCCCTGTCAAGATGTCTCAAGACAAGCATACCAACTTCAAGAAATCCCATTTTGCTAAGAGACTTCTCGAACAATTCATTCAAGGCTCCACGCAGTAAACCCTTTGGAAGACCCTTTGGAAGACCCTCAATGATGAGCATACACTCTGGATCTGCCGCACAAGCTCCTGTTGAAGAGAGGCCGTTCCAGGTTGCCTCGGGCAATGGTGAGGCCCCAATTGACAAGATACAATCAGTTTTCTTCGCAGGTTCATCACCAAATCGTCGAGGCAGAAGAGGAACCATACCAAGCTGCTTCGAAGGTTTGGGCTCTGATGGCCTTGACATAGGCAACCCAACCCCATTTTCCAACCTAGAAGATCTTATTCCTAGCCCCCCATTCCTGTTTCTTTCAGGTCGATATCTTGCACCTGGGCGCTTGTATCCTGGTGGACGAAGTATAATGTAAGACAGAGAACTGCTATTACAGACAAAAAGATGAGTATTCAGAATGTACTCATCCATCACTGCATCCACAATAGACTCTGAATTGAACTGAAAAAAAGCATAATCCTTCCCAGGTTGGACAGATATAAACTCAAGATAGCCTGGCTGATTAGTTTCCCTAGAAATCATTGGTAAAATCTCCTCAAAAACTTTTCGCACCAAATCGATTTTGAATTCGGCACCAGGTGCAGATACACCAATATAGAGGGAGCGCTGAGGACAGATATTACTTTTGTGCTGTGACATCAGAGGAACGGAACTGGGATCTCGACAGAGAAACACATCCTCCCCTATTTCCCTCAACAAATGTGGATTTTTTGTACACTTGAAAATAATGGCATCAGCCATAACTTCTGAAGCTAGCTCCACATATGCATCACACGACTCTGGTAGCAGATAAACACAGTTAACAAGATGACAGTCATCAGGTCCATCTCCTCCTTTGAGAATTCTGGCAAAGAATGCTTCAAGGTACTCTCTTTGCCATCGCAACTTTGGGATGTTGCCTACAAAGATAACTCTTGCTGGCTTCAGTGGCATGTACTCAATTAAAGGCCTTACAGATGTGTGTGTACCCTTACAACCTTCAATGTTGAAATGGAATCCATTTACCCCCCACTCAAATACATCCAGTTGATTGGCCGCAAGTACAATATGGGCTACCTTCTCAGTAGCTAGCTCCAGAAAAGCAAAATCCTTGACTACTTTCACCAACTGAATCTGGCTGAGAATAGCAGGAGCGAAATCAAACCGCTCAAGAAATTTTTCCATCAAGTTGTGTAAAATTTCTTCGAGGTTTTCAGTGCCATCCGGAATGCAGCCTACAAAAATAGCCTTCTCTTTGTACACCACTGAACGATTTGACACATCTCCAAAAGAACTGATGGTGTAGTCAGCATCAGAAGGCCACTTCCAGTTAAACTCAATTAGTTTCGAGTAAGGAGTTACTGTGTGTTCTGCCATTTTCGCTGAACCAAGCTCTTGTAACACCACAGGGCGTACCTTATTTGCAAGACGTAAAGTCTTATCCTGCAATCTGTTGGAAGGGCGTAGCTGCGTGAGCATGCCCTTCCCTCTAGCCTGTTCTGCTCTCTTACCAATATGCCAAATGTTCCCTAGAAAAGGTTTACTTTATCAACATAACCAGTCACACTTTCATTAAAAAAAAAAAGCCAAAAGTAAAGAAACATCAAGAATACCTTCTGCATCACATAAAACGGATGGCACTTGCTCAGTACAACCGACTCCTTTACTAGGATGGGCAATCATGCCAGGGGAAAGCCCATTACAGTTACATTCTTCATCATCACACTCATGACTCTCGCTAGAAGCTGAATCCCCTTCATCATACTCATCACTTTGACTGAAGTCAGACTCCGCATCAGTACTTTTGGTATCCTCAGACTGACCTGATTCTTCATGTCCACACCTTTCAATAACTCCCTCACATCCAGACTTTTCCACTCTATAGCTCCGACTTGGTTCAGAACCTCCCCCTGAACTGTAACCAGTGGGTTCATCCCTCAAAAGGGTTTCAAGAACCGTTTGCTCCTTAACATCCAATTTTGAGGTATCTGAAAAAGTTCCAGGCTCGTGACTGAGGCTTCTGGCTTGACCCCTCCCAAAGGTGATATCCTTGGCACCAGCATCCCTTGAAGTGTAATCTGCATCAATAGAACATACAGGAATGAGCTGACTGCATGGTGGCTCAGCTGGAACAACCTCTTTTATTCCACTAGACACATCTTTCTTTGAAGCCTCTTTCTTATCTTCAAGATACTCCGCTGGTCCATTGCTTGGATAGGTAGTAGAGACTCTCCCAATACTCAGTCTCTCCTCATCCTCTGAATGAATTAACTCTTCAAATCTTGAGGCAACGTCCTCTTCCTCCATTGCTGCATCCAAAAGCGGACCTTTCCAGCCACGTCTCCCTTTAAGGCCTGCCTTTTCCTCCAGATTACGAGCTTCGAGAGATTTTGAATTGAGACTAGAAGCCACACCAGCACATTCTAGCTTAGAATATTTCATCTCAGTTGCATGCAATCGTAGTCTGGTACTACATGGTTTAGGTTTTGTTGAAGTTTTTAGTGTGCGCCTAACCATTCTTATTCTCCGACAAACCATCTTTGCCAGATCCTGGGTTGCCTTTGGGTGCTTGAAGGTGCACAATTCCCGTACACAATTCTGTACAGATTCTAAAGACCCTAAAGGCAGGCTTTCAGAAGTTAAAATTTCCATGGGAGCCCGAGAGCTGGGGCCCTCATCATCCTCGTTAGGTTGCAATCCACGCTCCTGAGAGCTGGAACTCGCATCAAGTTTCTTGAGTGAGCCTGTTGAAGGCTTCGTTTCTGACCCATTAGGGGACACTTTCATCATCGAAGACCGAGTGGAACCACACAAATTAATGACAAGCTTACCTTTGGAGTCAGATGAAGCGGCAGAAGCTCCTGCCAGCTTCCCATGGTTATCAAACTCCTTCTGCTTTGCTAAGTAGCTTTTCCATCGCAAAGCTGGAGTCCCATTTGCTTCGCAAAGAGCTGCGGGCGTAACTGGGGACTTCATAGAGCTATTACTACCTTCTTCTTCATTATGACCAGACACATTTTGTACGTTTACCTGCTCTTTCTCAGCTGCAGTATCCTTGTCCACTGCAGCGACAACGTCCTCAGAAGGCATTTGTTTATTCGAGGAGAACGAGGCAGAAGTAAAAGGAACGATGACCCTAAGGAGAAAGAAACCCTAGAGCAGAGGCAGCGATAAATAGAATGGTGGCGGATTCGGCGTCTGTTGTTCGGTGCAAAACCCTCAACCCTTCCTTACGATCCCCATACAAAATATCATCCTTGTTTTGCCACTTTTGCCCTTATCTTTTGCCTATGGACCGCATCACCTAATAGCTACATCGTGGATCCTACTGAACTAGGACGAGGCAAGCACTGGTCTTCCATGAATGAAAAGAAGTCGGATCCTTTTAAATTTTTGCTTCTACATACGTGTAATAGTAACGGCATATTTACAAGAAATGGTGTTTCACTATGGAAAGGCATTGATGGCTTTACATGTAGAAAGCACATCGGGAATAGTGTGAATCACGCTTGTGTAATCACATGCCTTTTGCCACAACATCATGCATAGCATTCAAAGTTTAGATTTGGCTAATAGAGGGTTTGAAATCCAAATCATGGGACATTATTTATTGATCTTGCTTGCGGGGAGAGAACAACATGTAGATTGAAACCATAATGCGAAAAAGTCATCTATTTGCATTGATTTTAAGTAAAGCATCCGTGTATGCTTCTATGGTTACACAAATGTTGCAAGAGAGTTGTGCAAAAGAATGCTTCACTAGAAAACTCATGCCTCGTAAAGGTGTCAACAAACATAGAAATTGTTTGATAAAGAATGTCAACATGCTCAAAAGTTGATAATGGGCTTGGACAGGAATAATGATAAAAAGGCTTACCAAAAGCATGTAAGTGCACAAAATATGTTTCTCCAAACAAAAACGAAGAAGTTTGGAAGTGAATGTACAATCTTCTCAAACCCATGTGAAAGCATGTGCATGTGGTAAACTTTGGAGAAACTTGAAAGGAAAGCGTGAAGATATTTAACATTCAGCAACATGTATATGCATTTGTCAGAAAATTTATACACAATCAAAAATAGATGAGCGCAGTACGATTCATTTTCATGTACATCTTCTCGCTTTATGATTGAGGATATAGTGGGGAAATTAAAAAAAAGGGAGGATTTGCAAGATTTGAAACCAGAACTGTTTAAATGGACCAGAAAAGAGACATATGATTGGATTGTGATATGTTTAGTCTTGCACTTAAGCATGGTATGCCTCATGTGATTGGACCACTATTTGGGTGAAGCCTCTACGGTAGATAAAGGAGAAAATGTAAATAATGTATACAGTTGTCATACTATAATGATTGGAATTATAATGGCAAAGCTATCTAGCACTCTAATGTAAGAAAATTCGAATGCATGGGTTGAAGTAAATGACAAACATGCTCATGGGCAAGCGGGCTTTTGTCAAAGTCATAATGCCATTGATCTTCTTGTTGCACTTTGAGTCTTCGAAGTCAATTGAAGCCATTGATCT
Source organism: Adiantum capillus-veneris (assembly GCF_014529385.1). Lineage (NCBI taxonomy): Eukaryota > Viridiplantae > Streptophyta > Polypodiopsida > Polypodiales > Pteridaceae > Adiantum > Adiantum capillus-veneris. Next base: position 150,674,555 of record NC_140940.1, read on the forward strand.
TCAAAGTCAATTGAAAGAGAAAAGCTTTTATTGTTGCTTTGTGGACTTCGAGAAGGCTTTTGATATGGTTCTTGAGAGGATCTTTGGAGACACAAGGAAGAACTTCAAGTACCAAGTGAATGCATGCATGCAATTTCATGTATATATGAAAGTGATATGTTGAGTTTGTTTGGGAGAAGTGTTAGTTCTATGGGACACCATTTATCAGGACAAGGGTAGGACCAAGGGAGGACACGGCTCCTAGGCAAGGCCGACTACGCTTGCAACTATTAGGAGTCTTCTAAAGATAGGCTAAGATGCCTATAAGAGGAGGTGGTTGGGTGGAGAAGAGCATGCGTAGTTCTTTGGTCCTTTCATTGGTATCTGAGCTATGGCAAAGGAAGGAGGAGAAGGTCTCTCTGTGTACTATGTGGATCCTCTAAGGATTCTAAATTAGGTATTTTCTATGTTTGAATTGTCTATGTACAAAAGTTGATTATGAATATTACGCCCCCTAGTCTTATTGAAATTATCGTGTTCTCCAACTTGTAGAACAAAGTTTTCTCAAATTTTGCACCTATTTTGAGTTATTCAATGTACACTAATATTTGGTCAAAAAACATTGGCCTTTCAAAGTTTTGGCAAAAAAGATCAATGTTGCCATAGTGCATGCAAATCCATGCAAGAGCTCTCAATTTCAAGGAATGAGGTCACTCAAACGAGCAAAGCCATGCACAAAGGAGAAGCTTGGAGTCGATGAGCTACGGCCGTGCAAAAGCAAGGCACAGTGAAGAAGGTGAAGAAAGGCATGTAAGGCGTCATGCCAAGCATTGTTCGAGTTTCAAGGAACAAGGCTCCATACATGGATGGTGCAAAGCAAGGCAAACACCACAAGCATGATGGTATTGAGCAAGGCCACGAGCCAACACGGATCAAGGCCAATTGCATTAGGTTTATAAAGCTTAAAGGATCTATGGTCTCTTGCAATTTACAAAGGCCTTCGTCATTTTTTAGAAGAGCGTCGGTACAAAAAAGAACAAAGGTGTATGTATGAGGACTGAACAAGTCCATGTTTTCCTTTCTAAGAATGTTGGGAGTACAAAGGAGAACGGTTGCTTCACAATTCCAATTTGTTTGCACACTACACTCACCATCTCTCCCAAATCCCAAGTACACACACACACACACACACACAAGCATAGACTTGATGGGAAGGTTGTAAGGAGAAGGTGACGTAGACAAGATTAGAGAGTACACATCATAGGATAACATAGAATAAAAGAGAGAGATAAAAAAATCTTGCAAATCAATGGCCTAAAGATTGTAGCCCCAAACTCCAAGGCACCTCTTGTGGAGTATTTAATATTTGATATTGCTTATTGGTGCCAAAAATTGGAGGCCCCTCTTTTACACTTAGTTCCACTTTAGTTTATGAGTGGATCATATCACTTATTGCATGACCCCTTAGGATGAGTTCTCACTATCCTATTTACAAAACAGCCATACTGACTTATTGATTAAAGATCTAAAACATTGTGCAAATATAATATGGTCGGGGGATTTATTTATTGCCGATGCTTTCTTCTCAACTCCCAAAATTCCAATCTACAACTCATCAACTCACCATTAATAGAAATAGAAAGACAGCACAGTAATTAACCATTATGCTCCAACTATCTCAATTGTAGTTAACCACATACAACAGTGCCTAATCTCGTAACATCCCTCCCTCCAAGGATAGCAGTTGTCCTCGGTTTCCCAATAGAGAATTAACTGGACCGTGAGTGATGAAATATGTGGAGAAGATCTGGAAAGCTTCGGGGAAAAAATCCAGGCATCCGTTTAGCATCTTCTCCAGGGTGGCGTTTAAAAGTCAAAAGATAACAATTATAAACTATGCAAGTGCATGTAGTGGTGGTTTCATTATCAACTATTTGGTCAAGGATAAGTTGCTCTTCTTAAGCTACAAGTGTAGGTGGTTCCTCATATATATGATGAGTAGGTAGGGGTCCTCAAAAGGGTTGTAATAAACTAATGTGAAATGCATTGTGAATGTGTCAGAGTGAAGGTAATTCTAAGCGAAATGAAACATCATTTATCAGAGCATAAATTTTGAATGGACCATAAAAACGAGGAGCAAGCTTGACATAAAGATTTGTATCAATACTTTTGATTATTCTCTTTTCAATTTAAAGCATAACATAATCTCCTTCTTTCAATTCATGTGCTTTGTGATGCTTATTAGCATGCTTAGTGTACAATTTTTGTGAATGTTCAATAGCAAAGTGGATACTTTCATAAATTTCATGAAAATTTGTAGTAAAACTATCAACAAATAGGCACAATGTTAGAAACTCTTGAAGCAGGAGTAGGAAGAGAATGACCATACACAATCTCGAATGGAGACTTACCAGTAGCAGAGTGTGTGATGTTGTTATAAGCAAATTGTAAAATATGCAAGTAATCGTCTCATTTCTTGGGTTGAAAAGACACATAAGCTTTCAGTAAATCAATAATAGTACGATTAGTGACTTCTGTTTGACTGCTTATTCAGGATGGAATACATAAGTGAAATCAAGTGTAGTGTCAAGGTTTTCAAAAACTGTAGTCCAAAAAGCACTATAAAATTTTGAATCTCTATCAGATATGATTACTTTTGGCAAACCATGATGAGAAAAAACAGCTTTTAAAAGAGAAGTGCAGCTTGATGTGCAGTGAGAGTTTCCTTGCATGGAATGAAATATGCTTGCTTACAAAAACGATCATTAACAATCCAAATCATGTTATGTTTGTGAGCAATGAGTAGGAAACTAGTAACAAAGTCCATAGAAATGTGTTCCCAAGGTCTTCCAGGAATAGGGAGAGGGTGTAACATATCTAAGTTCTTACCTATTGTTGCTTTAACCTTTTGGCAAATTAGACAGGATAAAACACACTGTCTAACATCACTTTGCATAGTAGGCCAATAAAAATCACGACACAAATTTTGAAAAGTGGCAATGAAACCTTTATATCCAGCATAAGGTGGTTTATGTAACTCTTCAATGAGCAAGACACGAAATGGTTTTGTGACACACGGTTTCTATTTGAAGTAAAGGAAATTTTCTTGTATAGTGTATTCGAGAAATGTGTGCACTGAGTTTTCAAGCATATGCAACCAAGTGGTTTTAAAGTCATCATCTTGTACATAAGTATCAGGCATAGTATCAAAAGAAGTTCCCATAAGAATAGATAGATTGTTAAAAGAGGGTCTTCAACTCAAAGCATCAGCCACAACGTTTTCTTTACCAGGTTGGTACTAAAGATTGGGTTGAAAACCTTGAATAAAAGCAGTCCACTTAATGTATCTATCGTCTTTTAGAGGTTGAGATAACAAGTACTTGCTACTTTGTTGATCAATTTTAATTATTAAGTCAGCATCCATTAGATAGTGTTTCCAAAATTCCAAAGCATGCACTACAACAATCAACTCTTTGTCATATGTGCTAAATTTAGATGCAGATGGTTTAAATTTATGACTTTCAAATGCAAGTGGATGGTTATCTTGCATAAGAACTACATCGATACATTTTTCCCTAGCATTAGTAACTACCACAAAGAATGGTCGATCAAAATCAAGAAATTGTAACACAGATGTATTAGTCAAAGCATTCTTAAGTGCAATGAACGAGCGTTCTTGTAAATGATTCCATACATATGGAGTGTTTTTCTTTAACAAGAGAGTCAAAACTGTGATTTGTAGGCAAAATTATAAACAAACTTCCTGTAATGACTGCATAGACCACTGAAAAAACGTAGATCGTGTAGGTTTTTGGGTCTAGGCCATGATTGTATAGCTTCAATTTTCTTGAATTCTACATGTATTCCCTTACCCGATACAATGTGTCCCAAATACTCTATTTTAGATTGGAAAAATGAACTTTTTTTGGGATTCAGATATAGATGGTTTTGTGAAAGAAGGTCAAAGACACATGTTAAATGCTCCTTATGTTCTTGCTTAGATTTATTAAACACCAGAATATCATCAAAAAATACAATGACAAAGTCTTGATGGTCAATGAAAATTCGATTTCATCATACGAGTGAAGGTAGCTGGTGCATTTGTCAGACCAAATGGCATGACAAGGAATTCATAGTGCCCTTTTTGTAATCTGAATGTAGTTTTGTAGACACCTTCTTCAAACATTTTAACTTGGTGATACCCCGATTTAAAGTCTATTTTGCTAAAAATATTTGCCCCTTTGAGTTTGTCAAGTAGATCATCCACACTAGGAATAGGAAATCTATTCTTAGTGGTGATCTTATTTAGAGCCTTGTAGTCAATACATATTCAAAAGGTCTCATTTTTCTTCTTAACGAGAAGTACCGGAGCTCCATAATGTGAACTACTAGATCTAATAAGGCCCCAATCAAGTAAGTTTGTGATTTGATTTTGTATTTCCCTGTGTGCGATTTGGTTTACACAGTATGGTGCTCTACAGGGAGATTCACTTACCGGGATAATATCAATTTTATGGTCTTCACGACATGATGGTGGTATTCCAAGAGGTAGATCATGCATGAAACAATAAACTTTGAGAGAAATTCATCATGTGAAGAGTCTTGAGAAGTTTTGGTTTAAGCAAAAGTTGGTTTACATGCAGTATAGATAGGTTTTTTCTTGCTTTTCAATTGCTCGTTTGGCTTGAGTGTGAGAGAGTAGCAGAGATTCTTGACGTTCTAGGATTGCTTGGATGGAGTAGGTTTTTTTTCCATGGGTGAGAATCAAAGTGCGTGGTTTGTAACTGATTGGTGGGTTAAATTCATGTCGAAAAGGCACCCCCAAAATCATATCGATACCATGCAAAGGTGCGAGTATAAATGTACATGTATGAGAGAATTCATCAATGCAAACTTCAACGTTGACTTGAGTTCTACAATTAAAACGTTGATCGTTAAAAAAAGTTTTCATTTTGTGAGGTGAAGAGAGTTGCAAAAGAGATAGTTGATGTGTCAATCGTGTAGAGATGAAATCATGGCTACTACCATCACCTAAAAGAATTGTGATATCTTCACCTTTCATTGTGCCTTTCACTTTGAGAAGAGTGTGTGGAGATATAGGAATACCTGGAGAAGGATCGTCATTGGCATCATACTCAAGATCATAGCCCTCACCATAATTGACCTCAACTTCATTATTGTCAAGATTAGTATCTTTGATGAGGTTAATTTGTGGACCATTTGGGTGGTTGCTATTCTCAATTGATGGTAGCAACATAATCATAGTACTTAATTAACTTGGAATGAACAATACTTTTGCAAGAGAGAGAGTTTAGAGAACTTGACAACAATTGAGGACCGGATTTTATGTGGAGTCGGTCCTCCCTCCAATTGTATTATAGATTCTCCCATCAAGAGAGACTTGGTACAATACAATCTTTGTGTTCCTTGTGACCTAGCTGATGCAATGAAGATGGAAAGCTTCATGCATCATGAACATAACATAGACTTTGTAAAAATCATTGACTATCCCTAGTTTTAGTCCCAAGGCCTCAAACACCTTCGAAGGTGGAGAGAGCTAGCGGGGATTGAGGGTAGGGAAGAGGAAAAGGAAGAAGAAACATTCATAGGAGAAAGAAGTAGCTCCTCACTTATCATCACTCTTCTTGCTAGCATAGATAATAACATAGTAATGAAGATGGAGAAGATGACAAGCTTAAGCATTGAAGAATGGCCCTTGGTTGGATTTGCATTCCATAGCCAAGAGTGTTGGTGTAGACTCTCAACTTCCCTACTAGCTTGGAGAAGGAGATGAAGATCTTACAGTTTGCACTTCACACAATGAGTGTGTGTGTGTGTGTGTTGGGGGGGGGGGGGGAGAGTATTCCCCCCAAGCTAGCCCCGTTCTTGCTTTGGTCGACCCCCTCATCTAGCACTATCTAGCATTTGATTGGACCTATAGGCTTAGTGTATATCAAGCAGCAAAGGTAGCCTTGGGACAAGTGTCCCCCTTTCCCCTTTGAGAGAGAGAACTTGAAAAATGCATAGATAATTAATTAAATTAACTAAATTATTATTGGATCCCTCGGGAGGCCAACCAATAGGCTTTAGGCACACCATGAGGGCAACATGAAGAGGAGGTTGACAAGTGTCCCTGCTGCTTTCTTTGTACCAAGGATGCTTTGTGTGAGGGTGTATGTGTTCTCTCTCTAGCCCCTAGAATGAGGGCACGCCCCCCCTTGTGTAGGGATATGTATTGACTTTGAACACCTTACCTCCTCAAGCAGCTTAGTCATGGAGCACCTTAGCCATTAAACACCTCAAGCACCTTAGTCAATAAGCATGACAAGCACCTTAGTCAGCAAGCACGACAAGCACCTCAAGCTTGGGTCAGGTTCCCACCTCAAGCACAACCCTAGCTTACCTAAGGTCAAAGGACTTTTAACACTAACCTTTGGAGGTCTTTGGTGAAGCTAACCCTAAGGTCTTTAAGCTCCATTAGCTAGCCTTTCTCTTTGATAGATCATCTCTCATTTGGACCCCTTTACTATTGGCCCCGTGTTGAGATAGACCCGTAAGTACATGTCTATATTCTAACCCTTGTCCTTGTTTATTCTCCCACAATAAATGATAAATTTAATATGAAAAAATCATTTGGGTTGGTTAGATATTAGATTTTATGACATTACCTCTCTCTTGAAATTGTAGTCGTCCTCGACTATGAGGTAGAAGAGATAAATCCTTAGTCATTAGTCAATGTTTCTTAGCGGGTAGAAGATCATTTTTTACCCTACAACATCTTTCCAAGATGGATGACTAATCCATTTGGTGCTTGGGAGACATAGCTGCCGCCGCAAGCATGTCTACTCTTTAGTCCATTTCATTCTCCCAAAGTAGAGTGACAAATTCTACCTGGTGTTTGAGAGACGTCGTCATCACAAACATGATTCTAAGCATGCATACTATTTAAATTTGTACACAAGAAAAAGAGAAATGGTCTTATAAGACAAAAACATTGGTCATTTGAAAGAAGTTTATACATTTGCTTACTCTAATGTAGCATTGTAAGCATTGACAAGCTTCATACTATCCTTTAGCTGTATTTGCATCCATCTAGCATCTTCAAAATATAATTTTTGAACTTAATAAGATACCGTCGGATAATCTTACCATGTTGTAGTACCTTGTCTTCATGCCGAAGGATAGATTCGGGTTGCAACACCTCTTCTTGGTCTTTGATTTCAGGAGGGTCTTTAATAATTGGTTCACTTGGTGGCTCTCCTTTGTAGGGCTTAAGTAGGCTCACATGAAAAGCATTGTGTATGAGCCAATGGTTGGGCAACTTAAGTTGATAAGTCATCTCATTGATTGGATTCAAAATTTGAAAAGGACCATAGTATCTTTTTGCTAGTTTAGCATAATAGTTTTGATGACCCGTAGGACTTTTGTCCGTCGTGTGCCTCAATCAAGCCTTGAGAAACTTAAGACCCAATCATCTTCTTTAAATGTTAAGGCTCTTCTGTGCTTATCAACAGCAGCTTTTTTCCTTTGTTGAGAGATGGATATAGCCTCCTTAATCTTTTGAAAAGATTCTTGTAGGTCATGGCTATACTCATCTGCCAACGAAGATCTTCCCATGTACTTCAAGTAGCAAGGGAATTTTAGGTCTTCCCTCAATGATTTCAAAAGGTGCTTTTCTTGTAGAAGTATGGACAGTGTTATTGTACACATACTCTACAAGAGGTAAGTAATTCTCCCTTTGTGAGCGTTGATCTACTTCTGTAACATAAGTCTTTAGTAGATCAAGTATCATAAGATTGGCCATCTGTTTGTGGGTGATAGGCCTAAGAGAAATTCAATCTTGTACCTAGATTTTCAAAGAGACCTTTCCAAAATTAATGGTCATTCTAAGATCTCTATCTACTGACACGATGGATGTTGGTAATCCATGGTGTAATGGAAATTTCCTATGAACTTTGGAAGTAGCGGAATTAGGAAATTAGGTGAAGCACTTTTAAGAGATTACTTTGTGAGCATAGCGGGCATAAACATGATACTTAGTTAGCTTAGCATGAACAATACTTTTGCAAGAGAGAGAAAGTTTAGAGAACATGACAATAGTTGAGGACCGGATTCATATGGAGCCGGTCCCCCCTCCTATAGGCATTTGTATTATAGTTTCTCCCATCAAGAGAGACTTGGTACAATATAATCTTTGTGTTCCTTGTGACCTAGGTGATGCAATGAAGATGTAAAGCCTCATGCATCACAAACATAACATAAACTTGAAGAAAGCATTAACTATCCCAAGCCTCAGTCCCAAGGCCTAAAACACCTTCGAAGGTGGAGAGAGCTAGTGGGGAATGAGGATAGGGAAGAGGAAGAAGAAACATTCCATAGGAGAAAGAAGTAGTTCCTCACTTATCATTACTCTTCTTGCTAGTATACATAATAGCATAGTAATGGAGATGGAGAAGATGGCAAGCTTAAGCATTGAAGCATGACTCTTGGTTGGATTTGCATTCCATAGCCAAGAGTGTTGGTGTAGCCTTTCACTCTCACAAGCTTGGAGAAGGAGGTGGTGTTCCTCAACTTTCACCAAGTGAGCATTATGTCTCAAATGAGTGTGTGTGATGGTGTATATCCCCCTAGCACCCCCCCTCCTTGCTTTGGGGAAGTGGAGACTTTTCCACATGCTGCAGGCTCATTGGACACCTCTCCCCCTGGCCAATCACATGTAGCATGCAGTCAAGTACATGGGTAGTCTTTTGACAAGTGTCCTCCTTACCCCTTATAGAGAGAGAGCTTGAAAATATCTAGATATTTGTTAGATGGAAGTAGAAGCTCATTGTACCCCTCTTTAGCCCAACCAATAGCATTCACATGCTGCAGGCTCATTGGACACCTCTCCCCCTGGCCAATCACATGTAGCATGCAGTCAAGTACATGGGTAGTCTTTTGACAAGTGTCCTCCTTACCCCTTAGAGAGAGAGAGAGAGAGAGCTTGAAAATATCTAGATATTTGTTAGATGGAAGTAGAAGCTCATTGGACCCCTCTTTAGCCCAACCAATAGCATTCAAGCACACCATGTGGTTAAGCTTAGTGAGAGTCTGACATGTGTCCCATGTGCTCTTTTAGAATTCCCCTACCTTTGAGATTTTTATGCATAGGAAGTTTCTTAAGCAACTTCCTCATTAAGTGAGTAGGTTCTCTTTTTGACTCAAGCATCTTACCCCCCATGCATAGGAAGCTTCTCAAGCAACTTCCTCATTTAATGTGACAAATACCTTAAGTACCTTAGTCATCAAGCATGACAAGCACCTTAGGTGGAGTTCCCACCTCAAGCATAGCCCTAGCACACCATGTGGTTAAGCTTAGTGAGAGTCTGACATGTGTCCCATGTGCTCTTTTAGAATTCCCCTAACTTTGAGATTTTTATGCATAGGAAGTTTCTCAAGCAACTTCCTCATTAAGTGAGTATGTTCTCTTTTTGACTCAAGCATCTTACCCCCCATGCATAGGAAGCTTCTCAAGCAACTTCCTCATTAAATGTGACAAATACCTCAAGTACCTTAGTCATCAAGCATGACAAGCACCTTAGGTGGAGTTCCCACCTCAAGCATAGCCCTAGCTTGCCTAAGTTTAGATCGGGTTCCCACCTCAAGCACAGCCCTCGCTTGCCTAAGTTTAGGTCGGGTTCCCACCTCAAGCACAACCCTAGCTTGCTTAAGGTTCCCACCTCAAGCACAGCCCTAGCTTGCTTAAGGTCAAAAGGACTTTTAACACTAACCATTGGAGGTCTTTAATGAAGATAACCCTAAGGTCTTTTAAGCTTCATTAGTTAACCTTGCTCTTTGAAAGACCATCTCTCATTTGGGCCCCTTTACCACTGACCTCGTGTTGAGATAGATCTGTAAGCATATGTCTATATTCTAACCCTTGTTCCCATTTATTATCCGATATTAAATGATCAATTTAATATTTGGGTTGGCTAGATATTAGATATTTAATGACATTACCTCTCTCTTGAAATCATAGTCGTCCTCGACTATGAGGTAAAAGAGATAAAGTCATAGTCATTAGTTAATTTGTCTTAGCGGGTAGAGGATCCCTTTTTACCCTATGACATCATTCCAAGATGGACGACTAATCCATTTGGTGCTTGGGAGACACAGCTGCCACACAAGCATGTCTGGTCTTTAGTCCATTTCATCCTCCCAAGTAGAGTGACAAATTCTACATGGTGTTTGAGAGACGTCGTCATCCCAAACATGATTCTTAGTATGCATACTACTTAAATTTGTGCACAATAAAGAGAGAATTAGTCTTATAAGACAAAAACATTAATCATTTAAAAGAAACATGTACATTTGGTTACTCTAATGTAGCATTGTAAGCGTTGACAAGGTCCATACTATCCTTAAGCTAGATTCCTTGCATCCATCTAGCATCTTCAAAAGGATAATTTTTGAACTTAATAAGATACCATCGGATAATCTTACCATGTCGTAATACCTTGTCTTCATGTTGAAGAATAGCATTGGATTGTAGTACCTCTTCTTGATCTTTGATTTCGGGAGGGTCTTCAATAATTGGTTCATTTGGAGGCTCTCCTTTGTAGGGCTTGAGTAGGCTCACATGAAAAGCATTGTGTATGAGCCAATGGTTAGGTAACTTGAGTTGATAAGCTACCTCATTGATTGGCTTCAAAATTTGAAAAGGACCATAGTATCTTTTTGCTAGTTTAGCATAATACTTTTGATGGCCCGTAGGATTTTTGCCCATCGTTTGCCTCAATCGAGCCTTAGGAAACTTAAGTAAGACCCAATCATTTTCTTTGAACTTTAAGGCCCTTCTGTGCTTGTCAGCAGTAGCTTTTTGCCTTAGTTGGGAGATGGATATAGCCTCCTTAATCTTTTGAAAAGATGTTTGCAGGTCACGGCTATACTCATCGGCAGTGAAGATCTTCCCATGTACTTTAAGTAGCAAGGGACTTTTAGGTCTTCCTTCTATGATTTCAAAAGGTGCTTTTCCTGTAGAAGTATGGATAGTATTATTATACGCATACTCTACAAGAGGTAAGTACTTTTCCCATTGTGAGCGTTGATCTACTTCTGTGACATAGGTCTTTAGTAGATCAAGAATCGTAAGATTGGCTATCTCACTTTGGCCATCCATTTGTGGGTGATAGGCCGAAGAGAAATTCAATCTTGTACCTAGATTTTCAAAGAGACCTTTCCAGAAATTAATGGTCATTCTAGGATCTCTATGTAACACGATGGACGTTGGCAACCCATGGTGTTTGAAAATCTGTGATATGAAGAGAGTTGCCATTTGGTGTGCCTTAATAGTCTTCTTGACAGGGATAAAGTGTGCTTGCTTGCTAAACCTGTCGACTATTGTCCATATTCCCGAATTCCCATGGATAGATTTTGGTAATCCAAAGATAAAATCCATGGATATACTCTCCCATGGTGAATTAGGAATTGGCAATGGTTGGAGTAAACCAGGTTGCTTCCCTCTATCATACTTGGTCTTTTGGCACACTACACATTTTGAAACATACTCTTGTATGTCCACTTTCATGGTAGGCCAATAAAAGTACGTCTCTACTCCTCGAAGAGTAGGTTGAATGCCTCTATGCCCCGCATAGGGAGGAGCATGGGATTCATACATAACTTTCTCACGAAGAGAGTGGGTAACACATAGCCTATTGCCATGCAGAAGATAACCATCCTGCAAGGTGAATGGTTCCTCTTTCTTCCCCAAAGCAAGGGCCGACATTATGTCTTTAAAGTAAGGGTCAGTAGCATACTCATCTATCATAGAAGATAGATCATTGTGAGTTGCTATTGACACAACATTAACTTTTGGTCATCGCGAAAGTGCATCAGCCACTTGATTGTGCTTACCAGCAATGTGAGCAATGTGGAAATTAAATTGTGAAAGAAAATTTGCCCACCTCATTTGTTTGTCGGAAAGCTTTGTTTGCATCATGAAGTACTTGAGACTTTGATGGTCTGTTCGTAAGATGAATGGAGTCCCCAATAGATAGTGCTTCCATGTGTCTAGGGCATGTAGAACAGCTAACATCTCTTTCTCATAAATGCCTAAGACCCGTTCATCCGTGTTGAGCCTTCGGTTCTCATAGGCTATGGCATGCCCTTCTTGAAGTAAGACTGCTCCAAGGCAATCACCACAAGCATCACATTGGACCTCAAATGGCTTTGAGAGATCCGGAAGCATAAGGACTGGTTGGGAGATAAGCTTCTCTTTGAGCTTGTCAGAAGCACTCTGCTCCTTAGCAGTCCATGAATACTTAACGTTTTTCTTTGTTAAGTCATGTAATGGTCCTGCTATTTGAGAGAATTTTGCTATGAAGCGTCTATAATATGCACACATACCAATAAAGCTTCTTAGCTCATGTACATTCCTTGGATTAGGCCATGCTTTTATTACCTCCAACTTTGATGGATCCATACGGATACCATCTCGAGAGATAATATGACCTAAGTATTGAATCTCTTGAAGGAAAAATTCACTTTTCTTTTGATTGAGAAAAAGCTTATTCTCCCTTAATGCTTGAAAAATCACTTGGAGATGTTGCTTGTGTTCCTCCAAAGAATTGGAGTAGATGATGATATCATCAAAGAACACTCCAGTGAATTTGTGGTAGGGTCTAAATTTTTTCTCCATTAATCGATTGAATGTAGCTGGTGCATTAGTCAAATCGAAAGGCATGACTAGATATTCATAAAGGCCAAATGTTGTACGAAACGCAGTCTTTAGGATATCTTCATTCACTATCCTTATTTGATGGTAGCCACTTTTAAGGTCAATCCTACTGAAGTAGGTAGAGCCTTGTAGCTTATCAAACAGTTCTTCTACCCAGGGTACGAGAAATTTGTTTTTGATAGTGATATGATTTAGTGCGCGATAGTCCACACACATGCGGTATGTACCATCTTTCTTTTGCACTAAAAGGACTGGAGAGCAAAAGGGAGAGGAGCTAGGCCTCACTATTCCTTTGTCTACCAATTCTTGTACTTGCCTCATGATCTCCTCTTGTTGAGCTTGTGAAACTCGATAGGGAGGTTTGTTGGGCGGTGAGCTTCCTGATAGGAGATCAATTCGATGGTCATCATCCCCTCATTTTGGAGGTAAGTCCATAGGGATATCATCAATGAACACCGCTTGGAAATCCTTGGCTTCGCTCCTCACCTGGCTTCTCCAAGTTGCGTTTCCAAATGCAAACCTCAAAGCCTTGGTGAGGACTCAAAACCTCAAAACCTCAAACCTCAAAGCCTCTAGCTCCATACTCACATCTCACTAGCACTCCCATGAAAGCGTTTCCAAATGCAAGCACAAAACCCTTGGTGAGCAAAATAAAGCAACCTCTCTCACCGGCGCTCTGAGATTTGCTTTTCAAACGCAACAATGAAACCCTTAGTGAGCAAATGAAAACAAAATGATTCATTTCTCCTCACCGGCCTTGTTAGAATAGCGTTTGCAAATGCAATAACACAGACCCTTGTGAGCAGTTCTTGGAGAGTGCAAAAACAGAGACCTGGCACCTGCCAAGAGAGTGACTTCTGCACAATATTATTTAAAAATCAAAATTATTTAAAAATTAAAATTGATGTTCACAAAAAAATGATTTAAAACTTTAATGAGCATAGACCAAAAGGAAATGTTTTAAAATTTAAGTGAGCATAAATCAAACGCTACTTTCCTCGTAAATTGTGACAGAAGCTTTTACTTTCCTCGTGAATTGTGTTCTTTTAACTCTCATGGATCCTGGTCCGTCCCTATCAAACAGATGATTGCACGAACTTTTCAAATGCCATCCCATTTATTACTAATGCCAACCTTTTTCTTGACATTTTCTCAAGGCTCAAGAAAATGATTTCTATGGATCTGGCTTTGAATATTAAAAGCGAACCTATCTTGTCCTGAGCTCTGCATTTGTCTCTGGATGCTTCACTCTTACAATGTCTCACTCACTTCTTATTACATATGAAGAAAGAGTTCTGTCAATTAGATATGACATAGAGATGTGTGATATTAGTCTCACTGCTCTAAAGGAGTATTTTCAACTTGCAGACCAAGACATTATTCTATCTGAAGCAACTTCTATAGATGATGTAGTTATTTCTCTTTCTATAGTTTCATTAGAGGATGGAAGTCATGGGTATAAGCTTCATGATAACAATGGAGGTGTTTACAAGCTAGAAAAGCAACAAGTACAAAAATTGGTAGAAAAAGAGATTAGCATTCTTTCAAGTCTTCAGAAGCTTCCACTGTTTAGCTCTCTTCATGTTGCTCTTTCTTCAACACAAGCTAGTCAAAAACTTGATGAGCTTCCGCTTGAATATGATGGTTACTGTTTGTTTGAGCTTCCACCTTGCAAAGATGGTTCTGACATGAAAGGCATGGAGCAAAGGCTTGATGGACATGTTTGGACAACATACAAGACCAGCTCTATCGACGCCTTTAAAGGAATAGTGAGAATAAGTAGGTGTTGTGGACACTTAAGGTGTTATAACATTGATTGTGCTTGTGTAGATATGTTTGGAGTAGTGAATGAGACTCAATGGAAAGGCAAGCTTAAATCTGTGCCACCTGTTGGACCATTGAACAAAGAAAATGGAGTTCTTCTTTGTAAGCACTGCGGTGAATCACCAGAATGTATCAAAACTTGTCAAGCATTCATATACTATTGTATCCCTCAGGGTAGAGATGGCACAACAAGATGTGCCATACACATGGGATTTCATAATCATCCAATGGCAAAGGGGTTATCAAAAAAGGTGGAGGAGGTTGTTCACAATAAGATGTTCACGCGGGCAACCATTGAGCCTTCTAGCACATGCAAGCAAATTGAAGTCTCAATAATAAGGGATTTGATCATGGAGCTGTTGATTCATGAGGATGGTTCTTCCCACAAGACTTCTTCAGAGGGTTACTTGCACAAAGTGCTAGATCAAATTATTCCTATCTCTTAAAAAGCTCGAATCAAAAGGTCCATCCAAGTTGCTAGAAAAGATTTTCTTCAAGGGGACAGTGGGTTGGATGCTATATTGAGACTGAAACAAAGATGCATATATCCATTTATCCAAAGTGTTCTTTTTCCTGATCAACTTGGTGATGATAGCCAACCACATGTGTTTTAGATGTCATCTAAGTGTCCAGGTTCAGGAGTGGATCTTGTTAATAAAGAATGCAACCAGGTGGCTCATTGGAGGGCCAATGGGTGCATTTTGATCATGTGCATCGGGTGAAGGGGTGGTGCACAATGGGAGCCCATGTATATGATCCACATGTACGTGAGTTGCTCACAATCGCAACTTGTGAGTTTAAGGTGCAAGATCACCATGCTCAGGCTCAATTTTGGAAAATGTTAAACAACCAAATGGTGCAAAATGGTTTTCCACTTCCTCAATTTAGAGGTTTCGTGTCAGATGAGGCTCAACAAAATTGGATTGCAGTGCGCACAGTCTACTTTGGTGGTCCAAATAATAAGGTGGAGGAGAAAGAGAGGTCTTGCAAGTTTCACTGGGAGACAAATATGATGGATCACACTAAGAAGTGCATTAAGCCAGCCTTTCAAGAAGAGCACAAGTATATGTGCAGGCAGTGGAGAAGTGCACCTACTGAGATGGAGAAGGAACAATCTAAGCAAGCTATACAAAACTATTGGACTGACAACCACATTATTGAGGGACAACTACAAAGCTTACAGCTATGGCTTGCATGGTGGGATGCACGAGCATCACATTGGATTGATCAGTTTCTTACACAGCATAGCACAAGGATTTGGGATTTGTACCATCAACTAACCTATCTGAATCTAAACATGCAAGTATTCGTGCTGCACATGGAGCAACAAAGTATCTCTCATTGTATGAGGCTACCGCTGTTGACTTATGCTTATCAGTGCAGCAAAGTGCAAAATATAAGTCTTTTATGGATGGAAAATATCATGGTACTAGTCCTGACTTGAAACAACTAGCTGAAAGGCTAATGGAAGGACACACAACTCGAGCTATTGAGAAGAAGGTTATTGATTTGACTGCTTCTACAATGGATGCAGTAGGTCTTGCCTCTTTGGAGTATATGAGACAGCCCATGGAGCAAGTAAGTTTGCATCGAAAAAGAAAGTTGGATCACTCAACTCCGATTCATGAGACTGACAGTCATAGACCTGAATATAATACCATCACAACCTCTAGAGCTATTCCACACGATCCAAGCTTCAAAGTACAACAGGTAAAGGAGTCTGAAGTTGCAAAGTCCACTTGGGCCATTAGGAGAGCACCTCCTAAGGTTAAAGTGATTTGTTTTGGGTTAATCAAGGAGACAGGTTAGAAGTACAACATTGAATCTATCATTTTTGGTCGCTAACCTTTCCTCTATGGTCTTAAATTTTTTCTTGTTGATGTAGGTGAGAGGTGTGGGGTTGAGATCAACATAAATGGGGGAACAACATTGCATGGTGTTCCTGCCCCTTGCTTCAAGGGAAGAAGAAGATACCTAGGTGGCACACATGAGCAGGTCATTTGGTTTTGCAATAGCAATGTGCAACATGCTTGGAATGTGCATGGATCTGTTATTTTTCCACCAGGTCCTGCACCTGGGGTGTGGCCCATCTCAAAGGGAACTTTCTATCTTTAGAAGAGATAAGTTTATTGCGAAAGTCAAGCTTTGTTTTGGATGATGGCTCTCAAGAAGGTGCAGTTGTAGAAAGCTTTCGAGCTCAACCTCCTGCAAGTGCAGCATGGCCACAAAAGAGGGATGGTAGAATGGTCAAGTGGAGAAGCAAACTCACCAAAGATTTCAAGGATAAGATTGGCTTGGCAACTAAAATGCATGCAACTCTTCTAAAAAGAGTATAATAGTCCCAAACGAAGTGCACGTTTCCTTCTCGGAGTCAAAGGGATCAAAAGCACATGGGATTTCATATTCCATCACAATAAGTCAATTTCCACGTGTACATGTGAGGACTTTGTGAGACAAGATTCAAAGGCAAGTACTTATATTCCATGCAAGCATATATACTTTGTATTTTTAAGGACTCTTGGATTGGATGCAAATGTTCATGCATTTATGCATCAAGCTGCTCTCAAATATAGAGTTATTCCAAGCCTTGCATGGAAGACGTGTGCTAGTGGCTGCTTAAGCTAGTTTCACCTTTTAGCTATCAATTTCATCCTATATAGAACTAGATGTTTTAGACCTTGTATGGAAAACATATGCTAGTGATTTAAGCATGTTTTTCTTTTTATCTATCATCTATATCCTATTTTGGCAACTTAATTTTGTTGTACTAGCTATCCACAACAACCTACTCTCCCCCCTCCCTTTCCTCTATTCCCTCTTTCTCTATTTCCACTTAACCTAGGTGGTGTATGGAGATCATGATGTTTAATGAAAAACCAAGTTATTTATGTGTACTTTTTTGTAGTCAAAAGCTCTTTGCAATGAGTCAAATCAAACCAGATTCTCTCACTTTTAGTCGGCAAACTTTAGGTGTTGAGTCACTAAGCAATTTGAAGAGTATTCTTTTTGGTTGTTTCCTTAATGAGAACTGGAAAAGTTTGCTTTTGTGCATTAGTTATTTTAGAGTGTCATTTTTCATGTTTGAACACTCTCTCTCTCTAGTCATGATCTATGTATGAGAAGTGTGAGTGGATTATATGTGTGTCTCTGTAGAAGATTGTAATTATAATCTGTTGAAAAGCTTTATGTTTATGGTTTTAATGACAAAGAATTAATAGATGTTTATGCCTTAAACATATGGCAAGCACGTCATGATTGTTGTGCAGGTGTATAGGTAGTTTATGGGTTGGCCTTCGGATGACTATGGCCATTTTACTAATGATAAATTTTATGGGACTCTTTGGTTTCTCTTCACTTCAGTAACACGCTCTTGGAGCTAATCAATTCTTCAAAAAGTGTGTGGTAAGTACTAACTTAAGGAGAGAGTGGGGATAAATATAACCTAGAACTGGAAATGCTCAGTAAATTTCCTGCATGGTGTTGAGGAATAAGCAAAAAAAGAAAATGGAGCGTACACAGTTTGTATACAAACATGGAACAAAAATAAAGTTAAGCATAGTCGAGTATTACTAGGATTTCAGCTACAATATATCTCCAACTCATTTGTCTCGCTCGCTTTGTATCCCTCGCTTGCTTTTCAAGGCTTGTTAAATGGTAGCACCCCCTATAAATGGTTGATTTTGTTATTTATATTAGGGTAAGTGGGACTGGGATCTATTATTGGTTTTGTTGAGCCCACTATGTGGGATATGGTGCACAGCTCGGGAGCTTTGGACTTAATAATGGAGTCTTTTTAGGCTTGCCTACGGCTTTACCATTATTGAGCCATAAGAAGTCCAAAAGGAGCTAGCCCTCGGCAACTCTGCAATATTAGACCCACTCCACTATTCTCTATAATTAACCACTTCAATTTGTGGGTGTAGATACTTAAGAGCCGATTTTCAAAGGCTAAGAGGAGTGGCAACTAAGGTTTTGAATTGCCAAAGCATACACTAAGTACGTACACAAATTTTGTTAACATGGCGGGCTGACAATAACCAAGAGAGTAGAATGAACATTGATAGCTTTGATTTTGCACATGAAGGTGCTAATGATGATGCCCCCATGTTTGTCAATTATCTCATTACTAGGTTGCAGCAAGCTATGGGCAACCCTGCTTTGCAAGCCGAAGTTACTGAACAACTTCACGCTTATGGGATTTCCCTTCCTCTCTAAGAGGAGAGAGAGCTTAGGAGGCCTCTTGAAGAGACCCTCAAAACAAGACTCTCTCCCATGCGAGAAAAGGAATCCAAAGAGCAAGAAAGCAATGAAACTTTAAGTTCCTCTGAAGATGTGGCTCCACAAAGATGGCGGTCTAAACGATCGCCAACTCCTCCCAAGAGGAAAAGATCAACACATTGTCCTTCTCCTTGTCACTCCAAAAGGGAAGAGAGGAAACAAAGGAAGAAAAGGGCAAGAAAGAGGTCACCCTCTTCTCCTTCTTCTTCACCTTCCTCCTCTTCCGATGAAAGCTATGGCTATTCTCGTAGAGAATACAAGAGGGGAGGACATTGCAAATCATACCCTGCATGGCGAAGGTCACAAAAGCTAAAGAAGTTCAAAGAGGGAGGAAAGAGTATCTCTTTTCTCACCTATGATACCGAGAAAGTGTTGGCCTTCATTCAACAATTTGATGCGACCTTTGGAGACGAGGGCTTTACGAAGTCCTGCAAGCTACACCATGTAGCTATGCACTTCCAAAAATCGGCTTGTCAATGGTGGGCTAGCCTTTGTGGCAATGGCAAAGCCCCAAAGACATGGAAACCTCTACGAGTTTCCATCATGAAGCAATTCCTTGCAAGCAATGCAAAGGACAAATTGCTCACCGAATGGTACAGGTTGAAGCTTCTCTCTCATGAGTCTATACACGAATATGTAGACAAGTTTTGGGATTTACATCTCAAGGCTACTATCTTTAAAAAGATAGACTTCGCCGAGCAAAAGCAACAACTTTGTGCGAGATTACTTGAAGAGATGATTGGATATGTCAACTCTCAAAGGCCTGGTTCTATCACTGAAGTAATCCATCACACCATGGTTGCTTCACGCATCAATTTCCAACAAGGGGCTAGATAGAATGTCAAGCCCATGGAAAACAAAGATAAAAATGATGCAAAGGGGAAAACCAATGCCCAATATTCTTCCCAAGGCACTTCCAACAACAACAACAACAATCGGTCCAAGGACAAGGGAGTTTACAAAGGCAAAAACAAACTCTCTCCTAAAGAGCTTGAAGCTTTTCGCAAGGACCATAAATGTTTTAAGTGTGGGGAGCAAGGACATGGCTATCGTTCTTGCCCCAAGAAAAATGCTCGCAATGAGACTCCTAGGGCTGCCACCATTGAATCTCCAAAAGAGGATGATCGTTTGCAAAGGATCATCACTCTCCTATGCTTGGGGAAAGGTAAGGGAGCATGATGCCTTCATCTTGTTTGACCTCGGCTCTACTTACAACTTCATATCAACGGAGTTGGCCACCAAGTTGGGCATTCAAGCTTTCGAGATGGGAGATATTGTAACGGGGCTGATACAGCTTTCAAGGGACAACAAGGCTTCGTTACTCCCTTAATTGGGAAGTTGAGGCTTCATGTCCAAAGCTATGTCGACAAAGAAGACCTTTTCATCTCTCCTCTCCAACATGAGGATGCTATCCTAGGGCGCCATGGTTTGATCGCATGGCTGCCAACATGAAGTTCCCTGAAAGGAGAATCTACTTCACCTACAGGGGAAAGAACATGTATATAGATGCTAGTGAGTGTGGTCGTTCTATACCACTTGTAGATCATCCTGCTTTTCATAAATCAATGAAGAGCTTAGTTTTTGCATACATGATTTTTGTCAAAGAATCCCTAAAAGACCCAATGTTTCATCAAATGTAAATGGTAGGAATGAAGAAGAGTTAGACTTGTCTAATTTTCTAAAAGGATTCCAAGATGTGTTCATTGATGATATCCCTATGGACTTACCTCCAAAACAAGGGGATGATGACCATCAAATTGAGCTCCTTCCAGGAAGCTCACCTCCTAACAAGCCTCCTTATTGAGTTTCTCAAGCTCAACAAGAGGAGATCATGAGGCAAGTCCAAGAATTGGTAGACAAAGGGATGGTGAGGCCTAGCTCCTCTCCTTTTTGTTCTCCATGTCCTTTTAGTCCAAAAGAAAGATGGTACATACCGTTTGTGTGTGGGACTATCGAGCACTAAACCATATCACTATCAAAAACAGATTTCCCGTGCCTCGGGTAGAAGATTTGTTAGAACGCTACAAGGCTCTACCTACTTCAGTAGGATTGACCTTAAAAGTGGCTATCATCAAATAAGGATAGTGGATGAAGATATCCTAAAGATCACGTTTTGTACAACGTTTGGGCTTTATGAATATCTAGTCATGCCTTTTGGCTTGACTAATGCACCAGCCATGTTCAATTGTCTAATGGAGAAAAATTTTAAACCCTACCGCAAATTCACTGGAGTATTTTTTGATGATAGCATCATCTACTCCAAGTCTTTAAAGGAACATAAGCAACATCTCCAAGTGATTTTAAAAGCATTGAGGGAAAACAAGCTTTTTCTCAACCAAAAGAAAAGCGAATTTTTCCTTCAAGAGATTCAATACTTAGGTCATATTATCTTTCAAGATGGTATCCATATGGATCCATCAAAGTTAGAGGTAATAAAACCATGGCCTAATCCTAGGAATCTAAATGAGCTAAGAAGCTTTATTGGTATGAGTGCATACTATAGACGCTTCATAGCAAAATTCTCTCAAATAGCAGGACCACTACATGACTTAACAAAGAATAACGTTAAGTATTTATGGACTGCTAAGGAACAAAATGCTTTTGACAAACTCAAAGAGAAGCTTAACTCCCAACCAATCCTAATGCTTCCGAGCCTCTCAAAGCCATTTGAGGTCTAATGCGATCTTGTGTTGATTGCCTTGGAGCAATTTTGCTTCAAGAAGGGCATGCCATAGCATATGGGAGCCAAAGGCTCAATACAGATGAACAAGTCTTGGGCATTTATGAGAAATAGCTTTTAGCTGTTCTACATATCCTAGACACATGGAAGCACTACTTATTGGGGACTCCATTTATTCTACAAACCAACCACCAAAGTCTCAAGGATTTCATAACGCAAACCAAGCTTTCCGACAAACAAATGAGGTGGGAAAATTTTATTTTGCAATTTAATTTCCATATTGCTCACATTGTTGGTAAGCACAATCAAGTGGCTGATGCACTTTCACGACAACCAAAAGTTAATGCGGTGTCTATAGCTACTCAAAATGATCTATCATTTATGATAGATGAGTATGCTACCGACCCTGACTTTAGAGACATAATGTCAACCCTTGCTTTGGGGAAGAAAGAGGAACCATTCACCTTGCAAGATGGTTATCTTCTCCATGACAATAGGCTATGTGTTACCCATTCCCTTCGTGAGAAATTTATGTATGAATCCCATGCTCCTCCCTATGCGGGGCATAGAGGCATTCAACCTACTCTCTGAGGAGTAGAGACATATTTCTATTGGCCTACCATGAAAGTGGACATACAAGAGTAAGTTTCAAAATGTGTAGTATGCCAAAAGGCCAAGTATGATAGAGGGAAGCAACCTGGATTACTCCAGCCATTGCCTATTCCAAATTCACCATGGGAGAGTATATCCATGGATTTCATCTTTGGATTACCCAATTCTATCCATGGGAATACGGGAATATGGACAACAATCAACATGTTTAGCAAGCAAGCACACTTTATTCCTGTCAAAAAGACTATTAAGGCACACCAAATGGCAACCTCTTCATATCACAGATTTTCAAACACCATGGATTACCAACATCCATCGTGTCAGATAGAGATCCTAGAATGACCAGTAATTTCTGGAAAGGTCTCTTTGAAAACCTAGGAACAAGATTGAATTTCTCTTCGACCTATCACCCACAAACGGATGGCCAAAGTGAGATAGCCAATCTTACGATACTCGATCTACTAAAGACTTATGTTACAGAAGTAGATCAACGCTCACAATGGGAAAAGTACCTACTCTTGTGGAATATGCTTACAATAATATCGTACATACTTATATGGGAAAAGCACCTTTTGAGATCATTGAGGTAAGAACTAAAACTCCCTTGCTACTCAAAGTACATGGGAAGATCTTCGCTGCCGATGAGTATAGCTATGACCTACAAGAATCTTTTCAAAAGATTAAGGAGGCTATATCCATCTTTCAACAAAGGCAAAAAGCTACTGCTGACAAGCACAAAAGGGCCTTAATGTTCAAATAAAATGATTGGGTCTTACTTAAGTTTCCTAAGGCTCGATTCAAGCAAATGACGGGCAAAAATCCTATGGGCCATCAAACGTATTATGCTAAGCTAGAAAAAAGATACTATGGTTCTTTTCAAATCTTGAACCTATCAATGAGACGGCTTACCAACTCAAGTTGCCCAACCATTGGCTCCTACATTATGCTTTTCATGTGAGCCTACTTAAGCCCTACAAAGGAGAGCCACCAAGTGAACCAATTATTGAAGACCCTCCCGAAGTTGAAGACCAAGAAGAGGTGCTACAACACGAAGCTATCCTTCGGCATGAAGACAAGGTACTACGACATGGTAAGATTATCCGACGGTATCTTATTAATTTCAAGAATTATCGTTTTGAAGATGCTAGATGGATGCAAGGAATATAGCTTAAGGATAGTATGAACCTTGTCGATGCTTACAATGCTACATTAGAGTAAGCACATGTACAAATTTCTTTTAAATGACCAATATTTTTGTCTTACAAGAATAGTTCTCTTTTTATTGTGCACACATTTAAATAGTATATGCATGCTTAGAATCATGTTTGTGATGACAACGTCTCTCAAACACCAAGTAGAATTTGTCTCTCTACTTGGGAGAATGAAATGGACTAAAAAGCAGACATGCTTGCGGCAGCTATGTCTCCCAAGCACCAAATGGATTAGTCGTCCATCTTGGAAAGATGTTGTAGGGTAAAAAGGGATCCTCCATTCGCTAAGCAAGATTGACTAATGACTAAGGCTTTATCTCTTCTACCTCATAGTCAAGGACAACTATGATTTCAAGAGAGAGGTATCATAACATCTAATATCTAACCACCCCAAATGATTTTCTCATATTAAACTGATCATTTAATGTGGGAGAATATACGGGAACAAGGGTTAGGATATAGACATGTGCTTATAGATCTATCTCAACACGAGGTCCATGGTAAAGGGGCCCAAATGAGAGATGGTCCATCAAAGAGCAAGGGTAACCAATGGAGCATAAAGACCTTAGGGTTAGCTTCCTTGAAGACCTCCAATAGTTAGTGTTTAAAGTACTTTGACCTTAGGTAAGCTAGGGTTGTGCTTGAGGTGGGAACCCGGTCCAAGCTTGAGATGCTTGTCATGCCTGATGAATGAGATGCTTGAAGTGCTTGATGATTGAGATTCTTGAGGTGCTTGTCATGCTTGAGATACTAGGGCTGTACTTGAGGTGAGAAACCAGCCCAAGCTTGAGGGGCTTAAGGGCCAAGCTTGTGAGTGAGAACTAGGCCCAAGGTTGAGGGGCTTGAGGTGGCACAAAAGTCAAAGTAATCCCTACAAGGAGGGGGGCACCCATGCAAGAAGGGGGGGTGGTTTCTTGACCATTCTCTCTCTCCCAAAGGGCACCCCTTGCCCAAGAGGCAAGTAGGACACATGCCAAGCCCCTAGCTTGGTTACCCTCGTGGTGTGCCTAAAGCCTATTGGTTGGCCTTCCAAGGGGTCCGATGATAATTTAGTGGATTTAATTAATTGTTTTAACATTTATCAAGCCCTCTCTCTCAAAGGGGAAAGGGGGACACTTGTTCCAAGCCTACCCTTGTTTCTTGGTATGAATCTTGCTTGTGATTGGCTAGGCCTTAAGGGGTCCAATGAGCTTCAAGCATGAGCTACAAGGGGGGTCGACCAAAGCAAGTAGGGGGCCTACTTGAGGGGTATATTCTCTTCCCCCCTCCCCCCCACCCCCGCCCACACACACATTGTGTGAAGTTCAAAGTGCAAGAGCTCCCTCTCCTTCTCCAAGCAAGTAGAGAGGTTGAGAGCCTACACCAATACTCTTGGCTATGGAATGCAAATCCAACCAAGAGCCATGCTTCAATGCTTAATCTTGTCATCTTGTCCATCTTCATTACTATGCTATTATGTATGCTAGCAAGAAGAGTGATGATAAGTGAGGAACTAATTCTTTCTCCTATGAAATGTGAAAGTCTTCCTCTTCCCTACCCTCATTCTTTGCTAGCTCTCTTCACCTTTGAAGGTGTTTAAGGTCTTGGGACTGAGGCTTGGGATAGTTAATGCTTTCCACAAAGTTTATGTTATGGTCATGATGCATGAAGTTTTCCATCTTCATTACATCACCTAGGTCATAAGTAACACAAAGATTGTATTGTAACAAGTCTCTCTTGATGGGAGAAACTATAATACAAATGCCTATTAAAGGGGGGACCAACTCCACATAAATCCGGTCCTCAACTGTTGTCATGTTCTCTAAACTCTCTCTCTTGCAAAAGTATTGTCCATTCCAAGTTAACTAAATGCTATGTTTATATTGCTACCATCAATTATGTTCACCCACTATACTCACAAAGGAATTTCACAACAGTACTCTCTCTAATTTCCGCTACTCTCAAGTTAATAGGCCAATTCCATTACATTGGTATTAGAGCATTTGGTTTCTCTTTTCTTGCTTAAGAAGAGAGGTCCTTAAGTAGCCTATAAATGGTTGATTTTGTTATTTATATTAGGGTAAGTGGGACTGGGATCTATTATCAGTTTTGTTGAGCCCACTATGTGGGATATGGTGCACACCTTGGAATATTTGGAATTAATAATGGAGTTTTTTTAGACTTGCCTACGGCTTTACCATTATTGATCCATAAGAAGTCCAAAAGGAGCTAGCTCTCGACAACTCTACAATATTAGACCCACTCCACTACTCTCTATAATTAACCACTTCAAGCCGTGGGTGTAGATACTTAAGAGCCGATTTTCAAAGGCTAAGAGGAGTGGCAACTAAGGTTTTGAATTGCCAAAGCATACACTAAGTACATACACAAATTTTTGTTAACATGCTATAACCAAGAGAGTAGAATGAACATTGATAGCTTTGATTTTGCACATAAGGTGCTACTGATGATGCCCCCATGTGTGAATAAAAAATGGTCGAGGGATTTATTTATTCCCAACGCATTCTCCTCAACTCCCAGAATTCCAATCTCTAACTAATCAACTCATCATTAGTAAAATTAGAAAGACACATAGTAACTAACCATTCTGCTCCAACTATCCCAATTGTAGTTAACCACATACAACAGAATGGTGCCCTGTCTTGTAACAAAGAACAAGATCACATTTTCTTTTTGTGTGGAGTTTTTGCATACTATTGTTCGATAAGATCAAGATTATAGGTGAAGCAACAATTCTTCTCATGGATTTCTAATCAATTTAGGCATTTATTTTTCCATTTTCTTTGATTACCATATACCATGCAAAGTGTATGAAGTTCGTGACCTACCATGTAAAGTGCATGAAACACACAACATACCATGTGAAAGTCTCAAGTACATCAACATCATGGGGGAGCATTCCGCCCACCTTTTTACCTTGTACAATGAGCCTTCCATCCTTCTTGTATACCTTACCTCCACGTAGAGATCATCAAAATTGAACTTGACCATGAAACCTTGCTCAATCAATTGCCTAACAGACACGAAGTTCTTTGTAATGTTGGCTACATGAATACATTGACCAAAACCTTGTCGTCTTTCAAAGACAATGAAACATTCCTTGTGCGCTCAATAGGGTGCACTATATCATCCCTAGTCTCAACAAAACTAGGATTGTCCAAACTACGTCCCTAAACCATTCACCATGGCTAGACATGTGATGTGATGCACGTGAATCCACATATCATACATCATAGTGTTCATCATATGATGTTAAACGAGTTTCCACACTCCACTCTATTTTTATTGCAAACATAGCAAGAACTTTACATTGATGTCAATACAAGGGCCGTAGTAGACCCGACTATGCATGGAGGCAACAAGAACTTGTCAAGTCTTCAAAAAACAATATCAATGCGGGCTTCAATTAGATAACCACTCTCACTTGATTCCAAAATCACCAAAGGCTAATCGTGAGTCAATTGCAATCGACTCATTGACCAAATGATACGCAAATGCAACCAAAATTCTAGGGATGATATACAAGACTAGAATGACCAATCCTATGGTCCTAAAATCACCACACACTCTCAAGGGTCCACTATATGATCATGTTAAATACCATGTGAGTTTAGGAGGAGGGGATTCCATTTTTGCAGTTTTATGCTATTTAACAGTGATACATTAACAAGAGGTGTTTTTTATCCATTTGAATTAATAAATCTATTAATGTCCTCATTTTAATAGAGGGTTTTTAAAGTACCATACGAACACATGTTACATAAAGGGTTCTTAAATAATGGACCCCCGAGCAAATAGTAGCCAACTACAAAAATGATATTGGACTTAATCGCTAAATTAAGCATGTCAAAATCAACAATAAAGGTATCTTATGGGTTATGAATGTTGATATCACTTTACTACCTAATGTAAGTGAAGGTTTGTCAAATAAATGCCTAAATCATGAGATACAACACCAAACAACTCATAAGAGTCACAAACCAACTCAAGAAATAACGAGAGAGACTTACATCAATGTGAAGAACCTTCACTTGGCAACGTGTATCACTGCTCAGAATCAAAAGGCAATACCATATGAGGGAGAAATGAGAAGATAAATCCCAACACACAACTCATTATCGTACGCTCAACAAAACTTATCTCATTAATAACTTATGAAAATAGGTTACAAAAATGGCAGAGAAAAGATCATGGGTAGCCTTGGAAAGAGCACAAGCTGAGAAGGAAGAGGCAGATAGGAGGAAGGTGAAAGAAGAAGATCATACATGTCAAGTACACACGTTCCCTCACCAATCCTCTCCACCTCCAATGGAAGAGTTCTCTACAACTCTACCCACTCAAACATAGGAACAAAGAGAAGAGGGCAACACAAAATCCTCAAAGAAGGATAAAAAGAAGGCAGATACTAAATATGAAGACCCGTTACAAAGGGCTGCTAGGATAGAGAGAGAAAGAGCACATATGATCAAGAACAAACTCTCCGAGGAGACCTGGATGAGAAGTGGAAGCCTAGAAATCCATGAATGAAGAATCCCTCTATGGTACAATCTGTGAATTTTCATGAAGAAGTAGACAAGTTCTACAAAGAAGAAGAAGTCAAGAGGATCAACAAAGTGACAAAAAACCAAGCTAAAGTGAATGAAAATAAGCATCGAAGGATCTAGGAAAACTTTAAGGGCAACTTGTATCTAAAGTTGCACCCAAATAGAAAATTGAAGTGAAGGCTATAGAGGCCATTGAAGACACTGAACTACTGGATACTATGGAAAGTCCTCTACGGAATCCTCAAGTGATAAAACCTTAGGAAGCTACCGCAAGTGAAGGAAGAGAAACTGGCAAGGAAATCACTACACCGCCAAGCATCGAGGGAAATTTGCAAGACATGATATTATTGGTGGAGAAGTTCAAGGGTGCTACCTCTACCATAGAATGGACTATACAACAATTGAACACTCAAGTGTAGCACTTGGAGGAACAAATAAAGCTATTTGATGACTATTAGGCAATCTACACTAGGAATCTTGACAGCAAAATGGCCAAAAATACGTAGCCTCCAAGACGAAGTTAATGGTCTATAAAGCCCACATCAATAGATTGCAAGATCTAGTGGACAATCAAGAAGAAGGGACCAACAATGTGGCAAAGCGGCTAGAAGCCATGCATGACGCACAATTGTAATGAGAAGGATGAGGAACTCTCTGAAGTAAAGGTAGATTTCAAGCAAATCATCCAACAATTACTAAGCTAAAGGTACAATTACATGTGTCCAACACACAACTAAGGGTTGCTAAAGAAAGATTGCAGATTCAAGACCAGCTACTCAGGAAGGTAAGAGAGAATCCCATGCTAATAGATCTCTAGCAAAGATGTTGCTTATGTAACACAAGCAAAGGAACAAGGAGCTAGGAATTGAGCTAAAATTGGAACAAAGAAAATGGCGAGACTTAGCTCTGCAGCACATGACAAAATAGGAAGTCATGTAGTTAGGGATAGATGCATTGAAGGAAGAATTGGAGAAGGCAAAGGAAGGTTCCAACGGCAAAGGTCTATCACTCAAAGAAGGTGTGCTCAAAGAGCCCATGAAGGACAAAGAAGGCCTATAATTTTTAGAGTTTGACATACCAAGGGGAGATGAAGGCCAAGAAGACCTAGAAATACACTTGACACACATAGAGGCTTACACCTCAACAATAGCTCCATATCTCAGCATAGAGACAAAAAAGGAGCTTCAAGAAGCTATGCTAAAGGAAACAAATGAATTCTTGAAAGAAGAAATGGAATGGGAACAAAGGGTGTTTCACTAAGTGAATGTGGGCCAAGTGACACCCTAGCATGATTGACACCAATAGTCCCTCCCATAACCACTCATGAAGCTTGAGCTTCTTGTCATCAAAGGGAGAATAATCAAGGAGATCCAAGAGCAAAAGGCAAAGGCTTAAGACCTAGGAGGATCAATTGGATCAAAAAGCACCCAAGGTAGTACATTTTTTACTTGTGAATGCATCACAAGAGATCATAGAAGGCCCACACTATTGCCTAGTGCCTCGTGTTAGAACTTGGCACTCATTTCAGAGACTCAAGGCAAAGAGGCCAACTTGGCTAAAGTACCCTCAAATGCCAATTCAAGAGAATGGAGTTGCTATTAAATATTATATGGTGAAAACCTAATGGGAACCATCAAATCTTTCATCGGTATACCCGACAAAGATGATGCTAACCTACTTGGAAACTTTCCACAAATTGCCCCATGGATGTCATTCTTAGAGGGCAGTAAAGGCCATGCTATGATCATTCAGGCCAACCCACTAATGAAATCCTATATGGATTGTTGGGAAGTGCATTACTTAATCTCCAATGGTGAAGCGTTGAGCTATGGCGGATGTACCCTTAAGCTTAACCATGGCATTAAGGTTAGGGTTAGAGCAATTAGGATTAGATTTAGGCTATACAAAGTGCAAGAGCATTATGGTAGAACATAGACACAAATGATAAAGTTCAAAAGTGCAAAGATTCATTGGAAAGCAATCTCTAAAGTATGCATTGTGCTTTACATTCATTGGCCAATGCTATTTCATCTTGTTGCTATTGGGCCATGTCATCAATTATCTTTCTAGGTGGCGAAAGGGATTTCCCGCATATGGTGCCACAAGTTGGGCTTACCCTAACAATCACCCCCTTAAGCCAAACTTGGGGTCATGCAAAGAGTTCATGATTTTTCATGTGATGATATACTTCTAAGTTCTATTGATACATCTAGGTGTAGTGCTTGATACATCATGGTGGTTCTCATAACATATTCATCACCTATGGTTCACAAGAGTACTCATCCTAGGCTCACAAGGTAGTTCTAGATAGTACACATTCGTTCATTCATGGGTTTACTTCATAAAAGAACGGTTGTGATTGTTTTCATGCTTCATGTCGATTTTTGTTGGTTCGATTCGTAGAGGATACAGTGTTCATGGCTAATGTTGTAAAGCATGCATACATCTCAATTTTAAGCATTTTTGGTGTGTACGTAATGGGTGGTCTTACCATGAAGGACTCCTTCGGGCAATGTCTAGAACCCATGCTCGAACAAATGTATAGCCTTAAGACTACTCGATTTTAATAATCTTGAGATTATATTTTTCATACATCGCTTAGTTTGAGCTTGAGGAAAGATCGGCTCAATGTGTTGCTTGTGGAGAAGGTCTTTGAAAGCTTGAGCTCGAGAGAGAGTTTTCCCTTGATGGAGTGAAGCACCTCTTCACGAGTGCAATGAAGTCACTCTTTACTCTTCAAGATTGCTTGAGGCTTCTTGAATGCCTTTTCCTTTGATTTGGTCTGATGTTTGACGTTTTGAAGCTTCGGAAGTTTTTCTTGGAAACTTGAAATAATAATTTCAATGCAGTCTTCAATGCCTTGCAAGCCTTAAATTTTCTCTTTGAAGCTTTGAACTTGTGAGGTTTGAAAACTAAATGTCTGCCCAGGAAACCTGCCTTGTTGCGGGACTGTGAGATGGACCAATATTAGACTCCAAGATTAAAAAGGATAGAAATTGCCAATATGTTGACAATTAAGTGGGCAGCAAGGGAATCAGAAAGGGCAACAGGGCTATCATGAACAGTAGAAGGCACAAGTAGCTTTTGCAGATGTTGAAACTGTAGCGGCAGTAGGCAGAGGGAGAATGCTCGAAAGTGTGTAGAATTTGTAGGGTCATAGGTGTTGACGTGGCAACAATGGTGGCAGGTATATAGAAGGTGACGAGATGATGCAAATAGCTTGGCCAAAATTTTGCAGAAGAGTGGTGTGCCCAATTGAATGATGATAAGAATGGCTCAGGTGATGATTCGGATTAGCTTGAGTGTAGCAAGGGCAAGAGAGCCACAAAACAATGAATGAGCCTTGAAAAGGCAAGGTGTAACAAGCACAAGTAGCTTGCCGAACTAGAGTAGGTAGGCGAGACAATGCGAGCAGCAAGGTCTTAGGATGGCAGAGGGAGAATGCGCGAAAGTGTGTAGAATTTGTAGGGTCGTAGGTGTCAATGTGGCAACAATGGTGGTAGGTATATAGAAGGTGACGAGATGATGCAAATAGCTTGGCCAAAATTTTGCCGAAGAGTGCTGCGCCCAATTGAATGATGATAAGAATGACTTAGGTGATGGTTCAGATTAGCTTGAGTGCAGCGAGGGCAAGAGAGCCACAAAACAATGAGCCTTGACGAGGCAAGGTGCATCAATCAGAAGTAGCTTGTCAAACTGGAGCGGGCAGGTGAGACAATGCAGGCAGCAGGGTCTTAGGCTGGCAGAGGGAGAATGCTCGAAAGTGTGTAGAATTTGTAGGGTCGTAGGTGTCAATGTGGCAACAATGGTAGTAGGTATATAGAAGGTGGCAAGATGATGCAAATAGCTTGGCCAAAATTTTGCAGAATAGTGGTGCACCCAATTGAATGATGATAAGAATGGCTTAGGTGATGATTCGGATTTAGCTTGAGTGCAGTGAGGGCAAGAGAGCCGCAAAACAATGAATGAGCCTTGACGAGGTAAGGTGCAGCAAGCAGAAGTAGCTTGTCAAACTGAAGTGGGAAGGCGAGACAATGCGGGCAAGAGGGTCTTAGGCTGGGTACAGCCAGGCATGGGCAACCAACATTAAAGCAAGCAGGAGTGAGAGCTCGGGTTCTTGACGGTGCAACTTGCCAGATCTGCAGCTTGACGTGCTGGAGTGGGCAATAAGTGTGCACATAGAGACATGGCCATTGATGTCAACTTTGGTAGTGCTGGGCTGGCTTATTGAACCGCCGAGCGTGATGAGGGGCCACATTTTTCAAGATAGTCATGTTTCATAATGCTTTTATTGACCTTCACTTCTAGAAGATAAATAAAGGGGATAAAGGACCCATGACTAGAAGGACCCACAAAAAATGAGAAGCCTTCACCAAAAGCCTTGACCACTTAAATGTTGTTAATTACACACACACACACACACACACACACACACACACACACACACACACACACACACACACACACACACACACACACACACACACACACACACACACACACACACACACACACACACACACACACACACACACAAGATGTTGCAGTTATGTAGAGAGCACTAATCTTGAAAATTTTGATCGATCAATTAATTGCACATACGAGGTTTGATTAAAGCAAGAAAATGAACAACGGGTTGATTTTGGTTGAAGCTTTGCACACACACTTTCAATGCAATGAGTTGAAGTTCCAGTAGCAAATAAGTGGGCGAGCAAAGTAGTGCAAAATCAATCACTAAATGCAATCAAGAAAATGCAAATGCAATGGAACACACACTAATTGTAATGAAAAATACAAAGTGTAATAATCTCCTCACCTACACCAAAGGGTAATGGAGCATGCTCATGCCCAAGTGGTGATTAGAGTGTAAGATTATTGTTAATCTACAACGCTAATGCAATGTGATTGAATGCAATAGATTACGCTACTAATTAATAGGCCTAGGTGTGATACCGTTGGCTCTAATACCACTTGTTGGGAAGCACATTCCTTTATCGCCAATGGTGAAGCATTGAGCTATGGAGGATGTAGCCTTAGGTTAACCATGGAATTAAGGTTAGGTTTAGAGCGATTAGGATTAGAGTTAGGCTATACAAAGTGCAAGAGCATTAGGGTAGAATATATACACAAATGATAAAGTTCAAAAGTGCAAAGATTCATTAGAAAGCAGCCTCTAAAGTAGGCATTGTGCTTTACATTCATTAGCCAATGCTATTGCATCTTATTGCTATTGGGCCATTGTAAGAAATGTGGAACACAATAAGGATCTAGTAGCAAGGAGAGTAGAGAGAGATACGATGCAAAGTAGATTAGTGGCAAATCAAAAACTTTAGATTAGCATTGTCATAAAGTCTAATATCTAGCCAACCCAAATGATTTTCTCATATTAAATTGATCATTCAATGTGGGAGAATAAACAAGAACAAGGATTAGAATATAGACATGTGCTTATGGATCCCTCTCAACATGGGACCAAAGTTAAAGGGGTCCAAATGAGAGATGGTCTGTCAAAGAGCAATGCTAGCTAATGGAGCTTAAAGACCTTAGGGTTAGCTTCATTAAAGACCTTCAAAGGTTAGTGTTAAAAGTCCTTAGACCTTAGGCAAGCTAGGGCTATGCTTGAGATGGGAACCCGGCCCAAGCTTAAGGTGTTTGTCGTGCTTGCTGACTAAGGTGCTTGAGGTGCTTAATGACTAAGGTGCTAAGGTGCTCCATGACTAAGGTGCTTGAGGGGCTTAAAGGTGTTGCAAAAGTCAACCTACATCCCTACTCATGGGGGGGCGAGCCCTAGTTGTAGGGGCATGACGGAGAACACACACACCCTCAGACAAGGCAAGCCTTGTCTAAAGAAGCAACAAGGAGACATGTCAAGTTCCTCTCCATGTTGCCCCCATAAGGTGCCTAAAGCCTATTGGTTGGCCTCTCAAGGGGTCCAATGATAACTTAGCTAATTAAATGAATTATTTATGCATTTATCAATTCCTCTCTCTCAAAGGGGAAAAGGGGACATTTGTCCTAAGGCTAGCATGGTTGCTTGATATGCAATATGCATGTGATCGGCTAACTTTGTAGGGGTCTAATCAAATTGAAGCTTGAGCTACAATAAGGGGTTGACCAAGGAAGCTAGGGGCTTGCTTGCAATGTATACTCACACACAAACACACACACACACACACACACACACACACACACACACACACACACACACACACACACACACACACACACACACACACATTATGTGAAGTGCAAAGTGCAAGAGCTCCTTCTCCTTCTCCAAGCTTGTTGAGAAGTTGAGCTATGGAATGCAAACCCAACCAAGAGCCATGCTTCAATGCTTAAGCTTGCGATCTTCTTCATCATCGTTACTACGCTATTATGCTATGATATGCAAGAAGAGTGATGATAAGTGAGGAACTATCTCTTTCTCGTATGTTACTTCTTCTTCCTCTTCCCTACCCTCATTCCCCGCTAGCTCTCTCCACCTTCGAAGGTGTTTGAGGCCTTGGGACTGAGGCTGGGGATGGTTAATGCTTTTACCAAGTTTATGTTATGCTCGTGATGCATGAAGCTTTCCATCTTCATTGCATTACCTAGGTCACAAGGAACACAAAGATCGTATTGTACCAAGTCTCTCTTTATGGGAGAATCTATAATACAAAAGCCACATAAATCCGATCCTCAACTATTGTCATGTTCTCTAATTCTCTCTCTTGCAAAAGTATTGTTCATTCCAAGTTAATTAACTATAGTGGTTATGTTGCTATCGCTAATTAAGTTCACCCTCTATGTCTCAAAGTAGTCTCATTAAAATGCTCACTCTAGTTCTCTTAATTCCGCTATTCTCAAAGTTCATAGGCCATTTATATTATGTTGGTATCAAAGCTATTGGTTTCTCTTTTCTTGCTTAAGAAGAGAGGTCCTTAAGTTGTCCATGAAAGGACATGCTCATTGCAATAGGGTAAGTGGGACAAGGATCTATTATTTTGGTTGAAAAGGACTTAGTTTGAGGTACATCATTGGGAACTATAGTCTTGATAACGGAGTCTCTCGGGGATTTCCTTTGGCTTAATCATTATTGAGCTACTAGCAAGCTCAACAGGAACCATAATCAGCCGAGCAATGTTAGACTGTCTCCACTAGCCTTTGCAATCAACATTGTCTAAACCACGTGTGTGGCTGCTTGAGAACTAATTTTTAAAGGTAAAGAAGAGTAGCGACTAAGGTTTTTGAGGGTACCAAAGCACAAAGTAATTTATACATAAGTTTAATTAGCATGGCTGACAATAACCAAGAGATTAGAATGAATATTGACAACTTTGATTTTGCACATGAGGGTGCTAATGATGATGCCCCCATGTTTGTTAATTATCTTGTTACTAGGTTGCAACAAGCTATGGGCAACCCTACTTTTTCATGCCAAAGCTTCTCAACAACTTCGTGCTTATGGGATTTCCCTTCCTCTCCACGAGGAGAGGAAGTTTCTCAACAACTTTGTGCTTATGGGATTTCCCTTCCTCTCCACGAGGAGAGAGAGCTTAGGAGGCCTCTTGATGAGACTCCCAGAAGAAGACTCTCTCCCATAAGAGAGGAGGAATCCAAAGAACGAGAAAGAAGTGAATCATTAAGTTCCACTGAAGATGTGGCTCCACGAAGATGACGGTTTAGACGGTTTCCAACTCCTCCCAAGAGGAAAAGGTCAACCCATAGTCCTTCTCCTCATCACTCCAAAAGGAAAGAGAGGAAACAAAGGAAGAAAAAGGCAAGAAATATGTCACTCTCTTCTCCTTCTTCTTGACATTCCTCCTCTTCCGACAAAAGCAACATCTATTCTCCTAGATAATACAAGAGGAGAGGACGTCGCAAATCCTACCCTACATGGAGAAGGTCTCAAAAGCTCAAGAGATTCAAAGAGAGAGGAAAGAGTATCTCTTTTCTTACCTACGATGGCACCTTTGGTGCTACTGACAAAGTATTGTCATTCATCCAACAATTCGACGCGGACTTTGGAGATGAGGGCTTCGTAGAGTCCTCCAAGCTACGTCATGTAGCTATGCACTTTCAAAAATCTGCTCATCAATGTTGGGCTAGCCTTCGTGGCAATGGCGAATCTCCAAAGACACGAAAAACTCTACAAGTTTCCATCATGAAGCAATTCCTTGCAAGCGATGCAAAGGACAAAGTTCTTACTGAATGGCGAAGTTTGAAGCTACTCTTCAATGAGTTTATCCACAAATATGTGGACAAGTTTTAGGATTTAATCTCAAGGCTACTGTCTTTCAAAAGATAGACTTTGCCGATAAAAAGTTACAATTCTATGTGGGATTAACTGAAGAATAGCATCTCTTTTGCTTGATTTAGTTTCGTGGTTTTGCATACCAATGATGTTTCTTCATTATCTCCCAAGTATGGAGGTAAGGTTTTGAGTGTTTGGGCTTTTGAAAAGCTTGATTGCTTTGATCCCCAATCTCTGCATAAAGATTGTCCATCTAACTCCATGGGTGGTTGCTCTAGCCAAACTTCTTTAATTGGAACCGATTTCAGAGTCAGGCTTCCATCGTTTACCTCCCTAACTCTTTCCCACAAGTGATTCAGCCAATCTTCCTCTCAAGTTAGGGGATTCCATCGAGCCAATCCTCTCTATTTGGTACTACGATTTTAGTTTTATCATTTTCAACTAAAGAATCCCTCAATTTTTTAGTGTCCTTTCCTTCCACTAATTCTGATCATGCTTTGTCCTTTGTTGGATTACCAATGGTTTCCATTTTTGGTTTTTGTGCTTCCAACATTGACTGCGTGATTTGTACTAAGTTTTTGTAAGCTTTGCTACTTTGCTGCTTCCCTATGAGGTGTTGGATAATTCTTTTTTGTTTCCATTGTCTGACCTACTTTTAAGCCCACTTGAAAACTTCCAAGGCTGCATTACTGGGTTCATAAATCTTATCTACCAACAAAGATCCTCTTGATTTTGGATTTGGTTCTTTGAATTCAATCAACATTGACTTTGTTCTTTCTTCAAATTATTTTTAAGTTTTTCCTTCAATTTTTCTTTGTTGTTTTCGTCTCCAGAGGCCGTAGCATAGTCATCTCTCTCTTTTGGACTCTTTAGAAGACTTTTTACTACTATCCAGTTCACTTGCATTGTTTTGTTTGTTTTTGCTCTTGTCACCACCTTGACTGGAAGCGTAGGTTCATTCGATGAGGAGTTAATTGGCATGATGTGTACTGTGTTTATGGTAGTTTTCCCTTTATTCATAGGATTCCTAGGACAATCCTCATAGTAGTATCCACCTTTTTTTTCCACATTGCATGTAGTAAGCCTCAATTGACTTAACATTCTTATCAGTCTCTAGGCAATCATTTTTCCAATGATCAAAAGGTCCACAATTGTGGCAATTTTTTGCTCTCAGTTTTGGCATTTGTTTCACCATGGGTGGTCTAGCTCCCTGGTTTGTAATTAAGTAAACAAGGGCTTCCTCTAGTGGTGCTAGATAGACTGGTCCTACCATGGTAGTTTGTTGTTAAGTGTATCATTCTTCCTCTACCACAATGTTTGATGAACTAGCCTAATTATAGAGCATAACGCTAGGACTATGGCCCGTTCTTCCACTTGTCCTTCAAGATGAATGTTTTTGACAAGCACAACATCATTTCTTGGTAGGGGTGGGGTTGCTGACTTAGCACTGGCCGTGATCTCTCCATAGCCATGGGTGGTTTCTGCATTTCTCCCATGTTAGGCGGATACCTATACATAGGTTGTTCTCATTGTACTTTGGTTGGTAACAACACTTATTGGTCGCATGGTTTGTCCATTTTTCTTCAATGGCACATCACTTTAATGGCTTCGCTTGTCCCATAGGATGCCCTTGTGGTGGACCTTGTCAGGGCCCTCTCACTAGCATCCACTACATATTTCTCACCATGTCATTCATGCGCTTGAGCACATCCTCTATGGAATTCATTGGAGCTGCCACACTAGGTCTTAGCTATGATGGCACAACAGATGTGGTTTGCTCACTCTATGTGTCCTTAACATTTCTCTCTTCACTGAAGATTGTGCAGTTGTCTCCCAAGTCTATAGCATATAAGATGTGTGCTTCTAGGACAATATGTTTCTTGCTATACATTATAGCATGCAACTCCTTGTTGAGTAATCCTTCTAGGAACAATGAAACAAGCCTCTTCTTGATTGGAATTTCCAACTTTGGACATATGTTGATGAGTATATTGCCTCTACTCACACAGTCTCTTACAGACTCCCATTGTTTTTGTTTGAAGCTATAGATTTGTGCTACTGCACAGTGCTTGATTCCCATCTTTTAACAAGCAACAACAAATCTTTTAGCCAATTGTTGGCATGGATCTAGATGGTATGGTCCAAAACCATGTCAAATTCTCACCTTCCACGTTCATTCCAAATCCCTCAAACTGAGTATGAAAGTCGAATATTCTTTTCGCTGCTGTCAAAACTTGCTTGAAGCTTGCTAGGTGGTCATATGGATCCCCAGATCTAGTGTATTTTTTGATCCATTTCTGGAAATCGGCTGGTCTGACTCTCCAATTATGCTCAACACCCACTCTTCTGCCTAGTGGTCCTCCATCTAAGCCTTCAAACCAGTTGCTCGGTTTGATATTTCTGAACTAGAGTTGGAGTAAGTGTCTGACACTTCTTCCACTATGGTCTCTAACGGTCCCCCTTGATTTATGCTCTCCTCAATAGACATATTACTCTAAGTATCCCTATTTAATCCTTAAATTTCTATGACACAGCTTGATCTAAGGTACATAAAGACCCAAAATGCTCAATGAAATAGAATACACCTTTAGAATCACTATCAACTCGTTTCACTTGTCGCAATTCCAAATTGGCTATTGACTCAAGCTTGATCTTGATCATTCCTATACAATCAACAATATACAATTCAATTTATTAGTTGTAAGTATGTACAAGGGTTCCAGGTCAAAATTTTCAATATCACTTTTACAAAAGTAGCTGAAGGAGTAATTTCCAACCTTCAATTCTTAAAAACCCAATTTCTTATAGTAAAGAGTGTCCAAATGACTCCAAATTTTTCTGGCTATCTCTATGATAAGGTCTTCATCCTTGGCAACCAAAAAATGTCAAAAACAAGCTCTCTAGATAATAGGAGATAATAAGCATGCTTATTATCTACTAGCTCAAAAAGCACTATTTTTCACTTTCGCTGATTCATACAAGGTAAGTGTATGTTCAATAAGCTCTAATTTAGTTCTACAAATTTTACGCAAGTTTAGCTCAATTTTTAAGCAATTTCTGAGTTTGGCAGTTTTTGATGCAATTTAAGTGGCTATTCAAATCAAAACTTTTCCAAATCACTTGAAATTTCACACAAGCACTCTATTACTACCCTAGATACAATCCCCTTTGAAAAAATTTCAGAATGTTTTTTTTAAGGGCAGGAGATAATAAGTGTGCTAATTATCTTTTAGGTCAAAATGGAGGAATTTTTCCACTTTTTTGACTTGTATTGGATGTTCACACTGTGAGCAAGTTGAACAAGTCACTTGTCAAGTTTTATGAAGTTTGGTTTAGCTTTCAAGTTTTTAGGCCCAATTTTGTGTCTACACTTGGACTTCACTTAAATTTAAGCCTAGTTGACAACTTACAACTCCAAATGACTTCAACTTTGAATTGGGGTCTTAGTACACCATGTTCTAGCATGTAGTATTGCCAAATGATGAAAATTTTTCATTTCCAAGGTGTCCAAATTTGCAACCTTTTTCAACTCACTGTTGGAATTAGGGTTGCAAGAAAAAACACACATCTTGGAGAAGACAAAGGAATCTCAAGACACACAACACAGAGAGTATATTACTTAGTGTGCAATGGAAAGATAAGATAGCCCTAGAGTGATGCCGGTGTATACAACATGGGGGGCAAAAACTTTCTAGTGAGGGAAAAAATGCCTCGCCGGTCCTAAGTGTGTTCACACACATCACTACCACATGTATATGGTAACAAATCCCCCTGGGAGTGATGTGGTGAATGAGAGCTTGCGCATAATGTATAGGGAAGTGCCATGCCCTATGAGGACATGATCGGTCTACAAAGGGGAGTAAGCCCAAAGCTTTGCAAAAAGCTTCGAACTTCTCACAAGACAATGCCTTTGTGAAAAGATTGCCAAGGTTGTCCTGTGTTGGCACATAAGCCAAGCTGATCTCTCCTGTTGAGAGCCTATCCCTGACATAGCGGTAATGCACCTTAATATGCTTTGTGTGAGCATGAAAAATTGGGTTCCTCATAATTGCCAGTGCGCTCTGATTGTCAGTGTAGATAGTGTTGCTAATGTCCTTGTCCAACACCCAAATTAGCCATAAGGTATCTGAGCCATACACACTCAATTGTAGCTGTGAAGATTGCCTTGTACTCATCCTCACAACTGGAAGTGGCCATAGTAGGTTGCTTCTTGCTCAACCATGATATGCATGAATTGCCAAGCATGAAACAAAAACCACTTATGGACACTCCAGTGTCAAAACAACTAGCCCCATCTGAGTTCAAAAAAGTATTTAAGGTTGGCGGAAATGATCCCCCTTGGGATAAAACAAGCCAAGATGTAAAGTGACACTCAACAAGCAAAAAATCACTTGCCAATGCTTAGACCCTAGGCTATGCGCAAACTTTCCTCAGTCGGCCTATGGCTAGGCCCAGTCTCATGGTCATTAGTGGCTTTGTTTCGCTTGTTGCTAACATCCTCTTCCTCAGTAAGAGGATTTCCCCTGGGGCTCTTTGGAGCCATGTCGACAGCCTTATAAAAAGACTTAATCCATTAGAAGTTTAATTGAATAATCTTCTTTTTCCTTGTTTACCCAAAATAAGGATTGTTGGAGTAAGTAGGTATCTTTAATAGTCAATTTGACGAGATATTCCTCTTGTAACTTATTTATGCTATAAGTAATTTCCCATAATTACCATTTAATTTGGGAAGTCCTTTAACTAGGTTTCTCCTTAGTCTA
Source organism: Adiantum capillus-veneris (assembly GCF_014529385.1). Classification (NCBI taxonomy): domain Eukaryota; kingdom Viridiplantae; phylum Streptophyta; class Polypodiopsida; order Polypodiales; family Pteridaceae; genus Adiantum; species Adiantum capillus-veneris. The sequence continues at coordinate 150,715,394 of NC_140940.1, forward strand.
TCTTCCATTTTAACCTTAGTAAATTATAAATTTTTATCCACTAATGGGTTACTCTCCCTAAATTGTAATTGAATATGTTCTATCTTTAGTAATTTTCATAAATTTGATTAATAACCTTTTCCTCCTATACTTATGGACTAAATTAGGTAAAATTTTACTGATAGTAATTTATTATACCATCCATTTATGCTGGGGTAATTTTTCCATCCTTCAATAGTGATTTTGGACCTCAAGTATTTATTTGGTAATTAGATAAATTCGTTTACTAATTTCCCTTGTCTATTTTATAAGCAAAATTGGTTACTTTTATTAAAGATAAATACCTAAACTATTTATTTGAGGTTGGGGTATTTATCCTAGATTTCCCAAGGTGTGTTCTATCTTTGATATTTATATCAAACGTTTTTGGATTAATTTACTATATTCTCCCTTTTATTTTATCCTAAAAATAATGAAATTTTACTGGGATATTTAGTTAAACTAATTATCTGATTGTAACATAATTATCACAGGTTTCCCATGGTCTAATTAACCTCTGATAAATACCTCAATTTAATTTGAATCTATTTGCTAATTTCTCCTATTTAATTTGTCTTAAAAACAGGGTATTTCAACTAAAGTAATTAGGTAGATTACTCATTTGATCTTGTTCTAGTTTCCTGACATCTAATTAACCTCTGATAAATAACTCAATTCAATTTGAATCTATTTGCTAATTTCCCCTATTTAATTTGTCTTAAAAACAGGCTATTTTAGCTAAAATAATTAGGTAAACTACTCAATTGAGCTTGTCCTAATTATCACAAGTTTCTTAATATCTATTTAACCTCTAATAAATAGCTCAATTCAATTTGAGTCTATTTGCTTATTTCCCCTATTTAAATTGTTCAAAAATAGAGTATTTCTGCTAAAGTAACTAGAAATATTAATTATCTGAGCTTCTCCTAATTATCATGGGTTCCTTAGTACCTGATAAACCACTGATAAATAACTCACAGCATTTGAAATCAATTTACTAATTTCCTCCATTTAATTTGTCCTAAAAACAGAGTGTTTCTTCTAAAGTAATTAGGTAAATTAATTATCTGAGCTTTCCCTAATTATCACGGGTTCTTAACATATAGTTAACCATTAATAAATAACTCACAGCATTTGAAATCAATTTGCTAATTTCCCCTATTTAATTTGTCCTAAAAAAAGAGTATTTCTGTTAAAGTAATTAGGTAAAATTAATTATCTGAGCTTCTTCTAGTTATCACGGGTTCCTTAACACCTAATTAACCACCAATAAATAATTCACAGTATTTGAAATCAATTTGCTAATTTCCCCTATTTAATTTGTCTAAAAAACAGAGTATTCCTATTAAAGTAATTAGGTAAATTAATTATCTGATCTTCTCCTAGTTATCACGAGTTTCTTAACAATTAATTAACCACTGATAAATAACTCAAAGCATTTGAGATCAATTTGATTATTTTCTCCTTTAATTTTCTCTAAAAAATAGTGTAATTCTACATAATTAATTAGGAAAATTACTCAAAAAATTATAGGATAATTTTCCTAGCTTAATGACTATCTAATGCAGCTCTGATAATTACCTCAATTTAATCTAAGCTTAATTAATATATTTTCCATTAATTCATGGTTAATTTGGCTAATTTTAGTCCTAATATGATAGGATAATTAATTAGCTTAACATTACCAAGCTTAATTATAACAATCAGCAAAGATAATTTAATTAAGAGAGGGTTTATGAGTATACATAGGCCTAATCTTTGATTTATTAACAAAATCAATTAATCTAGCCTTGCTAATTAAGAAAGATTAGGCTAATTACCGTTTAGGTTAATCGACTAGAGCTTAATCTCTAGTGATTTCTGCATAGCGTTCTCTCTAGATGAGAGAGAGAGAGTATCAAGGCTCTGAGTCTGTTCATTTGTGAAGCAAGGGGTCCTATTTATAGTTTTTTGGCACTCACAATCTCTTCACAGGCTAGAAAAAGCCGTACTGCTTGCAACTCAAGCAGCCCTCCAGCTCCAGATGGTGCCCCATGCTGCTAAATGAGTCCTTGGCAGGTCAGTGATGACCCTCCCATTACCTGCCAGCTTTTAAAATGTCAATTATGCTATATTTTGACCTATTTTTGCTTAATTGGTAAAATATCTTGTAAATATCTGGGAGGCCTATAATAAAGTCTATGCTTTAATGATTACTGCAACCCTTAAATTCTTCTTAATAATTTAATTTACATGGAATCTTCCGAAAGGACTAGCGGGGTCAGATTTTGTCCGAATTTAAATCTGGAAATTTCTAGCCCGATGTTTGTTGTGCTTAAGATTCCAAAAATACCAATATTTGCCATGGTCAGACAATTCTACATTGCTTTTTCAATAATTGTATCAGTTTGATTAAGCTTTATACAACCTTTAAGGTTTCAGAAACTGGAAATATTACAATCACCCCAACTTAAGAATTTGAGATGCCCTCATCTCAACCGAAATTGGGAAAATCTTTGAGAAGAGAAATTCATCCTCCCAAGTGGCATCTTTGAAGGGATAACCTTTCCACTTTTCCAAATGTTACTGGTTACTCTAAGAGTTCTTTCTAGTTTCTGGTTGGAGTTGCTTGCTAGTCAAATTTTCCTCAAGAAATTCCTAGTGTTGAGCCCATCTTAAAACCCTTTACAAACCATTCGTATCATCTCAAAAACCAGGTTAAATCAATTCCATAGAAGATCCATAGATCCATCTTGTCAACATGAAGGCGCTCGGTCTAACTGACCATTCAGAGAAATCAGCGTTCGACAAGTATCATGTATTTCAGCTTTGCCAATCTGAACGCGCTCGGCGTGTTCTTGCCATTTTGAGCAATCTGCGTTCGGCACAAGCTCCCACCATTGCACCAGAGGTACCCCCTCTGTGCTCTAACCTGGTTGACCAACAATATATAAAAGGGTTTTAAGAAGTATCATAGCAAGAGTTCTTTTCGGCTTCCTATTAGTCTCGTACCTTAATACTTTCTAGGTCATTTTTTCCAGGGAGGTTATCGTGTGCACAAGAATGTGAGTTGGTTTCTTGATAACTACCCCATTTCTAAGATTCAAATTTTTCCTTCCTAATGAGAACCTCTTTATCATTTGCTAGATCTACCCTTAATTTCTTGATTGAATACTAACTTAACTTTAGATTCATTATAATTTTTGGAGAAGAAAGTCATGTATACCATTACAATATATAAGTAACTCAAGTTTTTTCATAATTGATTACAAAGCTCTAAGATTGCTAACTATGGCCAAGCGAGTGGATCTTTTATCTTTCTTATTCATAAGGTTGGTTCTCCTATGATTGCATAAGATGTGGCTCCTCTTGCTCTTCCTCTACCTCGTCCTCCATTTCTACCTCCTCGTACATTATCTCCTTGATTTTGAGGAATGGCTCTAGCAATAGTCTGAGGGTTTTGCTCTTCAGGACAGTTATTTCTATTGTGCCCCATTTGATTACATCCATAGACCTAACGTTTGGGAAGGTCTGCTCCAGGTTTACTACTGCAGCTAGTCCACGTTGTTGGTATCCCTGGTTGAAAGTTCCCCTGGCTCTTCCCCTAAAGTTATTGAATCCATTATAGTTCCTTATGGAGTTGGTTCCTTCGGCTGCAAGAGGCTTAGCCCTGAGAAGGGCATCCTGTATTGATGTAGGCCTCATGGCTTCGAGACGTGTACTCAGGGGTTTGTTGAGGCCTTCACAGAAACGGAAAATTTGTTGCTCCATGGTCATCTGGGGAGCATAGCGTCGTAAAGACACAAACTTGGTGTAGTACTCCTCTAATGAAAGTCCTAGTTGGTGTAGAACAAAGAAGTCGTTCATTTTGATAGCCTGATGTGCAGGAGGGAGATAACGTTCTTTGATTGCCTGCTTCATTTTCTCCCAAGATGGACTACTCGTGGGATTATCTCTGCAGTGTTGCTTCCACCAAAGTTTGGGCATCTCCGCTGAGACGGAACATACCCAACATTGTTTGGTTTTCTAGAGCAGTTCTTGCAGCTTTGAAATAGTAATCCATAGCATCTAACCACGCTTCGGCATCTCGCTCTAAATTGGGTCCCTCTCCCTTGAAAGTAAGGAGTTAAACTTGCTTTAGTAGTAATTTTTTCTCTTGACTAACAGTGTAAAGGCTATTTACGCGAGTATTTCCTTGAAATTGAATTAGTGGAATTTAGTACCATATGAAATCTCTCTTACTTATGCTTTTAACTTATCTCATACTCAACTTTTGCACATAGGATGAAGACAATTACCAAACCATAAACAAAACTGCTTATAGCATACCCATGAGAACCATAGTATGTACAAGAGTTAATACAATCCATGAAGGTCCTACTATGCACAAGGGTGACGACAACCCTGTACTCGAATCTTGTGGACTTTGGGTGGATCAGATATAGGATCAAAATAGACAACATCTTTTGGTCCATTAAAACTAGGGCCTACACCTATGGGCCTAATTCTACTTGGGTAGATTACTTTAGACACCTGATCAAACACCCACTAATTTTGCGATACTTGGACATCTTCTATTACAAGGGTTTCTCTCTGAATTCTCCGTCCCAAAGAAAAGTATACTTCAATCACTTGAAGATCTTCGGCCCATTTGAGTTTCTTCATATTTAGTTCTAAACCTTCTAATTCTCCGGCGTCAATGAAGAAAATTCCACCAGATCCTGACCACTTGATTCTCCAAGTGGAAGGAGAAAATCTATTATCCAGCCATTTCATCACGCTTTTTCGCATTGAATAGTCTCGGGATAGGCAAGCCCTCATAAACCTAATGTTGAAATCCAGGAATTTGAAGGAGGCCTGATGGAAATTTTCCTGCAAGGATAGGGATAATTCTCTCTCTTCCTTCCACTCCTTTTTTTCAATTTAATACGTTTTTAATTGAATTAGTCAAAGATCACTTATTTCAACGTAACGCCTCAAACTTTTCCCTAGGTCCAAGACTTTAATTAACACACGCTCTGATACCACTTGTAAGGTCCCCAAACCGCCAATACTAAAATCGCGATGGGATCCTTGACAGGTCTCTAGGTCTGATAAAAATCAGAATCTCTAAACAAGAAAAATCCAAGGAATAGACCTTTACCATTAACAATGGCTTGGGTCTATAGTCTTAGAAGCGAACCTAGTCCTGTCTCGCAGCAGAAATGGGACAACGTATTAAAAGTCCGAAAAACTATTTCGGCCCTATAACTGCCACAAATTGGGCTAATGTAAGGTCCCCAATCTCGCCGACACCAAAAACGAGATGGTACCATTGACAGGTCTCTAGGCCTGCTAAAGTCAGAGTCCTTAAACAAGAAAAATTCCAGGAAATTCACCCTAACCATTGACAATGGTTTAGGTTTAGAGCCCTAGAAGAGACCTAGTCCTGTGTCTCAGTGGAAACGGGACCATAAAAAATAATTCGGCCCTAGATCTTCATCCTTCAGATTAAGGTTTCCTCAGCGAACGCTTTTTCCCCCCTAACATATGTGAGGGCATAGCCGTTGGTGGATTCCTCTTCCAAGTGAAGAAGTTTCTAACGTTTTAGTGCGCGGGAATGGATAGTTACCTGACTAATCAGATCCACCCGTCCATGATTGACAACCTTAGTCAATCCCCACTTACCACCCTGCACTCACACAAGATTCATTTATCTTATTATCACATTGTTTTAACATTTTAAAATAATGGTTTCTTTTAACGTTCCATCACAGTAATTCCTTGAAAACAACATTGAAAGCATTCTTTTAGAAAACAAATATCTTTAAACTTAAGACAGGGTACTGTCAATCAAAACATTGTCCATAATAACCATGACCAGTACTCTTCTTGTCTCAAGACCACCTAAGGGTGAAAAACGGCACCCATTCCTTATTCAAATCCGGAGTGGAAGGTTTCGGGTGCCCATACACCAAAACGGTTGCCCATACAACCGGGCGGCTCCCCTAGGATAAAAAACGGTATCCTAACTTATGTAGAAACATCAAGACATGACACGGAGTAGAAACTCATCGTTCAAGGGGGTAACCGACTTAACCGTGGCTAGAAAGCCAATCATTATCATCAATTTATACTAAGGAGTCGGAGGTGTCTTGAGACAAGCTGTCTTAAGGATGATCAATCATATCTTTCCTATTTCAACCAGTTTTAACCCAAACAATTCTTTCCTACATTATAAAAAAATGCATAATTTCAATCTCATTTGATTCACATATTAAGAAAGTGCTTTGCATCTCCCAAATCTTTTGGAGAAAACTACATGCTAAGTGACTTCTTCAAGATGGAAATCTTGTCTTTAGACTTCTCGACAATGATAACATCATTGACATAAAGTATCAAGAGGATAAGTGAACCATCGTTCAACTTCTGGGTATACAAGCAGTGATCTTCCTAGCTCCTTTCATAACCTTGGGACTGCACATTCTTATCAAACTTCATGTACCACTGCCTTGACCCTTTTTTAAGGCCATACAATGCCTTACACAATCTACACACAAGTTCTATCCTCGTAAGCTTCTCTCTCTTGACTTCAAAACCCTTTGGTTGTTACATGTAGACATCCTCATCAAGATCCTTGAAGAAACATTGTCTTCACATTCATCTAGAACAATTCCATGTCCTCAGTGACTATTAGTCCAAGCATGAGATGCAATGGAGTCATCTTGACCATTGGAGAAAATATGTCATAGAAATCCACGCCTTTCTTTTGCTTGAAACCCTTGGCAACCAGTCTAGCCTTGTACTTAGGCTCAAGACCCTCTATTGTGTACTTCTTCTTGTACACCCATTTGCAAGGCAAGGCATGTTTGCCCTCTGGAAACTCTGTCAATTCTCAAGTTTCATTAGCCACAATCGAGTTGTACTCAGTTTGCGTTGCATGTTCCCACTCCACGCTATCTTCAATCTCAATATCCTCTTGGTAGCAAGTAGGCTCTCTGTGGTGGTCAATGACCAATATATAGTCTAATCATAAATGAAATTGTTCAGGGGCACAAAATACATGTGTAGATCTCCTCACTACCTAACTGCTGGAATCTACTCTCTTAGGAGCATTACAAGCTCTCTTTGGAGCACTACTAGTAGTAGGTACATCACTCGTAGACTGATTGTTTGCATAGCTAAGGTTGAGGCTATGTCCTTGAATCTCACTCTATGATACTCGATTTATTTCACAGGCTGTTTGTACATCTTTGACTCATTACAGATCACTTGTGAGATGCAAAATACACTCCAAGATTCTTGGTGCCAGAGATGATAACCCATCTCTCCATCTGCACCATAGCCAATGAAGATGCATTTGTGTGGCTTGAGGTCTAGCTTCTTTCTAAGCTCTTTAGGCACATGTGTGAATGCCTCACACCCAAACACACATAATCTATCATAATTAGGCTTCTTGCATGTCCACATCTCCTACAAAATCTTGTAGTTCAACAGTACTCATAACAACTTCTCCCCAAAACGCTTGATGTAAATTTTCCATAGACAACATGGAAGTGAAACTCTCCAAAATAGTCATATTCATACACTCAACAACTTCATTCTGAGCATATGTGTATGACATAGTAAATTGCCTCTTAAGGCCTCATTTGCTATAAATGCCTTAAACTCAATGGAGACAACTCTCCCCTATTGTCAGTACGCAAAGCCTTCAACTTCTTGCCTCATTGGTTTTTTGCCATAGCTAGGAACTTTTGGAAGACACTAAAGACTCCTCTTCAAGTGGTAGACCCACACCTTTTGAGTAGAGCCATCTATGAAAATCAAGAAATATAATGCCCCCCCTAGAGACTTATGTAGCATAGGCCCACATAGATCACTACGTACTAAATCTAGAGGATTTTTCAACTTCCTACCCAATGGCAATGAGGTAAGCCTAGTTTATTTCTTGTATATGCAATGCTCACAAAAAATAATTGAACACGTGCTTAACCAGTGGGGATCAACAAAAGTGGAAAATAATGCTTTTTTGACTAATAGGCAGAGAACTCAGCTTTGATATTTTTGGTTCACAAGGTTGGTAGACACCTCATACAGGTAGCCTAGGAAGTTTGAAGTCATTTGAACATTGTTTGCTATTTGAAATTGAGTTTTCTGGATTAGAAAATTGCAGATTGGTCCTTTAGCCGAAAATTTTGACGAAGAGTCCTTGTATATACTTTCTTATCGCGATAGACTAACTTTGACACCATAAATTATACAGGAGTGATCAAGATTCAGCTTGGGCAACAACAGGATTGGATTTATGACAACTGAAATAGGTTGATATTGGTACTAAAGGCCAAATATTTGTGTCCATTGAGTATTTTGAGTCTTTATATACCTTAGATCAGGCCGTCTCATAGCAAATGATGAATATAATTGAGAAACTGAGAGTAGAGTATCTAGTGAGGAGAGACTGAGAGTAGAGTATCTAGTGAGGAGAGTGTAAAGCAAGGGGGGCCATTAGAGACTATAGTTGAGGAAGTGCAGGATGCTTGCTTAGACTCAAGTTTTGAGATGTCTTCCTTTTCAACTCAATTAGGGATGGGAACCTCTCTTAAGTTCAAACACATTTTGATAATCTACAAGACTAACAAGCACGAAGCTCAGATTTATGTGGTGAGAGTCGATAACCACACAATTGAATTTGAAGAGGAGGTCAGGGCTAACAAACAAGATACCTTCTATATGGATCAAAACGGAGTGCAATAATGGAAATCCCAACACTGTGGACCGATGGGTTTTGGAAGTCGACACATTGATTCCAAACATGACAACTAAGGAGGGACCACCAATGCTAGAGTTAGAAGGGTATGACTAGATACATGTCAAACCTCTTGAATGCATACCTACTGATAGCCCACAACTCAGATTTTATTGTTGGGAGGACAATTAATATCATGGATTTGATATGGATAGCTCATGCTAAACGAGGATAGTTGACACCCCTAAAAATCATGCATATTTCAAGATCAGGGAGAAAGGCCTAGCTGACCTTCCCATACACCTCTTTAGGGATTGTTATAAACAACAACTTTGCTACGATGACTCTGAAGGAGATTGAATAGACTAAGTATTAGGGCTACTTGATCCAAGAAATGATCATGCGTATGAGAACTAAAATAGAATAAAACGTGAGACCAGCCAAGAGATCATTTGGTAGTTGGCCAATCAACAGGGTAGTGCAACCCGAGGCAGCCATCTCAATGATGAGAATTGGGCGAGAGATATGGAGACCACCACGAAATGAGGAAGAAAAGATGACACTAAGACTAGAAGAGGTCCACACAAGTCACATCTACCAACCAACTATTTTGAAGGCTTAGTTGGAGAGACACCTGTCAGAAGGGCAGGTGATGAACATAATCGTAGATTCAGACTAGCTGATTTTCAAAATTGTGTCAAAAAATACAGTGGATCTAGGGATCCATATGACCATCTAGCAAGGTTCATGCAAGTACTAAGAGCAGAGAGAGTAACGTGCTTCATACTTAGTTCGAAGGGTTTGAAATGATTGTGGAAGGTAAGGCTTTGACTTGGTTCCATATCATACCTCCTGGATCCTTTATAGATCTATTGACATTGGCTATGAGATATGTTGCTGCTTGTTAAAAAATGGATATCAAGCATAGTACGGTAACACAAATCTACAACTTCAAACAAAACCAAGGAGAGACTGTAAGAGATTGTGTAAGTCAAATGAGGCAATATATCAACCGATGCCCAGAGTTGAAAATTCCAACCGAGGAGAGACACGTCTCATTATTATTGAAGGCTTATTGAATGAAGAGTTGCATTCCAATTTGTATAACAAGAAGCATACCACCTGGGAAGCATGCATTCTGGATGCTATAGACTTGGGTGATAACTGTGAGATCTTCACTGAAGAAAAGATTGTTAAGGGCACACAGAGTGAGTGCACCACATGTACTGTGCTTGAACTACTGTGACAACTCCTATGAATGCTATCAAAGACATGCTCAAGCGCATGAATGATATGATGAGCAACATACAAAGGATGCCAATGCGAGGGCCAGGACAAGTTCCACCACAACGGCAACCTATGGGGCAAGCCTGACCATCTAAGTTGTGTGCCATCGAGGGTATATGGATAAACCATGAGATGAATGAGTGCTATTGCAAGCCCAGTACCATGGAAATGTCTAGTATGTATCGATGAGAAAACAAGGGCAACCTATGTATAGCTAAACACCTAACATGGGGCAAGTCCACATACCACCTATAGCTATGGAGAGACCACTGCTAGTGCTAGGTCAGCAACCACCCCTGCCAGGAAATAATGTTGTGCCAATTAAGTACGTGCTTCCTGAAGGACAAGTGTAAGATCAGGCCCTAGTGCTGTTCATGCTCTATAATGAAGCTAGTTCATCAATCGTGGTAGTAGAAGATGAGTGGTATACTCAATTGACTCCTACCATGGTAGAATTAGTTTATCGAGCATCTCTAGAGGCAACATCAGTTTACTTTGTTGCAAACCAGGGAGCTAGGCCACCTATGGTGAAATAAATGCCAAAACCAAGAACAAAAAATTGCCGTAATTTTGGTTCACATGACCATTGGAAAAATGATTATCCAGAGCTTGACAAGAATGCTAAGCCATTTGAGGCTTACTGCATGCAATGCAGTAGAAAAGGTGGGAATTTTCTTGAAGATTGTCCTAGGAATCTTGCCAAAAAAAAAAAGGCCATAAACATAGTGCAAGTCATGCCAAGTAGCTCCTTAGACAGCGAACCCATGGTTCAGGTCAAGGTAGTTACTATGGCACACACCAAGAAGAACAAGAAAACCAGTGCCAATGAGTCCGATAGTAGCAAGAAATCTTCAAAAGACTCCAAGAAAGAGAGACACCGATGTTATGGGCTTAGGATACGACAAAGGGAAGTTGAAGAGGAGGCCCAGAGAATGGTCAAGGAAGTTCAATGAACCCAAGCTAAGATTGAGAGAATCCGTGATGGGGTAAACAAAATATACAAAGCCATCAATGCGGCATTGGAAGCCTTCCAAGTAGGATTAAAAACGAGTCAAACACTAGAAACAAAATGGAAAAACTACCCAACACCTGACATGGAAGCTGCAAATCTAGAAGCCTGTAAAAACTTGGTACAAATTACGCAGTCAATGCTGGAACCACGGAAACCAAAACTAGAAACCATTGGACAACAAAAAATAAAACAAAACCAGAACATGTGAAAACTAGAGACACTAAAGAACTAAGGGATTCTTTAGTTGAAACTAACAAACGTGGACTAATAGTTCTAAACAGTGAGGATGGCCTCTTGGAGCTTCTTTTCTTGACCTTCACTTGTAGTCGCCAACTACTCTACTATTTTAGCCATGTTTTGCAATTATGTCAGTTGCAGAGTGTTGGTTGCCTTCAAGCTAACAATTTTTGCTTGTGATTGCTTATGCAACTATATTCTTTGACAAAGGAATCTGGAACATCAATTCTTGCAGTGAGATGTGCATTGGCAGCCTCTATTTGCTTGACTCTTTCTCCTTTAACATAAATCGATGACTTCATCTTCTCTACTATGTGATGAGCGGACTAAGCATATTCCTCGATGTGTTGCAAGCTAGTTGATTAAGAGGTGCTTGCTAGCTCTTGTTGCTTCTTGTCCTATGCATCTTGATCTATTCTTTCTTCCTCAATAGGTGTAGCATCTTTGGGGTCTCCACAGTGAATTCTTTTGGACTTTTCACTTGTTGTGTAGGCAGGCTCTTGTATTGCTTCAGTCAACTCTGTATCTACCTGCATCTTCATCTTCCTTTCCTCTTCTTGTGCTTCAGTTGTGCTTGATGTCGGTGGCACCGGATCTATTTTCTCTTCTTGCTTTGGTTCTTCTTGAGGGGTCTCTTCAAGATTAGTTTCTTCTATGTGAGGTGCATTTGCAGTAATGGGAGAGGGAGGTTGATCATCAGACTTAGTCTCTAGCAGATCAGATGTTCTGACTTCTTCCTTTGCCCAATTCCAGCTCCTCTTCTTGGTAGATCTTTTCTAGTTCTACAAGGGGATCCTTTCCAAAAACTGGGTTCTTTGTTCTTAGTTTCATGTGACGGTTCGATTGCCAAAACTCCTCAAAGTCCCCTTGCAATCCTCTCTCTCTTTCAAAGGCCTCCTTTTCTTGCTTTAGTCTTGCTGGCCTCTGAGATGGTTCTTCAATGATGACCAAGATTGTCTTGTGGTCTCTCTTTGGTGCTCCCTCTTTAGATTTTTCTTTCCCTTTAGACATTCTTATCTTCTCTTCTTCTAACTTGGGCCTTACTCACTCTCTTCATCGCTCTTGACTGGAGTTGATTGTGCTAGTTTTCTCTTTGATTTTTTGAGAAACGGCGGTGGCTCATATTCATCTTCTTCTTCGTCTTCATTCTCTTCATTTTCAATCTAGGTTCCAACCAAAGATTCTGATCTGGTGATGATGGTAAATTTTCTGCCATCCCAAACGCATCGTAGGCAATGCCGGCGAGAACTTTTGGTGCCCCCAGGTACTTGATCCCTTTGGTCTTCTTGGGCTCTTCAAGGTATTGAGTACATATGATGCATGGTCAATTGACATTGGCAGCCTGGTCTTTAGAGCAGTGCCTAGGCATTAGGTGCATTTCAGAGCAAAAAATCACTTGTTAAGCCATAATTGAGATTTTGCAGATCAATTCACAATTAAAGCCAAATAATTACTATTTTGATCCATAATAACAAATTGCAAGCATTAGAAAGCTAATCTGGCACAAAATCTACATCAGAGATAATAAGCGCACTTATTATCCAGGACATGATTTTGGCATCAAAAATGGGTTTTGGCTGTGGGCATGGGTTGTAGGCACTGAAAATATATAGGGTTTGAAGCTTGCAAAAATTTGGATACATGAATGCCTAGTTGGGATCACTTTTTGACTAGAAGGCTCTTAAAATGACAAAGTGTTGGTGCAAAATTTTGAAGTGTCAAAATTGTCTCAAAATTGATATGCAGGCTTGTGAGGACATGATAAAGCTGATGGGAACAAAAAATTGCAATTTTGGACTCATTTTGCACCAACAGATATTAAGTGCGCTTATTATCTATTGTGCTATTTTTTTAGCTTTTTTGCATTTGCTTGGCTTGTGCAGGTTGTCCACAATGTTCCCTTGCTCTGAATGTGTTTTTACACTTTTTGGATTTGGAAGTGGATCCCTTGGGCTAAATTTTGGAATTTGAAAGTTCTGGTGTGTTTTTGATGGTGTGATCATGATATGAGTGATTTTTGACATGTGAGGGGTTCAGGGTTTTGATGCATCATGAGGGTAGAGTGCATGTGGAGAAAATGCCAAGTTGGGGTCAGGAGATAATAAGTGCGCTTAACATCTAGCCTTGCAAATTTTCAACTTTTTCAACTTCTAATGCTACACACTTGTCCTACATGCCTAGTGCGTAATCTTTAGTCCTAATTTGAATTGATTTTTGTCTCCTTCAGTTGTTTTTTCACTTGGTCCTCTAACTCTGGTGTTTTTCTCCTGGCACTTCATAAGGTCACTTTTCTTCCAACCAGGAATGGGGTGGTGTCACATGTTCCTTGAGGAGTGACCCTATCAAATTTGGTCTGATTTAAGGTGGTTTTGAGGCCCTTGCTAAAAAATGATGCTTTGTGGTACTCCGAGCTGATTTCTTGTGTTCAAAGTCTCAATTGAGCTTTCCATTTAGTTCCACATAGGCACCTATGAAGTCAAATCGTGATTCTGACTCCGGCCAAATTTCAACTTATTATCTATATACCACCCTAGCCTCGAGTCAAATGGTCATATGACTCATTGAGAATGTTCTAATAGTACTCACTATGGCCTTCTTCAAGTTTGGTAAGGTTCGGTCCACATATCTGACAATTATGATCAATTTTCACCTTGTGTTTTTTGAGGAAGGTTCTGCTAACCTAGGGTTTTTCTGAGCCACCCCGACCCCGAAAACAAGTTCAAACATTCTAATTAGTAAGTTAAGAATGTACCCCTCATGTCTCATGAGACATTGTGTAGTATGAAGCAGACAAAAGCGCGCGCAAAATAAGGCTCTCTCCAAGAAGGCAAAGTAGAAATGAGACTAGTTTAAGCTTACTTGAGCTATACATACATGGGCTTCCCGACTCATTTTCTTCAAAATTCCCCGGTTAGTCCTACTAGATTGTGTAGTACACTTTCCTTTGCAAAATTTCCTCATTTAGATTTCGATTGCTCCTTTTTCAAGAATTTCACCCAATCAAGCATTGCGGGCCCAATTTAGGCTTTCTGTCATTGTCGTCAGAATTGAACAAGGTTTAACATGCTTGCCTGTCTTCCATTATTTAATCACCAGGGTATCTTCCATTTCTCCATCTGAGTCTGTTTATTATTTGTTTTATATTTTTTATCCTTTTTATTTAAAAATTAAACGAAAAATACGACAATAATCCAAGAAATCAAAAACCAATCCAAAAATTATCGTGAGCAGAGAGCTCAAGCGTTGTCGAAGATGAAGCATCTTGTTGGTTAACTCTCTTGAAGAGTAGACCTTGGAGAAATTGTGCTCATTCTCTGATAGTTCGTAGCGAACAATCATCTTTTTCCATGGAATTGTTCTGCAATGAGGTCGGTTGTGGTGTTGGTGGCAGTCAAAGCTTTAGTACCCACTTGCAAGTCACTTTTTGTGGTGTTGCCTTAGGTTTCCATTTGTACACCATCTTGGGTTGGGACTTGGATTCAAGCTACCTCTTTGGAATCCACATCCACTTAGGCCGATGTAACTGCTTTGACTTGTATGGACGGGGTTGTGGAGGTGCTAGTGGTGATTTTGTCTTGTTGATTAGCAGTTGTTTAAGCACCCGAATTTGCTTAGGATTGTTGTATAGCTAAGTTTTTGGCACCCAAAATTGCCTAGTTCTTGGCTTGACCGTGCTTTTTGGCCGCTTAGAGGTTTTAAGAGTGACTTTCCACTCTAGCAAATGGTACTTGTCCCCCTTTAAGTGTTAGCTTGAGAACTTTGTCATCCCAATCCTGGACAACTTTATACATTCTCATCCATGGAACTCCCAATACGATATCTTTGTTCATATGCTCATTGGGATTATAGATAAATGTATGTAAGCACAAAAAGCCATGCACAAAAATATTGATATTGACGAAACCAAACGTTGGAGTGAATTCCTTATGACACCCTTTGAATTTAGTCCTGCAGTGCTCCAATGTTTGGGTGATTGCCCTTCTAAAGGTTGAATAGTTTACTGCATTGACCTGAGCACCTGTGTTTGCAAGTGCTTTGACTTTGAATCCATATTTCAATGTGATTATTATCCTCATGTCCAATCCATCCAGCCATTCATCATTGATCTCCACCTCATCTTCAACTAAAGATGGATTAAAGTGTTGAGGATGAATATGAAGTGTATTGAGTGGCCAAACTTCAAGGATTGGTCGCATTGTGGCTTTTTGCTTCAAAACACGAATGCACGTCTTCTCTTGAGCTTCCTCCATCACATTTTTCATTTAAGCTTGCGTTCCTTAGCTACATGCATTCTTTGCAAGAGATCATTAGTCAATGGAAAATGGTACTTTCTTAAGTAACAACCACTAATCCAATTATACATTATTTCCCCATCCAAGGTGGCTTGTTTCACTACCCCGCTTGGTGAAACACTTTTGATTACAAAAGGACCATGTCCCTTTTTCTTGAATTTAGGGATGTGTTACTTGAGTGAGTAAACCAATACCAAATCTCCTTGCTTAAAGACTTTCGTCAACAAATGTGAATTAAAGAGTTGTTTTAGTTTTTGTTTCTGAGCATATATATGTGCAATAGCAGCTAGTCTCTGCTCATCTAACTATCCCATATCCTTGAGTTGTTCTGGCAACTCATGACCTTTCCACTCTAATTTATGTGCAACTTTGAGGGTTGGTAACAAAAACTCCATTGTAATATAGCATCAAGTCCATATACCAAGTTAAATGGAGTAGCATTGAGAGCCGTTTTGAATGACACTCTATAAGCCCATAAGGCTCAACAAAGATTTATTTTCCAGTCCATTATTCCAGAGCTTACAATCTTAGTAAGAACCAAACTTAACATCTTGTTTGTATGTTCTGCTTGGCCATTTTCCTGAAGATGATAGGGTGCGGATTTGTTATGGAGCACCATAAACTCATTCAATAAATTTTCTATCAGAGGTTTGTTGAGAAAGTGTGTCCCTCTATGACTCACAAGCTCAATAGGAAGTTCATATCGTATGAATATGCACTTGTACAGGATTGCAACATTGGTTCAAGAATCGTTCTTCCTAGTGTCTCTAGCTTATGCCCATTAGTCAGATAATATGTGGTCACAGTAATATATTGTGCTTGAGACTTATAGGCAGGTGGTTGTATTGGACCAACAAAGTCTATACCCCACTTAGCGAATGCTCTTGCTCCCATCATAGGTCGCAATGGCATGCTATTAATTCTAAACGGCATTTTTGCTCTCTGATAAGAGTCACATCGTTGAACAAATTCTTTTGGCCACCAGATTCCAATCATCGATATAGCTCTATAAGCCATGGTTCATGGGAGAAATGACCACTTGCTAGCCCAACATGTGCTCGTTCCAAGATAGGAAGGTATTCATCATCATTGGCACACAATCTAAGTTGTTGGCCTTTTCCTCGTCTATAAAGTTGCTGATTCATTATCGTCTAGTTGGCTGCTTCGGTCTCAATTGCTCTTTGTCTCCATTTACTCATATCATTTGGGAATTTTTGATTCGTCAAACATTCTACTAGATATTTACTCCACCTTGACATAATGGATATCTGGAATAACGTGGCGTGTGGGATGACTGCTCTTTTTTTGCATCGGGAACAACCGGTTACCTAAGCATGAACATCCCTTTTCATAGTTGGCCAGTAAAGTCCTAACCAAGGTAGTCGTCGCAAAGCCTAGTCTTCTGCAAGATGAATTCCTACTATTGTGGTATGAGCTCGATTTATGTAGTTTGCTTGTTCCTCAGGGTTTATGCACAGAAGTAGAATCCCATATTTGTTTTTTTGATACAATCTTCCTACCAAAAACTGATACAAAAGCTGATTGCTCTATTAGTCGTGGTGTAATTGGGAGTGGGATTTTTGAATCTACTTGAGCTATCGTGATCAAAGAGACGACATCTTCTGACCATCTAGGAATCATTTCCACTGAGAATAGGTAAGCATCTGACAAATCATCATCCACTCCTTTCAAGGTTCCCTGAGGTAATCCTTGAAAGGTGATTTGCTTATTGATGTGTGGTGCCCTTCTTGACTACCACTGTGAAATCAAACTCCAGTAGGATGATAAACCATCTTACAATCCTACTAGTATTGCATGGCTTGTTCACCAAATTGAGTAAGGCTTGGTGATCCATGAAAAAAACAAACCTATTAGCCAATAAGTAGTGTCGGAATTTTTCACTGCATACACCATTCCAAGTCCTTCCATTTTAGTCGTGGTGTAGTTCTTTTTAGCTATGTTTAGCTACTTGCTAGCATAGGGAAATCCATTGTCCCCTCTCCCGATTGGGCTAGTATGCAGCCAATAGCAAAATTTGAAGCATCTACATGCACATAGAAAACTTTGTTCCAGTCTGGGATCTTCAATAATGGTGCTGAAGACAAGGCTTGTTTAAGCATTTGAAAGGACACTTTGCATTCTTCAATCCATTCAAAGTGAGTAATAAGGCCATAGATGGACTTTGCAATGATAGCATACATGTAGATAAATCTACGGTCATAGCCACAATGTCCCATGAATGCCTGAACTTCCTTGAGACTCGTTGGTCTAGGCATCTTAGCAAAAGGCATGACTACACACTTCTAAGATTTAAGGAAACCCTATATAGATGGCATTTCTCAAAGACACACTTGAGTTGCTCAAAATGGTTTTCTCCTTTTGGTGAATGTACACAAAGATCATCCATATAAACTTCTAGAAAATTTTGCAGATACTCTTTCAATGCATGGCTCATTAGTCTCTGGAATGTTGGTGGTGCATTGGTTAGCCCAAAAGGCATGACTTGGTATGCAAGAATTTTCCATTTTGTAGCAAAAGCCATTTTATGTCGATCTTTTGGATCTACGGCCAATTGGTTGTAGCCAAAAAATCCATCAAAGAAGCTATAAGATTCTTTTCCAGCTACCTGCTCCAAAACATGATTTGTGATAGGAAGAGGATAGTTATCTTGTAGTGTAGCAGCGTTCACCTTCTTGAGGTAAACTCACACTCTAAGTTTTTTGTTCTTTTTCATTACTACACAATTGTCTATACGCAATTGGTGTGTTCAATTTTGTATATGAACTCAACTTCCTTGAGTTTCTCTATCTCTTCCTTGATCTTTTTAGCGAATGTCTCATTGTAGGTGTAGGGCCTTTGTTTACTCGGTTTATAATTATCTCTCATAGCTTTTAATGAGGATTCATTCCTCTTCCTGAGAAAAATTTGTAGCTATGTATGCTAGCTTTGAGTCTTCTCGAAGCTCTGCCAAGTCAATCCTTTTAGCATTTTTTGGACCTCATAGGATTTTCTAGGTTCTCTGGGCTGTCTCATTGAATGCTCCACTATGATTCATCAATCTTGCATAGTATACTTCTTATAATGTGATGGAACACTGATTGCCCTTGGTCTATCGCTCTCACTTCATTTCACTAGTTCAAACCTCCTTTAAGTTTGTTTTAACTCCCTATAAGTAGCTTTCCACTCTGTTTTTGTGATTGGAGGTTTATTTTCTTTGGTTTCATCATGTTTGCTCAGTTTTTGTTTGGTTTCTATGCTGATTCCTTTCTCAAAGATAGGATACCTACCTGTGATTTTATCCTTGATACAATCTTTTGCATCTACCATCATCAGGAATTGAGTTATGTCTCCTATTTTTAGCTTTGGCTGTTTCCTTCTCACTTTGTTCTCTCATTCCTACAATATCTTTGTTAGTGTCTGCGATGCTGATTCAAAAACTTAAAAACCTTTTCTTCCCCTCCTCTGAGTAACAACTTGGCCCTAACATGTTCCTTTTCAGAGTGAGATTTCTCAATTATAAATGCGTCCTCCTCCAATTCATCAGTTGCATCGTAGTAGTGATCAGAGAAAACTTGTTTTTCATTGATCAATTTTATTGATACCATTTAGACATGAATTATGTTGTATCCCTCGTCATCACAGAATTGTGTGGGTGTGGATTTATTGACACATACATCCATAGTGGCCAAAATCCGAGTCGACTCAAATGGTTCAAACAGTGTTCTGGAAAGGGTTTTGGTATATACTCAACATCATTTACCTCTTGGTTTAAGATACAATCTTCTCAACATAAACTACCACTCTCAGAGGCTCCACACATCCAAATTGGTGTGTCAAGTTTGTTCAACCACGATGGTAATTTAGTTACAACAGATGTTTCTGACTCCAGTTCCTGGATTGGTGTTTTCAAAACATCCTTATACAAATGGTCTTTTAGGTTTATCCATGTAATTGGTCCAACTTGTTTCTAGTAAAGATAGTCATTTCCCCAATCTTGGATCAATTGTATTTGTCTCATAAAAGGTCATCCCAAAATGATTTCATAGTTTAGGTTTTTCCCAAAATCTACAATGGCAAAAGTATGTTGGTAGTCATTCCGTAAGAGTTGACTATCACATTTTTCAATAATCCCATGGGTTTCTCTATGTGTCCATCCGCCAATTGCAGTTTCATTTGTGTTTGTCTAATTGTTGGCTTTCTCCAAGATTCCCATATTGCTTTTAGTGCGATGGCGATACCTGCCCCACTGTCTAGAACATCCATGGTTGTTACATCATTATATTGTACTGGAAGGGTCATGTTTCCCTCATTTCCTTCACAGCAATCTGCTACTTTATTGCAATGGCGATACCTGCCCCACTATCTAGAGCATCCATGGTTGTTACATCATTATATTGTATTGGAAGGGTCATGTTTCCCTCATTTCCTTCACAACAATCTCCTACTTTGTTTATAGGCACATATTTGACAATTTTTACCCTCGATTCTTCCTTGCACAACTCTTAAAGGTTTTCTTTGGTTAATCCCATTATGCCCATTTTTCCCAAGGTACCTTGAAAATCCCTCAAAAGATGTGGTTTATCTTCAACAACTCACATAATGTGATGGTACATTGAATGTGAGACAACATAATTGACTATAAATTCTCCACATCCAAAGTCTACTTTGGTGTACTCAATTTCATGGTTTTATAAGCCAGTGATTTTTTAATCGATTTTTTCCAAGTATGAGGGTAATGTTTGGAGTGTTTGAGCTTTTGATAGGTTTGATTGCTCTGATCCCCAATCTCCATACAAAGATTGTTTGTCCAGCTCCATGGGTGTTTGATCTAACCAAAATTCCATAATTAGAGCCGACTTCAGGGTTAGGCTTCCCTCATTCACTTCCCTAATCGTCCCACAAATGGTTTGGCCAATCTTTCTATACTAAGGGAATTCCATCTAGCCCTTCCTCACTGTCAAGAAGTATCAATTCAAATTTGTCGGTTCTTACTATAGATTTTATCAATTCGTTAGTGTCTTTCTTTTGCATAGGTCTTGGTTTGGTTTCTCTTTCCGTTGGTTTCGTTTTTGTGTTTCCAGCATTGACTGTGTGATTTGCACCAAGTTCTTATAAGCTTCAAGCTTTGCGGCTTCCATGTCAGGTGTTGGGTAGTTTTTCCATTTTTCCTCCAATGTTTGACTCGCTTTTAGTCCTACTTGGAAGGCTCCCAAGGCTAAATTGTCTGGTTTGTATATTTTTTCTACCAACATGGATCCTCCCAATCTTGGTTTTGATTCTTTAAATTCTGACTGCATTGGCTAAGTTATTTCCTCAGCCCTTTTTTGGAATCTCTCTTTGACTTCCCTTTGTTGTTTTTGTCTTCTAAAATTATAATGTTTGCGTCTCTCTTTCTTGGAGTCTATTGAAGGTTTTTTGGTTGTATCTGACTTGCTTGCATGTTTTGGTTGTTTTGCATGTTCTTCTTGGCATGTGCCATGGTTCTTGAACTGGAATCATAGGTTCACTGTCAGAGAAGCTACCTGGCAAGACTTGTACTACATTTATGGTTGTTTTTCCCTTGTTAGCAGGATTTCTAGGATAGGCATCAAAAAAATGCCCGCCTTTTCTCTCACATTGCATGCAATAAGCTTCAACTGATCTAGCGTTCTTATCTTGCTCGGAGCAATCATTTTTCCAATGATCATTTGAACCATAATTAAGGCAATTTCCTGTTCTAGACTTAAGCATTGGTTTGACCATGGGTGGTGGTCTGGCTCCCTAATTTGCAATAAAGTAAATTGGTGCTGCCTCTAGAGGTGCCTGATCAAATTGTTCTATACCATGGTAGGAGTTGACTGAATGTACCACTCATCCTCTATTCCTACAATTGCCACACTTGCCTCATTATAAGGAGTAATTGATACTAGAACCTGCTCATGCACTTGCCCTTTAGGTAGCATGTACTTAGCAGACAAAGCATTATTTCCTAGTAGAGGTAGTTGTTGACCTAATACCGGCCGTGGTCTCTCCATAGCCATAGATGGTCTTTGTATCGGTTCCATGTTAGGTGGATACCTATACATTGGTTGTCCTTGTTGTCTCATATGTACACGCTGTACATTCTTGTCATATTTAGGCTTGTAATAGCACTCGTTTGTTTCAGGGCTCGTCCATTTTCCCTCAATGGCACAACATTTTGATGGTCTGGGTTGTCCCATAAGTTTCCCTTGTGGAGGACCCTACCCTGGCCGTTGTATTGATATCCTTGCATGTTAATCATCATATCATTCATGTGTCTAAGCATGTCTTCAATGGAATTCATAGGAGATGCTATGGTTGGCCCTACATGTACTGGTATAATTGATGTGGTACACTCACTCCGAGTGTCCTTAACAACGCTCTGTTCATTAAAGATTTCACAGTTATCCCTGAAGTCTATTGCATCCAGATTGCATGCTTCCAATGTTGTATGTTTCTTGCTATACAAAATGGCATGGAACTCCTTGTTGAGTAAACCTTCTAGGAATAATGAGACAAGTCTTTCCTCCCTTGGAATTTCCAACTCCAGACATTTGTCAATGTATTGCCTCATTCGACTTACACAGTCTCTCACAGTTTCTCCCTATTTTTGTTTAAAGTTGTAGATTTGCGTTGTGGTGCTATGTTTGATTCCCTTTTTTGAACTAGCAGCAACAAATATCATAGACAATGTCGATAGACCAATGATTGATCCAAGAGGTATCGTCTGGAACAAAGTTAAGGCTTTACCTCCCAAAGTCATTTCAAACCCCTCAAATTGAGTATGGAAGTTTCTTATACGCTCGGCTCTCAGGACCTCCCTGAAGTTTGCTAAGTGGTTGTATGGATCCCCTGATCTGCTGTATTTTTTGACCCATTTTTTAAAGTCAACTGGTCTGACTCGATGATTGTGTTTTTACACTTACTCTCCTGGTCGATGTTTCTCCCACTAAGCCTTCAAACCAGTTGCTTGGTAGATGTGACTCATGCGGACATCTTCTTGTCTTGGTGTCACCCATTCTTCTCCAATTAATGGTGGTCTTTGCATCTCTTCCCCAATTTTCATCATTGAGGTGGATGACTCGAGTCGTGCTTCCCTATCGGTTGGCCATACTACCAAATGCTCTTTCATTTGGTCCCAAATTCTGGTATGTTTTAGGTCTCATACCCATGATGATTCCTTGTATTGGGTATCCCTGGTACTTTGTATGTTCAACCTCCTTTGGAGTCATTATAACAAGGTTATTGTTATAACAATCCCTAAAGAGATGAACAGGAAGGTTTGCTAGGCCTTTCTCCCTTATCTTAAAAATGTACATGATTTTCAAGGGTGTTGATTGCCCCGATTTAGCATGAGTTGTCCATATTAAATATGTAACATTATTGTCCTCCCAATAGTAAACTCCTAGTCGTGGGTTATCGGTTGGTATACGCTTCAAAGGTTTGGCATCTATTTGGTCATATCCTTCTAGTTCTAACACATGTGGCCCCTCCTTAGTGGTCATGTTTGGAATCAATATAACAGATTCCAATCCCCATCGGTCCACAGTGTCAGGGTTTTGAATTTTGAGATATTACACTCCGTCCATATAGAAGGTATCCTGCTTGTTGGCTCTAACCTCTTCGTCAAACTCAATTGTGTGGTCATTGATCTTTTCTACATACTATTTGCTAGAATCCAAGTAAATCTAGGTCATGTGCTTATTAGTCTTGTAGAAGGTCAAAATGTGCTTGAACGTGAGAGAGGTTCCAGTCCCCGATTGAGTTTAGAAGGAAGACATCTCGAAACTTGAGTCATAGAAAGTGTCATGCACGTCTTCCACTATAGTCTCCAAAGGCTTCTCTTGGTTTACGTGCTACTCTGTGTTACTCTACTCTCACTTTCTCTATTGTAACCCTGATTCACAACAATACGACTTGACTTTAAGTACATATAGACTTAAACTACTCAATGGAAATGAATACTTGGCCTTTTGTAGCAACACCAGCCCATTTTTTCGTTGTAAAACAAATTTGGCTGTTTTCCAAGCTAGATCCCGATCACTCCCTATGCAATCAACAGTAAATAAGTTAGTATATTAATTAGTAAATATATACTTGAAGGACTCTTGGT
Source organism: Adiantum capillus-veneris (assembly GCF_014529385.1). Taxonomy (NCBI): domain Eukaryota; kingdom Viridiplantae; phylum Streptophyta; class Polypodiopsida; order Polypodiales; family Pteridaceae; genus Adiantum; species Adiantum capillus-veneris. The sequence continues at coordinate 150,739,057 of NC_140940.1, forward strand.
GTAAATTTTTCTTCAATCTTCTCATAACATCTACAAGGTCAATTTGCAACCTTCAAATCCAGGAAACTCAATTTCAAGTAGCAAAAAGTATCCAAATGGCTTTAAACTTGCTAGGCTAGTTGCATAAGATGTTTATCAGTCTTGTGAACCAAAAAATGTCAAAAAGGAACTCTCTAGCTATTAGGATATAATAAGCACGCTTATTATCTATTGGGTCAAAAAATGATAGTTTTTCATTTGTGTCAAAAACACTGGTCAAACATGTATCATGAACAAGGTTAGTATCATTTTTGGACAATTTGGTCTAATTTTCCAATAGTTTTTTAATGTGACCGTCTTAATTGAAAATTAAGGAGTCATGCAAGCCAAATGATGTCCAAATTACTTGAAACTTCTTCCGAGTACTCTACTGCTACCCTAGACCCAATCCCTTTTGCAAAAAATTGCAAAAAATGAATTTTTGCCACACTCACTTGTGTTGGATGTCCACACCCTAATCAAGCCACAAATCGAGTTCATGAAGTTTGGTTCAATTTTGAAGTTCTTATGCCAAATGTTGTGTCTACAATTTGGTTCTAGTGATTTCTGAGCCTATCTAGCAGCTTGCAAGTCCAATTTCTACCAAACTTGAATAAAAGCCTCCTTACACTATGCTTATACATGTGGAGTTGAAAAATGGTCAAATTTTTGCTTCTTTGAGCCCTTAGATATTAAGCGCGCTTATTATCTAGGAGCTAATTGAAACTTTTTTCCACTTTTTCACTTCCCACAATTGTAACAAAGTGTTTGAAGACCTTTCAAGAAGTTTAATCAAGTTCTGTAATGGAATATGGCTATAACATTGAATAGTAGCGGAATTCAAGTAATAATAGTGAGCATTTCCTTAAGAGAATTCTTAAAGAGCATGAGAAGAGTACTTGATTTAAGGTAGCAAAATGAACATTATACCTAGTTAGCTTGGCATGAACAATACTTGTAAAAGAGAGAGAGATTCCTTGCCTATAGGAGAACTATAGCATTTGTCATGCCAAGGGTCTAGGCATGGCCCAAGGGAAACCGGCACTGGGGGGCCTCTAGTATATATAGAGGAGATGGCTAGGTGGAGCTAGAGGTTCCCCAAAGCCTCATACTAGTATCAAAGCTCATAATAGCAGAAAGGCATGGAGCTTTTTTTAGGAATCTCTTGCATGAAACCATGGAGGAAGGGGAAGAAGAAGAGAAGCACGATAGAGTCGTCCATGGGCACACGCTCTAGCCCACACACAGACACACGCCCTTGTTTTGAAGCAGCACGATAACGGGCAAGCTTGTACTCATTGGGATTGCATGAGGCGGACCAGCAATTTGTGACTCTACTATGTACGCCTCGACTAACCATTGCAGGTCTCTCTCTCTCTCTCTCTCTCTCTCTCTCTCTCTCGCTTGTGTTGTGCCCGCCATTGCCATAGATTTATAGCCTTGGGTTCATATGTGAGGCCCAATTGCTTTGGCCATTAAGTGACCAAGAGAGTGTGTCCACTCTGCAAAGCAGTTCCCCTTTCAAACATTGAAGCCCTCGAGGCTTCATAATATACGGCAGTGAAGTCTCTTCACCAGTTTACAACTGAAGCCCTTGAGGCTTCAAGCCTTTAAGACCTTCTGAGGCTTGTCAACTTGGGGGGGTCACTATGTATAAATTATGTATATCGCGTGAGTTCAAGGACTATTTTTAAAACTCCTTATCTGTGAATTTTTCACAAATAACATTCACCCTTTTCCTATTCAATCTATAATTTTTTTTTCTCAATTCCATTTTAAGGTACCTTTTGTATGTGAAAATGTGAGAAAAAATAGAATTTAATAATAACCCCTTCCGTTGCACTCACGTGATAGTCACATAATCATTAAGTGACCCCCCCGAGCTTGTCAATTGGAGGTGATTTGAATCTTCAAGTCTCATGGAGTCCTGGGGCCAAATCTCTTTCTTCTTGCCAAAAAGAAGCGCATGTACGTGTGGAGATTCTTGATTGGAATGTCAAACTCGCATGCGCCTCTGAGATGAAACCTCAAGCTCTCATGGATTAAGAAAGCCAACCTAAACTCTTGCAATTTTCAAAGTCTTGAGGATTTCTAAGCTCACAAATTTGAAATTATTTCCATGGGATTCCCAAGTCGTCGACAACAATCTTATGATTTTGCAAGATGTATTTTTTATGAGCTAATTTTTTTTGTTAATAGTCACACTGCACCATGAATTTAGATGTTATTATGCATCATGATTTTAATTTTGAGCATCCATCACCTGTTAGGGCTACCGTTGTCCCACAGTAGGATACTCTCATGGAGAATACCTGCACTGCAATCGGCACAAACAACTAGATTGATCTAGTTGACCATCAAGAATTAGGGCACTACACTCGCATGTCTATGTTAAAATTAGGTTTTCTACATCTAAATGAGAATGTCACCAAATTTTCTAAATTAATAGTGCAGTTCATGAATCAGCATGCGAAGGGCACTTCAAGTGAGCCGCCCAATAACTCAAGGCCTAAAAATTATAACCATGGTAATCCAAAGCAAGGCTCCAATCTAGATCTATTGTAGTCTCTAACTCAAAAAGATGTGGATGATTTGTTGAAAAACGCGAAGCTACCAGCCTTTCGGGGAGAGGAGAAAGTATGCAACAAAGACACGCTCAATATTTTCCTTAGTAAATGGGAAGGTATTAACCAACTTCATTGTACTCCGATTGTAGTCAAGGCACTAAAGACTCGCTTGTTGGCACTAGAAGGTAGAGCCTATAAATGGTGGATGTCTCACAAGGAGAAGGGCATCATACCACGCATATGGGTTGATTTTGAGAATATGTTCCAGAAGGAATTTCTTCCTACTGATAAGAAGGATAGGAACTAGATAGCATGGGATAAGTGTTCTATAAGGTAGCATACGACACTTCTTGATTATATTGCACACTATGGAGATGTTCTCCTCAAAGTAGAGGGTTTAAATGACTTCCAATAGGTACAAAGGGTTTATCCATGGGTGAACTTCTCCTAAGATTAAGAAGCATGTTAAACCCCAGGACCCCAAAACACTTGAGGACGCTATAGTGCAAGCACATAATCATAATGATTCTGATCATAAGTCATTGCATAACATGCATATGCCTGATAGTTTGCTTGCATATGCATATCATAGTAACAATCAAGTACATAATTATAGAAAATTTGTTGTTGCCTCATTTGATGCGTCCAAGAAGCCCAAGGGGTCTATAGGCCATCTCTCAACTGAGGAATTTGAAAAGGCAAAAATAAAAATAAAGTTATGTTTAATTGTATGAGAAGTGGTCATGGCAAAAAGGATTGTTTCAAGGGGAAATCTACTACCTAGGATAAGGAAAAAGTTGTGCACATGGTGCAATTGCTTCCCTTGGAATCCTTTTCTTGCTACTCTAATGTGGAGGTAACACATACAAGAGCAATTTGTGAGTGTTGTATAATTGCCTCTATGTGGCAAGCAACATTTGGCCCATATGAACTTGTAAGAATGCATGGCTACATTCAATGTCACAATGTGAAAATCCTTCTAGATGATGATGCTTCTCACAATTTCATTAACTATAAGTTAGTGAAATCTCTCAATCTACCTCACACACCTAGTTCCCATCCCTACAAGGTAGCTATGATAAATGGCCATGATGTTAAAGTGTGGGATACTTAGGTCAAAGGTGTACCTCTTGAGATCCAAAGGTATCAGCAAATCTTAGATTACGTAATGAACATGGATAGATCAGATGTGGTGTTGAGCCATGGGAGTGGTTCCATGGGTTAGGTTCATCACTACATCATAGCTATGAGCATAACAATATTATCTTTGAATCCAATGGTATGCATGTGTTGTTGTTGGGGGGAAAAGATATACCTCCCTCATGATGCATTTGTGGAGTTGAGCTTATGAAGCTCTCTTCCAATGATGAAATAAAACAACTCTTTTTGTGTTACTCTTTGTGCCATTTGTTATCAAATGCTTGTTGATAATGATTCTGTTATGTCTAAGAATTGCTAAATGTCACATGCTTCTCTTTCCTCTTGTCCTTCTATTACTAATTCTCAATCATCACAACAAGCATATGTTGCTAATAAAGTGATGGAACTCTTAACAAAATACAACATTAGGAAAAATATGAACCCTCTAGGGGCCCTTTGGGATTAAGGTTAATTAGAGGCCAGCCAATGAGAAGAGGGTGGTGGACACACTCTATGCCCTCAAAAATGTAGGGGGACAAAGTAGTCTTACACTTTTTAAATGGGCTCTTACCTAGTGAGAAGGTGGGGTGGGGTGGGGGGGTGGGCCATATGGAACCTCCAACTTCCCTCCTTTTTGATCCGGTTTTGAAAAAATCTCAAAAATTTGAAATTTTTCAAAAATTTCAAAACTCAAATTTCATCTTCTGAAAACCCCCCTAAAACTATTTTATGGTCAAAAAAGCATTTTTTGATCTCAAAAAGTCAAAACGTGCATCCAAAAACCCTAAAATTCAAAATTTTTAAAAAACTTTTAAAAAATCTTTTTTTGCTATCCAGAGCTCCCCCAAAATTAGTTATTAGGCAAAAAGGAATTTTCTCTCTCTAGAACCCCTTTTCCAACCCCTCCTTGGTTGCAACCATCACACTCATCCTCTACTCCAACACTCTCTCTCTTTACACCATCTCCATTGCTGCAACAAGGAAGCTCCTCTCTCCTCCCCTACCACCTTCCATTGCCACACCAAGCAAAGCTTATCTACCTTCTCCTCCCAGTGCCACACCAAGCAAGGGTTGTCCACCTTCTCCTCCCATTGCCACAAGGGTTGACCATTTTCTCATATCACTTTATCACACCTACATTGTAGCAACAAGCAAGGTTCTTCTCCTCCTCCTAGTTTGCTTTGCTCAACCATGGCCAACTCTACTTCACAAAGGCGACCAAAGGATGAGGTCACAGCACTTGCATGCCACAACACTAGAGGTGTAGATGATGAGTGGGTGCCACAAGAGTTCACCAAAGGTGCTTGGGTATACATGCAACCATCTGCTGTTGGCCCTCATCGTGTGCGGAATCGTGCAAACTTGGATCTTCATTGGAAAGGAAAGCTCCTTGGCTTCAAGAACCGCAAAGACAAGGGGACCATAGCCATTGTGCAACATGTTTTCTCAATGTGGGCCATGCACTTGCAACAACCACCTCGATTTCCAACACATTGTAAGTACATGTTTTGAGAATACAAAGCTAGGTGTGAAATCACAGTGTAATGTTATTATGGATTCATACTTAACATTTGTCATGCATTTATAGTCATATTTCCATCCATGTTGGTGGAGGAGCAACCACTACATAGTCTCTCCGGCACATTCAATGCTATACATGCGGATATTGGAGCAATAATGTTCCCGCATCTTTGCCCAACCAAACTGGTTCAAAGAAGGATTTTCTTCTATTCTCACTCCTATATTGTCCCTACTTCTACACAAGCATTTGGAACGCTTGAACCCATCAAAGTAACTTCCTTATTAAGTATGGAGTGGCCGGTCCCAGATTTGTGGTCGGTAGCATCTTTCAAGCAAAAGATGATAATGGATGTCCAAAACTCTTTGAAATACTCTAAAGCTTCTAGGTCTGTGGGCTTGAGTTGGTGTTTGCCTATTTATTGTTTTGTGCACATTTTTAAAGAGTTTGGATTTGTGGAGACTACCACAATGCTTGTATGTAAAGATGCGCATTACGAGGAATTAGGAAGGCTTTTAGAAGAGGACTGGGGTTTTGTGGAGGGCATGCACAACGGGGACCGGTACCGTTGTAAGGTTGGAGCTTCAAGTATTGGAATGCGTTATTTGAAATCCCGCACCTCCTTGTACATACGATTTCACTATGATCGTTGGATGTGCAAGCTTGGAGTGTGGACTCCCTTACAGAGTGTAGACGACGCTATTGCAAGCTTTGACATTGCAGTGAAGATGCCCAACGATGCTTTGGAGGCAGTCCAAGTGAACAAGCATTGGACTCTCAGTAATGTTCGAGAACATTTGGTTATTATGGGTTTTGAGGCCCTGCAACAAGCACAATTTCGTTTACAAGGTCACAGGGTGAGAATCCTTCCACCACATTTTCAATACATCATGGTTTGTCGATCATTAGATGCTTATTGTAATGAATGTCCACAGATTGGGAAGAGAATGGAAGACAAATGAAGGTCGAGGAGGACTGGGGGATAGATGGAACTATGCTATCGATCTTATAACTTTGTAACTCTTGCAATTTTCATATTGATCCCTGCTGTAATCAACATGATTTGCTTCGGCAAATCATGCCTTTGAATATAATTTTTTGCATTGGGATGAGAAATCATTTTTTGGTGAAAGTGCCTTTTTTTTAATGTCTTAAAAAAAGGGTACATTATAAAAGGGGGGCCACCTAACTCATTCACTATTTTCACTTTTGCAACTCCTGAGCTCCTCCACTCTCTATCCACACCCCAGGCTAAACATGGATGCTACCACAGCCTCTGCATCTGTACCCACATCCACCCCTTTGTCACGCTTCATCCTCTTCCTCGAGGACACCAAATACAAAGGGAAGTTGGACCTCCACACCTTTTTTACTCGTCTCCCTGACCTTGACGCCACATTTGCCCTTCACATGGATGCATTTGAGGAGATTTCTGCGTTCATGGAGGAGCACATCATAAAATATTATGTATCTATCCCCCCACATACAGGGATCTGGGTGCCTTGCGATCTTTTGCGCTATATACACAAAGGTGATTGCCCATTTGCCAAGCGGTTGCAACGATTCCAAGAAATTGCAACCAATGCAGGCCATTACTTGGACGAGCAAGCCCCTGGGGTGTCAGCGCTCAAGAAGCGCAAGTTGGGGGTGGAGTACCTTTCTCGGCTCGCAACATTTATCTTCTTGGTGAGTGAGGAACCTGATTTGGAGGAGCTCCGCTTACCACACCTTCAAGTTGGGTCCTTTATCAAGGACACCAAGGAGCAGCAGGTTATCCCCATGAACCCTGCAGCGGAAGGAAAAGCACACCAGCTCGAGTACCCTAGGGGTCTTGAGGAAGTGGTTGAGAAATCCGTAGTTGCGGCTGGCCCTAGTGACACTCCAGTGCCACTACCATTGACGGATGAGGCTATCCCAGAGGTAGAAATTAGCCGCTTCTCCTCAGTGTTAGTGGATAAGGAGGAGTTTGTGTTCCTGCATGATTTGGAAAAAGCATTTGGCCTGCACATGGATGAATGCTTGAGCGTGCTATGCAACAGCAGCAAATGTCCCTTAGACAATACGCCAGATGCCCTAGAAAGCAAGCTCTTGCCAGATGGGGACTCTGTTGCTGACACTATTGCAGTTGTATGTGCGGAGGTCCTGGCAGTAGAGCAGTTGCACGTGGCTGATGAAGATTTCCAAGCCACGCAAGCCAAGGTTGAGGCTGCTAGGATGCCTATGCCATTATGCAACCTCCCATCTGATGATCCAAAGCTTGTATCTGTGGTGCATGGGACCATTGACTTGGATGCAAAGGGCAACAGGGAGGAGGATGACAAGGAGCAGGAGGTAAACTGTATCCTAATTTTCATGTTACTATTTTATCCTTCGTTGTCTTTTTTCTCAACCTTCATCGGTTTATGACAGGATGTTGTGGAGGTTGATGATTTTGCTACAAGGATGGGTGGCAAGCGGACGGGCTTTGGACCTCAAGCTTCCCTTGCGCATTACCTCGGGCAACTCCCCCCTGGCGATGTGGCCATTATCCATAATGAATTTACTCCCCAAGCCCATTTTATGACTTGGTCGTTAAAAGCTTTGAGCAAGTTTTTGTGTTTGAGTACCATTGCTCAAACTGAGCATCAAGTGTTCCTAGTGCGTAGATCCCTTGTAGGTACAGCGTTTGGCACTGGCTTTCGTGGTAAAGTGCTTGCCCAGATAGGGATACATGCTTCCATTGGCTCAACTGACCCAAATGCCATAGTGCAGTCCCTCTTGACTGGGGAGTTGCCTTACGCGCAAAATAGGCGCCAGGAAATGGTCAAAAAAATTCTGAACTCCTCAGATACATGATGTAAAATCACCGTGCTAGAAGGAATAAAAAATATTTGAAATTGTCTCTATATTGCAAATTCTTTTCAATCTGATTTGTCAATCTTGAAAATTGTTTCAATTGGTGATATGAATTGTTTTTTGACTTTGTTATTTCAAGGTATGTAATTGCAGTCAATTTGAGTATAATTGTGATTTTTAAGTACCCTAGGGGGTTAGATTAGCCTATAAGGGGCAAAAAATGCCTGGCCACAAGGGCGCGCAAATGGCCCATCCATCAGTTTTGGATGGGCCATTTGCGCGCCCTTGTGGCCAGGCATTTTTTTGCCCCTTATAGGCCAATCTACCCCCTAGGGTACTTAAAAAGCACAAATTTATTGCAATGGATTGGTTTTGCATCATTCATTTAAATGCAACCTTTTTATGGCAATTCCAGTATATGTTCACACTCAAGGACACTAGAAAAGCTCAAATCAATTATGAAATGAAGTTTCCAGCAAACTATCACTTGCTTTAGTTCTACCTACTACACCCTTGCACCAAAAAGTCAAATTACATTGGACACTTGGTTTCACAATATGTTATTAGTTTTGATATCCTATAAGGAATTCAAAGCTTGAAATGACCAAAAAAAGGTGTCCATAAGGATCCATATAAAATATTGATGCAAAACCAATAGGTTTTAGTAAATTTGGTTATTTTAAGTATCCTTGGGGGTAGATAAGCCTACAAGGGGCAGAAAAAGGCCTGGCCACAAGGGCGCGCAAATGGCCCATCCATCAGTTTTGGATGGGCCATTTGCGCGCCCTTGTGGCCAGGCCTTTTTCTGCCCCTTGTAGGCTTATCTACCCCTAAGGTTACTTAAAATGCACAAATTTACTGAAATTGACTACAATTACATACAGAACTTGAAATTACAAAGATAATAGACAGAGTAGACACAACTGTTGATCATATTGTCATTGGAAAGTCAAATCATTACAAAGATAAGGGTGTGCAATACAAAAAGAGGGGTAACTTCGGCTAATGCTCGAAGTCTCATCGCAATCGTCGTGCAAGCTGCATATCTTTTGGCTGTATTGTCACTCGCTTTGCATGAATGGCACATAGGTTGGTATCTTCCAACACTGAAATGATGTGGGCCTCTGCAGCTTCTTGAATAGCCTCTAGCGCTATTGCTTGCATTCTATACTGATTTCCATAGCTTTGAATCACTTCCTTCACAATGCGAGCAAAGGGGGCGCGTCGAATCAAGAGCTCCGTCGTCTTCTGGTAGTGGCGGATCTCTGCAAATGCCCTTGCTATTTTTTGGCGCCGCTGCGGTTGTCTTGGGGGCACTTGCACATTTGCTGGCGGGTGGCGTGAAGGCTTCTTGAAAAACTTAGACTTGCGTCTGTTTACATGCTTAGGGGCTAGTTCTGCAGCCTGTTCTGATTCTTCCTCTTCCCTTGGTTGCCGATCTTGTCGTGTGGGGAGAGCTCCCTTGCCTTGAGGCAATGTCTTCCCCCCAACGGCCACCCGGTGTGTGCGCGGTATGTTTTCTCGCAGCCATGGTGGCTCACTCTCTGATTCGGTGTCTGTATTGACCACCCGAGTCCTGGATGGTCCTGCTTGTGATTGGGGGCGCGACGGCTGCTCCCTATCGGACTCTGATGTTTGCTGGCCCTCTGCTTCTCTCCAGCGCTGGGCACGTTGCTTCATTCTCTTTCTAGGTGTTATATCTTGAGGAGGTGGAGATTCAACAGTCCTTGATGACTCTCGTGCCCTACCACCATGCCCACTACAGAAGAGTTCCTGGAATGGCCAGGTGTTCGTGGCCGTTTTCTTGTGCCTTTAAGCCATGACGGCTTCTCACATCCTTGGAGGGTGTTTTTGTTGGCAGGCGGATGCTCTTTCGCGGTTTGTTTGGTGCGCGCCATTTCGTTGGTAAGAGCTCACCTGTTCTTAAGAAATGAGTGATTTATGAGAGCATGCAATATTTATAAGGGCCGATTTAAAAAGGGCCCTGTTCACACTAATTTTTTTAAAAGAAGTATTATTTTTAAATAAACATGTCGCTAAGAGTTGGACCCTGCGTTCACGTTTAGTGACTCGCGCAGTATCCACTTTGATCCTTGTCGCACTCTGCATCGTCGCCATGCAGCATGCTTGGTGGGACCTTGCGACATTTGCCACTTGTTGCTATGCTCTTGACGGCTCCATTTGCGCACTTCAATAGCAATCTTGGATTGTCGCGCACGCTCCATTGTGAGCTTATGAGCAAATGTTGTGCGAAAAAACCAGTTGAACATCTCCTCCAAATAATTGGATTGCACCATTCCACCACCATGTCGAGTATTTTTGAAGTACACTCCCCTTGCTCGATAATGGGACTTCTCCATGCCTTGAGTGCTAAAAATTTCAAGCGATCCATACTTGTGCATAAAAAATGCACCATGCGCAAACAAGATATGCTGTTCACATGAGCAAACGATCCACATTAGTAAATAAAAACAATCCCTTGTAATGAATACACCATGAATGACTTACCATGTAATGTGTGATGTTATTTTCACCCCAAGAAAGGGTGAAGACCTTGGTAAAATCCGCCAAAGCTTCTTGAAATGATTGTCGTTGTTCTTCTGTTGTGCTGTTAAGGCTCATAAGCTTGACCATTTTATCAAAATGGGCCCAAACTTGCTTGCGCTTGTTTGCAAGCTCGCCATTTGAATCATTGTTAGTAGTAGCTTTGCATAACTCCTTCCAAAGCTCCCAAAGGTTACCTGCCTGCTGGTTGGAGCTGCTTTGAGCATCATATCGACTTGGCTTTCCTTGGGAAACTTTCTTCAAAAAGTGTCTAGCTTTTTGTCCACTCATTGACACTTGTTGAGCAATTTCATGGGCCTCCCCTGTGTTCTTTGCAGCAACTATAGACACATTTCCACCATGACAGCCAATGGAATTCAAGAGTACCTCCACTCTTTCGATCGCTTCCTGGGACTTTTCCAACGGTTTCATTGTGAAAGCATAGTCAATGTGGAGCTTCAATAGCCTATCAAAAATACGCATGAATGCGTGTAATGTACAAAAATGTACATTCGATAGAGGAAATCGAAAGATTGGATTCCAAGTGTGGTCCTTTTGATCACGGTCTGGGGCATTGAGCATGGGACATCTCAGAATAGACGCTTCCCATTCTCTACCTTCATCTCCGACATCATGACAATCTAACCCTTGTTCTCCATGCCCTTGCCATGGAAGCATGTAACTGGCCTTTGCAGTGCTCTTATGTGATTTTTGTCCATTAGGTTTGTACCCTCGAGTGCAAAATGGACAAGGCATGAGAGAAGAAGCCCCTTGTTTGCAGCCAAGCAAACACTTTATGGTCTTCAAATCCCCACCTAAGTGCCACTCCACATCATAACTACCAAAGCCCTCAATCTCCAACTTCTGACCTGCAATTTGGGAGTGTATTACTTCTGTGATCCATGGAGTTCTCTCAAAAATCCACGAAAGTACTCCATTGGTCTCTTTGGGTACTTCAATAGCACCCAACCACCAAATGTCTTTCTCTGATTGCACGCTAAAAGATAGGGTGGGATATGGCTCGACTGAATCCCTTCGCTTGGTTTGCAGAAGGGCCTCGTTCATTAGAGTGACACTTAGCCTCTCTAACCTTCGGCCTTTCACTATTTGACACTCATGGAGTTTCAGCACAAAAGCGACTTTTATGCCAAGCACTACAAAATAAATAGTGCTAAGACCTTAAACTTCAGCTTCTATGAAAAGAATAATACCAAAGAAAAAAGTAAAGTGTGTCACCTTCTTCAGGTAACTCGTAAAATCTAAGCATGGCTTCTTGAAGCCTTGTAAGATCCACGAAAATATTGAGGGAAGTTGGCATTGTGTCCTCAATGTGTAGGTATGTCCCAATGCGGGAGAACACATCTTCGTTTGTGGCCTTCTTTGCGAGCTTGACCTTGTGAGGAACGGGAAATAGGTTTTCCACAATGCCATGTTCTTTGAGGGCATCCTTTAGGAGTTGAAAAATAGCCTGATAGGCTTTGGTGCTGATTCCAGCCTCATCACAAGCTTGTTGAACGTCATCATCATTAACCACATTTCTTAATTTACGCATAAGGTCCTTGGTGACTGCATCCTTAATGTGCTTACCTCCAGGTGATTGTAAGATAGAAATAACATCCTCGGTATTGAGACAACTAGTGAGAAGGTTGACTCGATTATCTTGGCTTGTTCCACCGCATGCCTCCTGGATGAAGTTTCTAGCAACAAATAAACATAAATGTTAGAAAATAGTGTGAAGTAAGAATGCAGCATGCAAATAAAGACCAAATCACCTTGTGGCTGTAACTCGTCGTTTGCGTGCTCCTCCGGAATGTGCAAGAGTTTCAATGGATGAATACGGGCGTTTGCGTTCCCTTGCACCAAGGGGTGTTTCTTTCAAGTATGTGATGGTGTTGGTAAGCTTCTGGATGTGGGACTCCTTTTCTTGCATTTGTTGTTCAAGACTTTTAACTACCCTCTCCGAAGAGGCAACACTCTCTTGTAATGCCGTCGTCTTGAGGTGAAGAGCTTGACATTCGTGCATCCACATATGCAAAGAAGCACCTGCACCCATACACAGCCGCTTGCAATAGCCTAACAAGCCTGCTTCTCCCCTCCCAAGAAATTGAAGAAATGTGGAAAGGCTATTAAATGGTGGATGAAAGCGGCTTATAGGATCGTAAGGGTACAAATGGCCATCCACCCAAATGTCAACATTGGTCTCACAAGCGGTGCGACGTTCCTGTGATGACCTTTGATCACCTTCACTAGTGGTCTTCGGTGCAAATGCCGTGGGTAAGCGAATATGTATGCTTTTGGTGTGCGGAGTACGTGGTGGTGGAAGCAAACCATTTGTGATGTCCATGAGCACCATGGAAGCTGTTGCGTGAGGAAGCAAATGATGAAAAGATAGAGGGGGAAGGGTAGAGAGGCCGAGCAGGATGGGAGGAGAGAAGGAGGGAGGGAGGGGAGGAGGAGGAAGGTAGGGGCAGAGAGGGAGAGGAGAGGGAGAGGGAGAGAGGAGGGAGTAGGGAGGAGGATGAGAGAACAAAATGTTTATTACTTTTTGGGGGAAAAGATTTTAAAAAAAAAGGACTTTCTAAGCTTGTGGGTTAAAAAATGGGTCAAAAAATGATTTTTGGATATGTATATATGTTGGGAGGGAGTTTTAAGTAAAAAACAAATAAAAATATTTTTTTTTAAAAAAAGTCAAATTTTGACTCTTTTTGACCCACGGAAATGCTGATGTGGACACACCCCTATGCTTCCTTCACTTTAAAAAAAGCTAGAGAGAGAAAGCAACCTTTTAGGTCCACATCCTACATTTGTCTAAAAAAAAGGCTAGAAAAGCCTACTCAAAACTACCTTCTTCAATGCCCTTGTCCCCTAAACCCCACACAACATTAGCCTTAATCCCTAAAAATTAGGATTCCTTACAAGGCCCATGCAAGGTTCATATTTCTCCTAATGATGATGTTTTCCCACAAAATTTACTACTTGGGTTGCCACCGACACATTTTGTGCAACACAGCATAGATGTGTTTGCAAGTAGTAAGCCCGTTAGCTGTTGGAATTAGGGTTGCAGAGAAATGCACACAGCTTGGAGAAGACGAAGGAAGCTCAAGGCACACAATAGAGAGTGTGGTACTTAGTGTGCAAATGGAAAGATAGATAGCCCTAGCGTGATGGGCGTATATACAATGCTCGGGGGAAAAACCCTCCTAAAGAGGGAAAAAATGCCCCGGCGGTCCTAGTGTGTTCACACACATCACTACCACATGTATATGGCAACAAATCCCCCCCTGGAGTGATGCGGTGAACGAGAGCTGGCACATGAGTAAATGGAAGTGCCATGCCCTGAGGACATGATCAGTCCCCAAAGGGGAGTAAGCCCAAAGCTTTGCGGAAAGCTTCAAGCTTCTCATGAGACAATGCCTTTGTGAAAAGATCTGCAAGGTTGTCCTGTGTTGGCACATAAGCCAAGCTGATCTCTCCTGCTGAGAGCCTCTCCCTGACATAGTGATAATGCACCTCAATGTGCTTTGTGCGAGCATGAAAAATTGGGTTCCTCGCAACTGCCAATGCGCTCTGACTGTCAATGTAGATAGTGTTGGCAGTGTCCAGTCCAACACCCAAATCAGCCATAAGGCGTCTGAGCCATACACAGTCAACCATAGATGTGAAGACTGCCTTGTACTCAGCCTCACAACTTGAAGCGGCCACAGTAGGTTGCTTCTTGCTCAACCATGATATACATGAACTGCCAAGCATGAAACAAAAACCACTTGTGGACACTCGCATGTCAAAACAACCAGCCCAATCTGAGTCTAAAAAAGCATGTGAGTCTGGCGGCAATGATCCCCCCTTGGGATAAAACAAGCCAAGATGTAAAGTGCCACTAAGGTAGTGGAAAATCCTCTTGACAAACTGCCAATGCTTAGACCCTGGGCTATGCATAAATCTGCTGACCTGTGAGACTGCAAACTGAATATCTGGCCTTGTGTTGCATACATAAATGAGGCAGCCAACAATAGTTTGGTAAAGAGTGACATCAGCAGGATCGCCAGCATCATGTAGACTCAACTTCAAACCTGTTTCCATGGGAGAGGCAATAGGTTTGCAATCCTCAAGTCCAAACTTACATAGCAATGTCTCTATGTAACTTTTCTGACACAAGGCAATACCACCATCACACTGCTTAAATTGTATACCCAAGTAATGATGCAACAACACCAAATCTTTCATCTTGAAAGTAGCATTCAAATCAGCCTTAAATTCAGCAACATGTCTCTCATTTGGTCTAGTGATCATTAAATCATCAACATAAAGAACCACAATGAGAAGTACATCACCCTCACGCTTTACATACAATGTGCTTTCTGTTGGACTGTTACGAAAGCCTTGTTTGACCAAATAAGTGTCAGCTTTCTCATACCAAGCACGAGGAGATTGCTTCAACCCATACAAAGCCTTCTTCATCTGCACACTTTGTCCTCTTGTCCTTTTATGACAAAACCGCGAGGCTGTGTTACATAAACTTCCTCAAATATGTGACCATTCAAGAAAGTAGTAACAATGTCTGATTGATGTACATCCCAACCAAAATGAGCTGCCAATGCACATAGAAAAAGCACAGTAGTCATACGACAAGTGAGAGCAAAAGTCTCTTCATAATCTATGCCTTTTTGCTATGCATAACCCTTTGCAACAAGTCGAGCCTTATGGCGGTCGATCTCACCATCTGGCTTGCGTTTCAACTTGTAAACCCACTTTGTACCAATGGCCTTTTTGCCAGGAGGCAAACCACATAAAGTCAATGTGTCATTTTCTATAAGTGCATCATATTCTGATTGCATGGCAGACCATCCAATTTTCTGAATTTTGTGCTTCATCAAAAGACAGAGGCTTCTCAACATCATGCAAGCTAGACACAACAAAATCATAACAATCTGATGCATAAGATGCATGGCAAGAGCCTGAACGAGTACGACTAGACAAAGGTGCATCCAATTTACTGTCACGCAAAGAGTATACCAACCATTTTGGCATACCTCTAGCCTGCTCATTTTCAGCCCTTTCCTCATCAAGTACATCATGTACATCTGCATCAGTAATAGGCTGATCTGTAACATTTTCAGAAACCCCCATAGGTTGTACATTTGTTTCATTGGAACTTACATTCCTGTTTCCATTACCGAAAAGAGGCAACAAAGTGTCATAAATGTCCTGTGAGCTTACATTACTGTCTCTAGTACATGACAGCAAGGACTGAACAAAATCTTCCACAAACACTACATCCCATGAAACCAGAATACGTTTTGTTTACTTTTGTTTGTTAATCCAGGAGATAATCAACCTTAGGATGGAAAAACAGTCCTTAATTTAGGAATGGAGAAACTCCAAGCTGATTGCCAATTGCATGATGAAGCAAGCTACGTTAATGTTGCCTCTTAGATGAGTTGTGGCACAATAGTGTCCTTGATTGTGTTTGTTTCTATGACAAACATATCAACAACGTTGCCATGTTTGTGATCCATTTTAGGAAATTTTCTTTGACGATATGAATACATTTCTAAATATCTTGGTGTTTATTATGACTTTGTAATTCTATGCAGTAGAGTTTTCCACTTGCTACTTGAGTTTGAGGGATCCAATATATTAGGTTCATATCTTAGAGATCTTTATTTAAGCATAACAATTCTATGCATTGATCCTCACATTTGTGAGAGGATATATAGGTTGCTAGGTTGAGAGTGTGTGTGTGTGTGAGAGAGAGAGAGGTGTGCAATAAGGAAGAGAGAAAATCATGCATGTTGCATGAAGAAAACTCTAAAGTCTCTTTATGTCTTTTCCTGAACTTGCACCTCTTTTGCTTTGTGTAGATTATGTTTTTTTTGTATGATAAGATGTTATGTTCGTAATATTGTGCAAGGGATTGCTTCCTTCGTGGTAGTTGACACATAATTCAGCTTTATATGCATTGTGATGTACTTTTTAATGGTACAACTATGGAAAACACTAATAACAATGCCATCATTGAGACTGAGTCTGATGGTATTGAGTCTACTCCTCCAAGGTTTGCCAATGTTCGAGCGGCAAAGAGAAGTGCTCGATGTGTGGATCTTCTTCTGTTAATCCTATGGTAAATGATGGGAATCACGAACTCATGGCTGCATTATGGGACTTCTTTACCCGTAGTGAGTCTAAGTAGTTGGACTTTGAATGACACTTGGAAGCAGTTTTGGACGTGACTCAGCAAGCGAATGGCCAACAAATTGTAGACCTTCGCAATGAGGTGCGTTTATGTGCACAACGCTTAAAATGGAGGAATCGCCTAGGTTGAGGAGAACCAATTCAACATGTTGCTGCGCATGGAGCAACAATTTGAATCAATGCAAAGCTCACACATGCCCAATAGGGAAATCTAGATCCAAATTGATGCACTGAAGGACCAAGTCCTTGCTTTAGAAGGAGAGGTAACCCGGCTCAAGGTCCACCTGAATTGATTGAATGCGTTGATGACAAAGATGGCTCGATCTTCTGATGGTCGTGCCATATAGCAACGTTCAACCTTGGCTACTAGAAATAATTGAAGCACGTACTTCTATGTGTTAATTTGATTCAGTGTCTTGATGTACTAAAGCATACCTTGCTTTGAACTACGTTGGTAGGATAAATTAGTGAACATGTTAGTTTGTTTGGTTTTATACTTGTGTTGCTTGATCTACATGGCATGAAGCCATAGAGTATAGTTAAATTAAGTTTTGAGTCCTTGGTTGAAATGATATTTTTGTCAAAACAATATGAGGTACTACCTTTGAGGCTTGGGGACATAAGGTAGCATGTTGTTAGACAAGAGGCTTCCATCATTACAACTATGCTTAGCTATGTGAGCTTCAAGGACGCAATTAGGACCATTGAGACCCTGTTGTGATGTGTATCCACAAAGTATGTATAATGTATCCTAACTGTGGAAGGTTCAAACAAGACGATAGAGTTTGTGGGATTGTTTTTACAAAAGGGTCATTGATGTATGATAGTGTAGGAAATTTGGATGTTATTATTATAATTATTATAAATTACCAATTGAGAAACTCCACCAAAGCATCCTTTGCCACTAACTGTTTTGTTTGTTTCCTAAGAGTTTTGACACTTTGCATGGAGTGGATAATGTAAATCATAAATAAAATCTTTCGGTGTTTGAAGGTTTATTGGTATTGCATTTGGAGTTATTTCTTTTCAAGGAAGGCATCAAAATCTCAAAACTAAGTGTTGCCTCTGTTTTAAGTTGTTGCATATGTGCAATATTTTTCATGTTTTTTCATCTCATTATGTGGAAAATGCTGAAATTTTGTGGCTTATGTACACATAAACAAGTAGATTTGTGCGGCTCTTTATGCATGTCTACGAGTGATTAAGAACTAAGATTTTGTTACAAATTTAAGAGTTTCAATGGTATTAATAGTGTACTCTTTTGGTTTGCACCAACATATGGATCACATATTATAGTTGCTATTTTAATTCAATTCTCTATACACTTCGATTGTCATGAAAAGCTGATGTTATGATGCTTCATCATCCGCCATTTCTTATCTATGGTAGGATCTAAGTATATCCTTTGTAAAATTTTCAGCTTGGTGTTCAAACTAACAATTTCGTCATTTAGATCCACCTGGTTGGAGAGGCCCACTTAGTACGCATGATGTAGTACACATTATTGAAAGCTTTGAAGTTGTTAGGTAAGGAACATCAATGAAGCACAATGCTTTTTTATATATTTTTTGGTTATTGAACTTATTGTAATTAACCAGTTGGCTTGCAGGAATCACTATTATCGTAATAACATTTTAATGGAAGTGCATGAGTTTTGGGGAGGACTCCAAGGATACTTTCATATCAGTGTGGCTTTGAATCGTAATGTAGGTTCAACTCACATACGGGTTCGCGAGCTTGGAGATTGCTTGCCGGCCAATGCAGAATACTCTTATAGAGATAGATATGAGAATTGGAGGATTGTATTATACACCCTATATGAGGGGCGTCGTCGTTTTGGTAGGAGCGTTTGTTTTGTGGGTCCATGGGTTCTACAAGTACCAAATGCAACATCCCAAAGGCTGACATTTTGAAGTTGTAGTTGCTTTGTTAGTTAAGATTTAGTGGCTTTCAAAAAACTTCTTCTTTAGAGACGAATATAAGGTTATGCTTACAACGACTACTTACAGTGATGGAAGTGGATTGTTTTTTTCTTTTAGTCTCCCTTTCTCTCTCACTCACTCTCTCATGTGTAGTCTTTAAAATTTATGCTCTATAGTTGTTATGTTCATTTAATTCTCTATGCACATTCTATTGTCGCATAAAGTCAATGTGCTTTAAACCATTACTGCACAAAGTCAATGTGCACAAAGCATTATTGCACATAATAAAGCATTTAAGGTATGGTTCTCACTACCCTGAATTGGATGCATAAAGAATACTTACAAATGTTATCCTTTATAAGAAGGGGAGAGAGGGGGTTACACAAAATTGAATGATACTCCTTCTTGGCCGCAGCAACGTGTGGGTCACATACTAGTACTCTTTATAATGCAGGTTAATCTTTTCAAGCTCAAAGAGCCCCTCCACGTGTTGATCTCTCCATTCTTCCTCAAAAAACACTGCACGACAGCCAATGTTCTGATCACATTTAATGGATTGCATGAGAAGAGACTGCGCCTACACAAACACATACCATATTGACCATGTGAAAGTGGAGATATGATGTGTGCGCGCTACAGGAGCTGCACGGGAAGGGACACACTATCTTTGTGCACGCAGAGACTTGTCACCTCGGTGTGTGTGAAACCAGAGATACGTTGTCTTTGTGCGCACAGAGACCTGTCACCTTGGTGTGTGTGGAACCAGAGATAGAGAGAGAGATTACACACTTCCCATAGGGTTTGGCCCTTGCAACTTGCCCCTCTCTAGAGACTATCCCCCAATTGGGCCTCTGGCCTTGACGCCCCTCGTCGAGAATGCATGATCATTTACGGACTATGCAAAGGGTGGCTATTTCTCAGAGGTAGTAGCTGTTCATAAGGAAATGAGGAAGATGCACATTGATCCAGATAGGGTTGCATACAATTCACTGGTGGACCTTTATGCCAAGCTGGGAAAGCTCACTGATGCTCTTGTAGTGTGCACTCAAATGGAAATGGCAGGACACTGTATTGGATGCATTTTGCAAGCAAGGAAAGCATCAAGATGCATTGAAGCTACTTGAGAAAATGAAGTCACCGCCCAGTGCGCGGTGTGTGTGTATTGTCCGTACGTGCACAGTGTGGACTCTACATGAGCTCTTGAGCCACTGAGTGTCGGCAGAGACTTGAACGATTACCTGAGCCTGCAAAAGTACATGCATGTTCACAAACTGCTAGTTGTGTGTGTGTGTGTGTGTGTGTGTGTGTGTGAGAGAGAGAGAGAGAGAGAGAGAGAGAGAGAGAGATTAGAAAATGTTGCACAACGTTGCCTCCACTATGTGAGGCCTGAGCTTGTGAGAGGATCGACGTCGTCATCATCAACTAAATCAACTAAATCAACCAAATGTAGCTCTTGTGCATGAGGCAGAGAATTGTCCTTCATCACCTTGGAGAGAGAAACTAATCATGCCTTGATGAGTGTGCATGTGAGTGACCAATCAAGCCTACTGCTACGCCCACCTTCAAACCACCTCTCCCTCTTAACACTAGGACTCTCAGAAGACCCCTGAGCAAGGCTGGACGAAGCCCTAACCCTCTCTCTCTCTCTCTCTCTCTCTCTCTCTCTCTCTCTCTGTGTGTGTGTGTGTGTGCAGTTAAACATCCAGGTGTCTGTGTGTGCGCAACTACAAAAGGAGAAACATAGGACTCTTTCTATACTCACAGAGAGTCGTCGAGGTCCATAGCAGGTCGAGTGCTTGCTAGAGAGAGAGAGAGAGAGAGAGAGAGAGAGAGAGAGAGAGAGAGAGGTGGGGAGGGACTCCTTGCCATTCGAGTCGGCAAGTGGGCAAGATGCAAACATTACAAGCAGTGAAGGCAACCAACAAAGACGAGCCGCAAAGACGAGGTGAGGGCAATTGGCAAGAGATTAGCGAAGGCAAGCGGCAAGCATGGGAGGCGGGGCGAACGACAACCCTCAAGTTAAACTTTAAGGTTTTCCCAAGCATTATTTACGTTCGTGTTTCGTGTTTGCGTTTTCTTGCCGTTGAAAAGGGCAAATTACCAAAACACCCCTTTGATTTGTGAAAATTTCCAAAATGCCCCTCAAATTTTCAAAATTCCCAAATTTCTCTAGAAAAATAGGTTTTCATAGGAAGACTAAGTGTCTTCTAGTAGGTAGTTTGTGCCTTTTCAATTCTTAAGGTCAAAATGAAAAGTCATCATTGCCTTCTTTTGCGAGGTAATTTGTGCCTTTTCATTTCTTAATTATGGTGTTCTTAAGGTTCAAACACCCTCTGATTTGTGGAAATTTCCAAAACTCCCAAAATACCCCTGGTTATGAGAGTGAATTTCTCCCAAAATTACATGCTAAGCACTCCAAAATGGATCTCAATTGTCAAAAAGGAATTAAGACTAGGATGCAGGTCGAGTGCTTGAGAGAGAGAGACAGAGCGAGAGAGGTGGGGAGGTACTTTGCGAGCAGCGAAGACAAACGCAATTGGCAAGCAACTAGCGAAGGCAAGCGGCAAGCGATGGTGGCAGGGGTGAGTGGATTTAAGGCAACGAACCCTCAAGTTAGATTTTAAGGTTTTCTCGATGCATTTATATTTGCATTTCGTGTTTGTGATTGCTCTAAACCGGTCTTTTTGCCATTGCATTTTCCTTTGGGTTTCGTGCGTGCGATCACCTTATGGTGTTCGTAAGGTCAACATGAAAAGGGAAAATTACCAAAACACACCTCTAATATGTGGGATATTCCCAAAATGCCCCTCAAATTTCCAAAATACCCCCATGAATTTCTCCAAAAATTAGAAAATTTGTAGCTTTTCATAGGAAGACTAATTGTCTATCATACAAGATGCTAAAACTAGAATTTGAGTCATAATTGCGTTCTTTTGCGAGGTAATTTGTGCCAAATTACATGCTAAGCACTCAAAACGGATCTCAGTTGTCAAAAAAGGAAGTAAGACTAGGAAATTTTGAAGAAAAAAATATCCCCAATATTTTGTCATAAATTCCCAAAATGTCCTTCAAATTTTCCAACCAAAATACCCCTAGTTGAGAGAGTACATTTCTCCAACGATTGTTTTTTTGTAGCTTTTCATAAGAAGACGATTGTTTATCATACAAGATGCTAAAACTAGAATTTTGAGTTGGTTATGTATGCTTTGGGGATTCGTTATTTTTAGACATAAAACCCTTCTTATGAGAGCTAATTTGTGCCAAATTACATACTAAGCACTCAAAAACGGATCTCAATTGTCAGAAAGGAATTAAGACTACGAAATCTTGAAGAAAATCACCAAAATGGACACAAGGGTATTTTTTAAATTTGAGGGGTATTTCGAGAATTTCCACAAATTAGAGGGGTATTTTGGTAAATTTTCCATATTAAAATTTGTTAGGCGGGAATACACTAAACCGATCTTTTAGGGCAACAATGTTTTTTCCGAAAGCACTGATGACAAAGGACACAATGAAATAGGGCAACCCTTTGCTATATTTGGAGATTTTTACATTAAAGAGTTTCATGCGTGCTATCACCTTATGGTGTTCTCAAGGTGAAAATTAAAATCTCAAGGTAAATATTAAAATTTGTTAGGTGGCATTACACTAAATCGATCTTTCAAAGGGAACAATGCTTTTTCTCAAAGGACTGATGACGAAGGACGCGATCAATCAAGGCAAACCTTTCGCTATATTTGGAGATTATTTTACATTAAATTCCTTTAAGTTTCATGCATTATATCACCTTGGGGTGAAATTTAGAGATAAAACTCAAGATTCGTAGGTGGGATTGCACTAAAGTTAGGATACTTTCGTCCAAAACACCGGTGCTTTGAGTTTCATGGGTGCTATCACCTTTTGTGGGTGCTATCGCCTTGAGGTAAAATTTTAGAGGTGGATCTCGAAATTCATAAGTGGGAATTTCGACAAATTAGAGGGGTATTTTGGTAATTTCCCATATTAACATTTGTTAGGCAAGAATACACTAAACCGATCTTTCAGGGTGACAATGCTTTTTCTCAAAGCACTGATGACATAGGGCACAATAAATTAGGGCAAACCTCCACTATATTTGACCACGAGCCACCTCTCTACACCTTTGCACCACACCTTTGCACCATAGCCTTCGGGGCCATTTGGACTGCTACACCTACGTTCTATCACGTTGCCATGATGTCTAAATTGATTATACATATTGCACTGCTAAAAGACGCCCAATGGAACCTCATCTCAACATCTCTAAGCATCAGGAAAGTGCATGATTCATGGTCATGAGAAAAGCCTCTCTATATTTAAAAAAAAACACATGAAACATGCAATTCCTAGCCTTGTGAAGCATAGAAGATAGAGAGAGAGAGAGAGAGAAAGAGAGAGAGAGAGAAGAGGTCGAATGGAACCTCATCTCAACATCTCTTAACATCATGTGCATGATTCACGCTCATGACAAAAGGGACTCTATATTTCTAAAAAACTACATGGGACATGCAATTCCTAGCCCTGTGAAGTAGAGGCATAGAGAGAGAGAGAGAGAGAGAGAGAGAGAGAGAGAGAGAGAGAGAGAGAGAGAGAGAGAGAGAGAGAGAGAGAGAGAGAGAGAGAGAGAGAGAGGTTTGGAGCAATCAAGAAAATTTGTGCCAAAAACTAGCCTGAATATTTTCTTTTTAAGGAAACCCAAGTAATTCCTCATACTATAGTCGCAAACGTAGAGTCATTACCTCATTGCGTTATTCTAAGAAATATTTCATGAGACAAAGAAGGCCCCTTCACATGTCCACATGTCAATCAATTGGACTCTTCCTCTTAATCACGGGCAACATAGCTGTCAAAAATGGAGAGGGAAATGGAAGAGCCAGTCTATTGCAATGGGCAGGCAATTCTGATAACCAATCTACCAAACTTCAAGCTTCCTCTCCCACTTAATGTATGTAGCCATGATAAACACATTTTCTAGCACCATAGAGAGAGATAAAAGAGGCCAAATGTAACCTCATCTCAACATCCCCTACTATAAAAGGCATTCTGTATTTCCAAAAAAAAAAACCACACGGCACATGCAATTCCTAGCATTCTAAAGCATAGATAGATAGATAGAGAGAAGGGGGGGGGGATATATATCTATATTTATATATATAGACATACATATATATATATATAGCTATATATATATAAATATATATATATATATGTGTGTGTGTGTGTGTGTGTGTGTGTGTGTATTTATAGAGAGAGAGAGAGAGAGAGAGAGAGAGAGAGAGAGAGAGAGAGAGAGAGAGAGAGAGGCAGAGCGGTCAAGAAAATTTGTGCCAAAAACTAACCCCAACATTTGCTATTTCAAAGGAAACCCAAGTGATTCCTCATACTACAGTGGAAAACATAGAGCTCCTTACCTCATTTAGGTCGTTCTGAGAAATATTGCATGAGACAAGCACAAGCAAGACCCCTTGAAACTCTTGCTCTTAGCGTAGTAGTCAAAAATGGAGTGGGAGCGGGGAGAGGCAGTCTATTGCAACAGGTCAAGAAACTCTAATAACCAATCTACCAAACTTTAAGATTCCTCTTCTTCTTCATGCAGGTAGCCATGATGTATTGAGGGTATTTCATGCTTGCATTTGGTAGTAACTAAAATGATAAAACTTATGCACTCATTATGAGCTTAGTGTTTTCTTTGTTGCTTGACAGAAGCATTTATGAGGACAAGGGACACATTCCTTTGTCTTTGTGAATCTCCAAGTCATTCCTCTCATGTGCGTGCACGCCAAAAGGTTGAACGAGATTATCGATGCCAACTCGCTATACATCGTACGATATACTTGACAAGTAATGCCTTGCCATGCTTAACAAATGACCATGGTTGTGGTAGGAGTCCCTCCACATTTGTGGAGGGTTCTATCCATGGTGATGTTACAATTCCACATATCCCTCTACAAACAGTCATGCAAGGACAAGGACGAAGACAACACACTCTTTTATGTTTGGATGTGACAAGAAGATATCGTCGACAACGGGCAAGGCAACGTACCTCCAACATAAAAGAGCATCGCCATCAACATGACGGACACTTTTGCCCTCTCATAGATGCTCAAAATGAGGAACAGGTCCCATATGTTCATGACACATCACTTGGAGGAATTGCTTGCATTCTACATGCTTATCCCTGTATAGGAGGTGTTTACCCTTCCATGCTACCATTGATACATGTCTCATTGCCTACAGATCATACAAGAATCATGTCCTCCTTCTATGAGTTTTGTGGTGCACGTCTTTGGCCGTGTGAAATGAAGAAGGAAGATACACCATCAATGGGAAAATATTGTTGCAAAGGTGGAAAAGTATCCCTCTTTCCTCTTGCAAGACTACCAAATGTATTGGAGAGGCTACTCAATAACAGTGATGCTTTGAGTAGGTCCTTCAGAAGAAACATCAGGAGTTACAATAGTGTAATGGTATTTGCATCTCTTGGAGCTACCATTGATGAGACATTGATGGGTAGGTCTGGTGCATATTGCTTTCGTGTACATGGCGGTGTGTACCATCGAATTGGTTCTTTGCTACCACACGAAGCAGGGGTGCCAAAATTTGCACATATATATGTATATGATACGGAGCATGAGGTTCGGAATCGTATGAGTGCCTTGGATGGTTTGAGTTTGTCCACTCTTGAAGCATTATCAATGATGATGCAATCATGTGATCCATATGCGAATGCCTTCTAAAAATGTTACGTGACAATCCTAATGTGGAGATCAAAATAACAATTTGTGAGAATAGAAATACTTCCGAGCAGTACTTGATACCTGTTGGCAATGAGGTTGCTGCAATTATGCCAGGTCAAGGGGATGTACAAACAACTGGCCATCGAGACATTTTGATACATTGTCAAAATGGAAGGCTACAAAGGATTTCAAATCTACACATGTCATACATGCCACTATTGTATGTTCTTCTCTTTCCACGGGGAGAAGATGGATGGTATATCAAGCTTCCTTATGCTCATGTGCATGAACCTTTGGATGCCTTGGCTGGTCGACAATGTGTCACTCAAAGAGAGTACTATGCATATCGACTACAGGTTCGTACTCATATGGAGTCATGCTTGCTTCGTCGGGATCGTTTACTTCAACAATTTATGGTTGATGCATACTGTGCCATTGAGGAATGTCGTCTTGCATGGGTCCGTACAAATCAAAAGATGTTGAGGGTAGAATTGTATGAAGGGTTGGTTGACATGGTGAATTTTTCTAGGAGTGATGTTGTACTTGGACAATCTGCAGGTCGAAGAATTGTCTTACCCTCATCTTTTATAGCGGCCCTCGGCACATGTACCAATTGTATCAATATGCAATGGCAATTGTGCGTGCAAAGGGAAAGCCATACCTATTTATCACATTCACTTGTAACCCTAAATGGCCAGAAATAAATGAGGCACTACTTCCAGGACAGGTTTCCTCTGATCGACCAGATATAACCGGGTTACCAGGGTTTTCTTCTTGAAACACTCGAGCATGATGAAGTAAATCTTAAAGAAAGATATCTTTGGGAAAGTGGTGGCTTACATGTATGTCGTGGAGTTCCAAAAGAGAGGTTTGCCACATTCTCATACATTATTGATTTTAGATCCTCGATGTAAGCCTCAATCAACATTTGACTATGACAAGATGGTTTGTGCAGAGCTGCCAGATAAAAATCGATTTCCAGTGCTTCATGATATCATTGTTAGTTGTAACATTCATGGACCATGTGGTGAGTTCAATCGTTCATCTCCTTGCATAATTGATGGCCGGTGTATTAGAAAATATCCATGTTCATTTTTGTGAGCAAACAAGCATGGATAATAATGGCTACCCCATTTATGTGCGACGAAACAATGGCTTCACCGCCAAGGTTAGGGGTTCTACTATTGATAACCGATGGTTTGTGCGATATAATCCTATTTTGTCAACACTATTTAATGCACATATCAATGTTGAGGTATGCTCTACAATTTCAGCTGTCAAGTATGTCTATAAGTACATCTACAAGGGGCATGATAGGGCAACTGTAAGATTCCATACATCGGTACGTGATGCACAAAGGGAGAACATTGATGAGATAGACATGTACACAAATGGCCACTATGTATCTGCATCTGAGGCTTGCTGGAGAATTTTTGAATATCCTTTGCACAATGACGCACCAGTTGTTCAGAGATTGAGCGTGCATGTTCCGGCTGGTCGAATGGTGACTTTTCGAGATAATGATAGACTTAATGATGTCTTGCAAAGGGACAATGCAGAGAAGACCACTTTGACAGAGTGGTTCACATGCAACTTGGAGAATCCTGATGCAAATGATAGTTTGTACATTGATTTTCCTCAAAAGTGGGTGTGGAATTCGGGTTCCAAAAAATGGACAAAGAGACGTCGTGGGGACACTATTGGGCGGATATATTTTGTGCAGCCCTCTGCAAGTGAACGATATTATGTTTGTAAAGGATGTAAATCATTTGAGGATCTAAGCTCCGAAAATGGTGTATTGTTTCCAACATTCAAGGCAGCATGCATTGCAAGGGATATCTTAGAAGATGATGGGGAATCGTTCGGATGCATGGAGGAAGCTTGCAGTACACATATAGGCTTGCAATTGAGACATTTGTTTGTGACTATTCTATTGTTTTGTGAACCCTCCTCCCCTCATCTCTTGTGGGAAAGATTTCGATGTTTTTTGTCTGAGGACTACCAACACATGTTAGAGATGAGATATGAGTCGTTAGATGGATGTACACAAGTTGCTCAAGGGTATGCGTTGAGAGATTTGCATAACATTCTTGGTACTTTTGGACGAAGTCTAGCTGAATTTCCTGGACTTTCAATGCCTGATGAGCGCTTTGTGACACGTGATGAAAATAACTTGCTTTTCCAAGAGCAATGCCTTGACACGATACAAGAACTATCCATCACGTGAAATGGAGCAGACTCTAAATAAAGACCAAAGAATTGCTTTTGAGGAAGTCTTGCATGGATTGACTATTGATGGTGGGGCTATTTTTTTCCTAGATGGCCCTGCAGGGACTAGGAAAACTTATTTGTATAAATATTTGTTGTCACGCGTGCGTGGAGAAGGAGAATTTGCATTGGCCACAGCATCTTCTAGTATTTCAGCATTGCTATTGCGAAATGGACGCACTGCACATTCTAGATTCAAGATACCCTTGGACCTTGATAGTTGCAGCACATGCAATATCCCTGTTCAGGGTCAACTTTCTGAATTGCTTAGAATGTGTAAGTTGATTGTGTGGGATGAGGCTCCTATGATGCATCGATATGCCTTCGAAGCTTTGGACAGGTCTTTGCAAGATATCATGTGCTCAAGAAATCCATTTGGTGGAAAAGTGTTGCTTCTTGGGGGAGATGTCAGAAAAATCTTACCAGTGGTGTTCTAGGGAGCGCATGCTGACATTGTTGATGCTACACTTTGTCGATCGCACTTATGGAATCATGTGAAGATCCTTAAATTGGCACATAACATGCGTGTGGGAGGTGGTGATGTTGCAAATTCTACCTATAGAGAATGGCTTATGGATGTAAGAAATGGGACTTTGACAATCAGTGATGAACAGATGATAGAAATCCCCCGTCACATGGTGCTTTCTTCATCTTCAAAAATTGATAAAGATGTGGTCCATGCAGAATACTTCAAAGAGCGGGCCATCCTTGCCTTAAAAAACTCTGAAGTTGATATTCTCAATGCTAAGGCCCTGTACACAATGAAAGGTGATGTTGTGCAATACTTTAGTGCTGACTCTCTGGTGGAAAACTCGATGCAAGATCCTTTCTTATACTCTGTGGAGTTTTTAAATAGTCTCACCTTGGGGGGTGGATTTCCAACACATTGCTTGGGAGTTGAAGATGAATGCCCCAATAATTCTATTACGAAACATTGATCCAAATCGAGGTCTATGTAATGGGACACGCTTGGTGTGCAAGGCATTTCATGCAAGAGTTTTGGAGGCATAAGTTATTACAGGCACATGGGTTGGCACTTGGGTTTTCATCCCTCGAATATGTTTTGTGCATTCTGGTACAAAGTTGCCATTTGTTCTTAGACGGAGATAATTTCCACTTAGATTGGCATTTTGTATGATGATAAATAAGTCACAGGGCCAAAGCATTGCCATGTTGGGCCTATACCTGGTGACACCGGTCTTCACTCATGGACAATTGTATGTTGCATTGTCACGTGCCAGTTCAGCCGCTAGAGTGAAGATTCTCCTACGTGACGTTGATGTAAACAAAACAACTGCACTAATAACAAACATTGTGTACCATGAGATATTAAACAATGCTATATGAAGATTCTCCTACGTGACGTTAATGTAAACAAAACAACTGCACTAACAACAAACATTGTGTACCATGAGATATTAAACAATGCTATATGAAGGTTCCAATCCTTCTTTCTATATAATGATAAATAAGTCACAGGGCCAACCTGGTGACGCCGGTCTTCACTCATGGACAATTGTATGTTGCATTATCACGTGCACGTTCAATTGTTGGAGTGAAAATTCTCCTATATGACGTTGATGTAATTTACAAAACAATTGCAGTAACAATACCATGAGATATTAATCAATGCCATATGAAGGCTCCAATCCTTCTCATCATTGTCTTCTTCTTTGTATATGTTTCAAATCATAGACTATTTCATGAATTAATTTTCTATCTCTCTCCATTACATTGTCTATTTTTTTGTTTCCATTTGGGTATAAAGATCATGGATCGGTTTTCTTACATCTCCGAGGTGTCCTTTCTATTAAATGTGTAAGATCATCCACATCCTGGTAGTTTTTGTCCACCATTAAGACATTATGTGGAGACTTATTGTGTTATCTTTGGGACCTTGATTTTTTTTTCCCATTATTTTAAGCAGAGCCACATTTTTGGTGTGCGCCTTTGCCGCACAAAAAAATTGTTAGGACCATCCGCAAGCACTACAAGACCAAGTGTGTGTGCTTGAAATTAGGAATTCCCTTGGCATAAAGTAAGACTCATGGTTTTTTTGTTTCCTTATGTGTTACGAACCTTAGGAAGTTGCCATTATCGATATTTTACATTGCGTATTTGGCATACTTCTCCGACGTTGAGTACGGTGTCTACTCAATAAGGAAGGAGTGTGTGTCTTCCCAAGATGAAGATGATGCTCAGTGGTTTGCTAGATATGAAGGATACTCTATTCCCAATGATTGGGAGTACCTCCAGAGTTCTAGATTTGCTGATTTGATCTACCAAATCTACTTGCCTAAACAACTTGCATGTTTGGCAATACCATACATAGCTACAATAACTGGTACGTGTAAATTATTGTGTTTGGAGCTTCGATTGTATTATTCCAAAAAAAGTCTCCCTTTTTACTACTTTTGTTTGTTAATCCAAGAGATAATCAACCTTGGGATGGAAAAACGGTCCTTAATTTGGGAATGGAGAAACTCCAAGCTGATTGCCAATTGCATGATGAAGCAAGCTACGTTAATTTTGCCTCTTAATTGATTTGTGGCACAATAGTGTCATTGATTGTGTTTGTTTCTATGACAAACATATCATCAACTTTGCCATGTTTGTGATCCATTTTAGGCAATTTTCTTTGAAGATATGGATACATTTCTAAATGTCTTGGTGTTTATTATGACTTTGTAATTCTATGCAGTAGAGTTTTCCACTTGCTATTTGAGTTTGAGGGATCCAATATATTAGGTTCATATCTTAGAGATCTTTGTTTAAGCATAACAATTATATGCATTGATCCTCACATTTGTGACAGGATATATAGGTTGCTATGTTGAGAGTGTGTGTGTGTGAGGGAGAGAGAGAGAGGTGTGCAATAAGAAAGAGAGAAAATCATGCATGTTGCATGAAGAAAACTCTAAAGTCTCTTTGTGTCTTTTCCTGAACTTGCACCTCTTTTGCTTTGTGTAGATTATGTTTTTTTTGTATGATAAGATGTTACGTTCGTAATATTGTGCAAGGGATTGCTTCCTTCGTGGTAGTTGACACAAAATTCAGCTTTATATGCATTGTGATGTACTTTTTAATGGTACATCTATGGAAAAGAATAATAACAATGCCATCATTGAGACTAAGTCTGATGGTATTGAGTCTACTCCTCCAAGGTTTGCCAATGTTCGAGCGGCAAAGAGAAGTGCTCAATGTGTGGATCCTCTTCTGTTAATCCTATGGTAAATGATGGGAATCACGAACTCATGGCTGTATTATGGAACTTCTTTACCCATAGTGAGTCTATGCAGTTGGACTTTGAACGACACTTGGAAGCAATTTTGGACGTGACTCAGCAAGCGAATGGCCAACAAATTATTGACCTTCGCAATGAGGTGCGTTTATGTGCACAACGCTTCAATGGAGGAATCGCCTAGGTTGAGGAGAACCAATTCAACATGTTGGTGCGTATGGAGCAACAATTTGAATCAATGCAAAGCTCACACATGCCCAATAGGGAAATCCATATCCAAATTGATGCACTGAAGGACCAAGTCCTTGCTCTGGAAGGAGAGGTAACCCGGCTCAAGGTCCATCTGAATTGATTGAATGCGTTGATGACAAAGATGGCTCGATCTTCTGATGGTCGTGCCATATAGCAACGTTCAACCTTGGCTACTAGAAATATTGAAGCATGTACTTCTGTGTGTTAATTTGATTCACTGTTTTGATGTATTAGAGCATACCTTGCTTTGAACTACGTTGGTAGGATAAATTAGTGAACATGTTGTTTTGTTGGTTTTATACTTGTGTTGCTTGATCTACATGGCATGAAGCCATAGAGTATACTTAAATTAAGTTTTGAGTCCTTAGTTGAGATGATATTTTTGTCAAAACAATATGAGGTACTACCTTTGAGGCTTGGGGACATAAGGTAGCATGTTGTTAGACAAGAGGCTTCCATCATTACAACTATGCTTAGCTATGTGAGCTTCAAGGTTGCAATTAGGACCATTGAGACCCTGTTGTGATGTGTATCCACAAAGTCTGTATAATGTATCCTAATCGTGGAAGGTTCAAACAAGACGATATCGATAGAGTTTGCGGGATTGTTTTTACAAAAGGGTCATTGATGTATTATAGTGTAGGAAATTTGGATGTTATTATTATAATTATTATATATTACCAATTGAAACTCCACCAAAGCATCCTTTCCACTAACTGTTTTGTTTGTTTCTTAAGAGTTTTGACATTTTGCATGGAGTGGACAATGTAAATCATAAATAAAATCTTTCATTGTTTGAAGGTTTATTGGTATTGCATTTGGAGTTATTTCTTTTCAAAAAAGGCATCAAAATCTCAAAAATAAGTGTTGCCTCTGTTTTAAGTTGTTGCATATGTGCAATATTTTTCATGTTTCTCATCTCATTATGTGGAAAATGTTGAAATTTTATGGCTTATGCATGTATACGAGTGATTGAGAACTAAGATTTTGTTACAAATTTAAGAGTTTCAATGGTATTAATAGTGTACTCTTTTGGTTTGCACCAACATATGGATCACATATTATAGTTGCTATGTTGATTCAATTCTCTATACACTTCGATTGTTATGAAAAGCTGATGTTATGATGTTTCTTGAATGGGGTTGAAATATTGTATTTATAGATGCCACATCAAAGAAGGCATTGGATAATATCTACATTTAGCTAGATGCTTCATCATCCGCTGTTTCTTATTTATGGTAGGATCTAAGTATATATCTTTGTAAAATTTTCAGCTTGGTGTTCAAACTAACAATTTCCTCATTTAGATCCACCTGGTTGGAGAGGCCCACTTAGTACGCATGATGTAGTACACATTATTGAAAGCGTTGAAGTTGTTAGGTAAGGAACATTAATGAAGCACAATGCTTTTTTATATATTTTTTGGTTATTGAACTTATTATAATTAACCAATTAGCTTGCAAGAAGGGGACTACACAAAATTGAATGATATTCCTTCTTGGTCGCAGCAACGCGCGGGTCACATACTAGTGTTGTTTAAGTGTTGAACGTCCTTGTCTTTCCCTCTTTTTGTTTGAGTGAAAAACTCCACACACACATACACTTTCTCCCTCTCAAAATTTTTGTTGTCAAAACAATCCAAGGTGTGGTTGTGTCCACTTTTAAAAAGGAGGGGATAAGTCAAGTACCTACTACTACCTTGGTGACTGCAGGGTAATTGAGGTTTTCTCTATTACGGCTGACGCCCTCTCGTGTGCCTCTTGGTGGCACTGGAGTTTTTGGTATGCCCACTATAGGCTTGTACTGTATTGAAAAGGTAGGGGTTACCTTCAACTGCCAACTTGCGCCACCCAGGCTGGCCGTCACTGCCATGAAACTCGCCATCACTGCTGCAGCAGATTCAGTGCAAGTGCTACTCCCATCGTGAGTGCGCACACATTAGCTTGAGATTGTATGGGTCGTATCAATAAAAGGCTGGCTCTACTTCTCCATAAGCCAGCATGCTCGTCAATGCCAAAAATGGCAGAAATCAAAGGCAAAAACTCAACTACATGCCAAGGTAGTCATAGAATTTCTTTACCTGCTCAACTGCATTGGGTTCTCACCAGAGAGAGAGATGTGGTATCGAGTATGGCGTAGGTCTTGCTGATAGGAGGATTTCATTTGCGGCATGATAAGCTCAAAAGCTGCTCCTGCGCGAGTGTTCTTCCTCCATTGAGGTAAATTGCAGCTGACCTGTTTTGGGCCTTTCATTATTTAGTCTGCGAAACTTATTTGCTACAGTCACCCTTGTGTCCTGAGAGAGAGAGAGAGGCATCATTGTTTCCAACTTGAATAGAGGTGCCATGTTGCGATTCCCTGTGAAACACTGACGTTTACTTTCTCCACAGGTGCAAGTACCAACGACCTTCTACTCGTGACATTGGACAGCTCTTGAGGAGGCCAGCACAGGCTTCAGTGACATCAATCAGGAAGGACAACGATTAGAGGTGAGAAGTGATGCTAAGACTGTTTTTTTCACATGATTTTTTTTTCCTTCATTCCTTTCTTTGCATGTTGGTGACTGGGTAGATGCTGCCCCAAGTGCTACAGTTGGTTGCTTTGGATAGGCTATTTTTGACATGATTGCGCAATTGCACCAGGACACCGTAGTTTTCGTGGGTATGTGCCACAGGTCCGTGGTGCAATCTTTGTCTCCTTGCACCCTCTTCGTTTGCTTGTTTTTTTTATCGATCCAATCATCCTTACCTTCGTGAATGCATTGCCTCTCCGATGTGAAATGACTACAAAGCATTGTCACCTGCCCTATGAATCATTGTCACGAGACCATGTTATGTTCTTGTTTCTCTAATAGGTATCGTACATCATGTCATTCCAAAACCCTTTTGCATTTCGTGCCAGCTTTGGGACACCACCATTGCGTAGGCCGACTAGTGGTGCATTACAGAAACCGCAACACACAACCAACTCATGCTGCAACGGCGAATATGTCCAACCCGGTTCCGCGTCCGGCTTTACCTGTAGACTTGAATCAAATGTCCCAACCCCACAGGAAGAGGACGTGTTGAAAGGTTTGTCTCCTACGAGTCAAGCGAGCGCATTTTCACATCAGCGGGGACAAGCAACTATGTCAGTGAATGCAAGGCAATTAGTGCCATCCCACATCTCTCTATTGCCATCCCATCTCGGGGAGAATATTGCTCTTTCACATGCCGTTGTGGACGTTCAACACTTGCAGGCGATAGGAACTCCATCCAGAGCATTGAGGAGTCTCTTGCCAATGACTTTGTGCCCAACATACAATTGCTCACTGAAGTGTATGTGCCTGTTGAAGTGTCCATGCCTGCAATTACAATGGAAACTACATCCAATGTGCAATCCAAGAAAGGTCGCAAGTGTGGACAAAAGGCAGAAGACAAAGCAGCCACCAAGCCCAGAAAAGCTCCTAATGGTAGATTCATTGGGATCAACGTGCACAGGTGGTTCTCATGGAGTGTTAAAAGCATTATGATGACGAGCGTTGCTCATCAGATTTGTATCAGAAGATTAAAACCACTGAGGAGCAATGGATTGATATTGTGGCAATGTGCTCGTCATGAGGTCTCCTGGTCGATTGGCAGCAAGCCTATGAAAAGTACAAGCGTGTCAATGCTTCTTAGCTTATCGAGAAATTAGTGATTGGGAAAAGAACACGCCTTCTGGGAAAGACTCCTATTGGACCATGACGCCTGCAGAGCGAGTCGTCGAAGGGAAGTTTTCTCGCTGCAATTTTTATGTGGAGTTGTATAAACTCATGGAAATCAAATGATGTGCCCTTCAAGCAGTCTCCTCCTTGGCAAAGCCTATACATCCCTGAGCTGCGCAAAACCCTTTTGCCGTTACATGATCTTGGCCATCCCACATTCACATTTAGGAAGCGCATGTTGGAGTCCCTGATTCCCTGCAAAATCATGTTGTAGTTTCCGTAGCGATCACGCCAAGGTTCACTTTGCTCATTTCTAGACAAATCCATATTGATGTGGGTGCAATCTATGGCTCCACAATAATTGGGCATACCCCTCAGAGCTCTAAAGCCATCCTTTACGTCTCGCATCTCTGACTCTGTAGTTGGCCATTTGATAAGATGTCCACCTCTGTGGACTAGGGAGCGGACAAACTTGTGGATGAAGGTGGTGACAGTAGACCTTCCACAACCGAAAGCATTTGCCACATGGTAATGTGTGCTTCCAAACACAAGCACCATCACAGATATTGCCACCTTCTTCTCCACAATGAATATCCTACCAGGTAAGTTACAAAATCTGGCGGGTATGTCTTCTTGTTGCACATCTTTGCGAATGAGGTCAGTCAAGCTTTGTGAAGAGGTGGACAGGAAGCTTGAAAATCTCTCTCCACCGCCCTTCATCCACACGAGCCTAGAACACAAAATTGTTCCACCAATCAATAGATGAGCATGGCTTTATATAAGTACCATCGACCCAACGTGTCATTGAAGGATCCTTCATACAGAGGGGTGCGTTGTGCTGAGCTTACTGCCCACAAAAGAGGCAGATATGGGGCAATGTATTCCTCGAACTCTATCTGCTCCTCCTCAGTCTATGCATGAGGCCCCATACCATGCAAAGACTCCCACTCTTGAAGCAAGGCACACATGAAAGCATTTATCGATGGAATTGTAGCTCTCAAATGTTGCCTAAGATCCATGCCTCTGAGACCTGCAGAACATAATAATTCAGGATCAGCAAAAGATGGAAACTGAAGATATCAGATCAGCAAATGTTTTTGAACCAATCTAATTGCCTACACGGGTTCTAGATATGACATCAGCAAATGACGCAAAACGATGCAAGTACATAGAGGAGCAACAAATCACCAAAAAATTAACCCTGTCAAAACCAGACAATCAAAAGCAAACACCAGCCACTACTATATGGTTTGATTGTGAAGGCAACGAAGATATTGTCTTAAAGGTGGATGCTCACATACTTCTTGATCCAACTGTAAAATTATTATGTTTTGCAACCTGAACACCACCAACCGATAATTGGGAGGTCAATGTGAATCTTCCTCTATTGTATGTATGTGTGTCTTTGTATTGTAGTTTTCCTGTAATAGTTTGAGCCATTCTTGAAACTCATCAGTTCAGACATGTCGAAGGTAGACATTTTTTTGACGATGCAAGTTCTGCCACTGACACCATTTTATCGAGAGTAAAAGTATATGTTCATTATCCATATTTTCCTGATCAGAAATAAACGTTCGGATGCCTCGTTTGTTGTGTAGTTGCAAAGAGTAAGAAGAGTGTGAAAGGTACTGACAACTTGCCTATGCAATCCCTACTTGGATGGGCCACGGTGCACCATTCCATTCAGCAAAGCAATATTTTTGTTTCCAGGATTGGATATGTAAAGATGAGGCATTCAAAATCATTTGAACCAAACTAATCATCGGGTTTACAAAGCATTTGAACCAAACTAATCAATCAAACTTTATTATTTGTAAAACAGGACCAGTTTTCTTTTGCTTGTTCAATAGTATGTCCTTTTGATGTTATTTGTGGTTTTGTTTGCGGGGCGGGAGGGACTCTGGTGCAAACTAAGTGGGCAAGGGGTTCAAGTCCCCTACTCGTGGTTTTGTTTGCAGGAGGGGGGTTAGTAAGGCTAGTAGAATCACTGCAGAGTGGACTAGTTGCCTAACTAACCTTTCCCCAAGGAGAGCATGGCGTATCCACTCTGGTGCAAACTAAGTGGGCAAGCGGTTCAAGTCCCCTACTCTCCCATGCAGGTTGTCGTGGAGCGTTCAAGCTGAATAGATGTGATTTATGGAATGATTGCCGCACATGGAGCACAAATACATGCATGTGGGTGACATTCTAAAATCCATTGCATGCGGGCAAGCAAACACCAAGACAAGTTAATATCTATTGATGCATGTAGCTGACACTTGTTTTTAATTTTTGTGTTCATAAGAGGGATGGTTGACAACACCTTTCAGTTGGTGTCGTCCACTATCTTTTGGTCGCAAGTGGCGATCGCAAGGAGTCCGCGCAATGTTTCGTATCCGAATGGCAGCTTCTTCAAAGAAAACTCCTTCGGCACAGAAAACTGTGAGATTGGTTGCAGCCTTGTGCTTGGAATTACAACAAATTATTGACAAGGAAACGTATCTTTGCACTCTCAAGATTGCTCATACTAGCAGACGTCATGTCCATCAACTGCCTTGAATTACTGGCAACGTTGTGAGAGAGATGCCCTTAGGAGCTTTTGTAAATTTGAGAACACAACACAACACAATAAAATGATTAAAGAACAAAGTATTCTAAACCTTATCTGATGTTTTCAAGAGTTTGGAATACTGTCAAGAATTTGCAAATGGTTTTTGCGTGTCTGTCTTGAGGTTTTGTGAAGTTGAAGCTTGCACTGTTAAGTATGGAGCCTGATTTACCCTTGTAATTTTCTGTGGTAAAAGCGCACATTTGTAAGGCCCCCATTATGAGGAGAAGCCATCGTGCGTGAAGGAAAATCACTCACCGGAAACCAAAATTTTCACGGACAAAAATCAGGGGCAACTTTAAAGGCCTCGGGGGCGGAGGCCCCCGAGACTTTTTTTTTTGCCGGAATATTCTTTTTCGCCGAAATATTATGGCCGGACAGCGGCCGGAAAGTGGTCGAAAAACAACCGGTCGGTTGGCCGGTAGCCGATGGCCGATGGTCGATGGTCGGAAGTCAATGGCCAGTGGCCGGTGGTCGGAAGTCAATGGCCAGTGGCCGATGGCCGAATTCAATGTCCGGTGGCCAAATTCAAAAGCGGACTTGTCTTCTCAAGGGCGGCCACACATGGGCGGATTGGAGGGTCCGATTTGGACTTATTCGCACAAGGGCGGCTACACATGGCTGTCTCTCATAAGAGCGGGCAGCCCTTTTGGCCTATAAAAGGAAGCCATTTCTACACACATTTCATAGTGTGAAGTTGATGCAACAAGGTGAGTGTGAGGTGGTGAGAGTGAAGCAAGGCGGGAGCTCCATTAAGGGTATAATCCCTTTGTAAACTACTTCTTGTTTTGAAGTACTAAAGCCATTGAGTGGCTGCTTTCCCGTGGACGTAGCCCACATTGGGTGAACCACGTATATCGTGTGTACTCTCTCTCTCTCTCTCTCTCTCTACTCTATAATCTCGTGTATATAAATCTGTCTCTCTCCATTAAGTAATCTACTCAATTATCTATTTAGCTACGTCTTATTTCCTAACAACTGGTATCAGAGCAAGGTTTGCTCGTAGCTAAATTATCTCAAGGAAAGGATTCCTTGAATTGAGTGGGAGTTATGGCGGAGGAAGGGAAGCTCAAGATTGAGAAGTTCAACGGCAAAAACTACCAACATTGGAAGATGCAGATTGAAAACTATCTCTACCAGAAGGACCTCTATTTGCCACTAGGCGGTCTTGCGAAGAAGCCCGCAACAATGGCAGATGAAGCATGGATTGTCCTTGATCGAAAGGCACTGGGAA
Organism: Adiantum capillus-veneris; assembly: GCF_014529385.1. Taxonomy (NCBI): domain Eukaryota; kingdom Viridiplantae; phylum Streptophyta; class Polypodiopsida; order Polypodiales; family Pteridaceae; genus Adiantum; species Adiantum capillus-veneris. Next base: position 150,777,819 of record NC_140940.1, read on the forward strand.
CAATCCGGTTAAGCTTGGCGTCAACGGTGGCCTTCAATGTTTCAGAGATGAAGACCACGGAGGACTTGATGAAGTCACTTGACGACTTCTACGAGAAACCATCGGCATCCAATAAGGTATTTCTTATGAAGCGCTTGTTCAATCTAAAGATGGCAGAGAATGGTTCAGTTGCAGAACACCTAAATGACTTTAACACAAACATAGGTCAACTTCGATCAGTGAAAATCAATTTCGATGACGAAGTGCGAGCTCTCCTTATACTATCATCTCTACCGGATAGTTGGGACAGCCTTGTGATGGCTGTAAGTAATTCTATCTGTGGCACAAATACTCTTAAGTTTGATGATGTTGTGGGTGTTCTCCTAAGCGAGGAAATGCGAAGGAGAAGCACAGGAGAATCATCAAGTGCTGCACTATCAGTGGAAACAAGAGGAAGGCTTAAGGAGAGGTTCAAAAACCAAAAGGGTCGTGATCGCTCAAGGCGGAGCAAGTCACGCACAAAGTCAGTTCTTGAATGTTGGAACTGCGGCAAGAAGGGCCACGTCAAGAAGGATTGCTGGTCCAAGAAGAAGAAGGAGACAGAGTCTGAAGACAGCAAGCCAACATCGGAGGCCAATGTGGCAGGTAAAGTAGAGCAAGATGCTCTAATTCTCTCATTAGACAATGTGTCTAATTCCTGGATAGTAGATTCCGGGGCTTCATTCCATGCGACACCACACAAGCAACATTTCCAAGACTACACCAAAGGTAATTTTGGGTATTTATACTTGGGAGATGATGAAGCTTGTGAGATTGTCGGCAAAGGTACAGTTTCTGTCAAAACTGCTAACGGAAATGAATGGAAGCTTAAAGATGTTAGGCATGTTCCTTCTCTTCGCAAAAATTTGATCTCTACAGGACAATTGAATGATGAAGGTCACAACATTGCATTCGGAAACAAACGGTGGAAGATCTCAAAGGGATCTTTGGTGGTTGCCAAGGGTGAAAAAGTCGGTACACTTTACTTCTGTACTGTTAGCACGCAACCTTCAGCTTGTGCAGCAACTACAGAAGTTGACAGTGCGGTGTGGCACTACCGACTTGGGCATATGAGTGCCAAAGGAATGCAAATCTTTCAAACAAAGAAGCTTCTACCAGGTTTGAAAGAAGTGGACTTAGAGTTCTGTGAAGATTGTGTTTATGGTAAACAAAAGAGGGTAAAATTTCAAAAATCAAGAAATGAAAGAAAAAATAAAAAACTTGAGTTGGTTCATTCTAATGTTTGGGGTCCTGCAAGTACACCATCACTTGGTGGCTCATTGTACTATGTAACATTCATAGACGATGCGACTAGAAAAACATGGGTTTATGTCATGAAGAATAAATCCGATGTATTTTCCATATTTCAAAGGTGGAAAGCCTTTGTGGAGAATGAAACAGGTACCAAAGTTAAATGCCTCAGATCCAACACAATTAGGCTTGTCTTAAGCCTTGTGGCTGCTCATGATCTAAATCTCGAGCAAATGGATGTAAATACGGCATTCCCTCACGGTGACTTAGAGGAGGAAATCTACATGCTTCAACCAAAGGGGTATGAAGTAAAAGGTAAGGAGAAAATGGTTTGCAGATTAAAGAAGAGCTTGTATGGTTTAAAGCAAGCATCAAGACAATGGTACTTGAAGTTTGATCGATGGATGTTGGATCATGGATTCACAAGATGCAACTCGGATCACTGCGTCTACACGGAGAATTTGGGAGATGGGAAATTCATCATCCTAATGTTGTATGTTGATGACATGTTGATTGCAAGTGCTAACATGCAGGACATCAAAGACCTAAAAGAGGAGCTGTCCAAATCTTTTTCAATGAAAGATTTAGGTGCTGCAAAGAGGATACTTGGTATGAAAATATCAAGGGACAGGACGAAGAAGACAATAGAGCTATCTCAAGAAGATTACATCAAGAAGGTACTAGAAAGGTTTGCAATGCAAAATGCAAAACCAGTTTCTACACCTTTGGCTGGTCATTTTAAACTAACGAAGGATATGTGTCCAAAGACACAAGAGGAGATAGCCTATATGTCTAAAGTTCCATATGCTGCAGCGGTAGGTTCTCTAATGTATGCTATGGTGTGGACAAGGCCAGACATTGCACATGCAGTGGGAGTTGTGAGTAGGTTCATGGACAACCCAGGTAAAGAGCATTGGCAAGCTGTGAAGTGGATACTTAGGTATCTAAAAGGGACAACAACAAATGCTTTGTATTTTGGAGGAACTGATATTTTTCTAGAAGAGTATGCTGATGCAGATATGGCAGGTGACAAAGATACTCGAAGGAGCACTATTGGCTATGTGTTCACGGTTGGAGGCACAGCAATAAGCTGGGCTTCAAAGCTGCAGAAAGTGGTTTCACTTTCTACCACGGAAGCAGAGTATGTAGCAATGACGGAGGCAAGCAAAGAAATTCTGTGGCTTCACAGATTCTTAGAAGAGCTTGGATTCAAACAAGACAATTGTGTCTTGTACAGTGATAGCCAAAGCGTTATCCATCTTGCGAAGAACTCAGCCTTTCATTCAAGGACAAAGCACATTGAGGTGAGATATCACTTCATACGCACTCTTTTGGAAGAGGGACAACTAAAGCTAGGAAAGGTGCATACAAGTGAAAATCCTGCAGACATGTTTACAAAGGTGGTCAACAAGGAGAAGTTGAGCTTTTGCTCATCTTCAATCGGCATTCTAGGATAAGAAGCCAGAACGGAAAGCAGTCACAGGTTTGGTTTGGAGATCAGTCTCCAAGTGGGAGATTGTTAAGTATGGAGCTTGATTTACCCTTGTCATTTTCTGTGGTAAAAGCGCACATTTGTAAGGCCCCCATTATGAGGAGAAGCCATCGGCCGGAAAGTGGTCGGAAAACAACCGGTCGGTTGGCCGGTGGCCGGTAGCCGATGGCCGATGGTCGGAAGTCAATGGCCGGTGGCCGGTGGTCAGAAGTCAATGACCGGTGGCCGGTGGCCGAATTCAATGGCCGATGGCCGAATTCAAAAGCGGACTTGTCTTCTCAAGGGCGGCCACACATGGGCGGATTGGAGGGTCCGATTTGGACTTATTCGCACAAGGGCGGCTACTCATGGCTGTCTCTCATAAGAGAGGGCAGCCCTTTTGGCCTATAAAAGGAGGCCATTTCTACACACATTTCACAGTGTGAAGTTGATGCAACAAGGTGAGTGTGAGGTGGTGAGAGTGAAGCAAGGCGGGAGCTCCATTAAGGGTATAATCCCTTTGTAAACTACTTCTTGTTTTGAAGTACTAAAGCCATTGAGTGGCTGCTTTCCCATGGACGTAGCCCACATTGGGTGAACCACGTATATCGTGTGTACTCTCTCTCTCTCTCTCTCTCTCTCTCTACTCTATAATCTCGTGTATATAAATCTGTCTCTCTCCATTAAGTAATCTACTCAATTATCTATTTAGCTACGTCTTATTTCCTAACATGCACAAAGAACTTTGGACATGTTACCATATAGCAACACCCATTGCGTTTTGTGTACTTCCTAGATAGAACTAGAAACTTTAGAGCTTTTTTCTAGATGGATCTAGCAAATTTATTATTTTACAGAATTTCCTATATGGTGAGTTGTAGTTTGCTACATGGAACTAGAAAATTCAAAGTGCCTCTAGATTTTCTAAATGGTAAGTATGTGGAGTTGCTAGATCCAAGTAGGAAATTCCAATTTTCATATATGGTAAGTTAGTAATTGCTAGATGAAACTAGCAATTTATAAGCTCCGTTGGGTTTCCTATATAGTAAGTTTGTAGAGTTGCTAGCTACAAAGAGCAAAATTCTGAGTTTCTATATGGTAAGTTAAGAATTGCTCAATGGGACAAGCAATCTCAAGGTGCCTCTAGAGTTTTGTTATAGTAGCTATGTGGTTACTAGTTAGAGCCAGCAAATCCTAGGTCCAACACAATTACTGAATAGCAAGTATAGAAGTTCACACTTAGAACATGGTAACTATCTACTGCTAAGCATTTACAATGAAAATCTAAGATTAGAATTGGTTTTCTATACATTTCTTCTGATAGTCTGTTTGTTAACAAAAGCACAACATTTTGTACATTTTATCATGTAGGAAATTATATTCTTTCTCATTGTATTTGATAGAGTGCTTAACATCATGAGCTTCTAGTGAACATGCACAAATATCTAGTTAGGTGAAGTTGCAGAAAGGGGAAAGATAGGCCCTTCATGCATGTTTAGAGTAGTGTATTAAGGCAACTCAAATGTGGCTTGATAGTGTATGGCTCCATGTCTTGAAACTCTGGCTTAATGTACTGAAGAAAGCAAGTAAGTGCAATGAGCGGGTTATGAAGCTTTAAGGCATCCATCTGCATGTGTTGTGATGCAAGGTTGCTTGCAAGCCATAATTTACGTTACACTTGCCATATAGTCGAAATCGTTCATGATATTGCAAGCACTTTTTAACTATTTTTGGACTAGGCTCTAACACAAGCAATTCTAACTGCTTTATTTTTGCAGAGTTAATTCAACTTTTGACATCAGTTTTTATCTTCTTTTGTGTTTATTTGTGTTACACTGTATTGCCTTTGCAGGACCAAGGTGTTGATAGAGGGATTGAGCTCTAGAATAAAATATAACAACTTGTCATGCATTCCTTAGCTCTACATGCCATCACCCTCAACATAATCGCATGTGCCATATTATGCTACAATAAATATTAGCACTCTTTGAGCAACACCGCTTGGATGAAGCTACTTGCCAAAGTTTGGCAAGTATAATAATGAGCTCAAGGCCGAGCTCAAGGCCAACTTCTTCTTCTTTGAGTCTTGCATAAACTTCTCCAAGCCTAAGTAATAGCATGAGTGATTATCAACAAAAAAACCCTTTTGGTTTCAAGTTTTACACTATTTTCAAATTTCTAGAAATTGTCCATGCAAGCTTCTTTTGATGGACTAGCTTTGTTGCCTGTTTCAATGCTTCACTATATTACAAACTCCACCATAGTACTCTTTCCACACAAGCTAGAGCTCAATGATGTAGCTTTTCTTGAACCAAATATTCTAGCTATTCCAATCAACTACCTCGATCTCCAATAGTATGTTCTCTCTTATAGAAGCTTTCAACAAAATTCGTTGGCATGTCATGCATAATGACTTTACCACAACATAGTGAGCTTCTAGAAGACACACCACATATCTAGCTAAGTGTGGCTGATGTCCTGATTCCTCACACCATATACTTACATATGTGCATTTTGAGGGTAGGAAATTACACCGATCTTATGCAACAAAATCACCTATTTGCATACATCTTGACCAAAATGAGAATATATCCTTATGTAAGTATACTTGTATTTTGATTGTCGATTGCTAATTTTTTATTCTTTCACTTCTTCAAATTCCATCTCCTCTCTTCAACTGTTTCACACTTAAAAGCTCAATTCTAGGACCTGATGCATGAAGTATATCAAAAGCAATCAATATGTCAAAAGCTTATGATGCCTAGGTTAACTTTTTATATTCATGAAAATATCCTACGATGGGACTTACATGTTGATCGTTCTTCACCATTAAGTGGCAGTCACCATGCTTATGTGTCATGCACCCTTAAAAGCCCACACAATTTGCAAAGTTTGAATTAAATTATGCAACTTAATGTTGTGGCTATAGATTTCAATGTATAATGAGTATTGTCACATACATGAGAGAGAGCAATGAGTGGTGTATGATCATTGTTTGTGTGTGTGTGTGTGTGTGTGTGTGTGTGTGTGTGTGTGAGAGAGAGAGAGAGAGAGAGAGAGAGAGAGAGAAATGAAATGAAAATGAAATGTTATATTAACGTCTTCAAAAGGCCAAAGTGACCTATGAGACCAGAAAGTTACAATGTGGTGGATCTGATACAAAGTCAGAGTAACAAGATGACAAAAATGAAATGACAAATGTCACAATAAAATACTATGGAATCCTAAACTACTAGGTGTGAACTAAGCAGCTAGCTGGGATAGCTAGATCACAAGAGATCCAGCATCGATTGCTGGCGGATCTCATCAATCTCTTCCATGGTCAGTAGTCTGACCGGGCGTCGTGCATGTCGAGCCAAAGTGATCCGAATCCTCTGATGCAGCCTCCGTCGATGTTGTGTAGTCCTCCACAATCGTGGGCGTCTGGATCTCCCCAGCTCAGTCGCTCGGTCAAACAGTGTGCCTCTGGTGTGAGACGATGAGCTCTGCTGTGGTAGTAACTCCTCCGGGTGTCCAGTGGGTGGCAGCTCTAAAGAAATCTTTGATCTGTCTCTAAGATTGGCTAGCCTCTCCTCTCATCAGGCTCTCTCTGTGTCTACGCAGCTCGAGCAAAAACAAACCCAAGCATCTTTGATCCTCGTACTGCATGACTCTGGAGAATGGTCCAAAGCCCTCTCTGAACAAGCAATGGAAGCGGCCTCGTATCTGGTAGTAGACGGGGCAATGGCATGTGTAGTGAAACTCTGTCTCAGGCTCGATGTCACACAGGGGGCATGTCCTGGCCTCTGCTGGTACTCTGCTGTATCTCCCAGTCTCGATCCGTAGGTTGGTGTGAAGATGTGCGTATCTGGCCGATAGCACATCGTATCCCATGAGACAAGTGGGTGTCCATGTATCTGGGCCTCCTCACAAAACCATCAACTGTAAGCTGGAGGAGATGCTCTCTGCAAAAAGCCATCTTCGTGTCCAGCTCCTGTGCTGGCTGTATCCATGTCCTCCTGGTGTCTAGCTGAGTCAAGTCCTGGCGGATGATCTTGGTGATCTCGGACTATGTAAGAGTCAGAGAGGGTGCATCTAGTGAGTACTGGAAGGGAGGCAATCTGTCTATGCTGAACCCATGAGCCTGAAACCATTTCAAATTTTGGTCCCCTATTGAGATGAGTCTAGAAGCACATATCTATATCCTATCTCTTGTTCCCTTTTATCTTCCCATACTAAATGATCAGTTTAAAATGAGGAAATCATTTGGGTTGGCTAGATATTAGATTTTATGACATGTTTATAGGCTCACCAAAAACATGTGAAGTTATGTCATTTCTCACATAAACATTTTCTTGCAACGTAGTGGTGGTGTGATTTTATGCTTCCCTTGTTTTGTTGAAGAATTTCTTTTGTTTCTTGTAAAAAACTTGGGGATTTATTGTTCCAAAATGGGTCTCATATGTTACACTTGTTTATTGTTTTAATGTGTCTCATATGTTACGCTCTATTTGCTTTGAAGTATGGTGGATCAAGTACCATAATTTGGAAAGGATTTGATTATATCTAGTTTAGTGGGTTACTTCTTCTTTGGAATGGTTTCACTTGGAATCTGTTGATTGCAGGGTATTGTCAACATGGCTGTGGAAAGGAAGCATTGTTTTGTTTGCACCACAAAGGGAAGGCATGTCTCCAAGCGGAGTCACCTACAATGGCACCTTAAAGGCATGTGGCCTTACGCAAGATGTTGACATGGGTGAGAGAATGCACCTTGTGATTGCTGGTCACAATCTGTTAGAGAAAGATGTTGTGCTTGGTGGTGCTTTAATAGATATGTTCCTGGTGGGAGATTTGTCAAATCATGCTCCTCGTATTTCAACAGTTGTTGATGGGTAGTATCCCGATGGATGCATACTTAGGGAACACATTGTTGTTTGTGTATCAAATGTGATACCCTCATGAAAACACAAGGAGTTCTTGATGGATTTCTTGTATGGAGTTTAACTATGAGCGACCTGGACCTTGCTCATGTGCGCATGCAAACGAGTTTTTGACACTTTCTCCTCACCACACTTCAACATAGTTTCTGCTCACATTTTTGGACAGATTCTCCTCACCACACTTCAACATTCTTCACAACCGTGGTTTCTCATGTGCATGACATATCAAGATTAGCATGGTTGTACGTGTGCACACAAACAACTAGGGAACAACTAGGGTTCTTGATGAGCTTTCTATCCAAAATGCCTTCGCTTAGACCACAATGATGGCCGGATATGCCCAACATGGCTATGGCAAGGTAGCTCTGGGTTGCTTTATCCAAATGCAAAGGAAGACCTTTCTCCAGATGCAATCACCAATGCTAGCACCTTCAGGGATTGTTGGAGAAACACGTTGAGCATGGTAATGCTTATGTTGTGGGAAATGAAGCTCTAGGCTATCTTATCCAGATGAAAAGAGAGGGACTTTCTCCAAATGCAATCACATAAACTTGCACCATGAAGTCCTATGGCCTTATGCTGAAGACCTTCACATGGGTGAAAGAATTCACAAGAGATTTTTAGTTAGGAGTTGTCGGAGAAACATGTTGCTCATACCTCATCCCTCGAGATACACTTCGAGCCCAAGGCAATTGCAAATAGTTGGACGAGCTCGAGTGTGACATTAACAAAAACCTCCAATCAACAAGGCATATTGTGAACGATAAGGTCTTTATCTCCTTACAAGATCCATTTTTGCCATGTCACCTTGGGCGGGTGTCCTAGTGTGACATAGGCTTAAGGCATAAATGAGTGGAGTTAATTTCTGGAGCTAAACGAGACAGGCCAAGAAAGAAAAGTGAGCCTCCCGCCACCCAAAAAGAGAGTGCTTACCTGCACGAACATGCGCAAGAGAGAGAGAGAGAGAGTCCTGTCTTGCGGTGTCAATTGGCTGTTTTCAAGAGCTTCTAGTGTTCAATTGGCTCCGAATCTGTCTAGGCTTGTCTCACATAAATTTGTTCATCTCGTCGCGCTCTTCGACCATCGTGTGATGCAAAAAAATCATATCCTACTCAGATTTTCTAAAAATCAACGTGCAAGTTGGCAATTTCTTTAAAAATGATGTAAAACAGACATTTCTTACTTTTTCCTTAATCTACGGGCTCGAACGGGCATTAAAACCATGGAATCTGAAAATACTTAGAGAACCAATGTTTTTTATTGTGTTAAGGACTACATTTCCTACATACAAAACTTTCTCAAAATCTCACCCTAACACCTTCAAAATTGGCTTCCAAGGAGTGTCCTCGATCAAAAATTGAAACTAAAGGAAAACAATCAGAATGAACTCCTAGACTGTGTACAAACTTTAAAATAACCAAAATTTCCTTTTAAAAAAATTTATTGCTAAAAATTTGAAAATAGACTACCCTTGGACTTCCCACAATGATAGAAATCAAAGGGTTCAAGGAGAGGTCTGGTGTCACAAGTGCATGGTAGGAATCTAATCGAGGTTTATTCCGTCAAGATCTCTTATACTTTATTATGTCTTCTCATGTACAATCTTACCAAACAAAAACAAACTTACACTTTAAATGACTACAAATTTTATTTAACTTATCAACAAACAATCTAAAATATGGTAGACCTAGAGTGCTCTTACACATCAACAAACAAAAAAGTCCAAATTTCTTCTCATTAACTTTGATAAACATACATCTGTGAACAACTTCCAAGGAGTAGTGCGGTCATAGTTCTTACATCCATTCCATGACATGGTATGCTCCTGGGGTGACCTATCACATAAAAATATCTTTGGTAGGAGTGCCCTCATGTTAGGAAAGGGTGTGTTGCTGCTGATGAAAAGTTTTTGCATTGTTCTACTAGGGATCTCTCCATGTTAGCATAATGATTTTTGGTGTAGTGGGAGCCACATTGCCGTTGAGGAGAGCTTTGTGCCACCGTACAAGCTTCATGTTATGCCAGTTCCTTGAGCCATTCTTGCAAACAACGCCACTCAACTAGCATAGCAAGAGGTCGCGGAAACAACACGTGCTATATAGCACAAACCATAGAAGACTATGAGGCACTTGTTATGCAGAAAACGGCACTGACAAAAATTCTGCACAAAATGACGAAATAGCCTGTGCAGTACTACTACCTGTAGTGGAAACGGAGGCCAAAATGAGCCCGAATAAAAAATCTGAGCAGAACAAGCTCTTCGAGCTTACCCAAAATTTTTGTCGACCTGCAAACGCTTGCCAAAGCTCACTGAAATCGGAGAAAGTGAGCAGGCGTGTGCTGGAGCAGCTGGCGACTAAGCCCGGGAGGACGCAACCTACTCTGATACCAATTGTTGGAATTAGGGTTGCAGAGAAACACACACAGCTTGGAGAAGATGAAGGAAGCTCAAGTCACACAATAGAGAGTGTGTTACTTAGTGTGCAATGGAAAGATAGATAGCCCTAGAGTGATGGGCATATATACAATGCTCGGGGGAAAAACCCTCCTAAAGAGGGAAAAAATGCCCCGGTGGTCCTAGTGTGTTCACACACATCACTACCACATGCATATGGTAACAAAGGTGATGACTCACTGGAAAGGGCTTGAAGTGTACAACAAGCTTCTTGCCACTCATTGGGCCGCCCTTAAACTTGGGGGGTGACAGGTGAACTCGCACGGAAATGCAACAGGGCTATGAAGTCCTTGGAATAGGGAGAGGTATTTAGGTACTTTCATACTTCCATAACTCACTTGTCCCCTTGGCTCTCCAAGGTTGGAAGCATCTTGTCAGCCCCTTTTTGGAGAGAAGTGTCTAGGAAAAATTAATAACAAAGGTATCAAGCATCTTTGTCCACTATGGGATTATAACATTTGTAATTAGAAAGGAACGGACCAGCTGGCCCTCCAATATAACTTGAATGGGATAGAAAGGTTACTAATCATCAGAGCTCTAGAAAGGGTTAGTGAAGTGTGTTTATCAAACTGTGAATCCGAGTTTGAGTGGAAATCTTGGTAGTGGCCCAAGAAGAAACACTTTCTTAAACCTCATACCAAGGAAGTGTACTATATGCTAATGTATTTGAAGGTGGGGTTCTCTCCACTTAATAAGCAGTGGGGCAAGCATTGGTTGGAGTCAACATGGGAGTTAGTTGTGAAGAATACCTGGCACCCACCATGGCCAATTAAGATGAAGGTATTCGTGTGGAAGGTTTTGTGGGGAGCCATGCCGATTGGGGTGAAGGTGTTCACTAAGGAAATTGGTATGGATAGATGTCCACAATGTAGATTAGCTAGCGAAGACCTCACTCACATGTTTAAGGAGTGCCCCTTGATTTGTGGCCTAGAAGGAAATATCTGCAAGTGAGTCTAGAAAACCTAGTAAATTGGGATTTTCAAGAATAAATATTTTTGGGAGGAAAGGTGTATGAGGGTCAAGCGCTACTCATTATCACACGAATTTTGAGGTCCTTCTATTTTTGACATGTTTGAAAGGCAAGGAATAGTCGGATATTTGAGAGAATATTCGAAAAGATAACTTCATGAAGATAATCTAAGAAAGTAAGGAAGCGACCATAGCCATCAAGAAACAGGTAAGCTTAGATGAATGGAAGAAGTTCGTAGGCACCATTGTGACTAACACTCTTGGGTGAATATGTGAGATCATCCCTTGCCATGGGGTGTCTCCCCTCTCAGCCAATGTAATGATAACCTTGGGAAGCTGTCATGGCTTGACACGGGCATGATAGATGCTTGTAATTTTTTGTTATTATAACATAATATACTCATAATTGTGAGTTTTGCAAAAAAACAAAAACCTGGAGTAGCCAAGGAATGGAGTGCTCACACTATGAAGTAAAAGCAATTTACTTCAAAAATACACATCATGGAAGTGGAAGGAAAAGGAGTGTAGCAGAATTGTGCTAATATCATTAATCATAGCGGAATTATATTGACAATAGAGAGCATTTCAGTAAGGAGATGCCTAATGATGAAAGAGAGTGTTTGGTTGGAGTCATCAAGAAACAACATAAGTAGTTATCTTGGCATGAAGAATAACCTTAAAGAGAGAGAGGAATTGAGATTGACAACATTTGAGGACCGGATTTACTCGGAGCCGGCGGTCTCTCTTCCAAAAGGACTTTATATTATAGATTCTCCCATGAAGATACAATCTTTGTGTTCCTCAAGACCATTTGTTGCCATGAAGATGGAAAGCAATATGGACCACAATTATGCCTCCTGCACACAATAAAACTTTGCTTGGCCTCAATCCCAAGACCTCAAACACCTTCAAAGGTGGAGAGAGCTAGCGGGGAATGAGGATGGAGAAGAAGAAGATGTAGTATTCTTATGAGAAAGAAGTATTCCTCTAACACTAGTTCACTCATAGAGCATAGCATAGCTTAGTAATAGAGAAGGAGAAGAAGATGAGAATGCTTGAAGATTGGCACTTGCTTGGATTTGCATTCCATGGTCAAGTGTTGTTTTGTTGTAGGCTTCTACACTTCTCCCACACATGAGAAGGAGACTATCACCTCGTGAGTATGCTTGTGTGAGGTGCACGAGTGAGTATTCTCATTGATTTTCCAAGAATACACTAGCTTGAAGGCTATCGGTCCATACTATGGGCTAGCTAATGAATGGATTTCTTCAAATCAAGCAAGAGGGCTAGTCTGGTGACAAGTTTCTTTTATTCCCCCTTTGAAAAGAGAAATTAACTCTTTAATTAAATGAAGCTAAATTCTTATTGGCTCTCAAGGTAGGCTAGCCAATAGGCTTTAAGCTTGCTCATGGGTTGCTTAATTCTCATGGTGCCCTTGGTAGATTGTCCAATAGGATCTAAGCTAGCTCATGTAGGACTCAATTCTTATTGGTTCTCTTTGTGGGATATCCAATGAGGTTTAAGCTTTCTTTTATAAATCTTTTTATGATTGTTCCTTCATATGAGAAATCTCAATCCTTGAGCGAGTACTTCCGAGCAAACAAGAAAGCAAGCGACCACATACAATGAGAAATACTAGATCAAGACCTCAATAGCTACTCTGTAGAGGATAGTGTAGCCGAAAGTAAATATGTTGCCTCTCAAATAGTATCAAACAAAAGAACCATACTCTTACTTTAATGTGTTCACATGCACTTTGATACATAGTCACAAACACATATGCAAAATGTGCTAGCAAGCATTAACACTAAATCCAAGAACCTCGTTAAAAAAACAAACTTCAAAAACTTGTGCTTACTCCGATAAACACTTTAGGCCACATCTCAGATCGACAATAGCCGACAACAAAATACCCTACAATGTAAAACTCTTACAACTTGAGACACTTAAAGTATTGCTATACATTTAGTCATGCTCCACCCAAGGTTTGAAAGAGCTCCATCTTGGTGAAGGGTGCTTGGAGCATGTCCTCATGGGCTTGAGAGTTCAAAACTAAAATTTGGAGAAACGCATAGTAGATATGCTTGCATGGCACATAAGGCAACCTCTTGGGATCTCTCTTTTGAAAGTCTTTGCAGGTACATCATGGAAAATTAGACAACTTCATAGAGTATGTAACTCCCTTTGCCCTTGATCCCTCTATGCCAAACTGGAAGACATGTGTTTGATTGGACACAATAATAACCTCTTTAATTTATTCAATTGTAATGAAGTTTCCCAAATCAACTCTAATTTAAAATTGTTTTGCTAGCTTTGATCTTGCCCCTTAACAATCTTTCTAGGTGTGCGTGTTGCTTATATTGCAAAACCAAACATAACCCTTCATGACCCCCCAGGGTTTGACCTAGATGTAATGTATTTGTTGTGACCCCAAAATCATGGTGCTACAACCCCATGCTTAATATCATGTGAGCCAACATGAATGAATCATCCACATATATCTGTTCAATTTTGTAGAGTCCAAAAACATGTCATCTTATGTCCTGGTTCAATTCTTCTAATCGTCCATACCAGCTTTTCAACATTTACCTTCGACCAATATTCTATTTAATCCTATGTGCAAATGCATACCCTCTCCCACCAATGGGTTCAATGATCGTAACAAACTCACGCCTATGGCTATCCTCCTCCAGTACCACACTTGCATCCACAAATATTAGCCTCTTCTTCTTCACATTTTTCTCCCCTATATTTGACCTATTCATCTCTCAACTTTGCAAATCCATTTATGCCATTGAGGAATGAATGAGATCGATCAAATTTCTAGTAGTGGAGGTAGAAGATGATTGATTCAATAATTTATGGGCAAGGTCTTGCATACCGGGGCCATTGCTTCATTCACACAATTTAGTGCTAAAAAAACTTAAGGTTTAGTGCAATCCCTCTAGTAAATTTTGAGATCTACCTCTAAATTTTAAAATTTGAGGGTGAGAAAACCTACAAATTTTTAAGAAATATAGTGTAAGGACCAGGTTGCAACCAAAGTGAGTGGGGGGATGCCACCTTCTAATTGCAGAAAAGGAGAAAAGCATGGTAATAATTTTGAATGGAAATTTTGCACCTACTAGCACTATGAAAAAAGCTAGGGAATAGGTTATATTTTCGGGAGGGCTTTCCCCTCCTTGCTTATAGGATGCACTCTTCAAATCAAAAGTTGGCACATGGTCCTCATTCAACCAATACGAATCTCCCTTAGAAAAGGAGAGAAGAGGTGTGACCTAGGATCTTAGAGCCTCGTCCCACCTAGGGGATCTGGCAATTGTACTGACTATAAGCGCTGTTAACAAGCTTTCACACACCAAAAAGCTCAGTGAGTCTAGAGCATTCAGTGCCTACAGCATGCACTGTAGGCCCTGGAAGAATTCCACATTTAGGCAATTCTTCCTCATACGTAGGTTTGTCAATTTTTTGGAAAGAAAACATTACCAAAATACCCCTTTAATTTGTGGAAATCCCAAAATATCCCTCGATTTCCAGGAATTCCTAGAATACCCCCAATATTTTGTCATGAATTCCCAAAACTCCCTTCAAATTTTCCAAAATTCCCAAAATACGTTGTGAGATTAAATTTCTCCAAATATATTTTTTTAAAGCTTTTCATAAGAAGAGTAATTGTCTATCAATACAAGATGCTTAAAGTAGAAGTTAAGTCGGTTATATAGGCTTTGGATATGAATTACTTCATTATTTTTAAACATAATTGCCTTTTTTGCCAGGTAATTTGTGACAAATTACATTCTAAGCACTCAAAAATAGATATCAATTGTAAAAAACAATTAAGATTAGAAAATCTTGAACAATCAACCAAATACATACAAGGGTATTTTGGGAAATTTTGAAATATTGTGACGTACTGTCACAGGAGGCTATATATATATATAGATAGATAGATAGAGAGAGAGAGAGAGAGAGAGAGAGAGAGAGAGAGAGAGAGAGAGAGAGAGAGAGAGAGAGAGAGAGATGTTCTCCAAAACTAGCTTGTCTCTTAGAGAGTTAGCAACCTCTTTTATAGAGAGGAGAGAGTTGGTTACATATGCCAAGAACCTACTAGTGTCCTCCGACCAGACTAGGTATTTGGACACACATATGAGACCCACACACCAAACCTCCCTCCTTAGGGGACGAAAGATGCATATCTTTTTTACTGAGAGACTGGACTGATCTAAGGACACAAATTTGACTCGAGGACTGTCACTTCCAATGCCTCATCTGGGGGGGGGGGGAAGGACTTACAATTTGAGCTGACACGACTTGGACTTGGACTCAATTTGATTGGACTAAAAAACATCTCAATATAGGCAATGCACTAGGTCACTATCCCAATGCAAATGGCTATATGAGGAACGGCTCAACTACGTCTAACGACAAAGACGCGACTCGATACACAACTTCATTCCCTATAAGAGTTTGGTGTGAGTGTGTTTTGCTTATTGAAAACCAACTACATGCTTGACAAAACAAACTCACCAACTACAAATAACAGATAATAGTCATGTGCACTGATCTGACTCACAAATAATAGATGATCTGACTGCACAAATAGTAGACGATGGCTACACAAGAATTGAACCAAGAGCAAGGACAAAAGAGTTTCTCGCGATGCAAAGAGCTTGAGAATTGTAGCAATCGAGCCAAATTATGAGAGCTTGACCTCCAGCCATGCGTTAGTGGCTCCAAAATCTCCCTGCACCAAGGACCACGTGTCGGCGCGCGATCACAAGTCCAATGTAAGACGGGCACTTCACATTTCTTGTTTCATGGGTAATTAGGGGTATTTTCTTGATTATACTAGGGGCAACAATGGCCGGGTAGTGTGCACCTGCTAGTGTCTAGCTCGTTGCGGAGCTAATTTAGTGCAAAGAGTTTTAAAGCTTGTCCTTGCAGTCCTTGCAACAGGAAATGAGCTGCGACGCTTCGACCATCCTTGCAGTGTTTGACGCTAGCTGATGGCCTGTCCTTGTTGCAGAGTTATTAGGTGGAGAGCATGTTTGACGTCGGCTTGCTAAACTGCTCTCGTTGCAGAGTTATTAGGTGGAGAGCACAAGACGAACTGAATAGCTTTCACATGGAAGCATAAAAGAGCATGTGCAAAGAGAGATGAAGGCGACAGGGTTGAGAGGGTGGAGATCTAAGCTAGATTTTCTAAAATTTTCTTTTGAGAAAATCTAGTAAAGGAATTTTGTATGTATGGAAAATTGATTTTTCCCGAACAGTGGTGTGTATACAGTGTAGAGAGAGAAACGGGAGAGAGAGAGAGAGGGGTATGGAGGTTACTGGAGTTTTTTAATAAAGACCCATCATGGAAAACAAGTTGAAAACATGCATGGGTCTCTGTTTGTGTGTTTATGGAGAGAGAGATGATGCATCAGAGCCAGCTATTGACGGTGCATCCTCGTCAAGGTTGTGCACACGATTTCAACTAGTTCATCTACAGGTAGAGGTTCGCATCCAAGCACAGGGCAGACACAAATTTGCCTCAAAAATTTGGACTTGGTTGAACATAAGACGTTGGCAAGAGCGTGCAAGTGGGCATCATAAGCGACTTAAAATAGCTCTTAACTTAAAGAGAGAAACACCTTGAGGACATCATGGGTAGGATTGATTCCAATTGGAGGGGTGTTTTGAGGCTTCAAAAGTGGTAAGGACAAGTGGTTTACATAAGTTTTCCATCTTCAACATTTTCTTGATAAGCACTACAGCATTTAGAAGGGGCAAGACCATCATGATGCCAAATAAAGCAGCAAGAATGTCCGCGGAGGCACAGGGCCTACCTCACAAGGCACATGTTCCATGATCAGGACAAGTTTGAAGCCATTGGTGTAGTAAAATGGTGCACCCACATAAGGAATGTTGCTTAGTTGGTTAGCAATAGAAGAAGTGGCAATTGATGCTTCATGTGCATTCACATTCCTCCGTGTCATTTGAAATATATGTGAACCTTTTCCTGAGCAACACGAGAAACAGGAGCATCCGCAAGGCAAAGGGTAAAGGCTTGAGCAAGAAGAATGAAGCCTTCTTGGGTGTCTGGATAGGGGGCAGCCACATCATCATTGAAGGGAGTATCACAAGGGGCTTGCAGGGCTTTGCAAATTCTTTTTTCATCTACACACGTGACTCCTTATAGTTTGTAGGGGCCTGATATAGTGAGAGAGGGACATTCGCCAGGGCTTGCAAGAAGTTTCTTGCTAATGTAGGTTTCTTCTTGTTTAATTCCATCACAACCTACTCCATGGTAACGAGACAATAGGGGTGCTACCCGACAAATGATACCATGTGAAAGTGAAAGGACGGGCGGCCTCTCACTACACAAACACATAGAAGAAGCATTAGGTTTTCGTACACGCATACAGAGAGATATCAAATAGAGAGAGAGAGAGAGAGAGAGAGAGAGAGAGAGAGAGAGAGAGAGAGATGCTTAAAGTTAGCGGGTATATGGGTTTGTATTGATTGATTTCGGTTACTTAGGGGTGCTTTAAATAGAATGCGAGAAGGTGTGATTTGAAGGGGAGCTCATTCCTCTTGGTATCACGAGACATGAGGATGGATTAATTTATTTATTTATTCCAACACGAGAGGGGCGGACAACCCCGTATCAATGATAGGCAACCACAACATGCAAATGATGATGCAAGGGAGTAAACCATCCTCAAGGTCTGTCAGCTCCATTCATCATCATCCTCTCTCTTGTTAGTATTGTCATCAATATCCTCTCTCTACTAAGCCTTCAACTCACGATTCTCAGTTATGAGAATCAAGTTATTGAGTATTTCTAAAATTGCATGAGTTGCAACCCACTGTGGTATTTACTATGGATAATTACTTCATATTACGCGTGATTTGTAGAATTACTCCAAATCACATGCCCAAAGAATTACTTTTAATCACATCACCCTATGATATACCAAAGTGTGGACAACTCTAGGATAAATTACCTCCGGCTTGCATAAGGTGTCTACATCTCCTCCCTAAATGAAAGAAAATAAAGACACATGATGGACACACTTATTAATTCTTCCGGTTTATAGGTAAAATTGGAAGCATTTGATGGTATTTATACTAAAAATTTAAAAATTTATTGGTTTTCTTCAAGACAAGCTCCAAGCTAGATACTGTTTTCCTCATGTTTGTGCAAGGGGCTAAAGATAGCTCCTAGCCCTCCTTTTTTGTCAAAATTTCTCTTGTTGGTGCATGATGAGTTGCAGGTACCTTTTACATAGGTTTCATTGACATGTTTTCCGCTTGCTATACCATAATTTGATTGTATTTTGCTTCATTATAATAATAACTCCTTGCATAGTTATTGCTAGGAAGAGATTTTCTTTCATCTAACTTGTAGAGACTCTAATGCATTATATCTTTGCATAATTCTTGATGCATGGCTATTTGTGGGGACTGCATTGCTATAATGGTTGACTTTACAATGGGTGTGCACGGTCATTTGGCTTGGATCCCCATTAATGAGAAAATGATTCAAGCACTTTTTTATAGATCTTTGTGCATTCACGGTGGCATAGGACCATTTTATGGGTTAATAACCTTATCTTTTTAAGTTTTCTCTTTATTACATACCACTTGACTTCCACTATTGTGCCTCTGGGACCTTTGCATATATGTTCAATATATTATCCAACTTGCATGCGCAACCTTGGGAAACGTTTGATGGCTCTTATTCATACCCTCTCTACAAAGCTTGAATCGATTACATGTTCAAGACATGGAATAAAATGTAAGCAGAACATTCATAGCATATATAGCACAACATGGGTAGATGCCATTTAGATATTCGCTCGGGTTTTAGTTCGCTCAAGAAATCTCGCTTGGGCTATGGTAAGACTCCTTCATATTGGCAACCCAATAGGCTTCAGGTTTAATTGTCGGCAACATAGCTAGGAGCCTAACATGTGTCATTTATGCCTCAAGTGAAAAGGTGAGCTCCATAGTGTGTGTGTGTGTGTGTGTGTGTGTGTGTGTGTGTGTGTGTGTGTGTGTGTGTGTGTGTGCACGCGCGCGTGTGTGTGTGTGTGTGTGTGTTATCTCTCATATCCCTACACTTAGGGATCATCCAATGCAAGTGGGGGTGCCACTTGACCCACTTGGGGTCCATTGCAACCTTAGTATTAAAAGGTCTAAAATACCTAGTGGGGCAATAGTCTTTTCCATTGATCCTAAACGTAAACGACTTTAACACTACCCTTTGGAGGATTTGATTAAGATTACCCTAAGGTCATTTCAAGATTCATTAGGTTCACATTGCTCTTTGGTAGACTTTCTCTCTCCTTGGCCCCTTATTGAGATAAGTCTAGCAGCACACATATTAATATGCTAACTCTTGGTCTCTGAATCTTCCCATTTTAAATGGTCAATTTAAGATGAGAAAATCATTTGTGAAAGTCATATATTAAATTTTATGACATTACCTCTCCCATGAAGTCATAGTCGTCCGCGACTATGAGGTAGGCAAGATAAAGCATAGTCATTAGTTCATGGTTTCCTAGT
The DNA here is from genome assembly GCF_014529385.1 of Adiantum capillus-veneris. Classification (NCBI taxonomy): domain Eukaryota; kingdom Viridiplantae; phylum Streptophyta; class Polypodiopsida; order Polypodiales; family Pteridaceae; genus Adiantum; species Adiantum capillus-veneris. Next base: position 150,797,458 of record NC_140940.1, read on the forward strand.
GGAAAGAGGATCACTTTTTACCCATTGACATCTTTCCAAAATAGATGACTAGTCCATTTGTTCCTTGGGAGACTTAGGTTAAGCAATCATGTCTACTCTATAGTCCATATCAATCCTCCGAAGTAGATTGGCAAGTTCTACTTGGTGCTTGGGAGACATAGTCGCCACAAACATGATCGTAAGTATGCATACCTTAAAATTTGTGCACAATAAGAGAAAGAGATTCCTATAAGACAAAAAATTTGTACAATATATATATTTTTATGTGCTTACTCAAGTGAGTCATTGTAAGCCTTAACAAGGTGTGTGTTATCCTTAAGTTGGATTCCTTGAATCCATCTAGTATCTTCAAAAGGATAAGTTTTTAATTTAATAAGATACCATCGGATAATCTTACCATCTCACAAGACCTTGTCTTCATGTTGTAGGATAGACCCGTGTTGGAGTACCTCTTCTCGACCTTCAAATTTTGGAGGATCTTCAATGACAGCTTCTTGAGGTGGCTCTCCTTTGTAAGGCTTAAGTAAGGTCACATGGAAGGCATTGTGTATGAGCTAATGACTAGGAAAATTCAATTGATAAGCCATCTCATTGATTGATTTAAGCATTTTAAAAGGACCATAGTATCTTTTTGCTAGTTTAGCATAATACTTTTGGTGCCCCATAGAATTCTTGCCAAGGTATGCCTTAGACAAGTTTTAGGAAACTTTAGCAAGGCCCAATCATCTTGCTTGAAGGTCGAGGCTCTTCTGTGCTTATTAGCAATAGCCTTTTGCTTTTTTTAAAAGATAAATATAGATCTTTAATCTTTTGAAAAGATTCTTTTAAGTCTCGACCATATTCACCACTAGCAAAGATCTTCCCATGTACTTTGAGTAGCAAAGGGCTTTTGGATCTTCCCTCAATGACCTCAAATGATGCTTTTCTCGCAGAAGTATGTACATTGTTATTGTATGCATACTCTACAAGAGGTAGGTACTTCTCCCATTGAGAACATTGATCTACTTCAGTAACATAGGCTTTTAGTAGATCAAGAACCATGGAGTTAGCTATTTCACATTGGCCATCCGTATGTGGGTGATAGACCAAAGAGAAATTTAATCTAGTACCTAGATTTTCAAAGAGGCCCTTCCAAAAATTATTGGTTATTCAAGGATGTCTATCTAACACAATGGATGGCAAGCCATGATACTTGAAAATTTGTGATATGAAGAGGGTTGCCATTTGATGTGCCTTAATAGTCTTTTTGACAGTTATGAAATGAGCTTGTTTGCTTAACCTGTCAACTATAGTCCATATTTCCGTAATCCATGGATAGACTTGGAAAATCCAAAGATAAAATCCATGTTTATGCTCTCCCATGGTGAATCGGGGATTGGCAATGGCTGGGGTAATCCAGGTTGCTTCCCTTTATCATATTTTGTCTTTTGACATATCACATACTTGGAAACTTAGTCTTGATTGAATCCCTCTATGCCCCACAAAAGGAGGAGCACGAGATTCATACATTACTTTCTCATGAAGTGAGTGAGTAACACATAGTCTATTGTTGTAGAGAAGATAACCATCTTGCAAGGTAAATGGTTCTTATTTCTTCCCTAATGCAAGGGTAAAAATTGTATCTTTAAAACAATAGCATACTCATCTATCATAGAAGATAGATCATTGTGAGTTGCTATTATTACAGTATTTACCATTGGCCGTCGTTAAAGTGCATTGACCACTTGGTTATGCTTGCCTACAATGTGAGCAATTTGAAAATTGAATTGCAAAAGAAAATTTTCCCACCTCATTTCTTTTTCAAAAATCTTGGTTTGAGTCACGAAGTATTTGAGGCTTTGATGATCCATACATAGAATAAATGGAGTCCTTAGGAAATAATGCTTCCATGTTTCTAGGGCATGTAGGACAGCTAGTAGTTCTTTTTCATAAATGCTCAATGTTCTCTAATCAAAATTCAATCTCCTATTCTCATATGCCTTCATGAAGCAAAACTGCTCCAAGGAAATTACCACATGCATTGTATTGGACCTCAAAGGGATTTGTGAGATTTGACAAAGTAAGCACAGGTTGAGACATAAGATTTTGTTTGCGTATCTCAAAAGCTTTTTTCTCCTTTCCAGTCCATGCATACTTGACGTTCTTTTTTGTTAGATCATGTAATGGACTGGTTATTAAAGAGAATTTTTCCATAAAGCATCTATAGTATGCACACATACCAATAAAGCTTTGTAAATGCATGTAAATTCCTTGGTTTAGGCCATACTTTAATTACTTTCAACTTTGTGGGATCCATACAGATATCAAATTGAGATATAATATGACCTAGGTATTGAGTTTCTTGCAAGAGAGATTCACTTTTCTTTTGATTAATAAAAAGCTTATTATTTCTCAAAGCTTGGAAAGTTACATGGAGGTGTTTCTTGTGCTCCTCAAGAGATTTGGAGTAGATGAAAATATCGTCAAATAATACTCCAGTGAAGTTGCGATATGGTTTGAGATATTTTCTCTATCATGCAATTGAAAGTGGCTGGAGCATCGGTCAAGCCAAAAGGTATGACAAGATATTCATAAAGACCAAATGTAGTACGGAAAGTGGTCTTTAAAATATCTTCATTGACAATCCTTATTTGATGATAGCCACTTTTAAGGTCAATCCTACTAAAGTAGGTAGACCCTTTCAACTTATCAAATGGATCTTCTACCCAAGGCATGAGGAATCTATTCTTAATTGTGATTCTATTTAGGGCTCTATAGTCTACGCACATGCAATAGGTGCCATCTTTCTTTTGCACTAATAGAACCAACGAGAAAAATGGGGATGAAGTAGGCCTTACCATCCCTTTTTCTACCATTTTTTTCACTTGCCTCATAATCTTCTCTTGTTGAGCTTGAGAGACTCTATAAGGAGGCTTATTGGGAGGTCAACTTCTTGGTAGTAGCTCTATGACATGGTCGTCATCCCCTCGTTTTGGAGGTAACTCTCCAAGGATGTCATCAATGAAGACATCTTGAAATTGGTTTATGAAATTAGATAACTCTAATTATTCTTTATTTCCATCATTGTTATTTAGTAAATCAATAGCATCATTAATAGATTCTCTGATAAAAATCATGTACATGGAAACCGAACGTTTCATCAACTTGTCAAAAGCTTATGTATGTACAAGGGATATGGTGTTACATTTCTCACTTGTGTCTATATACATATCTCTCTCTCTCTCTCTATACTTAAAGTAGATTTTTCTCTCAGGAAACTTCATAGAGGCAGTTGTGCGATTAAACCATGGTGTTCCTAGATGGCGAGTACCATGGGTTGGTTGTTGTTGGTGCTTTGTTGCACTTTAGGTACACACTTTAGGTTGGTGTGTGAGACTTGGAAGTTGGTTGAGGGAGTAATGGTTTTAGTTTGCATTTCCATTTTGATGTTTTGATTGTCATTGACTTTCCCAATTGATATTTGGGAATCCATTTGTACTTTGGTGAGACTGTTGAAGCATGGAGTGGCTGTTTAATGTCTTGCCACCATTGTGGCTGATGATTAGATGTTTTGGCAATTTGAAAGCTGGATTCCATCAAGTTGTAGGATTGATGGGAAAGAAGTGTTTTGGGTATCGAGATCTATTGTGTCTTTGTTGCCATGATTGACATTTTGACCCAAATCTACTTTACCGTTCTTCCACGAGTGCTTGTCAATTGTCGCTGTTGAAGACCTAGTCGTGGTTCTCCCATCACCGATTCTTTGGATTGAGGTTGTACATTCCAAATATGATATGTTTGTGCCAAGGGAATAACATAAGTTATACCCTTGAGGCTGTACTTCAAAGTGTTGTCCTACCACTGGAAAATCGCTTTGTAAGTGCACATCCATGAAACTCCCAAGATGATTTTTTCATTATGGTTTGTATCAGCCATAATATGAAATTGATGTGGGCAATGGTTACCGTCAATGTTAATTGAGACATTTTCCTATCCCAAACTAACCATTGTTCTATCATGCCATTGGCTAGCTAGACCTTGATTTGGACATCCATTATGCCAAGCCAACTTTGCTCGATGTAAATTGCTGCAATAGGAGGAGAAGGTGCTGCAACCAAATGTTTTTCCTTTTACTTCAAAATCCACAATCGAGCTTCCTCCTATGCTTGTTCTTTAATTGCTTGAGCCAACTTTGCTCGATGTAAATTGCTGCAATAGGAGGAGAAGGTGCTGCAACCAAATGTTTTTCCTTCTACTTCAAAATCCACAATCGAGCTTCCTCCTATGCTTGTTCTTTAATTGCTTGAGACTTTTGCTTTTGTTCCTTTTCTTCGTGTATCTTCTCCAACATCTCTGCAGTGAGAGGTTGATGATACTTCTTTAGTCTGCATCCATTATTCCAGTTAGACATGACCTCTCCCTCCAATGTTACAAGTTAGAATGCACTACTTGGTGATATGTCATTGATCTCAAATGGGCCATTACCCCACTTTTTGAGTTTCTTGAAGTGTTGTTTTAAGGTGAATACTAAGACATAGCCACCCTTTTGAAACTCTTTGTTTATCACGTGTTGGTCATGAAATTCTTTCGTCTGTCTTTTTTGTGCATAGATGGAGGCAACCTATTTGAGTCTCAATTCGTCCAATTGGATTAGTTGGTTCAGTTTTTTAGAAAACTTATGTCCTATCCATCCTAATTCTTGTGCAACGCATGTGTAGGAATCAAGAATTACACATGTAGTATAGCATTTATCCCAAACACCAAATTGAAAGGTGTTGTGTTATGTGGAATTTTGTATGCTACCCATTATGCCCATAAAGCTGAGTGTATTTTTTGATCACAATCTGTTCTTGATTCGCTGACAAATTTTGTGAGCACCATGCATATAATTTTTTTTGTGCTCTCGGCTTGTTCGTTTGCTTGAGGGTGGTAGGGTGCTAATTTCTAATGTAGCACCATAAACCCTTGCAATAGATACTCAATAATCTCATTGAGGAAATGAGTTCCGTGATTGCTCACTATCTCAATCGGAACCCTATATCTCGTGAAGATGTTCTCATACGAGAACTGCGTTGTTGTTCTGGCATCATTTTTTTGTGTTTCCTTTGCGTCTACCCATTCGGTCAAATAATATGTGGCCACTATGATGTATTGGGGAGATAGGTCCAGCAAAGTTAGTATGCTAGTGGGGACATAGGTCCAACAAAGTGTATTTGTCATTTGGCAAAGACCCTTGCTCCCACCATTGGTCGCAACGGCATCTCATCACATTGCATCAGTACTTTTTCTCGTTGGCAAGCATCACATTGTTTAACATAGTGCTTTGCATCCATGAATAGAGTAGGCCACCAAATTCCTACAAGGAGTAAAGCTTTTGCGGTTTTGTTGGCCAAGTGACCCCCTATTACTATCTGGCATGTGCTTGCTCAGGTATCATTATGTACTCATGCTCAAGGACACAGATTCTCAAATTTTCATCTATCCCTCTTTGATACAAGTTATTTTCAACAAAAAAAATCTCAGCTTCTTGCTAGATTGAGTGTAGTCTGGCTCGGCTCAAGTTTGTTGGCAAAACTCCTTGCTCAATATAATCCACAACGTACTTTCCCCACCTGGGTGCTTTGCTATCCAAAATATTGTAGCATGTTTGATTGGCTTTTGGATTGCACAAGTATCACATGAACTAACATAGCCATGGGTGGTTTTTTATTTAAGGATAATAAACCCCAAGTCTTATCAGTCTTTGGTATGTCTGCATTCTTGCATTATGAAACCCCGTTGTTTGTATGTAAGCTTGTTTAGGTGCAATTCTCTCTCATATGGCTCTATGCATATCCTAAGTATTATGTTGTTTCCATGCTTAAATAGTCACTCCGGCTATTAGCACTATTGAGCAAGATTTCTCAATGATTGATGGCTATCATTCAATCTATAGAGAACCAATGGTGAGAAATTATATCACATGTTTGCTCCACCTCCATAGCATCTGGATGTTGAAAGATTTGAATCATGCATATCATCATCAACCCTCAAAGGTGAATCCATGTATATCAATCACGATAAATGGTTTTACCTCTGATGAGTAGTCCCTTTCATGACCACTACAATGAAATCAAACTCTAGCAATATTATGAACCATCAAACGATGAGATCGATATTGCATAATTTGTTCAGTAAATACAATAGTGTCTAATGATCTACAAAGAATATGAATTTATTTGCAAGAAGGTAATGTCTAAACTTTTTGACTGAATAGATTATTACCTTTTGTTTTTTGGCAAGCATCACATAGTGCTCTACATCCATGACAAGAGCAGGCCACTAGACTCTTGCAAAATCGCTTTTGCAATTTTGTCGACCAAGTGATGTACCTCATTCTAGTGAAAAGGCCGTTTTGTGTTGATCCTTTGGCTTAATACCAAGCTGGTTATAGCCCAAAAGACATCAAGAAAGTTGTAAGCTTCCTTGCTCGCGAATCTCTCAATCACATGATTGTGATGGGTAAGGGATAGTTATCTGTGATCATGGTAGCATTTACTTGTTTAAGATTTATGCATAATTATAATTTACCATTACTTTTGGGCACTACCACGATTGGCGACACCCATTTTGTGTGCTCTATCTCATAGATAAACTCCACCTCCTTAAGTTTGTTTATCTCTTCTTTGATATTCTTTGCTGCAAATGTTTCATTATAAGTATATGGACATTGTCTGTGCAGTTTTTAATGGGTATCGTATATAGACATAGGCTTGAATCTGCTCCCTTAAGATCCTTGTATGACCAAGCAAACACATCTCTATATTACTTGAGAGTAGCTATCAAAAGCTGCTCTGCCTCTTTTGTGAGATTTGTGGCTATGTAAGTCAGTCTCAATTCTTATCCTAGTTTAGCAAGATCAATCCTCTTTGCATTTTTAGGCCCATCATACTATGTTTCTGGTTCTTTAGGTTCTTACATTGGTTGCTCCACCATAGTATGTTGGTCCTAAATTGTGTACACTTTGTGATAGGAGATTGTTAAGTGTGGAGCCTGATTTACCCCTTGTAACTTTTAGTCTTAAAAATTCACATTTGTAAGGCCCCCATTATGAGGAGAAGCCATCATTCGTAAGAAAAATCTCTTGCTAAAAAACAAAAAATTCATGTCCAGTCTTGATCTTTGCCGGAATATTATGGCCGGACGGCAATCGAAAAATGGTCGGTCAGCTGGCCGGTACCCGAAAGTCACTGGTTGGTTGGACAATGGTCGGTGGGTGGAAGTCTTTGGCCTGGTTGCCAAACTCAATGGTAAGTGGCCAATTTCTAGGCAAACTAATCTTCTCTTTGGCGTCCATACATGGATGTATTGAAGAGTCCACTACACAAGGGTTGCTACAAAAAGCTGCCTCTCATGAGAGAGGGCAGCCCTTTGGCCTATAAAAGAAGGCCTCTTCTACACACAAAAGGCATTGTGAAGTATGAAACGCGGTGTATGTGAGGTGGTGAGAGTGAAGCAAGATGGGAGCTCCATTAAGGGTATAATTGTTGGAATTAGGATTGCAGAGAAATGCACACAGCTTGGAGAAGATGAAGGAAGCTCAAGGCACACAATAGAGAGTGTGTTACTTAGTGTGAAATGGAAAGATAGATAGCCCTAGAGTGATGGGCGTATATACAATGCACGGGGTAAAAAACCTCCTAAAGAGGGAAAAGATGCCCCGGTGGTCCTAGTGTGTTCACACACATCACTACCACATGTATATGGTAACAAATCCTCCGTGGAGTGATGCGGTGAACGAGAGCTGGCACATGAGGAAAGGGAAGTTCCATGCCCTGAGGACATGATCAGTCCACAAAGAGGAGTAAGCCCAAAGCTTTGCGGAAAGCTTCAAGCTTCTCACGAGACAATGCCTTTGTGAAAAGATCTGCAAGGTTGTCCTGTGTTGGCACATAAGCCAAGATGATCTCTCCTGCTGAGAGCCTCTCCCTGACATAGTGGTAATGCACCTCAATGTGCTTTGTGCGAGCATGAAAATTTGGGTTCCTTGCAAATGCCAATGCACTCTGATTGTCAGTGTAGATAGTGTTGGCAGTGTCTTGTCCAACACCCAAATCAGCCATAAGGCGTCTGAGCCATACACAGTCAACCGTAGCTGTGAAGACTGCCCTGTACTCAGCCTCACAACTCAAAGTGGCCACAGTAGGTTTCTTCTTGTTCAACCATGATATACATGAATTGCCAAGCATGAAACAAAAACCACTTGTGGACACTCGCGTGTCAAAACAACCAGCCCAATCTGAGTCCAAAAAAGCATGTAAGTCTGGAGGCAATGTACCCCCCTTGGGATAAAACAAGCCAAGGTGTAAAGTGCCACTAAGGTAGCGGAAAATCCTCTTGACAGCCTACCAATGCTTAGACCCTGGGCAATGCATGAATCTACTGACCTGTGAGACTGCAAACTGAATATCTGGCCTCATGTTGCATGCATAAATGAGGCAGCCAACAGTAGTTTGGTAAAGAGTGACATCAGCAGGATCGCCAGCATCATGTAGACTCAACTTCAAACCTGTTTCCATGGGAGTGGCAATAGGTTTGCAATCCTCAAGTCCAAACTTACATAGCAATGTCTCTATGTAACTTTTCTAACACAAGGCAATACCACCATCACATTGCTTAAACTGTATACCCAAGTAATGATGCAACAGCTCCAAATCTTTCATCTTGAAAGTAGCATTTAAATCAGACTTAAATTCAGCAATATGTCTCTCATTTGGTCTAGTGATCAGCAAATCGTCGACATAAAGAACCACAATGAGAAGTACATCACCCTCACGCTTTACATACAATGTGCTTTCTGTTGGACTGTTACGAAAGCCTTGTTTAACCAAATGAGTGTCAGCTTTCTCATACAAAGCACGAGGAGATTGCTTCAACCCATACAAAGCCTTCTTACATCTGCACACTTTGTCCTCTTGTCCTTTTATGACAAAACTGTGAGGTTGTGTTACATAAACTTCCTCAAATATGTCACCATTCAAGAAAGAAGTAACAATGTCTAATTGATGTACATCCCAACCAAAATGACCTGCCAATGCACATAGAAAACGCACAGTAGTCATACGACAAGTGGGAGAAAAAGTCTCTTCATAATCTATGCCTTTTTGCTGTGCATAACCCTTTGCAACAAGTCGAGCCTTATGGCGATCCATCTCATCATCCGGCTTGCGTTTCAACTTGTAAACCCACTTAGTACCAATGGCCTTTTTTCTAGGAGGCAAATCACATAAAGTCCATGTGTCATTTTCTATAAGTGCATCACATTCTGATTGCATGGCAGCCATCCAATTTTCTGAATTCTGTGCTTCATCAAAAGACAGAGGCTCCTCAACATCATGTAAGCTAGACACAGCCAAAGCATAACAATCTGATGCATAAGATGCATGGCAAGAGCTTGAATGATTACGGCTAGACAAAGGTGCAACCAATTTACTGTCACACAAAGTGTGCACCAGCCATTTTGGCATACCTCTAGCCTGCTCATTTTCAGCCCTTTCCTCATCAAGTACATCATGTACATCTGCATCAGTAATAGGCTGATTTGTAACATCTTCAAAAACCCCCATAGGCTGTACGTTTGCCTCATTGGAACTTACATTCGTATTTCCACCACCAAAAAGAGGCAACAAAGTGTCATAAATTTCTTGTGAGCTTACATTAATGTCTCTAGTACATGACAGCAAGGGCTGAACAGAATCTTCCACAAACACTACATCCCGTGAAACCAGAATACGCTTTGTTTGCGGATGATATAACGTGTAACCTTTGCTTTCAGCACTATAACCAACAAAAATACATTTGAAAGCCTTATCATTTAATTTTCTGCGCTGTGTTTGTGGCACCAAAGCATATGCCAAACAGCCAAAAACACGCATGTGCTCAATAGAAGGCTTTCTATCATGCCATGCTTCATATGGAGTAATAGACTCCAAAGCTTTCGTAGGACACCTGTTTAGTACATAAGTGGCACACATGATGGCCTCAAGCCAAAAAGAATGCGGCAAAGCTTGACTTTTGACCATACATCGTGCCATTTTCGTCAGTGACCTGTTTTTCCTCTCAGCAACACCATTTTGCTGAGGTGTATAAGACACTGTACATTGGTGTTTTATCCCAGAACTAGCCAGAAATGCATTAAATTCATGAGACATATACCCCCCCCCCCTCGATCGAAACGGAGGGTGCCCATAGTACATTTCGAGACCTTTTCAGCCATAGCCAGAAATTGTTTGAAGCACATAAAAACTTCAGACTTCGCTTTAAGCGGGAATACCCATGCATGCCTGGAGTAATCATCAATGAAAGTCATGAAGTACAGGTAATTGCCCAAGGATGGAGTTTGCATGGGCCCACAAACATCACTATGCACAAGCTGCAACCTGCATGTGGCCCGAACTGAACCATCCTTTGGAAACTTAGAACGATGCATCTTACCCAAAATACAACCTTCACAAACATGTTTGACAGGTGCTTCAAGAGGCGGCAAAGAAGCAACCATATTAGATTTCTGCAAACGCAGCAAACTTGCAAAATTTAGATGACCAAAACGTGCATGCCAAAGTTTTGCATTTGAAATATCCCTTGAATTTGCAACAGCATTTGAAAAATTTTGTCCACACTTGTCATACAAAGTGAGCTTATGCAGCCCACGGCACAAAAGGCCAGATGCAACAATTTCATCACCAAAACTGAGATCATGAACTGTACATTTGTCATCCACAAATTTGACTACAAGTCCAAGTCTAGCAAGTGCGGATACAGACAAGAGATTATTCTTCATTCCAGGTACATAAAGTGCATCAACACGTGTGAAGGAACTGCCATTTGCAGCAGTAGAAAGCACAATCTTTTCAACTCCCTGAACCGGATAGGAGGCATTGTTGGCACAAGTGACTGAATTCCCATGAGGGACAGACTCGAGAGAGGTAAACAATTCATGATGTGAGGTAATCTGCTTTGTAGCACCACTGTCGAAATACCACACATGTGAATCTGCAGCAACTGACAAGCATGCATCATGGACAGTAGGATTGTAAGTGCACTCTACGCTAAAAGCCCATTCTACATCAACATCAGCATCACAGTCTCCTTTCACAGAAGACTCAACAATGGCTGCATTTGTAGTGGAACCAGCATTTGCAGTGGAACCACCTCTTTCTTCTTAGCCTCTTTGGCCTTCAACTTAGGACACGACTTGATCAAGTGATCATTAGCTTTACAATAATGGCAACGCATCTTCTTTTTTCCCTTATCACCAGAATTGCCAGACGAACTGCTGCCGGCAAAAGCATTAGGAACAGAAGTTTTGCCACTCGCAGCAGAACCATAAGAAGTGGCTGCATTGCTGTTACCACCCTTTCTTTGAGAAGCAATAAAAGCCTGTTCAACTACACGCTGTCTAGTCCTGTTTTTTCTGGAAAGTGACTCTTGTAATAGCAATGTGCATAATGCATCAAACTTGACAACTTCTGGATTTCCTTGGGTCATAAGTCTCCAAGTACTAGCAAAAGTCTGGTAAGAATCTGGTAAGTCATCAAGAACAGTGTGCACTAGCGAACTGTCTGAAATGACCACTTGCAGAAATGAGTTGCTCATTGATATCCTTGACACTACCAAGGAAAGTGTCCATGTCATCTTCCTCATGCATAATCTTTGACTCCAGCTCTTTACGCAGCAAAGCAATTTTAGCCTCATTGCGACTTGCATAAAGACCAACCAAAATATCCCAAGCCTGTTTTGCAGATTTTGTTGAACGGATGTGAGGAACAATGGTGCGCTTCACAGACAATGCAATCAATGCATGGGCCTGTGCATCCTTTACATCCCGACGAGCTTGTTCTGCCGTAGGCAAAACAACTCTAACAACAACAATCCTTGCAGCAAGACCTGCAACATCCTCAACATTGCCTACATCCTCAGAACCAGGACGTACATCAGTGCCCTGCACAATGTTCCAGATGCCCTTTGACACAAGAGCATGTTGCATCATATAAGCCCACATAGGGTAGTTGTCCCCATCCAACCTGTCCTCAGCAGCAAACATCTTGAACACATCTGTGTTGTTGTTGTCAACCATGGTATATGTTGCACCTGATGTGAAAATTGCCCAAAAATAGGAGAAATGGAGCGGGAACAACACGTGCTATATAGCACAAACCGTAGAAGACTATAAGGCACCTCTTATGCAAAAAATGACACTGACAAAAATTCTGCATAAAATGACGAAATAGCCTGTGTAGTATTGCCTGTAGTGGAAACGGAGGCCGAAATGAGCCCAAATCAAAAATCTGAGCAGACCGAGCTCTACGAGCATACCCAAAATATTTTTCAACCTGTGAACGCTCGCCAAAGCTCACTGAAATCGGAGAAAGTGAGCAGGCATGTACTCGAGCAGCTGGCGACTAAGCCCGGGAGGACGCAACCTGCTCTGATACCACTTGTTGGAATTAGGGTTGCAGAGAAACGCACACAGCTTGGAGAAGATGAAGGAAGCTCAAGACACACAACAAAGTGTGTTACTTAGTGTGCAATGGAAAGATAGATAGCCCTAGAGTGATGGGCGTATATACAATGCACGGGGGAAAAAACCTCCTAAAGAGGGAAAAAATGCCCCGGTGGTCCTAGTGTGTTCACACACATCACTACCACATGTATATGGTAACAATAATCCCTTTGTAACCTACTTTTAGTGTGAAGTACTAAAGCCATTAAGTGGATGCTTTCCCGTGGACGTAGCCCACATTGGGTGAACCATATATATTGTGTTCTCTCTCTCTCTCTCTCTCTCTCTCTCTCTCTCTCTCTCTCTCTCTCTCTCTCTCTCTCTCTACTCTATAATCTCTCATGTGTAAAAATTATCTCTCTCCATTAAGTAAACTACTCTAATACCTACTTAGCTATGTTTTATTTCCTAAATGGTATCATAGCAAGGTTTACTTGTAGCTAAAGTATCTCAAGGAAAGGATTCCTTGCATTGAGTGGGAGTAATGGCGTAGGAAGGTAAGCTCAAGGTTGAGAAGTTCAATGGCAAAAACTACCAAAACTGGAAGATACAAATTAAAAACTATCTCTACTAGAAGGACCTTAAATTTCCACTAGGCTGTCTTGCAAAGAAGCTCGCAACAATGGCAAATGAAGCATGGATTGTCCTTGACCAAAAGACAATAGGAACAATCCGGCTAAGCTTGGCATCAATGGTGGCCTCCAATGTTTTAGATATGAAGACCACGGAGGACTTGATGAAGTCACTTGACCGTCTCTACAAGAAACCATCGGCATCCAATAAGGTATTTCTCTTGAAGTGCTTGTTCGATCTAAAAATGGTAGAGAGTGGTTCAGTTGCAAAATTCCTAAGCAAATTTAACAACAACATAAGTCAACTTCAATCCGTGAAGGTCAACTTCGACCGATGAAGTGCAAGCCCTCCTTATACTATCATCTCTACAGGATAGTTGGGATAGCCTTGTGATGGTTGTAAGTAACTCTATCTCTGGAACAAATACTCTTGAGTTTTATGATGTTGTGGGTGTTCTCCTTAGCGAGGAAATTCAAAGGAGAAGCACAGGTGAATCATCATGTGCTGCACTGTCAGTGGAAACAAGAGGAAGGTCTAAGGAGAGGTTCAAAAATCAAAAGGGTAGTGATTGTTCAAAGCAGAGCAAGTCAAGCACAAAGTCGGTTCTTGAATGTTGGAACTACGACAACCATGTTAAGTAGGATTGTTGGTCTAAGAAGAAGAAGAAGTTAGAGTCTCAAGACAACAAGCCAACATCAAAAGCCAATGTGGCAAGTAAAGTAGAACAGGATGCTCTAGTTCTCTCATTAGACAATGTGTCCAATTCCTAGATAGTAGACTCTGGGGCTTGATTCCATGCGACACCACACAAGACACATTTCCAAGATTACACCAAAGGTAATTTTGGGTATGTATACTTGGGAGATGATGAAGCTTGTGAGATTGTCATCAAAGGTACAATTTGTGTCAAAATTGCAAATGCAAATGAATGGAAGCTTAAAGATGTTAAGCACGTTCCTTCTCTTTGCAAAAATTTGATCTCTATAGGACAATTGGACGATGAAGGTGACAATCTTGCATTCAAAAACAAGCATTGGAAGATCTCAAAGGGATCTTTGGTGGTTCCCAAAGGAGCAAAGGTTGGTATAATTTACTTGTGTAATGTCAACATGCTCTCACCATGCAATCTTCAACTTGTGCAACAAGTACAAAAGTCAATAGTGCAGTGTGGCACTATTGGCTTGGGAATATGAGTGCCAAAGGAATGCAAATCCCTCAATCAAAGAAGCCTTTACCAGGTTTGAAAGAAGTGGACTTACAGTTCTGTGAAGATTGTGTTTATGGTAAACAAAAGAGGGTAAAGTTTCAAAAGGCAGGAAATGAAAAAAAAAACTTGAATTGGTTCATTTTGATGTTTGGGGTCCTGCAAGTACACCATCCCTTGGTGGCTCATTGTACTATGTAACATTCATAGACAAAGAAACTAGGAAAACTTGGTTTTATGCAATGAAGAATAAATCCAATGTGTTTTCCATATTTCAAAGATGGAAAGCCTTTGTGGAGAATGAAGCAGATATTAAGTTGAAATGCTTCAGATCCAACAATGGAGGCGAATATTTCAGCCAATCTTTTGAAATCTTTTGTGCTAGCAATGGCATTTGGAGGCAAAGGACAACCCCAAGGACACTTGTTGAGGTGCTCCTTGAGCAACCCCCTATTGATAAGTAGGTCTTGATCCCGCTAATCCTCCATTTTCTATGAATAGCATGTGTGTTTTTCTAAGCTGTATCTACCTTCTCCTGCAGCATGCAAAGCAGTTGTAGTGGCCCAATTGATCCAATCGTGCTCCATGGTTTTGGCACTTTTGGTTCTTCAGGTGGATAGTATCCTGCTTTTGGCATATATCCACTAGGCTCTTTGTATATGCTAGGATTGGCACTAAGGATACTCCTCAGGTTCTTCTATTTTGGTGTGTATCTAACTCCTACCAGTCTTGTTCCTGGCAGTGGGGGTTGTACCAAGACAGGTTGTGGTCTCTCAACTCCCACTATCCCTAGAAGAATCCATGTTGTATATCTAGGCACTAGTGGAGCTTGTGTTGGGGCTACTTGCTCTTGTGGGGCATATTGGCATTTCTTTATGTACCCCTTGTTGTAATAGCACTCCTTGGTTTCGTGATTTGTTTATTTTTTCTCTATTGCACACCACTTTGGTTGCTTAGCCTGTGGTTTAGCAAATGGATCAATCCCCTTGAGCACTTCTTCAATGAGTTGCTCTTGAGTTATTGGAGATTTGGATTTCTATACTGACTTGGTAGGTTTGGAGCCATTATGCTGTGATGAGGAATCATCATCTAAATCCTTGTATTCCCCCTCCTTGTAGACAAGACAATTATCTACCAAGTAGAGCACCTCCTTCATTAACTCATTAAATGTAGGGCTCTTTTTCATGTGAAGGTCTTTCTGGAGGTCTGTGTTCCTCAATCCTTGGATAAAAATGAGCATTAACCTTGATTGGGTTGGCAATTCTTCTATTGGGAATAACTTCACGTATCTCTTCAGTTTTAAGGCTTCTTTTTGTACACACTCTCCTTCTTTCTGCTTGAATTTGTGGATTTGCGAGACGGTGGTGTGGGCTATCCCTCTTTGAGAAAATTCCTTGATAAACTCGTCAAACACCTCCTCCATTGACTTGAAATCCCTACGCTCAACAAAATCAAACCAGGTGGTGGCATGAAGTACTCCAAAACCCGTGAATGCATGGAAAAGTCTAGGACTTCTTTAGCTCTAATGACACGTACAAATTCTGCCAGGTGATCCCTCGGATCCAAATTTTGTGAATATTTCTTATTAACCCATTTTTGGACGTGAGATGGTATGATCCTATGGTTATCCATCAATCTAAGCATAGAATCCCCCATTCCTCCTCTATGAGCTCTTCTTGGCCTAGGATAAGGCATATGTGTTCTTCTCCTAGGGGTGCTCCTAATCCATTAATTCCCGGTAGGTCTAGAAAGTGGTCATTCCTCTACTTGGACCGTTTCTTCTCATTCCCATTGTCGGTGTGATGCTTCAATCCTAGTAGGATTTGACGTTCGTGTTCTACTCTCTTGGTATTGTTGATGGAGTGGTGGTATTGGTGGTACTTCTATCCTTGGCATGGCTTGATATCCATCCCCTTTTATGTTCATATTTGGTGTTGCAAATTGCTCGATCCATGCTTGAAATGATAGTGGTGTGTTTTGTGAGTCCTGAGGTTAGGCAATGACTGCCTATTTGGTTGCGATGTGGTGTTGTAATCATTGGAGAAGGGATTGGTAGATTTTCTAGGGGTTTATATGGGCTTTTGATTCTCTTCCAAAGCTTGTGCCAGCAACTCTGGATTTATCACTCTCCCAACATCTTCTGGTTGAATTGGTTTGTATTCTTGTCGATACTTATTGACAAAAATGATATGAGTTCCAGTTGTGCTGAATCATATGAACTTACAAGTACCGGAATTTTCCTTTGCTTAATTCATTCACATTAGGTTCCATGCAACGGTAGTAAGAGTTGACTCTCCCATCTCTGTGCTTGTAAATCCCAATATTTTCATGAATTGTAGCCACTCTTACTACTCTCTTGTCATGAATGTAGAAGGCTCCCGGAAGATTAAGTTTAGGAGGCAATTCTTGGATCTCCATAACCATCTTCCATTTTGCTACGTTGTCTCCATACCAATTGTAATTTTTTGGGACTTGGACAATGAGGTAGTGATTTCCTTCCTCATCGGACTAACACGTAAAAGGTGGATGGACATCAAACCTTGTTGTACTTGCTCATTTTTTCAAAAGAAGAGGTGTAATTCTGCTAATAAGGATTCCCAATTGTAATATATTTTGTCATGCCCTCTTAGCCTCTTTGAGTCTACACTCCTTGTAAGTGGCTGAATGGCCATGGGAACGTCCCCTTAGCTCTTAAGTAAAAACCCTTAGTTTTGAAAAACACGTCATCATTGGCTTGAAGAAGTATTGGACGTCGACTGCGAGAGCTTCTTGCTGCTACAATTTGTAATGATTTGCTTTTCTCTTTGTTTGGTAATCAAAATTCAATTCCAAATAGCACATTGTGTTCCTTGTCTCTTGCTCTACAATCTAAGTGTAATCATTCTCGAATGTGTTGTGGTTCACGACGTCTTGTTTGTGAGCTAAATGCATTGATTTTAGGTCTTAAATGGTTGTTTTTTGATGTTTTGACCTTGGATAAGTGTTTCTATGCTTAAGGGGGACCTTTCCGTGTAGTTCTGTTTCAATTTTTTGCACATTTTTTTGTGATGGATCGTGATTTATGTACCTTCCTAGATGACTGCAAAACTTGGTAGGATTGTATCTTTAGGTGTTGTAATACCTCTCCTTAAGTTTCCTTGCATTCCAAATTCGTTTGGATGCCAAAAAGGCGTGATGACATAGAACGGTGAGATCGAACATAGACTGATTTTTTGACTAGAAAGTGGTTGATTTGCTTTTGTTGTAGTATGAACAGCCCTCTGAGTTCACTTTGGTGCGATTGACACTCTCATTAAATCTTGTGCCCCATCTTGAGTCGCTTCCTTGCATATTGACATTATGTTAGTACAAAAAGCTATGATGCAGACGTCCGTTGCGACGACCCGCTAACATTGGCGCCACTGCCGGGGTAGTTGATCCTTAGGTGGTGAGTGACTCAGTTGTATGAAAAATCCCTTCCAAAGTTTTTGACACTCATTCCATTTACACATAGACAGTAAAGCATCTAGACGTAGGTTTAGTGCTTAGTAGAGACTGGAGTCCAAGACTAGCCAGTGCTACTCCTTATGAGCAAAGAAAGTTGTGAGAGAAGTATAAGAGAGTATTTCATTCTTTGATTTTCCCATGCTTGGAAAGGGCTGTTTCATCACACACTTTGTTGTTGTTTCTGTGTTGTTAAATTCATTTATGTTTCTGCATCTATTTCAGTTTATAGGAGTAGGTTAAGTAACAATTTCCACCATCAATTTGGGCCAAAAGGATCAGGGAAAAAATTGTCCAAAACCTTATTTTGGTGCCGAAGACCATAACTCTCAAAAGTTGTAAAATTGATGGTCAGAGCCTCAAAGCTGAACCAAACCCAACAAAACTTGCAAAAAGGGGATATACAATCTTGCTAGAGACAGACTGTGCATAATTTTTCTAGCTTGTCTGTCCAACATGGATCGCGATCCATATACCTTTTAGGCAAGCTAGGTAAAAATTGTTTCCTTTGCTTAGAACAGACTCTCACGCATCAGAACCTTGAGTTTGGCCAAATATGGAGTGCTAAAAGATCATCTAAATCAAGAAATTGGGTTAAACCTTGAAAATTGAGAAAATTTGGAAAAATTTAACTTTTATTTGTCCAAATTCAAAAAGGGTGAGAATTGGGATCAACTAGAAGCAGGGAACCAGTAGGACAAAAAATTATGACCAGATGCTACCCAACATGGACCACAATCCATGTACCTGGTGGACATTTGTAAGGAAAATTGGACCAGTGCACTCCTGAGAACTAAGGGAACAAATTTTCCAAAAAGAGCCACAACAAAAAAGTAAAAAAACCTAATCAAAATACCAAAATAAGAGTTGGTTGCAAAAAACCGCAAGCAGACACAAAATCTTGCTTTTGACTTGGAAAAAATGGTTCAAATCCAAAAAGATTTGGGGAAGAGCATCACCATACCCTTTGTCAAAAACTCACCAAAGGTCATGCCAAAATCTTGCCAACATGGATCGTGATCCATGTACCTTTTTGGAATTTTGAGCTAATAATTGGCAGGTAGAAAAGTGATAACATTTAAAGTACTTTCTTCCAAAGAACTCTTATAAAAAAAGGTCAAAAGGTGGGCCAAAAGGGCAAGAAACAAAACAAGGGAGAAACCACTGAAACAGACACTACAATTGATTTTGGGTTGACCTAAAAAACTCCAAAACACTTAAAAACCATATAGCCTGCATCAGTAGACCAAGGACTAGCTGTGTGTCAAGTTGCAGTACATTCTAGCACTAAGGTACATGGACCGTGATCCATGTTCCTTTGACACAATTTGATACAAAATTTGCACCATAGCTAGAGGACATCACAAGGAGTCTAGTGGCCTTTTCAAAACTGAATTTAGATATAGAAAACCAAACCAAAAGCTCAAACTGCCAAGAACTTTGGCAAAGTGTTAAAATTGACCTAATTTTCAATCCAAAGGTCCATTTCCAAGAAATTTGATGCCACAATACCTACTAATCATGATCAATCTAATGGTACCAAGAAAATCCAATTTGGCTTCCCCACATGGATTGCGATCCATGGTCCTCTGAGTCAAAACAAAAGCAGAATTTGACCACACAGAGAGGAGTCCACAAGAACCTAGTGGTATTTTCAAAATTGAAAATGGACCTAAATTGTTGATGTTGTAGGAAAATTGTGTGCTATTGAAAAACCTCATAAAATTTTGTTGATTGAAAGCTAGAACTAAAAGGAACATGTATAAACTCATAGCTATCAAGCATTTTTTACAGATTGTAGGTACTAGAGAATACTACCCAAGAAGTAGGGGATATACCCAGAGATCTATCAACACACGATACCCCTTAAAAGCAATGCCAAACCACGCAGACAACATCCTTATACATACAGTGAGACTTTTGCCAAGAAAATTAAGGAAGAGATAGACAAAATGACGGATGCGGAGTTTATCTACAAGATTGAACACACCGATTGGGTGTCCCCAATTGTGGTAGTAACCAAAAAAGAATGGCAAGTTGCGTGTCTGTGTAAACCTCAAATGGGTAAATATTGTTGCCATTCGGGAAACCTATCCCCTACCAATAACATATCATGTTATTAAGAGAGTTGCAGGGAAGGAGACCTATAGTTTTCTAGATGGGTTCTCAAGCTACAACCAGTTAACCATCAAAGAAGAAGATAATATAAGACAACTTTTGCAACGGAGTGGGGTATATTTTCATAAAGGGTAATGCCTTTCGGCTTGACCAATGCACCTGCCACTTTCCAAAGACTAATGAGTCATGCATTCAAGGAATATCTCAGACAATTTTCAGAGATATACATGGATGATCTTTGGGTTCATTCTCACCTGAGAAGTGATCACATAACGCATCTAGGGAAACTCTTTGAAAAGTGCAGAACTTATTGTATTTGCTTAAACCCTGAAAAATGTGTCTTCATGGTGGTAAGACAATGTAAAATTTTGGGCCACATTGTGTCTAAAAACGGGATTTTTCATTGATCAAGAAAAGATACAAAAAATTGCCAGACTATCGAGGCCAACGCAAATGAAAAGAGAAGTATAGGCATTTATCGAACATTGTGGGCACTATAGGTGCTTCATATACATATATGTTGTAATAGCTAAACCGTTGTATGCCGTCATTGCTAAATTTGAATGGACAGAAGAATGCGAGCAGGCTTCTCACAAATTGAAGCAACAATTAATTTCTGCTCCAATTTTGCAAGCCCCTGACTAGAGCAAGATCTTTCACGTTCATGTTGACGCATCAACCAATGCGGGTTTCTTTTTTTTAACTCCCTCAAAGGTTCTACGCACTGGGCACACACTCTAAGGAAAAACAAATTTCTACTACAAACACACACACACACACACACAGGGCTAGAAAATACATTTTCCGTAACTGGTGAAAAAAAGGAAAACTTGGATTTCTTCCAGTTCTTGGGTCGTAATGACACTAAAACATGTGTAAATTTTTTGGTTTTATTAATTGCAAGCTCAAAATTTACCTAAGATTTTATAATTTCAATGGGTTAAAATACACTAAAACTTGTGTAAATTTTTTGGTTTTATTAAAGCCAAGCTCAAAATCTACCTGAGATTTTATAATTTCAATGGGTTAAAATACACTAGATCCGGGTTTTTTATAAAACTAAGAGAGAGTCTCACTTCTTTATTTTCAATTTTTATACACATCAAAGAGTTTCAAAAAAAAAAAAGATCCATTCACTTTCGTATTTTGGAATGACTTCTAAGTCCTTTGTCACACTAGGGCGTCTGTCCCACCCTCCTTTTGTAAATGGCCGTTAATGCTTATGTCACACCATACTTGAAAAGCAAAGCTACACATTTTTCTTAGTGAATGGGAGTAGCCTCGGTGGTTAAACCTCCAACTTAGACGCTGTCTGTCAGGGTTTGATGCCTCTAAAATGAACTCCCACATGCACTTTTTGTAGTTGGCCGCCACTTTGAGAACTTGGCCGAGGGTGGGAGCTCATCCCTCTGACAAGGGGTGGAGGCCAGTTTTTTCCTTTTCATCTATAAATGACTAGCTACCACCTCCACAAAGTTCTCTTCTCATTCAAGAGTACTATGCTCTCTCTCTCTCTCTCTCTCTCTCTCTCTCTCATGGAGAAGAGGGATCATCAATTAGGCTTCCGACTATGTTAAAAGTCTCAGAGATGAATAGACACCATCTCAAGGAACGGTACCCTTTTGTGGATTTTAAAATTCAATATCGCTCAACAATTAGGCTTTTGACACATGGAACATCTCGAACGGTCATTCTCTCTCTTCTCAATGTCCTCATTATCTATATCTCTCAATTATATTATAGGAGTTAGATACTATACATATTATAAAGATTCTCTCTTGATTATTTTTTTGCCTAAATAATAACCCTCACCCACACGTACGCCTTGTCTAGCTTGTGCATCACTGCACTTCCACCTTAGCACTACTCTATTAGGCTTTGAAGGTGGTTCTCCATATGCTATGGAGAGAGAGAGAGAGAGAGAGAGAGAGAGAGAGAGAGAGTAGAAGAAAAAATATAGACATGGTCCCTAGGTGGCATGTCCCCCTTTGGGTCATCCTGGATGTTGAGGATGGGGCTCAAACTACACCACATAGGATAGAATGGACCCATGTCATATAAACACTCACTCGGATTTTGATTTGCTCAAAAAATTTCACTCGATGTATGGTAAGACTCGTTGTGTCTTAGCTCCTCCATAGGTCGAGAACCTCACTTCGTAGAGTCACCATTCATGCTGCCATGATTAGCTCACTAATTTTGTGAGTGTTTCCATGCCATAGCCGGGTAGCTCATCCCTCCGGATTGATAACTTTGTTGGTCATTGGAGCTATGCAACGATGGAACCCCCAACAATGAAGAACGGTTCAAACTGCAGGTTATATGAACAACAAGATATAATCAATGGAGGTAAGTATGAATGGGGCACTCCGAGTAGATTGGGAACATATACAAATTTCTACTACTACTACTACACACACACACACACACACACACACAGGGCTAGAAAATACATTTTCCCTAACTGGTGAAAAAAGGGAAAAATGGATTTCTCTCAGTTCTGGGGTCGTAATGACACTAAAAGTTATGTAATTTTTTTGGTTTTATTAAAGGCAAGCTCAAAATTTACCTGAGATTTTATAATTTCAATGGGTTAAAATACACTAAAACTTGTGTAAATTTTTTGGTTTTATTAAAGGCAAGCTCAAAATCTACCTGAGATTTTATAATTTCAATGGGTTAAAATACACTGGATCCGGGTTTTTTCTAATACTAAGAGAGAGTCTCACTTCTTTCTTTTCAATTTTTATACACATCAAAGAGTTTCAAAAAAAAAAAAGATCCATTCACTTTCGTATTTTGGAATGACTTCTAAGTCCCTTGTCACACTAGGGCGCTTGTCCCACCCTCCTTTTGTAAATGGCCGTTAATGCTTATGTCACACCATACTTGAAAAGAAAAGCTACACATTTTTCTTAGTGAATGGGAGTAGCCTGGGTGGTGAAACCTCCAACTTAGACGTTGTCTGTCAGGGTTTGATGCCTCTAAAATGATCTCCCACATGCACTTTTTGTAGTTGGCCGCCACTTTGAGAACTTGGCCGAGGGTGGGAGCTCATCCCTCTGACAAGGGGTGGAGGCCAGTTTTTTTCTTTTCATCTATAAATGACTAGCTACCACCTCCACAAAGTTCTCTTCTCATTCAAGAGTACTATGCTCTCTCTCTCTCTCTCTCTCACTCTCATGGAGAAGAGAGATCATCAATTAGGCTTCCGACTATGTTAAGAGTCTCAGAGATGAATAGACACCATCTCAAGGAACGGTACCCTATTGTGGATTTTAAAATTCAATATCGCTCAACAATTAGGCTTTTGACACATGGACCTTCTCGAACGGTCATTCTCTCTCTTCTCAATGTCCTCATTATCTATATCTCTCAATTATATTATAGGAGTTAGATACTATACATATATAAAGATTCTCTCTTGATTATTTTTTGCCTAAATAATAACCCTCACCCACACGTACGCCTTGTCTAGCTTGTGTCTAGCTTGTGCATCATTGCACTTCCACCTTAGCACTACTCTATTAGGCTTTGAAGGTGGTTCTCCATATGCTATGGAGAGAGAGAGAGAGAGAGAGAGAGAGAGAGTAGAAGAAAAAATATAGGCATGGTCCCTAGGTGGCATGTCCCCCTTTGGGTCATCCTGGATGTTGAGGATGGGGCTCAAACTACACCACATAGGATAGAATGGACCCATGTCATATAAACACTCACTCGGATTTTGATTTGCTCAAAAAATTTCACTCGATGTATGGTAAGACTCGTTGTGGCTTAGCTCCTCCATAGGTCGAGAACCTCACTTCATAGAGTCACCATTCGTGCTGCCATGATTAGCTCACTAATTGTGTGAGTGTTTCCATGCCATAGCCGGGTAGCTCATCCCTCCGGATTGATAACTTTGTTGGTCATTGGAGCTATGCAACAATGGAACCCCCAACAATGAAGAACGGTTCAAACTGCAGGTGATATGAACAACAAGATATAATCAATGGAGGTAAGTATGAATGGGGCAGTCCGAGTAGATTGGGAACATATACAAATTTCTACTACTACTACTACTACTACACACACACACACACACACACACACACACACACACACACACAGGGCTAGAAAATACATTTTCCCTAATTGGTGAAAAAAGGGAAAAATTGGATTTCTCTCAGTTCTGGGGTCGTAATGACACTAAAAGTTATGTAAATTTTTTGGTTTTATTAAAGGCAAGCTCAAAATTTACCTGAGATTTTATAATTTCAATGGGTTAAAATACACTAAAACTTGTTTAAAATTTTATGGTTTTATTAAAGGCAAGCTCAAAATCTACCTGAGATTTTATAATTTCAATGGGTTAAAATACACTGGATCCGGGTTTTTTCTAATACTAAGAGAGAGTCTCACTTCTTTCTTTTCAATTTTTATACACATCAACGAGTTTCAAAAAAAAAAGATCCATTCACTTTCGTATTTTGGAATGACTTCTAAGTCCCTTGTCACACTAGGGCGCCTGTCCCACCCTCCTTTTGTAAATGGCCGTTAATGCTTATGTCACACCATACTTGAAAAGCAAAGCTACACATTTTTCTTAGTGAATGGGAGTAGCCTGGGTGGTTAAACCTCCAACTTAGACGCTGTCTGTCAGGGTTTGATGCCTCTAAAATGAACTCCCACATGCACTTTTTGTAGTTGGCCGCCACTTTGAGAACTTGGCCGAGGGTGGGAGCTCATCCCTCTGACAAGGGGTGGAGGCTAGTTTTTTCCTTTCCATCTATAAATGACTAGCTACCACCTCCACAAAGTTCTCTTCTCATTCAAGAGTACTATGCTCTCTCTCTCTCTCTCTCTCTCTCTCTCTCTCTCTCTCTCTCTCTCTCTCTCTCTCATGGAGAAGAGGGATCATCAATTAGGCTTCCGACTATGTTAAGAGTCTCAGAGATGAATAGACACCATCTCAAGGAACGGTACCCTTTTGTGGATTTTAAAATTCAATATCACTCAACAATTAGGCTTTTGACACATGGAACATCTCGAACGGTCATTCTCTCTCTTCTCAATGTCCTCATTATCTATATCTCTCAATTATATTATAGGAGTTAGATACTATACATATTATAAAGATTCTCTCTTGATTATTTTTTTGCCTAAATAATAACCCTCACCCACACGTACGCCTTGTCTAGCTTGTGCATCACTGCACTTCCACCTTAGCACTACTCTATTGGTCTTTGAAGGTGGTTCTCCATATGCTATGGAGAGAGAGAGAGAGAGAGAGAGAGAGAGAGAGAGAGTATAGAAGAAAAAATATAGGCATGGTCCCTAGGTGGCATGTCCCCCTTTGGTTCATCCTGGATGTTGAGGATGGGGCTCAAACTACACCACATAGGACAGCATGGACCCATGTCATACAAACACTCACTCTGATTTTGATTCCCTCAAAATATGTCGCTCGATGTATGGTAAGACTCGTTGTGGCTTAGTTCCTCCATAGGTCGAGAAGCTCACCTCATAGAGTCATTATTCGTGTTGCCATGATTAGCTCACTAATCATGTGAGTGTTTCCATGTCATAGCCGGGTAGCTCATCCCTTCGGATTGATAATTTTGTTGGTCATTGGAGCTATGCAACAATGGAACCCCCAACAATGAAGAACGATTCAAACTGCAGGTGATATGAACAACAAGATATGATCAATGGAGGTAAGTATGAATGGGGCAGTCCGAGTAGATTGGGAACATATAGCCAAATGGGGCAATATAAGCTCATTTGCATAGAGAGAGAGAGAGAGAGAGAGAGAGACAGAAACATAGGGTTTTCTGCTTTGTTTTTTCCCCCACTGCGACCACCTTGGTAGCTCTTGCTACACTGGATTTGACAGGTATGATCATTAACCCTACAAGAACATTTGTGTATACCCCATACTGCACAAACAATACCAAAACAATAGATCAGAGCAAATCAAAGTCGCAAAATCTGCAAATTGTCAAGGCCAATGGGGGACTTCAAAACTCACCCAAAACCAAAAACTTTTCATCAGCAAACCCCTGGTAACTGGCAGAATCAATGGGTGCAAAAACAGTTGCAAAAGGTGGTGGAACATGGATCATGATCCATGTTCCCCAAACCCTAAAATTAGAAACAATTGTACACTAGCCATCCCCATGTGGCCAGGAACAACCTCCACTAGCTCGAATTTCAAAATGCTTCCCAACATGGATCGCGATCCATGTACCTTGATGAAAAAATTAGGGCAGGAGTTGTTCACTAGCTGGGGGATGCAAAAGTATGTTTGACCATGCAGAAATAGTCACAAAAAGGGCTTTTAAAATCATCAAGCCCTCATGGTTTGTTACCTTCAGTCTGCAAATGGTCATTTGGAAGTAATCAAAGGAGAAATGGTCAGTTTCTAGAAAAAAACTTATGGAGTAGTGTCAGGAGAAGAATATGAAGCTTCCCCACTAGCCAGAGCAGCAATGAACTTCTTAGGGCTCTATTTCAAAGCCAACTAAAATAGAAGGGATTCTGAAAGAAAGTGAAATACAAGCATCAAGGAGATGTAACATTAAAGGTGTAATTGTGGTCAAAACAAAGCAAAAGAGTACCTGCAAAGTTGTGCAAATTGCCTGGACCATTTTCCCCTTTTAGATAGATTCAAAAACTGATGAAAATTGGTGGGTAGGTAGGCAAAGCTGTGCTTTTCATACAAAAATCATCCAGAATCAAGGCATCAACAGATGTCAATCAAAGGAAGTGCCCAAAAGTGGTTTCAAAAAAACCAATATAGTTAAGACGGGAAAAACATGGCCATAAACTGAAAAACTGAGTAAACATAAGAGAAACATGTCCAAATTTGAAAATATTTCACCAGTGTGCTAGGAAGACCTATAGGAACATGTGTGTAAGAGGCTGTATCAAAACCCCTCCCAACATGGATCACGATCCATGTACCTTTTTGCCCAACCAAAGGAGAATTTATACCATCTGACCCAGTATATTCAACAAAGCCTAGCCATGAAGTTTCAAGTCATTTGGATTCCATAATCCACATCAAAATGCCAAATTTCTCTAAGTCTGAGGATGATTTTCAAAAATTGACCTAAGTACCAAACCAATGATCCAAATCCCAAAAAATTTGGACCAAGGCACCATCTTGATGAGCCCTACCAGCTAGTATCATCAGACCTTCAATGTGTTACCAAACATGGATCACGATCCATGTTCCTTAAACCCTAAAACCAGATAAATTTGCACAGTAGCATCCTCCACTAGTTGAAATTGTAAGATGCTTCCCAACATGGATTGCGATCCATGTACCTTTTTGCCAAAATTCATATATTACCTTATGCCCTTGTGCCTATAGTAATCCTAGATGCACTAGTGAAATTTGGTCAAATTTGGGATAGTTTTGACAAAGTTATGCTCATTTTTCATTTTATGGTCAAAGTTTGCGTTTTCTTCAATTTTTTGACATTTTTGATCAATTGCTAAATCCTGTTTCCAATCTGAAACTGGCCTCAAGATGCCTCGAAGGAAAGCACAAAGGGAGTGAGGAGCACCACCATATGAGATCACAGATATATACCAAATAGGTGCTCAAAGCAATACCGGCCAATATATTCATTGGAAGATTTCAAGCAGGATGAAGAGATAATAAAGACCACCATCTTTCCAAGGGAATTATGGACACTACACTAGAAGTCTAAAGTGCAATCACGAGCCAGGTGCCTATAGTTGGACAACTTTCTACGACTATCGCCATGGGGAACGGATTTTAGAAGGGCTCATGAACTCATAAGCTTGATTCAGTACAATGGGGAAGCCACCCTGGATGACAAAGATGGAACGACAGTCAAAGTTAAAATCACTACATAAATAATCAATGAAGCTCTCCATCTATAGTAGGGAACACACAACCTATTGAAAAAAACGAAAGCAATAGGTAATGACAAAGCCTTTTTGAAGCAATGAGGACACAAACTGACATATCAAGATTTGATCTACTCAGAAACAGAATTGCCGTTGCGCCTCATATTGCAACACTTTAAAGTACAAAACCCATCGAGATACATTGAACCATTGTTGCACATGGCAGTGGTAATGGCAATGGGGCGCAGAACAAAGAGTGGTCAGCTATGACTTTGGCAACTACTTCCTCAACAACCTAGTAGAAGCAAATCTTAAGGGTAGCCACAAGAGCAAGACCTATATGAACGTTGGACCAGTACTGACTCAAATTGCCTACCAAGCATTGGGAATGATTGCTGATCTACCACCTGTATAAGTACAGATAGATTTGATCCACAAATCCAAAAGAGCGGTAAAATCAATAGCAGGACCATCAACAAGGCCAAAACCAGAGGTCAAACAAACAAGGCAAAGCACAACAAGAACTGACACTGACAGTGAGAAGACGGAGTTGGATGCACCGAATAGCGAGGAAGCTTGATCTAAAGAAAGAGATACCTCTTTTGAACACTAGTCTTCAGATGAGGAGCATGGGAGTGAGTTTTCCATGAGATATACTAGATTGAAGAAAAGAACAACCCAGGTTGCAGAGGCCATCCAGCTACCTAAGCCAAAAGAACAATGGAAGAAGCACAGGTGCAAAGAAAAAGAATCCGCCAATAGAAGCACGAGGAGAAAAGAAGTAAGGAAACAGAAGTGAACGATGAAAAAGAAGAAGAAGAAGAAGAAGAAGACATCCCTTTACTAAGCATGCAATCAACAGCTCTAGAATGGATCAAACAATGCAAAAGACAAGAAGCGAAGGAGAATCTAAACATTGCCAGCAAAATGCGGCAATGGCTTCAGAATGAGCTCAAACGAAAGATGGAGCAAAGAGAAAGAGAGGATGAAAAGCGGCCACGCGTCGATGATCTCGAATCATCCAATGATTCTACCAATGCCAAGGGAGAGAATGAAATCCAAGAAGAGAAGGGTGAGAAAGGCACACATGACCAACAAGAATATGATTTTGAATCACCAAAAGACAAAGAGTTACCTTCAAAGGCTGGAACCAAAAACAAAAAAAAAAGAATCTGTAGATCTTCCAGAACAAGTGGCGGATAAAATGCTATCACAAAAGAAGGCAGATCAAGAAAAAGAGACAACACCGCCAGAAACTGCTACAGCTCCAGCTGCTATTGAAGTACTTAAAACAAAGGAAAGAACGACTGATGAGACTAGACCCTCGAATCAAGGTGAGACAAGTCAGAGAAAACCAAGATCGTCTCGTTCGCAAGTTGTAATGAAGGAGGGAGCAGAGATGAGCAGGTCATTTGACATTGATACCTATTTAGACCAAATTAAGCTCCACTTCCAATGTCAAAGAGAACTCTACAACTTGCACAAGCTAGAGCTGGAAGACACCAAGAAAGAGGCAACTAGAGCAGCTGAAAAAAAAACTGTAACAACGCAAAATAGAGGAGTTGCAAAAGGTCCAATTGCAACTCCAATCAAAGTTGCAAAGAGAACAAGAGAACGCGGCCTATTACTACAAGGAGGTCCAACAATTTAATGAGGCCAACACGGATCTGCAAGTTGAGCAACAATGACTAGAGGAAGAGTTGGTCAAGGAAAGAGATCAAAGTGAAAAGCTGCAAGAGTCCTACGTGGTGGTCAGCAAGACTATGACCCAGCTTTTAGCCTTGCAGGAGACGTCGAGCTCCTGAAGCTTGACATGTAGATCAACCTCGTTGAACAAAGAGGTCCAAGATCTAAAGGAGGCCCTTGCTCAAGAAAAATACGACAGACAAATTATGACAGCAGGGCATAGAGCACTACAGAAAGCCAAAGACAAAGAGATTGAAGATTTGAGAAAGCAGTTGGCAGAGGCACAGGGAGATTTGGAGGCTCTAAGGGCAACACAAAAAAATCCCAAACAAACAGCCTCAATGGAATTTGAACAGATAGGAGGAATTGAGCATTTCACTTTTGAAGCTCACCAAATAGATGTACCAAGTACAAGCACAGGAAAAGCAATGCAGAAATCTGAAGAAATTCAGCATTAAATCTAAGAAGTCAAGGACCCCTCACACAAGGAGTACTTGCAATATGGGCTGAAAGTGTTGGAGTTAGCTTCCCTGCTCATGATCACTCCATATGAAATAGTGAAAAAACTTGGGCATAAGATGATCGCACTGCCGTCGCTGATACGGTAGGAGGCCAGATTATGGAAACAAAAGATGCTACCTACCCTTGATCCAAACAACAAAGGGGATTACAGAGATGTTCATGTCACTGTGCTACAAATTCTGACTATCATTGACAATCAACCCCTCTGGCAAAAGAAATGGTTTGAGCAGCGACCAACAGATGAAACATACTATAGGAATGCTCTGCAGCGTCTCAGGATCGACCCAACTTACTGTCCCATCAATAGAAGGGACGATCCTAGGATAGCTTTTACTCTTGGCAAAGCAAAAGACCGGCAGTGTTGAACTACCCCGTCATAACAAAGCCAAGCAATAACAACCCCCCGTCAGAGAAGTATATGGTTCAGATGCTCAGAGGGGTCATCAACAGGATGAAGGAGATGCCAGATCTTGCATGTCAGATACTCGTGAAAATTGCCAAGATGCTAATAACCTGCATAACAAAAATCTATGATATAGAGGCAGTGGAGCATCCTTGGTAGGTGTTTGTGGAAGGCACAAGAGGGCTCTGCTGGAATATGGAGACAAAAATCCCAAGCAAAAATGTCATCATGGGATTATATGCTCGAGTCATGTTCCTACCCTCCCACTACATACAAACCTTCGAGGAGGCGTTCATGACCGGATTCTTTGAGGTAGACTCCTCCATATTTAATCCCATGACCAAAGATCTACCAGCCCAACATATAGCCTATCAAATCACTCTCAGTAATAATCCTTTCAGAGAGCTGGCAACAAAAGTGGAGATTGAGGCAAGGGCACAAAAGTTTGGCACCTCACTGGGATGCTAGAAAAGAGACTGATCAATTACTAGAAGATAGTCAAAGATAGATTTCACAAGGATGTGCAATGAATAAGAAGGAGGGAATGTTTGGTGGACACAACGGACTAACATGTAAAAGGCAGATATACATCAAACCTTGCTGTACTCGCTCATTTTTTCAAAAGAAGCAGTGTAATTCTACTAATAAGTATTCCCAATTGTAATTTATTTTTTCATGGCCATTCAGCCACTTACACTCCTTGTAAGTGGCCAAATGGCCATGGGAAAGTCCCCTTAGCTCTTAAGTCAAAACCCTTAGTTTTGAAAAACACATCATCATTGGCTTGAAGAACTATTGGACGTCGACTGTGAGAGCTTCTTGCTGCTACAATTTGTAATCCACTTTTCTCCTTTATCTGGTAATCAGAATTCAATTTTGAATAGCACATTGTGTTCCTTGTCTCTTGCTCTACAAACTAAGTGTAATCATTTTCCATTTTGTTGTGGTTTGTGACGTCTTGTTTGTGAGATAAATACAGTGATTTGAGGTCTTAAATGGTTGTTTTTTGATGTTTTGACCTTGGATAAGTGTTTCTACACTTAAGGGGGACCTTTCCGTATAGTTCTGTTTCCATTTTCTGCACATTTTTTGTGATGGATCGTGATTTATGTACCTTCCCAAATGACTCTAGAACTTGGTAGGATTGTACCCTTAGGTGTTGTAATACCTCTCCTTAAGTTTTGTTGCATTCTGAATTTGTTCGGATGTCAAAAAGGCGTAATGACATAGAGCGGTGAGATCGGACATAGACTGATTTTTTGACTAGGAAGTGGTTGATTTGCTTTTGCCGTAGTATGAACAGCCCTCTGAGTTCACTTTGATGAGATTGACACTCTCATTAAGCCTCCGTGCCCCATCTTGAGTTGGTTCCTTGCATATTGACATTATGTTAGTACAAAAAACTATGCTGTAGACATCCATTGCGGCGGCGACCCGCTAGCATTCCACAAATCCCCCCTCCTTCAATGATTATGACACCATCTCACATACGAATAGACAACCATTGCCCAACCCTCAAGACCAAGAAACCACACTGCTATCATTTCAAGCATGGTTTGAACAGTACGCAACATAGAACATAGCACAAACAAAGGTGGTTATCAAGCCATGTCAGGGCTAGGAGCACCACCACTCCATCAGTAGTACCAAGATGAGAGTAGAACAAGAACGTCAAATCTGACCAGGACAGAAGCACTACATCAAGAAGGAGAAGAAAGGATATGAGGAGAGGAATGACCACCTGCCATACCAACTAGGAATTATGGATTAGGAGCAACCCTAGCGGAAGAACACCTACCATACCCTATGCTAGAAAGAGCTCACAAAGGAGGACAAGGAGATCCTATGTTTAGATTGATGGATTACTGTAGGATCAGACCATCTTAGGTCCAAAAATGGGTAAACAAGAAATATTCCAGCATTAGAGATCGTAGGGACCACGTGGAAGCATTTGTGTGCGTCATTAGAGCTGAGAAAGTCCTAGAATTTCCAACACAGTTTGTAGGATTTGGACTAACCTTAGAAGAGGATGCCACCACTTGGTTTGATTTTATAGAACATAGAGATTTTGAGTCGATTGAGGAGGTGTTTGACAAATTTATCAAGGAATTCTCTCAAAGAGGGATAGCTCACAACACCATCTCACAAATCCACAAATTCAAGCAGAAAGAAGGGGAATCCATACAAAAATCAACCTTACGGTTGAAAATATATGTGAAGTTATGTCCAGTAGAAGAACTGCCAACCCGGTCAAGGTTAATGCTCATTTTTATCCAAGAACTGAGGAACGTGGATCTCCAAAAAGACCTACACATGAAAAAGAGCCCTACATTGAATGAGTTGACGAAAGAAGCTCTCTACTTGGTAGATAATTGTGGTGTCTACAAGGAAGGAGAATACAAGGATTTAGATGGAGTCCTACCATAGCCCGAGAAATCATGAGCGAGGATACCAGAACCCGAGTGAATATCTATGATGGTGGTGTTGTCAATGCATATGGACTAACTCAAAAGTTTTTACCAGACCATAGCAAGAACCATATGAAAACTGTTGGCGGATACACCGCGACAGACATCAGCACAGCGAGAACTCACCTAACAAGATTGTCAGCTAAGGACGAAGCTCGACCCGCAGGCGCGTGGAAGCAAGCATAGGGTGTCAACCTATACTCGACCGACTCTCGACTACTTCCTACAGAGGTCTCTACCCAATGTCTAAGCTACAGCCTTCAGGAGTACATAAGAAGAGATTCCTACAACGCTTTCAAGAGCCAAATACCCATCAAACGTTCTCGAAACGCCATAGAACTTGAAGGAAACCCTATTAACGCCAATAGGTCGCTCTCCCTAAGGTCCATGAACCAAAACCCCAACCCTAAACACCTGGTGCAAAATCACGTAGGATGTATGGTCGAAATTTGTAGGTCGTCGTTTTCGAAAACTAAAGTGCCTAATGTGTAGCTCTACTCATTGCAAACGCGTGGATATGCTGAAATGCGAAAACAGACAACGTATGCTCACCGAATCACCAGATATAGCTCGTGGATCGAGTTCGCAAAGCCAGATCATACACCCACAATGTAGGTGTTGGCGCGTAGCTCTCGTTAGGGGCAACACGCTACACTTCTCCACACTAGATTCCGGCCACCGGTGTGCGTGTAGCGTCAAGATAAAACTCTCACTCTCTCTCGTACACAGAGTACGCTCACTCACACATACAGAACTTTTAAAAATGACAAAGATTTTTTTCATTAAGGTCAAAAGTGGTATAAATACCTTACAATCTCAAACCCTAATGTTCCAATTTAACCATCCACTCAATCTAAATGTCAAAAATGGGATACAATCTGGAAGCTTCTGCAAGCCCCACTATTTACAAAGGTAAAATGATGGTTTTTCTCAATTAAAGAATAATTACAAAAAATAATATCTTGTCGAGCAATCATTCTCCGTTGGGTGTGTCCAGCTACTAACACTCCCCCCCTCCTAGTTCATGTCGTCCCCGACATGGCAGTAGAGCTGCTTCTTTAATGGAGGCTTTCGCGCATCTTTAGAAGGGACTCATATCGCGCATAATGAGCCAGTAATGTCGGGCCGAATATCTCTATGTTGATGGTGAAGAAGCCGGTGTAGAAGGCTTATTCAAAGGCCTGGAGGTGATAAGAAGGCAAAAACATGATTCTCTGATAAAGTGCATGTATCACCTCGTGACAAGGCTGAGCAGACAGATCGTAGGCACATCTGCTACACGCACACCGGTGGCCGGAATCTCATCTATCTGCTTCTGAAATCCCATCTTTGCCTCTTCCGCTAGATCTCCCATGTTCACTAGGAGGTCGTTCAGATCTGGATTGATTTTTTCAGCCTCCTCTAGCTATCTCTTGATGTCTTCGTTTTCTGTTTGCCATCTCTTAAATTCCTCATCCATCTTCTTTTTCATGTCTTCTAGCTCATTTTTAATGGCCTTGTTCTCTTCTTCCAGGCGGTTTTGCATTACAAGAGATCCCTCGGCCAGCATTAGTATTTGTCTTTTCTCTAGTGTCAACCTTTTTTGGAGTTCCTTCATAAGTTCTTTATATAAATCATTTTCTGAAGCAGTGTCAGTCGAGCTAGCAGCTCTGACTCTAGCCGGAGATGCCCTTAGCCTTTGGATGGTCTGATCTTTCACTTTCATCTGATCTTTTAGCTCTATCACTTCATCCTGGCTTGCCTCATGTTCTATCTCGGCCTTTTCCTTGGCATTCCTCAAGGTTTCAACCTTTTTGGACTCATCAGCAAGTTGTAGTGTTAGATTGTCCCTCTCTTTCTCCGCATCTGTCAGTGACTTGCTGATTTTCTTGTATTCCTCTTCTGCTTTTTGAAGCTTGTGTTCGGTTGCCTGATTCTGTCGTTCCATCTCTTGGCATCTTTGTACTGCCACGTCCAGATTGGCTTGCAGCTTGGTTTGTTTCTCTATGTTCTCTTGGCCCTGTTTTTGCAGTGAGTCCACTTCAACTTTGATATGAACTTCATTTGTTTTGAGATTATCAATCTCACTCTCAGTGGCCATTGATCTTGCTCCGAGCCCGGTTAGCTTTTGCATTACTACATCCCAATCATTGGTTGGTGGCTGTAGATCCACTGTATCCGTGGCTATCTCCTTCAACTCTACTAACCGAAGGCTCTGCATATATTCCTTGGGTCTTGTGCTTGCCAACTCAAAAGCTACAGTAGCTGCCTCTTCTCGAGAGTACCCAGCAACTAGTAGATCAAGAAATATTCTAAAGTTTCTTTCCTCTGGATCTGGCCTCTCCTCTTTTGGCTCAGCTTCTTCCTTCTGCTCTTTGTTCTTCTCTTGCTTGGAATTTTTTTGTTCATTAGTTTTGTTCAGCTCCTCTTTTTGTTGGGTTTGTGGAGGACTAAGAGGAGGTGGTGATGGTGGTGGTTTGGATTCTCGGCTTGACGGTGGAGTTGGTGGCTTCTTCTTGAAATCTCGATCGGCCTTGGTTTTTCTCTCTCTTTCTTGGCCTTCTTGCCCTTCTAGCAGTGCCGTCTCACTTCGTCCACCTCTTCTTACCTCTTCTTCTGTAAAAGGGATATTCGGGATATTCTCCGCCGTAGCATCTAAGATCTCAAAGTTTTTTATATAATCTTCGAACCGATCTCGGTGAACCCTTTGAGATGATCCGGACATAGCTTCAAGGGATGGCTTCCACAACTCGCTCAGATCCCCTTTGAGTGCTCTCTTGGCTCTAAAAATTCCCATCAGTCTTTCTAGCCACGCTGCTTTCTGTGACTTGGTTTCCTTGATTGGCACTAAGTCTTGTAGATTTTATTTCTTTCCCTTCTTTGACTCTGGCAGCTCTTCTAGCACGGTCTCTAACCAACGCTTCAACCGTGTGGCTACCCTGGGTGCCTTGGGAGGTTCTTCTTCCTTGTCTTCCTTTAGCTTTAGCCAATCATTTTGTGAGGGAGGTAGAGGCCAGCTTCCCTTGGCATGCAATGCTCCATAGACAACTTTTGTTATCAGCTCACCAGGTACAATATAGGTGGGATTCTTGGTCCCCATCTTCACAAGATTGTCGTGGATGTAAGCAGCATAATTTATCTCTTTTGGTTTTCTCTTCTGCATTGCCTAGGTGAAAGTGGTGACAATGGCTCCAAGTGGCATCCTGTAATTCTGTGGCCGCTTTGTACACATGTGGAAGTATTGATTGTATAGTTGGCTCATGATAGCCACCTTCGGGTTTGCAATATCTTCAAATGTGTAGTTATTCTTCTTTTCAAAGTAGACCTTGACTGCATCTCGCCTCTCTGTCACACTGTCTCCTTTGTTTGAGATGTCAAGTGCCGCTGCCACCACCTTCTCTGTGATGACAATCATTGTATCAGGCTTGCCTTGCAGATCTGTGACTCAGGCCACTCCATCTTCTTTGATTGTGGTGACAAATTCCCACACTCTTTTAATATCAATCCCTGTTGGAAAGGCTTCAAAGTAGTTGTGGAGATCCAGCTTCTCCAAGTAATCCCCCATCTTGCTCCTGACAAATTCATCAAGCTCTCGAGGTATCATGGGTAGCTCCACTGCATTTCCCTCAGGATCTTTGAATACTCCCTCGTAGATTCTCATATCATTGGTCTGTAGCAGGTCATCTTGAATCCATGTGCTTGTGGGCTTCAAGGTTCCCTCTGGGATCACAAAAGGCTCCACTTCTTCTACGTAGTCCTTTATAGTCATCCTCTTCTTCTTTGTAGGTGATTTTGTGGCTGCCATGGATCCTGTTGCACTCCGTAGTCCAAAGTTAGCGTTTTTTACATATTAGTTGACAAACTGAGTTCTGACTAACCAAATGACTTGAAAATTGAAATAAAAACTCAAAAGGAACTAGGGAAACTCTGAATTTGCTCACAGTAGCTTTCTGGCTAAAAAATTATCATGTAGACATCCTAAGCGTAGGATGTCTACCTTCTCTGTTTTTTGTGAAACTTGGCAGGCTTGTGGCCCTTGACCTGTGCAACATGGCTATGTAATTGGAATTGGGTTTGGGCATCAAAAAGTGAAATTTTGGGCAGATTTAGGCTTTTGGCTCACAAATTGGGTAGGATGTCCTAAACAGGTGGAAAATGATATTCAATTGGGTTGAAATTTGATATACAGGCTTCTTAGACCATGTTAATGGTTCCCATGAAGTCAGTTCTTGCACAGTAAGTCCATATGACACTGGAGACATCCTACGTGTAGGATGTCTATTTTATCAAAATGACTTGAAGTTGGTTCTGGGGGTAGCCCTTAGCATGTGGAACATGGCCCTGCTCTTAGATTTTGATTTGGATAAGCATTGGTGTTGTTAAGAGCATGTGTAGTGTTTTTAGGCTCAAAAAGTGCATCTTGGAGGTGTTGGGGGCCAAATGTGATGCGAATGGCTTGAAATTTGATACATGAGCTTGTGAAGGTGTTATAAAGACATCTAGAACTCAAAAATACCAACTGGTGGTCAGATAGGTCATCTAGACATCCTATGCGTAGGATGTCTATTTCATTAATTTCACATCTCACCCCACAGTTAGCTTGGCAATGTGCTCATGAGTATATTGTGCAAGTTTCATGTGATTTGGACTAGTTTTGGTAGGTCTATGACCCATTATTGCCTCTATGCTCTGACTTTCCATTTTCTTATGCATATGAGGTCAACTTTTGTCCAAATGTGATGAAACTTGGTGGCTAGCATGTACATGCTATGTAGAAAATGTGTATGAGATGAGATGTTGAGTTTGGTTCCTGTAAGGTCTCTGACCCCGGCCAAAAAGAGCACTGTGTACCATGTAATGATCATAATGGAAAAAGTTACTATTTTTAGCAGTTTTCTAAATTCTGTCAGTGCCATGATGTTTAGAATGTTTTAAAGCTCCCAAATGTGAATTAAAATAATTTTTGCAAAAAATTTTCAAAAATAGTAAGTTTTTGGACACCCGACCCGTTTAGTTTTGATCATCTAGAAAAACTGCACCCGTACCCCGAATTTAAAAAAAATGCAATTTCGGACCCCGGGGGCTGCTAAATATGGTAGGTACTTGGGCTAGTACGCCTTAGTTAGAGCTCCGTATAGCAATTTACGGCATCAAAATCCGACTCGTATGACTCGTTTTAGCCTAAAATCAATTTTTCCAAAAATTAAGCGGGGAGGCACCGGAGCCCGGGACTGTGTGGGAACAAGTCCCAGGCCACTCCATATCAGCTTTAGCAGCTAGGGGGCGCCTTTTTTCCTTGTGGGAGTCCTGGGAAAGCTGCCAAGCCAGTAACTAAGTCTCAGAGTCGGTTAACCTAGCCAACCTGACACTTGGTGGGTAGGGGAACTGAACTTGCCAATGCAGAGACTGAGTGCTCCTCCAGATGCTAATAGCAGGGCTGGTCGATTTTCAACCTGTAGGAGCCTATTTAAAGGCTTGCTCACACACACACACACACACACACACACACACACACACACACACACACACACACACACACACACACAGGCTCACACACACACCCAGTGCACACACACACACTTACACACACCTTGGGGAGGTGCTGCCGGTACACACATCCTTTGAAGGAGAAGCAAGGAGGGAGGTGCTGTCGAATTCTCGCCTCAAGAAGCTCGATTAAATCAGAGAATCGAGAGGATTATAATCCCTTAATCACGGTAACCACGGTTTAATTAATGCTTTCTGCAAATCCTTTTCATTACCATCTAAACTCCTCGTCTATTATGCTTATTCCTAGCCGTAATTCTCTATAATTACTCTCTAATTTCTCTTTAACCATATTCTATTATGTAATCATCATCTCAATTATCAGCCATTCATCATCCTTAATTAGTAATTAGTGCATGATTAATAGAATTTTCTCTCTCTAGATAGCATAGTGATTAATCCATAAGCCGGTAACTGTGTAGATTGATGAAAAGCACTTTTTTATTAACAGTGTAGCTAAATTAGATCCATTCTCTTATGCATTAAGATGTAATTAAGGTAAAATTAAAGCCGTCATTAAGTCTCTAAGAGTTAATTTTTCTCACACCTATGCATGAGGTGCACCTGCATCCTCTAATTGCTAGGAAAAAGATTAATTATGCTGATTCATCTTCCTGGTAATTCTATTAATGAGACCTTATTATTCTCAATCATCTAAGTCGAGTCATTATCCTTAGAGTTGGTTCCCATAGGAATATGCATCATCCATAATGATTGCTATATGGAAAAATCTAAACCTCTCATGTACCAGGCATTGTTTGATGTTACTAATCTATCATTTGGCTTGTTATGACGCTTGCGGACATTAGCTCTTTTTTCCAAGCTAATTATTTAAAGTAGTGAGTTTAAAATGGCCCTGGTTAAGAGGACTCGCTTTGGTGGAGCCCACGACCACGAGGCAGGAACGAGCAATGTGAACGGAAAGGGGAAAGCTCCCTTGGACGACCAAGCGCCGGCCATCTCACTGGCCATTGACGAGCAAATGGAAGAGGTAGGTCACTAAATTTTATTCAAGTTGTTTAATAAACACTGCATATGATTGATTAGTTAGGAAATGAACACATCCTCGAACATGTTGGAGAAATCCAACGGAAACAACGGCATTTGAATTCATTTGTTTACTAAATTTTAAAGTAGGAAAGAATTGTTTGACGGATATACTGTTTGCAATAGGAAAGAATGTATGCTAGGGAAAATTTAGCTCAGCATGTTCATTCTACTTCCAATGTTGAACTAGTCCTGACCCCCCTACTGATCACAGGGGGCGGCTCGCGAAGATATCGCAGTAGCTAGAGTTACTAGCTTAGGGCCTTACCCACGACTTTCTCTCTATGCGGTGGGAACCCACGTCTTGCTTTCTATGCGGTGGGAGTGTCCATGTCGTGCTTTTTATGCGGTGGACAAACCTAGTTGTATGGGCATCTAGGCGACAACGGGAGGAGTAAACTCCCACTGGAGGAGGGATGTTGTACCTCCAGAATATTGGAATTTTAATGAATAAGTTTGAGTAGAAATTTTACTAGAAATTATGTCTTGGTGCCGATTTGCAATACTGTTTGAAGGGCTGTCTTAAGGAATACTATGATTCGGAATATAATCAAGGAATCTTTATGTTGAACAACCAATGTGTTAGTAATTAGGACACACAAGGAAGTGTCAGTGTGGGGGTGGAAAGTGGGGGCTTGGCTCAGGTTGCCAATGCCTATGAGAAGGGTGGTCCCGATTGGTCGGGAACTCTCTGTCCCCATAGTTTAATCTCGACTCTAGTATTACTCATTGCCCCTAGAGCGGTGAAATCTCGAGAGTACGTGCCTCTGAAACATGGGGAAAAAGGCACTCGGGGTTTCTCTCCTCTTGGAAGGTGGGTCTTAGGATCGCTAGATAGTTTAAGTACGCTTCCCCTGCGAGGTGGAGCTAGATCTCATTGCTAGTAGGCTTGAGCTTGACTCACTTTGTGATGAAAGATCGTCCGCTAGCTGAACCCTGAACCACTTTGTTTGCTCCCGCTATAGATCTAGTGGCCACCAGGTTCACCATGAGATCCGTTGTTTGATATGGCGGGGTGGAGACCTCACAGTTCCCATATATGTCCTTGAGACATCCTACGTGTAGGATGTCTCCTGATGAAATTTATATGAGAAGTGCTATTGACACATGCACTGAGCCCCCCTGAGTCCCTTTTAAGCCCTATTTCAACAAAAAAGTCAAATAAATAGATAGAAACTCCCTGTTTGGATTTCAGAGCCTCTGAGCCGTTTTTTGACTCTTGGAGTGCTTTTCGGCGCGATGAAATTTTTTGATGTTAGTCTCCATAGCTTCACGGTTCCTTGGGGATCCTTGCCATATGGTTTTTGTTGACTTTGGCTTCACCAGAGCTCCGTTTGGAAATTTGTCACTCTGGAAGCGCCCGTGGTTGCGTTTACATGTCGTCGATGACTTGTGGTGGTCTACCACCATAGGACTTGGTTGTTGATGGTCTCGGAAAGCCGCTCGTGAAGTTTGGTGGCAAACGGACATGCGGTTTGGCCGTGAGATCTAGTTGACGCTTTATGTGTCTGATGCCGTTTCTGAAGCTTAGTGCCGCTTCGGGTCGCCTTATGGCCATGTGGGCTATATAGACTTGTAGAGCATGTTGAGATGCTCCTACCCATGAGTTTTGGT
This sequence comes from Adiantum capillus-veneris, assembly GCF_014529385.1. Lineage (NCBI taxonomy): Eukaryota > Viridiplantae > Streptophyta > Polypodiopsida > Polypodiales > Pteridaceae > Adiantum > Adiantum capillus-veneris. The sequence goes on from NC_140940.1 coordinate 150,838,485, forward strand.
AGCATTTGGGCGCCTTTCCACCGATTTACCATTTGGTGGCCTCTTGCAGAGCTCTAGAAGTTAGGGTTTTTCCCAATGGTTTTCTGCCTCCTTTGGACATTCAAGAGTGGTCTCCTATGCTAGGGTAAACCGTCGATGAAGTCTTATTGCTTTTGGGTTAGTCGTTAGGTGGCCATCTCTACTTGTAGGTCTCTACTGCTCGTTTCCCGTGTGAACCCTACGCTAGTTTTTGCGACAAAACATCAAACATACGCGAAAAGCTCAAGGTGGTGAGCCTACCTCTTATATATGGAGCCTGTCAGGTGGTCGTGTGTGTCGTAGAAGCCGCTGGAAGTCCGGTTCGCTCTAGGTGGCAAGAGCTCTCTCTCAAGAAGGCAATAGTAGAAATGAGCTTTAAGTGAAGTGAAAAAATCTTATAATGAGGGTCCCCAAACCACTTTCCATGCTCCCAACTTCTTGCAAGATGCGGTTTAGGCTCGAAAAATTCTTGATTTGAACTCCATTTGCCCAGTTTCCGAAAAATTTGACGTTTCGGTCAAAATCTGGCCAAAACACGCTTTCCGCTCCATTCACATAATTGCACCCCCATTGTACCATAGTTTGTTCTATAGTCACTGATTATCCCCATATTTTTTGTTTTTTGTTACGACCATCTTTCACCTGCTTTTTGTATTTTTGAAGTTTCTCTGTCGATAATTAGTAAAATTAAAAGGAAAATAGCAAATTAAACCCAAAAAAATTCCAAAAATCATAATAACTCAAAAACATCCCTACAAAACACTATATACACTCACATGTAATTTTTATGGCCGGAGTTCTCCGTTTTACTAATGTTTTGCCCGAAAAATGGCTATTTTTACCTATATACACACATCTATTTTTACCTATGTACACACATCTAGGGGCCTGATTTGGCGTTTGGCCCCATATACTTGTAGATTCATGTTTTATAAGGGCATATGACTTAGGTTAGTCCAGAAAATTTCGCAATCAAACGACAACCCTCTAAAATAGTCGAAAAACATGTCCTTTTTTGCTCTTTTTACCATTGGGTCCGCATTTGAGAATGCCTCCCCCCCTCCTAGCCGGAGTCCTCCCGGACGACAAGGTATTGCCTCGGAGTAGGTGCAGTGCATGGGTTAAAAATTGTGCTAATGCTTGGCTGTGTAATGTGGCCCTATATGATGCATACTCAGTCAATGCATGGAAAAATCAATGTTGTGCAAGAGGAGGGAATAAGCAAAATGCTTATTGGCATTTGTCATCGAGGTTTCCTGTTTGTTGTTGAGTTGGTTGGCGCATTTTCTTTGCAAGTAAAAGTTGTAACTCTACAGCTCTCTGTTTTATCGTCTTTCTTGCAAAAGTCGCTTGGTTTGCCACTACTGTCGATATGGCCATGGTTGTCTCCTTGGAGAGAATTGTCGTGGCAAAATTGGCCATAATCTTTGTCTCTTTTGCTTTCCATTTGTAGCTTTGTTTTGTAGGTTTTTGTAGGTTTATTTCTACTTCCGCCGTTGTCATTGTTGTGTTGCTGATTGGCATCCACATTGATCGGTTTGTCGGTTTTAGATGTAGTGTATATCTGCATGCCAATGTTGCTTGTACTGAAGGGAGTTCCTGTTGCTCCAAATGCGAGTCGCATTTAAGTTGTTACTGAGCATTCTCTTTGGGATCCCTATCTTTTTTATTCCCTTGGTTTTTGGTTGAGCTGTGTGCGTCTGTTGACTTCTTCTGTTGTATTGTGGTTTGTCTGCCATGTCACCTTTATCCTTCCGCACCCATACTTTTTTTTTGCGTGTTGCTAACCTTGATTTTTTCACTATGGTCTGTGTTGTTTTATGTTTGTAGTGAACATTGTTGGAAGTTCCCAGGTTGGTCGCCATGGGTATCATGTTGTTCTTTAGTAGCACCCATCCTTTTGGTTCTTTATCCAGTGATTGTGTTGCTGCCATCTGGTTCTTTCGGGGTTGTTGATCAAAGGCACCTGTTGTTCTTGTGCATGCTAAATTTTGACTGCTTCTGCATTCCAATCTATCTGCACATTATACTCTTTTTGCCAAGGTTGTCCCAACAACAGGAGGTGTAGTGTGCTTTCATCGTCAACCACGTAAAACTTGTGTGGGTAAATATATTGATGTATTTGTACATGCAATATAGTCCAGCCCAATGTTTTTAGCGAATGTAATGTACTACTTTCCAGCACTTGTGGAGTAGGATGTAGTTGATCTTTGGGCTTGAGCTGTTTGTATAATTTGTAAGAGATCAAATTTGCTTGAGCTCCAGAATCAAGCAATGCCGTCGATTCAACTTGATTGCTACCCACTTTGACTGCAATTATTGGCTCCACTGTGTCTTCACCAAAATTCGTTAGTCGAATAGCATTTATTCGCAACGGTGATCCACATTGTTGTTGTTGTCGTAGAAGCCTTCTTTTTGCAATGCGTTCTTTTGCTTCTGCTTGGGCCTCTTCTCGTATCCTCTGTTTCTCCTTCATCTGTTGTTTTTCTTGATGGATTTATTGAAGCAAATCCTGTGTTAGTGGTAAATGATACTTTTTTAATCGACACCCACTAATCCAATTTGGCATTTCTTCCCCTGCTAATGTAGCAAGTTTGACAGCTCCACTTTGTGATAAGTCACTAATCACAAAGAGTCCCATCCCTCGCTTTTTAAGTTTCTTGGCATGTTGCTTCAAGGTATAAACAAGTACATAATCACCTGTTTTGAACTCTTTCGTGCGCACATGCTTGTCAAAAAACTCTTTTTGTCTTCGCTTTTTAGCATAGATCGAAGCTACAGCTCTCAATCAAAGTTCATCTAGCTTTTCAAGATCATCTATTCTTGAAGAGAGCTCATGCCCTATCCATTCTAAGCGTTTTGCGACTCGTAGAGTTGGAATTAAAAACTCTATGGGTAATATAGCGTTTAGACGAAACACCATGTTGTACGGTGTTGTTCCGATTGATGTTTTGTAAGCTACCTTGTATGCCCATAGTGTTGAATGTAACTGTTGATCCCAGTCTGTCCTTGACTCTGATACGATTTTAGTCAGAACAGTGCATAGTGTTTTATTTCTGGCCTCATCTTGTCCATTTGCCTGTGGATGATATGGAGCAGATTTTCTATGTATGACCATGAATTTCTCTAGCAGATATTCAATGACTTCATTAAGAAAATGTGTTTCTCGATCATTGACAATTTCTATTGGTAATCCGTATCGTACAAAGACATTCTCATACAAAAATTATGCAGTGATTCTTGCGTCTGCTTTTTGTGTTGCCTTGGCTTCCGCCCATTTTGTGAGATAGTCCGTGGCCACAATGATATATTGGGTATGGGTGCGATATGCAGGGAGTGAAATAGGCCCCACAAAATCAATGCCCCATTTTGCAAATGCCCTTGCTCCCATCATTGGCCGTAGTGGCATCTCATCTCTCTTTATCGGCACCTTGGTGCACTGACATGCGTCACAACGCTTTACAAACTCCTCAGTATCCATATGCAATGTAGGCCACCATATTCCTACGGTTAAGATAATTTTTGTCGTCTTATCGCGCCTGAAAAATGGCCTCCACTTATTCCTCCATGTGCGTATTCTAGAATCAGCAGGTATTCACTTTCACTTGCATATATTCTAAGATGATTGTCCTTTCCTCGGTTATAGAGTTGATCACCAATTAAATTAAAGTCGCGAGCCTCCAGCACTATAGCCCTTTTCCGCACTTTTGTTATGTTTTCAGGAAATGTCCTTGTTGTTAAGAAATCAATGATATATTGACTCCATGCAGGTGCAATGTTTACCTGAAACAATGTTGCGTGATTCACCAGTCGTTTGGCACTACATATAGTACAGTTGTTAACATAAGCATGTGTGTCAGCATACATAGTTGGCCAATAAATCCCTAATTGTTTCAGTCTTTGGTGTGTTTTCATTGTTGAACAATGAAATGCACAATCCTGGACATGTGCTTCTTCAAGATAACACTCGAATTCCTCAGGATTTATACATAATCGTAGAATTTGGTCCGAGCCTAGATGATACAGTTGTCCTGCAATCAACTGGAAGTTTTTTGTTTGTCGAATTGTTTGTTGTTTAGATCTGTCATCCTTGTTATCAAATCTACCTCCAAAGGAAAGAAAGCTAACAATTTCCTGAGACCATTTGGGTATTATTTCAATATTGAAAAGGTAAGCATTAGGTATGTCATCGTCTACCCTTCAGGAGCTTCCCCGTTTTGCAACCTTGAAAGATGATCCACCTGTAGATGAGTTTTACCCTTTTTTGACCACCACTGTGAAATCAAATTCTAGCAATATAATAAACCAGCGTACAATTCTCCCAGTATTGCATGGTTTATTTACTAGATACAAAAGAGCTTGATAATCTGTGAAGAACACAAATGTTTTTGCGAGCAAATAATGCCGAAATTTCTTTATAGCATAAATCATTCCTAACCCCGCTCTTTCAGTGGTTGTGTAGTTCTTTTCTGTACTATTTAACTGTCGGCTTGCATAACAAACTGGGAAATCCATTGTTCCGTCTCCAGGTTGAGCCAAAATACTCCCGATTGCATATGCAGATGCATCAATGTGAACATGAAATATCTTTTCCCAATCTGGTGCTTTAAGTACAGGTGCTGATAGAAGGTTTATCTTAAGCTTTTGGAATGAAGTTTCACACTCCTCTGTCTAGTCGAAACTAACTAATAAGCGATACAGAGGTTGTGCAATGACTGCATACATATATATGAATCTTCGATAATATCCGCAGTGTCCCATGAAGGATTGTACTTGTTTGGCATTAGTAGGCCTAGGTAAGTCTACTATGACTCTGATTTTGTCTAGGTCAGTGGGTATGCCATTTATTGAGACAATATGTCCTAAGATGCGGCCTTGCCTAACCATAAAAATGCACTTTTCCGGGTTAAGACAGATTCGATATGTTCTGCATTTCTCAAATACCTTTTGTAAATGGTCAATATGTTCTTCTCGTAGAAGAGAGTGTACACAGAGATCATCCATATATATTTCTAAGAATATTCTGAGGTATTCTTTGAACGCATGAGTCATTAACCTTTGGAAGGTAGCTGGGGCATTGGTTAAGCCAAAAGGCATAACTCTATACGCATATATTCCCCATTCTGTGGCAAACATTGTTTTATGTTGATCCTCTACTGCAATTTCCAGTTGGTTATACCCTAAAAACCCATCTAGAAAGGAATAAGCCCGTTTCCCAGCCACCCTCTCAAGTACATGTTCTGTGATCGGCAAGGGATAATTATCCCTTGTGGTGGCTGCATTTACTTTTTTGAGGTTCACACACACACGCAGCTTTTCGTTCTTTTTGGGGACAACCACAATGGGTGACACCCAATCTGTATGTTCGATTTCATAGATGAATTCAGCATCCATCAGCTTGTCAATCTCCTCTTTGATTCGTTTAGCACATGTGTCGTTATATGTGTAAGGACGCTATTTGCTAGGTTTGGCATCTGATTTCAACGGAATTGTATGTTGGCATATCGATGGATCAACTCCTTTGAGGTCTTTGTAGGACCATGCAAACACATCTTTATACTTCTTGAGAAGTTGTGGTAGCAGTTCTTCTTCTTCAGGCTCTAAATCAGTTGCGATATAGACCGGCTGAGGCTTTTCGCCTGGTGAAGCGAGGTCTATCCATTTTGCATTTTCCAGCCCATCGTAAGATTCTTGGTTTATTCTTTCCCTGACTGGTGGTGTCATTATGATTTTTCTGTCCAAGATGGTGAATTTTTGATAGTGGGATGGTACATTCATGTTTCTTTTTTCTGACTCCTCCTTACCATCACTTTCCCCCTCAGTAGTCCATACCTCTCATAACGACCGTTTTAGTTCTTGGTATTTCTTTTTACGCTCCATTTTGGTCCACTCTAGGTCTTTTGTTTTTTCATGTTTTGATTGTTGAGATTTTTTTGATTTTGTTTCTATTTTAGCCTTCCGTACTTGTTTTATTTTCTCTTGCGTTCCTTCCCTTCGAACTTTTGAGAATCTGCCTGATATTTGGTCTTTTACACAATCCTCTGCTTTGACAAGCATTAGATAGTGAGTTTTATCTTTTATCCTAGGCATCAGGTTCTCTCTAATTTTGTTTTCTGCTCTTTTTTTTCTATATCGTTCCTGGCGTCTAGGGTGCTGATTGGCAAAATCATAAAACTTGATATTCGTTGTTTTCTCCCCACACTCGCTTGAGCTGTCTGAACACTCGTTATCTGCGTCGTTATCTGGTGGTTCTACATTCTCATCTTTTACTGGTATAAGGCTTACCATGTAATAGGGTAGCACATCATAGCCATCCTTATCGCAAAATTTTGTCGTTGGGCTATCAGTAATGGTACAGATACCCAATGTTGTTAGTATGTGTTCCCATTCCAGAGGTTCTAAGGCATCTTCGGGAAAAGGTTCCGAAATATAATCCTTGTCCTCAATAGCTCTTTCTAAGACGCATTCCTCTCTTTTTAAGCTCCCACAATGTGAAGTTCCGCACATCCATAGCTCTTTTTTTTGCCCTAACCATGCTGGGAGTTCGGACCCTGCCAATGTAGCTGAATCAAACTCTTCCACTAGTGTCTGGTTCACATCTTTGTAACTATGGTCTTTTAGGTGTATTTGGTTGTAGTCTTGCCATGTTTGAGGTATATGTGGTTGTAACCCCAATCCTGGACCATCTTTAATTGTCTCATGAATGGTCTGCCCAAGATGATCTCGTAATTGTTCTTTTTGTCGAAATCGACTATTGCAAATGTATGCTCATACTCAATGCCGCACGAGGTGACAATTATTTTTTCTAAGAGTCCTAGAGGCTTTTCCATGAACTCATCTGCCAGTTGCAATTTCATTCTGGTAGCTCTCAAAGCCGGTTTTTCCCATTTTTTCCAGATTTCCTTGGTGGCAATAGCGACTCCTGCTCCACTGTCAAGAATAGCTTTAGAAACTACTCCTTGGAATTCTACTGGTAGTGTGGTATTTCCATCTTCTCCCTCGCAATATTCTCCAACCTTGTTTAAAGGTACTGGCCTAGTGTTTAGTTGAGTCTTGTCCAATTCTCTGATCCCTTCTTGAAGCTTCGAGGTGGGGTCCTTTACTCCAAATTTTTCTAAGCATTTGCCTACGGTGATCCACATGTTTGGCCATAGCCTTAGGAGTTCGGTTAATGTGATTGTGCATGCCACAGGGGTGGACAGCAACTCAATCAATCCTTGTGAATCCATCACTCTGTTAGAAGAAAGTCTTTGAGATGGCATTGCTCTCACCTCAGACTTGGCTTCATACTCTCCTAGGTAAGAGGGTAGAGTTTTTAGCGAGTTTGGTTGACTGTGCCCTGGACTAATTGATCCCTGGTCTCCTCCTTGTGAATGCATATCAAAGTTCATTTGTGATCTTGCCTCAAATTCTTCAATGGGAGGTGAGATCTTATTTTTCTCTTTTCTCGTGCTATTCATTTGGTAGCTTACCCTGTTAGCTTCGTTAGCATCACAGATTTTCTTCCACAGGTTATCTACACCGTTATAATCCTTACCCATTTCTATCAATGTTTTATGCTGAAGACCATCAATTGTCTCATCTGTTGTATTTGGCACTATGATAGGTTCTCCCCTAGACTCAGAGGCAGTCGTGAGTCCCTCCTTCGTGTCTACTTGTTTCTCTAAAGTTGGTTTGATAGGGGTTGGAACTGGTACCTCGTGCCAACTTGCAGGTTTACTAAGCGGGTTTTCTATCAAGGATTGGGTTGTTTCAATCATCTTTCAATACATTTCCAACCTCTGTTTTTCTATTTTGGCATATGGATAAGTCACCCATCTTTGCTCTTGAGTTTGGTTGTTTTCGAGTTTGGCTTCGTATGCTTTTAAAAGTGTGTGTAACTGCTCGTTTACCTTTTCTACCAACACTGATCCTCCTGATTCTGCACTTTTGGGTTCTGCTATTTCCTTGGGTGCTATGGTTACCGCAGTGTGTGAGCTTAGACTAGTTAGATCCTCTAACCGCTCTAATCTATCCTTTGTGTGTTTTAACTCCTCGGATAGAGCCGTTTGCTCTCGTTCTCTCTTGGCTTTCATACGCGCCTTTCTAGCTTTCCAAGTGCTTCTCTGATTTTTCATTTCTGAACTTGGGGCATCAGTTTTTGGCTCTTCAATTATGGGTTCATTCGTCGTTCTTTGAGCTTGGGCTCGTGTCACTACCTGAATAGGTATTACTTTCTTGTTTTCTAACCCTCCACTGGAAGGCACTACTTCCAGCATGGTCAAGGTAGTTTTTGCTCCTTTGCTCGGGTTCTTAGGGCAATCAGGAATCAAATGAGTAATTCCACACTCAGTACAATAGGCGTTGACTCTAATGATTTCATCATGAGGACAGTCTCTTAGCCAATGGTCTCCACCATACTTGTAGCAGGGTCCCTTAGGCTGTTGAGGTGCTCCTTGAGCTCCTCTTTGTTGGTATGCATGTCTCTGTCCGCCCATGCCTCCGTTGGCTATGAACAACAATGTTCATTCATTCAAGCTATATCTTCCTTCTCCCGCTGCTTCTGCAGCTGTTGGTGGTCCTGCACTTCCCATCATACTCCAAGGTTCTGGCGTTGGGGGTTCTTCTGGTGGATAATAGACAAGATTTGCAGCATATCCATTGGAATCTTCGTAATATGCATGCATAGGTACCAAAGCCTTCTCTTCTGGTTTGTTTACTGTTGGTGTGTATCTTATGCCGACTGGCCGTAATCCTGGTAGGGGTGGTTGCTGCCCCAACACTGGTTGTGGTCTTTCTACACCTACAGGTCCTGGTAGGTTGCTTGCTTGATACCTAGGCATCGGTGGAAGTTGAGGAGATGTTATCTGAGCCTGGGAAGCATAAGGTCGTTCTCTCACATATCCCTTGTTATAAGAACATTCCTCCGTCACATGGTTTGTCCATTTTTGTTCAATAGCACACCACTTTGACTGTTTAGCCTGAGGCTTGGCATACAGGTTAATCTTTTTTAGCACTTCTTCTACAAGCTGCTCCTGGCTTACAGCTAATTCTCTTTTCGGTGCTATCTTAGCGGCCTTGCTTCCACTTTGTTGTGAGGATGAATCTTCGTCAAGATCCTTGAATTCACCCTCCTTGTAGACCGCACAATTGTCTACAAGGTAAAGAGCCTCATTAGTTAACTCATTTAACATCGTGCTCCTCTTTATATGTAAGTCCTTCTGGAGATCTGCATTCCTTAATCCTTGAATAAATATAAGCATAAGTCTGGACTGAGTTGGCAGTTCTTACACAGGGCAGAACTTAGCATATCTTTTTAGTTGTAGGGTTGTCTTTCGCACAGATTCCCCTTCTTTTTGTTTGAATTTATGGATTTGTGAGACTGTATTATGAGCTATCCCCCTTTGTGAGAATTTCTCGATAAACTCGTCAAACACCTCCTCCATAGACTCAAAGTCTCTACGCTCCACAGAGTCAAACCAAGTAGCAGCATCCTCTTCTAGGGTCAGTCCAAACCCTGCAAATTGGGTAGGGAAGTCTAACACCTCTTCAGCTCTAATTACATGCACAAAGGCTGCTACATGATCTCTAGGATCTCTGTTTCCCGTGTATTTCTTGTTTACCCATTTTTTCACCTGAGAAGGTCTAATTCTACGATGCTCTACAAATCTCATCATTGGTTCTCCTCGTCCCAATCAATATACCTCCTCTGGCCTTCGGTAGTGGGAGGGTTCCTCTCCCAGAGGTGCTCCTAAGCCATAATTTCTGACAGTTTTTGCAAGAGATGGTTCATCTCTTCGAACTCGTTCTATGGGTTGTCTTCCAGGATCTGTTGACCCTTGAGTTTTTGGCTTACTCTCGCCTTGATACCGTGAATAGAATGGTGGTTCTTGTAGATCCCTTAGCCCTCGTGCGGCTAGATAACCATCTTAGTTTTGGTCTTGTTCTAATGTTGCACTTTGTCGAAGCCATGCATGCAATGATGGTTGGGTTGCTTGTTGGTTCTGGTAGTTGAACGTCTGTTGTCAGTTAGAATGTGAGGTCACATCATACTCTTCTGAAAATGGATTTGTCGACTCGCTAGGGGTATAGGTGACCCTTGGCACTTCTTCGGAGGCATATGTTGATGTATCTGGAACAGTTGCCTTTTCTACCTCCTCTGGGAGAATACGTTTGTATTCTTTCCCGTACCTATCAACAAAAATGATATCCTTCCCCATAGCAATTTCATAAGAGAATAAGTGAAGAACCTTGTCTTTGCTTAATTCGTTTGGGTAGGGTTCTTTGCATCGAAAATAAGAGACTACTCCCTCACTCTCATGCTTGTAAATTCCCACATTCTCATTATAGGTAGAGACCCTGATTGTTTTCTTATCATACATAAAAAGAGCTCCAGGTCGATCAATGTTTGGAGACGGTTCTTGAGTTTTTGAAACCATTTTTCCTTTTGCCATGTTATCTCCATATCTGTTGTAATCCTCAGGGTTACTAACTATCAGATAGTGGTTTCCCTTTTTGTCTCGGAATATATCTCCATCATCATAGACTCGAATTATCTCCAGTCTCTGAGCACGTCTTTCTTCTATACAAATACACTTGCGTCCTCGATAGTCAAAATAAACTAGGGCTCCCCTTGAGTTTGTTCCTTCTAAGAAGATTATACTGAACTTGGAATCGTTCAAAGGATTTTGGGAAGTGCTTCCTCCTAGCATTGGTCCTTCATCAGAGAAACCTCTTGGCTGTTGACTACCCATCATGAAGAAGGACTTATCTGATGAAGTGTCAGTATCACTACCCTCCTCAATGATCGATGCTAATGAATCTAGCCTTGCCTGAGTTACACTCTCCTTGGTGGACACTAAGCTCCTCTGATCACCTACCACCTTTTGATCTCTAAGAATGTATCTTCCTGATCTTAAATTCATCAAACTTAGCAATGTAATTTATCACAAATCCAACCACTCACCTAGCAAAGGATCAATTTCCGCCCAACTTCTTGCCTTGCAACTGAATATACATGTACACAAGCGTTTAATTTCGGCAATCGAATCAAGCATTTAACCGCTAGAGGTGGTCTTAGTAATGATTGGTATAACTGGAGGGTTAACCTCAACCACTACTGTATTTTATACACTTCTGATGTTCTTGATTAGATCTGCTAATCTGGAACTGTACTTCCCTCGAATGTTGGTCAATTTACATGGAAAGTCTTAATTTCGTCTTTGCTCCGTCAAAAGGTCAAACAAGGTCCAATTTCACTTCTGAAAGAAGTTTTGGAACTCTTAAGTCAATTGGAATATCACTCTATGTCCTCAGTCAGCTTTTCTCTTCACTAAGCCGATGTAGACATTCTACGCGTAGGATGTCTACCTGCTCTGTTTTGCCCGGATTTTGCACTATAGATTTCTCTTGATGTGCTGAGTCCATAGCTGTTTTTACTTTTTGATTTGGACACCTATAAGTTGGTCAATTGATCAGAAATGTGTTCCAACATCCTGATGTTGGTCTGACCAGTCAAATCAACTCCAATTTGGACCAAAATTGACTAGGAGGCTTGCCTCAGGCTATACAACACCCTGCTATGCCTACAGTCAGTTTTTGGCTTCAAAATCATGCAGTAGACATCCTACGTGTAGCATGTCTAACTGCTCAAAATGGCTTCAAATTCAAACCACAGACTCCTCTTAAGGTGCTTATCACTTTGGTATGCTCAAAGTTGGGTTTGGAGTGCTAAATCACAAAGAACACATCCTACACGTAGAATGTCTATATGGTCTGTACCCCAAACTTGAGCCACAGCTTCCCCTTGATGTCAGCAACCCAGTGATATGTTTAGATTTTAGTTTGGATTTCAAAAGACCCCAATTTTAGCTATCCTAGCCCTTTTCAGTCAAAGATGCTAAAGTCTGCTTAAAACCCAATTTTCTCACCCAATTGAGATGAACCTTTCTCAGACACTCAATAAATCATGCAGATCATGCTCATGTACCCATCCTATGGTTTTGGTCTTAAAATAATGCCTTGGCACAATTTGAGTAGGATGTCTGATAATTTTCTTTCTATTTGGCCTTATCCTGTCAAGATATGGTCAAACTTCCACTTTCCATGTGAAAATAGGATAAAACCTACCTTCTAAACACACTGGTTAACTAAGATTTTCAGAATTTCCACCAGAACACCCTATAGACATCCTACACGTAGGATGTCTGCCGGCTTAAAGTTTAATTGTTTTCTGACAAAAGTACTCCTTATGCTCTGCAGCTATCTCAGAAATACTCACAGAAAGTTTTGAACTTCACTTCAGCTTTCAAACACTCTTTTCCGTCTTTTACAACCTTGTGATGAGCCTAACAACAAATATAACATGCATGAAGTGCTCCAGATCATAAATCATGATGTCCTACTTACCCTACTCCTACTCATCATGTGAGATGGTGATATCGGTGTCTCGGATGCTTCCTGGCCTCCCCGGACTCTCAAGCTCTCCTTCCACCGCCTCTACCACTCCAACTCCTACTCTCTACACAACTCAACTAATACCTAAAACTATCTAAGTCTACCTAAGTCAAAGGATCTAGGCCAGACACTCGCTCCCTAGACTCCCCCTAAGACCTAGAGAGTCCTCCACCCTCTGATCCTATCTAAATGTAAAACGAAACTCTGGCAATCCAGAGAATCCCTATCCTCAAGGACTAGTCTCGGTCACCTACCTAGGGTTTTCGTCCCCAGCAACGGTGCCAATCTTGGCGGATACGCCGCGACGGACGTCAGCACAGCGAGAACTCACCTAACAAGATTGTCAGCTAAGGACGAAGCTCGACCCGCAGGCACGTGGAAGCAAGCATAGGGTGTCAACCTACACTCGACCAACTTTCGACTACTTCCTACAGAGGTCTCTACCCAATGTCTAAGCTACAGCCTTCAAAAGTACATAGGAGATTTCCTACAACGCTTTCAAGAACCAAATACTCATCAAGCGTTCTCGAAACGCCACAGAACTTGAAGAAAACCCTATTAACACCAATAGGTCGCTCTCCCTAAGGTCCATGAATCAAAACCCCAACCCTAAACACCTGGTACAAAATCACGTAAGATGTTTGGTCGAAATTTGCAGGTCGTCGTTTTCAAAAACTAAAGTACCTACTATGTAGCTCTACTCATTGCGAACGCGTGGATATGTTGAAATGCAAAAATAGACAACGTATGCTCACCAAATCACCAGACGTAGCTCGTGGATCGAGTTCGCAAAGCCAGATCATACACTCGCAATGTAGGTGTTGACGCGTAGCTCTTGTTGGAGGCAACATGATACACTTCTCCGCACCATCGGTACGCGTGTAGCGTCAAGATAAAACTCACTCTCTCTCGTACACAGAGTACGCTCACTCACACAGACAGAACTTTTAAAAATGACAGGTTTTTTTCATTAAGGTCAAAAGTGGTATAAATACCTTACAATCTCAAACCCTAATATTCTAATTTAACCATCCACTCAATCTAAATGTGAAAAATGGGATACAATCTGGAAGCTTCTGCAAGCACCACTATTTACAAAGAAAAAATGATGGTTTTTCTCAATTAAAGAATAATTACAAAAAATAATATCCTGTCGAGCAATCCTTCTCCGTTGGGTGTATCCAACTGCTAACAAAAACAACAAGACATGAATTTTAATTCTAATAATTATGCTACAAATTTCTCAATTCTTATGTCATTGTAGACTTTTTGCCTCCGACGCATTCTCAATGCATATGACCTAACAAGAAAACAAAGCAAAACATAATACTAGTTTTTGAGAAAAAAAAAAAGATAGAGCTTTCTTTGTCCAGGGATCAATATTTCAAAAAAAACCCATTAGCCCTTTAAAGCACCTCACATAAGGATTGGAAATTCTAACCAAATTGTTCCAAAGAGTGAATACTTCTCGTCCCCACGACTCAAAACATTAGAACATTAACTCAAAAGTTTTTATCAAAACATGATGAGAACCATATGAAAATAACAAGACATGAATTCAATTCTAACATAAATTTTTCAATTCTTATGATTAGTCACACGCATTGTCGAGGTAAACTTTCCACCTCCGACGCATTGTCAATGCATATGATCTAGCAAGAAAACAAAGCAAAACATAATACTAGTTTTTGAAAAAAAATGGACAAAGCTTCCTTTGTACATGGATCAATATTACAAAACAAACCATTAGCCCTTTACGGCACCTCACATGAGGATTTAAAATTTTAAGCAAATTGTTCCAAAAAGTGAATACTTCTCATCCACAACTCAAAACATTAGAACATTAACTCAAAAGTTTCTATCAAAACATGACAAGAACCATATGAAAATAACAAGACATGAATTTCAATTCTAATATCCAATGCTACAGATCCTTCAATTCTCACACTCATCATCGATGTAGACATTGTGGCTCCGATGCATCTCATAGATTTCAGAATTGTATCGCATGTCTACCGCCATGGTCTGAGCCATCTCCTCTGCATAGACCAGTATGTAACTTCCAACCAACAAGAAAATGCATCGAGACAAAATACTAAACAAGACATAGAAGCAATATCGATGATATATAAATACCAACGTTGACATCAAAAGGATAACAAAAAGCATAAGTAATGTAAATGTCATAGCAAGAGGTGGACCTCACGAGTCATCAAAGGGATTCACACGCGATGGCATGTCACCCTCATCGTCAATATCAAAAGAGGTGGAGGGATCCTCTCTGCTCTGCTGACTACGACGGAGTAATGGTAGCATATATCCTAAACTCAATGGCTCATCAATGTTGAGCGCAACACATATCCATCCTGATCTCACACAAACCACCAATGTGGGGGTTGTACCACATCCAAGCTCCAAGCAAATGCCTCCACGATGACAAAGGAGCTCCACAAAGCATGCAACAAAAGAATGACCCCGCTGCAATGCACCTCGCAATGACTCGCCTAATAATGAACTGGCTAGAGAGAGTTTCGGAACATGATGCATCATAAAAGAATTCGATGACTGCATGCTAAGGCAAGAAAATAGGACAGTCCTCTCTGCTACGAAGTACGATGGATGCATACCTACTCGATGAACCATAAATAGCACAGAACAAAGACACTATAACACAAGAGACACGGTTAGAGAAAGCAACAACATAAATCATTGGAATATTAATACAAAGCAAGTGTGTCACCTCTGTGGGACCCCAAAAACTCTTAAAATAACCATAGGCTCCATGGTGGAGTACTACAATACGTCGATGAACAACCATCTCTGCAACATAACAAAACCTCTCCAGCCACCCAATGGCCTCTCCTATTCAAAGCATTAATTATTAAAAACACTTACAATGATTATTACTATCTTATGGCATGATCGTAAACAACACTCACCCGTCGTAGACATCATGATTAGAAGCCAGTCTGAATCTGCTAGCATCAAAAATGCCAAATAAACTCCAACACGTACATGATCCTCAGTGAAAATGTCCCAAGGAGGTAGAGTAGAGGAGCCTACTAGGGACCCACCAAAGGGGAGATCCAAGAAAATAAAATCAGCAATCCATGGAACGGCTCTCCCCCCGCGAGTATATAGTATAGCCTCGGAACTTGCCTATGAAAGATTCTCATATACCGGGATCCATGTCGGATTCCAAACTCCCGCTCTGAAGTCTGTAGCAATGGCAATGTAGTCCCCCGCTATGGCCATGCATCATGTGTCAACACAACTAGATATGTTATGTAGTGGAGACTCCACAAGATAAACAAATGAGATAGTCTTCTTGACCATGACCGTGCCAAAAGACATTGGAGCATCACAACAAGATTAAATAAGCCATCCATGAAGCATATTTGAGGAAATCATTAACAAATTTTCATAAGGCATACCAAGCATTGTGCCCACATCTTCTTCTACAATTGTATCCACAAATGTTTCCTTTTCCTTGTGAGAGTTGCGTGCATCTTAAACAAAACAATTTAAATCAAAATATTATCAACTGATGATTGTTTGGTATGTCCAAGAGTGAAACATACCTGCATGTCTCTCCTCTCATCTATCTATCGGTGGATTTTGCATCACAGCAACCCTCCACATCGTCTCATGTAGCTCTCTTTCACGACCAAGAACATGTCCTTTTCTCATATCTATCCACCATGGATAGTTCTCAATCTCCCATGGAGTCAAGGTGCACATACTAGAGGGGTACATGCAGGTGTCTTGAGTAGCCATCTGAGTCCACTGTCTTGCCAAAAAAGGGCATGACAAGTAATACATTCTCGAATACTAAAAACATAAAAAATCTACAATGAACAGCAAACAAGTTACATGAAGCTCCTCACATAGACATAACAAATTAATAAAATTACAATTAATAAATTGTCCACCTGAAAGCCAAACATTGTGCTGCCATTCGTAATGTATCTACCTTCTTCAATGTCTGTTTCTCCACATCCTTCGTCTTTGCTCCAAGAGACACTTCAATTGGAAACAAATAGGACCTAGCTTCAAATTTTATCTCCTCAAATAGAATGTAAGTGTAGAGTCATGTGGCAAAGGCACAACACCAGGCACATCCATAAGATTTGACACAATTTGATATGCCTTTTCAAAGACTCGTGTCAAAAAACCCTCTCTACGAAGCCACCTACAATCCCAAAAAGAGTGAGAGAAAAAACAAGACATCATAACATATTCAAGATTAATTATCCACGATCATCTTACATGCGAAAAACGTAATCTCCTTTCTTCCATAGAGGTCCCCATGTTGCTTTGATCTCATCTTGAGTATCCACAAAAGTTAAATTTCAAACAAAATCCAAAGAATGTGAACAATGGCACATAGATAGAAAGTATTATCGTACCTGTCACGAAGCTACTAGAAGGAGAAATTCCGCCCAAATGAGAGAAGGAAAAGTTCCACCCAAAAGAGAGAAAGACAGTGTTAAAAATTACCTTTCTTTTTTTTCAAAAGCCTGCGCAATGAACAAGACCTCATTGGCTGCCGGTAATGAGTGGCCGTAGCTGCGCCTGTTGGTGGAGCTCCGTAGGCAGAAGTCGGTTGACAACGCCAGCAGGTGAAACTTGCAACAGAGTCGAACGAGCAGCTTGAACCTTTCGCAAAGACCGCGCGCCGGCGCGTGCTACTTGCGTCAGGTAGTAGCCAACGTTTGTGGTCGACCTCTCTCGCACACTATCTGTCGCAAACTCTCTATCGAAAGCCCTCTCTTGCAGGCTCTCTCTCACAAGCCCTCTTTATCTCAAGTTTTACGTAAGTCTAAGAGTAACCCCAATACCCCTCTAGTTCGTTGAAATTCCCAAATAACCCCAAACTACTGTTTTATCTATTTAGGTTGTTTACTAATCTTTAGTCCTTTTGACAATGTCCATCCGTTTTTGCCTGCTTAGCATGTAAAAGCTTAAGTAACCAACTCAACTTTTAGATTTAGCATCTTTTTATGAAAAGTTACAAACTTATTTATCATCCCAGAAATTTAATCTCACAACCTGTAAACTTTGACATTTGAGGGTATTTTGAAAATTTATGAAATTTGAGGGGCAATTCTGAGAATTTCCACAAATCTGAAGGGTATTTTGGTAATTTTCCCTAAGTTTTAAGCCCTCCAACTTATGAGGTTTCGAAAAAAACCCTCAAATTTCAAAATTTCTCTAAATATCCTAAATGTTTTGACATAACTGCCCTAACTGTCGTTCAAATGTTCCAGAATTCCCAAAAATACAGTGGACGCTCCCTATCATAAAAAATATCTAAGTTGATTTTTGAAATTAAAAATGGGCAACTCAAACGTGACTGGAAAAAAAATTTAACATGATTGATAGGAATGGTTCTTAAACGTTCGAGGACTGCGACGTCTACACCATCACATTCTGCAACTAAATCAATTATTTACTTGGGTCTTTTTCAATTTCCTTACTTTGGTTGATTTATGTATTGGACAGCACCGTAACTCAATTATTCCACATTTCTTGAGCGGTGATCCTATCGCTCTCACTTCCATTAAAACAGTTTTATGTAATGGCTAGACATATCACAATCTACGGACCACAAGGTGGCGAGAAGCTTGTTCTTATGTTTGAAGGTAGCACAGATGCCCTGCCTATAGCCTCTGTGTGATAACATTTTGAATTAACTACTGGCTTCAATTTGCATCCCTTAACTTTAAGTGGATCCCAAGTAAAAATGGAAGCAATTGAAACTTCTCATTGTGATGAGGTTTTCCATCTGAATCACGACCAGTGTCAGCTCCTCAAGGTTTGCATTGCTTCAAATCAAACTACCGCACATGGTAGTAGAATCAAGTCTGCACCAACAAAAGTTGATTTGGAATTTGATGAGTTTGAGAAGCTTGGTTCTTTGAGCGTGTTTGAAATCATACGTTCAATGCCTCTGCAAAGTATTTTTTATCTAGCACTAAACTTTGGTTGGCTTGGTGGGATGTCAGAGTTTTGCATTAGGGAGGACGATTTGTTATGCAAAATGAGTCTGGCATTTTTATACCAAACACTAACTTGTCTGAGAGAAAACATGCTAGCATGCGGGCATGCTTTGGTTTCAAAGAAAAAATTAGCTTGTATGAAGTTGCAGGGGCAGACATGCAATGACATTCCTACATAGTGTTAAGTATAATGCTTACCTTAAAGGTGCAAAGACATGCAATGGTCCCGGTGTGCAAGACCTTGCCCAAAGACTCTTTAATCAATCGTCCACTACTTCGGGTGCTACAAAATTGGTAAATCTTATTGACTCTTTGATGGAAGAAATGGGTTTGCAAAGTCCAGAGATGAATAGGTCATATAGCAGGGAGAAGAGTGTGAAGAAAAAGAGGCCAATCTTTGTGGATGGTGGTGTTGTGTTAGAGGAGGATATCCACACACCTGAGTTTGTTACAGTTACTGAACACATTACTGAAAAAAGGCATGCAAATGTACAAGGGGACACAAAATATTGGCCAGAGGTAAACGTTGCAAAGACGGTATGGTCAATTAGTAGAACTAAACCTGGACGTAAGATGACATGTTTTGGGATTTTGCAGGATCAAACAGAGAGATGTGGAAGATTCATTAATGAAGGCTCTAATGACATTAAGAGAGGGTTTGTTGCACCTTGTTTTTGGGGTCGGAGAAAATATCCATCATCGGGGTCGAATCTTGGGGGGGTGGTAGAGGGTTATGTCTGGTTTTGCAATGCTAGTAATTTGCACACATGGAAAATTCATGACATGGTGGTGGGACCACCTGGACTTGCACCAGGTGTTTGGCGTGTCGTTGAGGGCACTAATCTTCTACCATATGAGGCATAAAAACTACAAGCTAATGGATTTGTGCTTCATCAGCAACATGGAGCAAGAGGTGTAGTTCTATATGGGGGGATTCGAGATACAAATAGAGTTCCGAGTGCCTTTCGACCAAGATATAGGAATGGCAAGGTTATCAAGTGGCGATCCAAACTAATAAAGGAATTTCAGACGAGAATTGACTTGGGGACATGCTTGGTAGCAGAATTAATTAAAGAAGTTATTATTGTGTGCAATGAAACACATGTTTTCTATGTTGGCACAGAGGGCTCAAGGACAAAGGGAGTTTCATACTCTGTGACATTATCAGATTTTCCAAGGTGCACTTGTGAATATTTTCAGAAGAGAGAGTCCAAGAGGCTAACATATGTGCCATGCAAGCATATATACTATGTGTTTCTCCAATTTCTGGGTTTGGACTCTCATGCACCAAGCGGCTTTGACAAAAGTAGACCTCTTCCAAGCTCTCAGCGGAGTATGACCGAACATGCAGCAGTAGATCAAGTTTTGTGCTCTATGTGAAGTTTTTGTATGTCATATGAATTGTCGTTGTGGGTATTTTGTCAAGCTATGATGGCCCCTATAGCCATGCCTTTGGGTGTGAAGGTTTTGATTTTTATGTGTTTTGTGGTCTTATCATGAGCCCTACTGTGCGGGAGAATATCTAACATTTTGAGCAGGTTTTTGAGTAGGTACCAATGAATTAGATGTGGGCATATGGTTCTTTTAATCGAAAAAAAATTAAGATGTGATCGGCTCATTTTGCTACTCCATGTTCAATATCTGAACTACTGCAATGTTGATATGCTCTTTTCTATTGTATATATTTGCTCGGTTTCTTGTTCGCTCAGAAGTATTTGCTCGGGCATAGGGATTCCTCATTTAGATGATGATTCCTTGTCATAGCATAGTGGCTCCAAATCAGCCAAGTCAATACAAAAATCCGAATCCCCGATAAATCAAGAACAGCTCATTGAGTATTAATCTGTTTGCTAAGCCACATGTTAAGCAACCTAAGTGGTGTGCAATAGAGAAAAAGTGGACAAATCACGCAATTGAAGATTGCTACTACAATAAGGGATACGTAAAGGACGCCACTATGCCCCACAAGCCCAAGTAGCATAAGCATAAGCCCCACATGTGCCAAGATAGACAACGAAATTCTTCCAGAACCAGTAGGAGTTGAAAGACCACAATCAGTCTTAAGACAACAACCCCCACTACTAGGATAAGACATGTAGGAGTCATATATGCACCAACCATAGAAGAATCTGAGGAACGGACCCTAGTACCAATCCCAAAATATTACAAGGAGCCTAGTAGATATATGACCAAAACGAGATACTATCCACCTGAACCAAAAGCACCGGAAGAACCATGGAGCATGACTGGATCAGTTGGACCACCAACTACTGCACATGCTACATTAGAAGGTAGATTCAGCTTAGACAAATACACATTGCTATTTATAGAAAATGGGGGATTAGCAGGATCAAGACCTGGTTAACAGTAGAGGGCTGCTCAAGGAGCAACTCAACAGTCCAAGGGACATTATTATAAGTGTGGCAATGACCACCTAATGAGCGATTGTCCTCATGATGAAATCATAAGGGTGAATGCATATTGCCTTGAGTGTGGGATCACTCATTTGATCCCAAATTGCCCAAACAACCCTAACAAAGGAGAAAAAGTAATGTTGAATATAGTCGAGGCAATACCCTCTAGTAGTGGGTCAAAAAACAAAAATGTGATACCAATCTAGGTGATCACAAGAGCCCAATCTCAAAACACAATAAACAAACCCATCATAGAAGAATAAAAAACCGATGCACCTAGCATTGAACAAAAAGTCAGCGAAACTCATGGAAAGCAAGGAAATCTAGGATGAAAGCTAGGAAGGAGGCCTTCCTTAGCCAAAGAACTAAAACAAACAAGAGAGAAACTGAGAAATTTGGAAAGTCCATCTGCGGAACTAGAAAAGCAAAGGCTTGAAATGTGCCAAAAAATGATTCAAACAGCCCAAGATTTACTAGAACCTCCAGTTAGAAAACCTAAGGATGTGATCCTTGTTCCACGAACACCAATAATTCCACCAAACCATGTGCAATTAGAGCCAGATTTCAGTCAAGATCAAGAACCAGAACTCAAGGACTCTACCGCTCTACTCGATACAAGAGCCGAAGGCAATGTTATTTACTTCCAACTTATATACACAGCTTGTTCAAGACGCAGAGCTTCAAACGACATCACACAAGATACAAAGCTATATTGACCACCAGATCATAGCATTAGGGTTGGTGACCTTATTTATTCAAATCAATCAATATGTCTACCCATACACATTTTATGTAGTAGAAGATCATCAAAACCAACACAAACTATTGCTCGGACAGCCATGGAAAAGGAGGTACAATGTTCAGATTGATTGGAAGTATAACCTAGTACAAATTCACATTTAAACGGAGAGGCAAATAGTTCCATTGATTAAAGTCACAGAAACAAGGCCAGTAATGGAAAAGACTACTGACAAGGGCAAACAACCATTGCATATAGGAAACATGAAAGCTTGAAATATCATAGAAAGATAATTTCTGGCCAACTGCTTGATACTTGATGAAGATCTTGGAAAGACATATTCTATAGACAAAATCCAGTCTATAGGGACTCAAACCCTAAGTATCCATACAAGGTTATCACCACAATACTCCCCACCAACCCACCAAGTTGATAGTAATGTTTAAATAAATCATTGAAAAAATTTAAATTAGGGGAGTTTTTCCTTATCAATGGATTCGAGTGCTTGTTCCTTTGAATGGATCAAAAAGCTCACTCTTCTGCGGTATTCTAGTCTTTAGGGTTCAATCAAACTTGAGAAGAGATCAGTGATCCATTTGATCTCTTTATTGTCCTTCATTGCTTCTTAAAACTCTTTAGTTGTCAAGTTTGCATTGAGGGAGAGAGTGTATATGGCACACCAATTGATGGTTGAGGCTCTCTTGAAGACTCAATGTCCAACTCTAAGGCAAGATCTTTTGTCTCATCATCCATTGCATCAGTGTCGTAGTTGTCATGTGCTAATGTTGTAAGGAAATGGGAATGTGTAGAAGTCATATCCTTTTTTGCTATCTTGGCTTACCTCTTCTGAGATCCAAGCTTTTTTTATGGTGTCAAATGTAACAGTTAATGCACTAGTAACTTGTGTGTAGCGGAAATTGATAACATATTGAGTATTTCATTAAACGAGTTCCTAATGAGCATAGATAGAGTACTTAATTTGAGAAAGCAACATAGAAAATTACACCTAGCTAATTTGGCATTGACAATACTTGAAAAGAGAGAGGAATAGAACAATTGACAACAGTTGAGGACCGGATTTACATGGAGGTGGTCCCCCCTCCATAAAGGCTTTGTATTATAGCTTCTCCCATCAAAGGAGACTTTTGTACAATACAATCTTTGTGTTCCTTGATAAAACTAGTTGGTGTAATGAAAATGGAAGCTTCATACACCAAATTATGTTTGGAAAACACACCTAGTGTCCCTAGCCTCAGTCCTAAGACCTCACACACCTTCAAAAATGGTGAGAGCTAGCATGGAATGAGGATAGATTGAGAGGAAGAAGAGGTATCTTACGAGAAAGAAGTATTCTCCTCACATATTCACTCTAATAGCATAGCTTAGCTTAGTAACTAGCATGGTAGAGGAGATGAGCATTCCATTGAAGCTTGGCTCTTGGTTGGATTTGCATTCCATAGCCAAGAGTTGTTGGTGTAGGGCTCTACTTCTCAATGCTTGGAGAAGGAGATGGAGTTCTTCTTACACACATGAGTTGTGTGTGTGTGTAGCAATGAGTTAGAGTAAAATTCGGCCTTCTCTCTCATCTTGGATGAACTCTCTTCCTATTGTCTCATGTTGGCATCCCATTGGCCCCTGTAAAGCTTAGCCAATCACAAATAGAAGCGACATGTGTCCCCCTTTCCCCTTTTGTGAGAGCTTTAGTTAATTAAATAATTCAATTAAACTCTCATTGGACCTCTTATTCCTGTGGCCGATAGGAATCAGGCAAGCCATTGGGCTGCCAAATGCTCATTGGACCCCTTGGTAGACTGTCCAAGTCTTCTTGGGTGCTTAATTTCTGGTTCTTTTATCAAGCATTTTTAGATCGATTATACTAAATTTACTCTAGCCTAATTCTCATTGGTCCACCTCTATGTCCATCCAATAGGATTTGAGCGAAACTTGGGGGCAAGTGGCCTAGGAGCCTGACATGTGTCTAGTATTCCCTTTGTGTAAAGGGGGAGCTTTGTTGTGTGTGTGTGTGTGTGTGTGTGTGTGTGTGTGTGTGTGTGTGTGTGTGTGTTTCTCTCTCATCCCCTACTCTCGCCCCCTCCAAGATAGGGATGTGGGAAGACTTTTTAGTCTTCCCATGATCATCCAATTTTCCCTTACATTGACCTTTGGACAATTGAATGAAAAATTAGGAACCATAGCCTATGAAAGTCTTAATAAAGCTGAACCTTAGGTCTTTTAAGCCCCATTGAAACACATTCCTCTTTTGCAGATTGTCCCCCTTTGGATCCCCATTTTCCCTCTTTTATATCCTTGCCAGTCTAGCAGCCTTACCAATATTCTAGCTTTTACTCCCCTGGTAGTTTCCCATATTAAATGATCATTTTAACATGAGAAAATCATTTGGGAGAATTAGATATTTTGCCATGCGGTGAGTACTTTGTCTTTGGCATCGGTAGCCAAAAATTGCTTCATAATGGAAGCTCTTAAAGCTTTCCATGTTTGTGGAGCTTCACCGTTTGCTCGTAGGCTAGACCACCATTGCCTAGCGGAATTTTGAAAATGCATAGATACATGGCGTAGCTTAGAGGACTCTGTGAAGCTCTCATATCCAAACGCCACATTGAATTGTTGGATAAAGGTCAAGACTTTGTCCGTAGCACCAAAAGTACCATTGTAGGTATGGAAAGAGATGTTCTTTCCTCCCTCTTTGAACTTTTTGAGCTTGGACGACCTCTTCTAGGCGGCATAGTATTTCCTATGGCCTCTTCTTTTAGGTGGTTCAAGAGTTGCACCATCACTTTCTTCAGAAGAGGAAGAATATGAGGAGGATGGAGAAGAGGGTGACCTCTTTCTTGCCTTTTTCTTCCCTTGTTCCTCCTTATCTTCACCATCTCTTTCTTTGGAAGAGGAAGAGGATGAAGAAGATGGAGAAGAGGGTGACCTCTTTCTTGCCTAAATGTGTGGTATGCCAAAAGACGAAGTTTGATAGAAGGAAGCAACATGGATTGCTCCAACCTTGGCCGATTCCTAATTCACCATGGGAGATCATATCCATGGATTTTATCTTTGGATTTCCCAAGTCTATCCATGGGAATATGGGAATATGGACGATAGCAGACAGGTCAATAAACAAGCTCATTTTATACCTGTAAAAAAGACTATCAAAGCCCATCAAATGGAAACCCTCTTCATTTCACAAATCTTCAAGTACCATGGCTTGCCAATGTCCATAGTGTCGGATAGAGATCCTAGAATGACCAGTAATTTTTGGAAGGGTCTCTTTGAGAATTTAGGAACAAGGCTAAACTTCTCTTTGGCCTATCACCCGCAAACGGATGGCCAAAGTGAAATAGCTAACCTAACAATTCTCGATCTACTAAAAGCCTATGTAACGGAAGTAGAGCAAAGATCCCAATGGGAGAAGTACTTACCCTTAGTGGAGTATGCCTACAATAACACTGTACATACTTCCACGGGAAAAGCACCTTCTAAGGTAATTGAGGGAAGATCAAAAAGTCCCCTACTACTTAAGATACACGAGAAGATCTTCGCTGCAGATGAGTATAGCCGAGACCTACAAGAATATTTCCAAAAGATTAAGGATGCTATCTCTATCTCACAGCAAAGGCAAAAGGTTGCTGCTGACAAGAACAAAAGAGCTCAAGCCTTTAAAGAAAATGATTGGGTCTTATTAAAATTTCCTAAGGCTCGATTAAGGCACACAACGGGCAAGAATCCTACGGGACACCAAAAGTACTATGCTAAGTTAGCAAAAAGGTACTATGGTCCCTTCCAGATTCTTAGGCCAATCAATGAGATGGCCTATCAACTCAAGTTGTCCATCCATTGGCTCATACACGATGCTTTTCATGTGAGCCTACTAAAGCCTTACAAAGGAGATCCACCTCAAGAACCAACTATTGAAGACCCACCGGAGATTGAGGACCAAGAAGAGGTGTTGCAGCCCAAGTCCATCCTCCGACATGAAGACAAGGTACTAAGAGGCGGTAAGACTATCCGACGATATCTTATTAAGTTTAAAAATTATCCTTTTAAAGATACTAGATGGATGCAAATTATACACTTAAAGGATACCTAAACCTTGTCAATGCTTACAATGCTTCCAAAAATTATCCTTTTGAAGATACTAGATGTATGCAAATTATACACTTAAAGGATAACCTAAACCTTGTCAATGCTTACAATGCTTCCAAAGAGTAAGCAAAAGTACAAATGTTAAAAATGAACAAATTTTATGTCTTATAAGACTCTCTTTTTCTTTATTGTGCACAAACGTGAAGTAGTATGCATGCTTAGATCAAGTTTGCGGAGACGACGTCTCCTAAACACCAAGTAGAGCTTGTCACTCTACTATGGAAGATTGATAGGACTAATGTGCAGATATGCTTGCGGTAGCTTAGGTTCTCAAGCACCAAATGGACTAGTCATCCATTCTGGAACAATGTCGTAGGGTAACATAGGGATCCTCTACCCGCTAGGAAAAAGGACTAATGAATATGCTTTATCTTCTCTACCCCATAGTCGAGAACGAATATGGTTTCAAGAGAGAGGTAATGTCATAATAATCAATATCTAATTCTCCTAAATGATTTTCTCATGTTAAATTGATCATTTAGTATGGGGAAGTGCCAGGGGAGAAAAAGCTAGAATATTGGTTAAGCTAGCAGATCGGCCAAAATAGGGATCCAAAGGAGGGAATATAGGGTTCAAAAGGGGGGGGGGGGGGGGGGGTTATCTGCAAAAGAGCAATGTGCAACGATGAGCGTAAAATACCTTAAGGTTCAGCCCATTAAGACTTCCAAAATGCTAAGGTTCCAAAATTCAAGGTTGTGTCCAAATGTCAAAAGTCTAGGGAAATTGGATGCTCTGTGTGTATCCCAAAAGTCTTTCTCAAACCCTACAAAGGAGGGGGCGAGCCCAAGAAGTAGGGGATGAGAGAGAAATACACACACACACACACACACACACACACAAGCTTCCTTTGTACACAAGGGGAAAGAGGGACACATGTCAGCTCCCTAGCCCAGATGCCCACAAGGTGTACTCAAATCCTATTGGATGGCCTTGGAGATGGACCAATGAGAATTAGGCTAGAGTAAGTTTAGTTTAATTAATTTAAAAACATTTAATAAAAGAACCAATAAGAATTAATCTCTCCAAAAGACTATTGGACAGTCTCCCTAGGGGTCCAATGAGCATTCAGCAGCCCAATGGCTTCCTGATTCCTATTGGCCAGGAGACAAAGGGGTCCAATGAGAGTTTAGTTGCATTAAGTAATTATCAAAAGCTCTCACAAAAGGGGAAAGGGGTACACATGTCAGAAAGCTATCACTTATGCTGCTTGATTTCCATTGGCGCTCTGAGCCTAGGGAGGTCCAACAGGGAGTGAGCATGAGGAAAAAGCAAGAGGGGTCGACCAAGAGAGAGAGGGGGCTGATTTTTCAAAGGCATTATTCACTTACACACTCACACAATCTATGTGTGAAGCAAGAAGACTCTCTCTCTCTCTCTTCTTCTCAAACTTTAATGGAAAGCTTACCACCTACTCCAAGCTTGTGAGAAGGGAGGCCTACACCAATAACTCTTGGCTTTGTAATGCAAATCCAACCAAGAGCCAAGTTTCAATGCATTCTCATCTCCTCTACCATGCTAATTACTAAGCTAAGCTATGCTAATAACATTTATTATGTGAGGAGATGTGCACTTTCTCATAAGAATACTCCTTCTTCCTCTCAATCTACTCTCATACCCCGCTAGCTCTCACCATCTTTGAAGGTGTGTGAGGTCTCGGGTCTGAGACCGTGAGGGAATTGATGTTGTGTTTGATAAGTGTTTTGCTTAGTGCTTGAAGTTTCCATCTTCATTGCACTAGCTAGTATTGAAGGAACACAAAGAATTCTATTGTAAAATGTCTCTCTTGATGGGAGAAACCATAATACAAAGCCTTTTGGAGGGGGGACCGGCTCCATGCAAATCCGGTTCTCAACTGTTGTCAATTGCTTAATTTTTCTCTCTTTTGAAGTATTGTTCATGCTATCTAACTAGATGTTATGCTTTTTGTTGCTCTCTCCACCCAAGCACTCTTGTTATTCTCATTAGGAATCTATTCTAATGAAATGCTCACTATGCTCATGCTGTTTTCCGCTACACACAAGTTACTAGGCCATTAAATGTTACATTGCTACTCCTTTCTACCTTCAAAGATAAGTACTCAAGCATCTATACCCATGGATCAAATATTATTAATTGCAAGGAATAGAAGAGAGGGTTCAACAGAGCCAAGATAGCATCGGTTCCTGTCAAGCTTCTAATAACTCAAAAATGGTTATTAAGGGATTGAGTTTCCTCTTTGCAAAGAAGCAAACCTGAATTAATAGTCGATTTTTTGAATTTGCAAGATTTTTGAACTAAGTTCTCGCATATTTCACCATTTTTTCTTCCCTTTACCATGGTTTGCTCATATATATATATATATATATATATACACACACACACACACACACACACATATATATATATATCTGTGTGTGTGTGTGTGTGTATGTGTGTAAAATAAATAAATATATGTATGTGTGTATGTATGTATATGTATATAGAATTTACTAGAATTATGCAAGGTGAAGCTTCACTTTAGCATTCTAAAAGAATAGAATGCAAGTGAAGTGAAGCACTGTAAGGATGTGGAATAGAAAGATTCATTTAATATTTTAAAATGGAAATAACATTTAAGGTAAGTCTCCATCATGGCACTAAAAACAATGAAAGTATGCTAACCCAAGTAAACACTAAGGAAGCCATAGGCAAGCCCCGTAGTACTCCATTATTGAGACCATAGCTCTCGACGGTGTCCCCGTTATCTGCATAAAGCAGGCGTGCTTCAAGGATGAAAAATCCCTATTCTACTTACTCTTTTGCAATTAATGACACCAACCATTTGTAGCAAGCTTGAGGACCTCTCTTCTTGAGCAAGAAAAGAGAAACCAATAGCTCTGATACCAATGTAACATTTAATACACTAGTAACTTGTGTGTAGCAAAAATTGATAACATAGTGAGCATTTCATTAATAACAAGTTCCTAATGAGCATAGATAGGGTACTTAATTTGAGAAAGCAACATAGCAATTTACACCTAGCTAATTTGTCATTGACAATACTTGAAAAGAGAGAGAAATAGAACAATTGACAACATTTGAGGACCGGATTTACATGGAGGTGGTCCCCCCTCTATAAAGGCTTTGTAGTTTATCTTCTCCCATCAAAGGAGACTTTTGTACAATACAATCTTTGTGTTCCTTGATAAAACTAGTTGGTGTAATGAAGATGGAAGCTTCATACACCAAATTATGCTTGAAAAACACACCTAGTGTCCCTAGCCTCAGTCCCAAGACCTCACACACCTTCAAAAATGGTGAGAGCTAGCAAGAAATGAGGATAGAGTGAGAGGAAGAAGAGGTATCTTACGAGTAATAAGTATTCTCCTCACATTATCACTCTAATAGCATAGCTTAGCTTAGTAATTAGCATGGTAGAGGAGATGAGCATGCCATTGAAGCTTGGCTTTTGGTTGGATTTTCATTCCATAGCCAAGAGTTGTTGGTGTAGGCCTCTACTTCTCAATGCTTGGAGAAGGAGATGGAGTTCTTCTTGCACACATGAGTTGTGTGTGTGTGTGTGTGTGTGTGTAGCAATGAGTTAGAGTGAAATGAAGCCTTATCTCTCATCTTGGTCGACCTCTCTTGCTATTTGCTCATGCTGGCATCCCATTGGCCCCTGTGAAGCTTAGCCAATCACAAAGTAGAAGCATAATTGCTAGCCTTGTGACATGTGTCCCCCTTTCCCCTTTTGTGAGAGATTTAGGTAATTAAATAATTCAATTAAAATCTCATTGGACCTCTTAGTCTTCTGGACAATAGGAATCAGGTAAGCCATTGGGCTGCTGAATGCTTATTAGACCCTTTGCTAGACTGTCCAATAGTCTTCTAGGGTGCTTAATTTCTATTGGTTCTTTTATCAAGCATTTTTAAATTGATTAGACTAAATTTACTCTAGCCTAATTCTCATTGGTCCACCTATATGGTCATCCAATAGGATTTGAGGGAAACTTGGGGGCAAGTGGCCTAGGAGCCTAACATGTGTCCAGTATTCCCTTTGTGTAAAGGGGCAGCTTTGGAGTGTGTGTGTGTGTGTGTCTATGTGTGTGTGTTTCTCTCTCACCCCCTACTCTCATGGCTGGCCCCCTCCAAGATAGGGATGTGGGAAGACTTTTCAGTCTTCCCAAGACCATCCAATCTTCCCTTACATTGGCCTTTGGACAATTGAATAAAAAATTGGGAACCTTAGCCTATGGAAGTCTTAATGGAGCTGAACCTTAGGTCTTTTAATCCCCATTGAAACACATTTCTCTTTTGCAGATTGTCCCCCTTTGGATCCCTGTAGAGACGGTTCTGGCAGCCTTACCAATATTCTAGCTTTTACTCCCCTGGTACTTCCCCATATTGAATGATCGGTTTCACATGAGAAAATCATTTGGGAGAATTAGATATTAGTTTTTATGACATTACCTCTCTCTCCAAATCATAGTCGTCCCTGACTATGAGGTAGAGAAGATAAAACCTAGTTATTAGTCCATTTGCTAGCGGGTAGAGGATCCCTATTTTACCCTACGACACCGTTCCAAAATGAATGACTAGTCCATTTGGTCCTTGAGAGCCTTATCTGTCACAAGCATGTTTGCACATTAGTCCGTATCAATATTCCATAGTAGAGTGACAAGCTTTACTTGGTGTTGGAGAGACATCGTCTCCACAAACATGATCATAAGCATGCATACTAATTAACATGTGCACACAATAAAGAAAAAGAGATTCTTATAAGACAAAAACTTTGTTCATTTATACATATTTACATTTGTTTACTGTAGGGAATCATTGTAAGCATTGACAAGGTTTAGATTATCCTTTAATTGTATGCCTTGCATCCATCTAGCATCTTCAAAAGGATAATTTTTAAACTTGATAAGATATCATTGGTATTCTTACCGCTTCGTAATACCTTGTCTTCGTGTCGGAGAATGGACTCGCGGTTACAACACCTCTTCTTGGTCCTCGATCTCCGGTGGGTCTTCAATGATTGCTTCTTGTTGAGATGTCGAGCTCTACATCTTGAGCTGGCATCCACTACGGGTCTTGGCCACTTACGGCATTTACTCACTGGCGCGTTAGGTGACCGACACGGAGGATCTCTGTTAGTGATTCTACAGCTGGACTACACTTATAGTGCCAGCCTAGTACGCTTCTAGCGAGTTCACACTTAGTGACCGCATGTACATATGTGCTACTTTTCAGCTTTAGCACTAAGTCATTTTGTACTCTCTTTTCTGTGAAGAAGAAGAAGAAGCTTTCCATCTCTGTGTGCTTTGTGCTTGTCTTGTGTAGCTCTCTTGCATCCTCATTCTTTACATGGTATCAGAGCCTGGTGCAGGCAAGAGAGGCTAAGAGAGCAAGAGCATCACAACCCCTTCGTTTGCAATCCACGACCTTCGTTCGTACAAGTTTCTGAACAGGTCTCCAAAGTGCAGTACACAGAGATTTACTGTACAAGTACAGTGGTTGTATGTACGCTTGATTGTGGACACTCGTTGAGTGTAGGAAGCGTTATAGGTACCACGATAGCAGGTTCAGCAGATTTGCAGGTTTTTGCAGATTGCAGCTATTTTGTCTTAGTGCTTCAAGATGTCTGACGGTTTCAGTCAGATTGTTACTGAGAAGCTTCCCAAACCATCCACGCTATCGGAGTAGAGATAGGACTATTAAATAAATCTTGCTTGGACAAGTGGTCAGCCTTCAAACCACCTTAGGACTATTAAATAAATCTAGCTTGGACAAGTGGTCAGCCTTCAAACCACCTTGGGCTAAAACCTCCATAACACAATAGTTCGTAGGTTTGACAAGTGATGGACCTCTAGCCCAAACCATCCATGGTAGTAAACATAGTAGTTACACTCCATTCAAACATTGACCTTCAAAAAATAGCAATAGATTCTTTCAATAGAGCTAGCTTGGATAGGTGGTGGACCTTCAAACAACTTTGGGCTATAACCTCCATAACGCAAAGGTTACTAGGTTGGACAAGTAGTGGACCTCTGTCCCAAACCATCCATGGTAGTAAACATAGTAGCTCCACTCCATTCACACATTGTTCAAACAAAAGAGATAGATTTTTTCAATAGATCAAACTTGGATAGGTGGTGAACCTTCAAACCACCTTGGGCTAAAACCTCAATAACACAATGGATAGTAGGTTGGAAAAGTGTTGGACCTCTACCTCAAACCATCAACCTGATCAGACTAGAGATAGGACTATTCAATAGAGCTAGCTTGGACAGGTGGTGGACCTTTAAACCACCTTGGGCTAAAACCTCCATAAAAAAATTGTTAGTAGGTTTGACAAGTTGTGGACCTTTGTCCCAAACCATCCTAGTAAACATAGTAGTTACACTCCATTCACAGATTGATCTTCAAACCACCTAGGGCTAAAACCTCCATAACACAATGGATAGTAGGTTGGACAAGTAGTGGACCTCTACCCCAACCATCCATGGTAGTACACATAGTAGATACACTGCATTCACACAGTGACCTTCAAACAATAGAGATGTATTCTTTCAATAGGGCTAGCTTGGACAGATGGTGGACCTTCAAACCACCTTGAGTTAAAAACTTTATAACACAAGGGATAGTAGGTTGGACAAGTGGTGGACCTCTATCCTAGACCAGCCATGGTAGTAAACATAATAGCTACACTATATTCATGCATTGATCTGCAAACAATAGAGATAGGACTATTGAATAGTGCTAGCTTGGACAGGTGGTGGACCTTCAAACCACCTTGGGCTAAACCCACCATAACACAAGGGATAGTAGGTTGGACAAGTGGTGGACTATGTCACAAACCATCCATGGTAATAGAGATAGTAGCTACACTCCATTCACACATTGATCTTGAAATAATAGAAATAGTTTGAACAGGAGGGCCACCTTCACACCACCCTGGGCTAAAACCTCCATAACACAATGGATAGTAGGTTGGGCAAGTGGTGGACCTCTGCCCCATACTATCCATGGTAATAAACATAGTAGTTACACTCCATTCACACATTGAGCTTCAAATAATAGAGATAGCTTCTTTCAATAGAGCTAGCTCGAAACCACCTTGTGCTAAATTTAGCCTCCATGACACAATGGATAGTAGGTTGGACAAGTGGTGGATCTCTGCCCCAAACCATCATGGTAGTAAACAAAGTAGTTACACTCCATTTACACATTGACCTTGAAACAATAGAGATAACTTATTTCAATGGAGCTAGCTTGAACAGGTGGTTGACCTTCAAACAACCTTGGGCTAAAACATCCATAACACAATGGATAGAAGGGTGGAAGGTTGGTGGACCTTTGCCCCAAACCATCCATAGTAGTAAACAAAGTATCTACACTCCATTCACACATTGACTTCGAAACAATAGAGATAGCTTTGTTCAATAGATCTAGCTTGGAAAGGTGGTGGACCTTCAAACCAACTTGAGCTAAAACCTCGAGAACACAATGGGTAGTAGGTTGGAAAAGTGGTGGACCTCTACCGCAAACCATCCATGGTAGTAAACCTAGTAGCTACACTTCATTCGCACATTGACCTTCAAACAATAGAGGTAGGAATTTTCCATAGAGCTAGCTTGGACAGGTGGTGGACCTTCAAACCACCTAGGGCTAAAACCTTTATAACACAATGGATAGCAGGTTGGACAAGTGGTGGACCTCTGTCCCAAACCGTCCATGGTATTAAATATAGTAGCCACACTCCATTCACACTTTGACCTTCAAACAATAGAGATAGAACTATTCAACAGAGATAGCTTGGATAGGTGATATACCTTCAAACCACCATGGGCTAAAACCTCCATAACACAATGGTTAGTAGGTTGTACAAGTGGTGGACCTCTATCCTAAACCATCCATGTGATGAGACTAGAGATAGGACTATTCAATACAGCTAGCTTGGATAGGTGGTGAACCTTCAAACAACCTTGGGCTAAAACCTCCATAACACAATAGATAGTAGGTTGGACAAGTGGTGGACCTCTACCCCAAACCATCCATGGTAGTTAAAAAAGTACCTACACTCCATTCACACATTGACCTTCAAAAAATAGAGATAGCTTCTTTCAAAGAAGCTAGCTTGGACAGGTGTGGACCTTCAAACAATCTTGGGCTAAAACCTCCATAACACAATGGATAGTAGGTTGGACAAGTGGTGGACCTTTGCCCCAAACCATCCGTGGAAGTAAACAAAGTAGCTACACTCCATTCACACACTGACTTTGAAACAATAGAGATAGCTTTGTTCAATAGATCTAGCTTGGATAGGTGGTGGACCTTCAAACCAACCTGGGTAGAACCTCTAGATCACAATGGAAAGTAGGTTGTGGACCTCTGCCCCAAACCATCCATGGTAGTAAACATAGTAGCTACACTCCATTCACAAATTGACCTTCAAACAATAGAGATAGCTTTTTTCAATAGAGCTAGCTTGGACAGGTGGTGAACCTTCAAACCACCTTGGACTTAAACCTCCATAACACAATGGATAGTAGGTTGGACAAGTGGTGGATCTCTACCCTAAAACATCCATGGTAGTAAACATAGTAGCCACACTCCATTCACACATCGACCTTCAAACAATAGAGATAGCTTATTTCAATAGATATAGCTTGGATAGGTGGTGGACCTTCAAACCTCCTTGGGCAAAAACCTCCATAACACAATGGATAGTAGGTTGGACAAGTGTTGGACCTCTAGCCGAAACCATCCACGCTATCAGAGAAAATATAGGACTATTCAATAGAGCAAGCTTGGACAGGTGGTTGACCTTCAAACTACATAGGGCTAAAACCTGCATAATACAATGGCTAGTAGGTTGGACAGGTGATGGTCATGTACCCAAACCATCCATGGTACTAAACATAGTAGTTACACTCCATTCACACATTGACCTTCAAACAATAGAGATAGCTTCTTTCGATAGAGCTAGCTTGGACAGGTGGTGGACCTTCAAACCACCCTGGGCTAAAACCTCAATAACACAATGGATAGTAAGTTGGACAAATGTTAGACCTCTACCCCAAACCATCCACGCTATAAGAGTAGGGATAGGACTATTCAATAGAGCTAGCTTGGACAGATGGTGGACCTTCAAACCACCTTGTGCTAAAACCTCCATAACATAATGGTTAGTAGGTTGGACAAGTAATGGACCTCTGTCCCAAACCCTCCATGGTAGTAAACAATGTAGCTAGACTCCATTCACACTTTAACCTTCAAACAATAGTGATAGATTATTTCAATAGAGTTAGCTTGGATAGGTGATGGATCTTCAAACAACCTTGTGCTAAAACCTCCATAACATAATGGTTAGTAGGTTGGACAAGTGGTGGACCTCTGTCCCGAACCATCAATGGTAATAAACATAGTAGCTCTACTCCATTCACACATTTACCTTTAAACAATAGAACTAGCTTCTTTAAATGGATATAGTTTGGACATGGGGTGGACCGTCAAACCACCTTGTGCTAAAACCTCAATAACACAATGGATAGTAGGTTGGAAAAGTTTTGGACCTCTACCCCAAACCATCGATGTCATCAGACTAGAGATAGGACTATTCAATAGAGCTAGCTTGGACAAGTGATGAACCATCAAACCACCATGGGCTAAAACCTCCATAACACAATGGTTAGTAGGTTGGACAAGTACCCCTAACCATGCAAGTGATCAGATTAGGGATAGCACTATTCAATAGAGCTAGCTTGGACAGGTGGTGGACCTACAAACAACCTTGTGCTAAAACCTCAGTAAAACAATAAATAGTAGGTTGGAAAAGTGGTGGACCTCTGCCCCAAACCATCCATGGTAGTAAAAAAAGTAGCTACACTCCATTCACACATTGACCTTCAAACAATAGAGATAGCTTCTTCCAAAGGAGCTAGCTTGGACAGATGGTGGACCCTCAAACAATCTTGGGCTAAAACCTCCATAACACAATGGATACTAGGTTGGACAAGTGGTGGACCTTTACCCCAAACCATCCATGGTAGTAAACAAAGTAGCTACACTCCATTCACACGCTGACTTTGAAACAATAGAGATAGCTTTGTTTAATAGACCTAGTTTGGATAGCTGGTGGACCTTCAAACTAACCTGAGCTAAAACCTCCAGAACACAATGAAAAGTAGGTTGGACAAGTGGTGGACCTATGCCCCAAACCATTCATGGTAGTAAACATAGTAGCTACCCTCCATTCACAATTTGACCTTCAAACAATAGAGATAGCCTTTTTCAATAGAGCTAACTTGGATAGGTAGTGGACCTTCGAACCACCTTGGACTTAAACCTCCGTAACACAATGGATAGTAGGTTGGACAAGTGGTGGACCTCTACCCCAAACCATCCAAGGTAGTAAATATAGTAGCTACACTCCATTCACACATTGACCTTCAAACAATAGAGATAGCTTCTTTCAATATATCTAGCTTGGATAGGTGGTGGACCTTCAAACCGCCTTGGGCTAAAACCTCCATAACACAATGGATAGTAGGTTGGACAAGTGTTGGACCTCTAGCCAAAACCATCCACGCTATAAGAGTAGAGACAGAACTATTCAATAGAGGGAGCTTAGACAGGTGGTTGACCTTCAAACCACATAGGGCTAAAACCTGCATAACACAATGGCTAGTAGGTTGGACAAGAGATGGTCCTCTGCCCAAACCATCCATGGTAGTAAACATAGTAGTTACACTCCATTCACACATTCACCGTCAAACAATAGAGATAGCTTCTTTCAATAGAGCTAGCTTGGATTGGTGGTGGACCTTCAAACCACCTTGGGCTAAAACCTCAATAACACAATGGATAATAGGTTGGACAAGTGTTAGATCTCTATCTCAAACCATCCATGCTATCAGAGTAGACATAGGACTATTCAATAGAGCTAGCTTCGACAGGTGGTGGACCTTCAAACCACCTTGGGCTAAAACCTCCATAACACAATGGTTAGTAGGTTGGACAAGTGCTGGACCTCTGTCCCAAACCCTCCACGGTATTAAACATAGTAGTTAGAATCCATTCACACTTTAACCTTCAAACAATAGTGATAGATTCTTTCAATAGAGATAGCTTGGATAAGTGGTGGATCTTCAAACAACCTTGGGCCAAAACCTCCATAACGGAATGGTTAGTAGGCTGGACAAGTGGTGGACCTCTATCCCAAACCATCAATGGTAGTGAACATAGTAGCTCTACTCCATTCACACATTAACCATCAAACAATAGAGATAGATTTTTTCAATAGATATAGCTTAGATAGGTGGTGGACATTCAAACCACCTTGGGCTAAAACCTCAATAACACAATGGATAGTAGGTTGGAAAAGTGCTAGACCTCTACCCCAAACCATCCACGTGATTAGACTAGAGATAGGACTATTCAATAGAGCTAGCTTGGACAGGTGATGGAACTTCAAACCACCTTGGACTAAAACTTTCATTACACGATGGTGAGTAGGTTGGACAAGTGGTGGGCCTTTGCCCCAAACCATCCATGGTAGTAAACATAGTAGCTACACTCCATTCACAGATTAACCTTCAAACCACATAGGGATAAAACCTCCATAAAACAATGGATAGTAGGTTGGACAAGCGGTGGACCTCTATCCCAAACCATCCATGATAGTAAACATAGTAGCTACACTTTATTCACACATTGACCTTCAAAGAATAGAGATAGCTTCTTTCAATAGAGCTAGCTTAGACATGTGGTGGACCTTCAAACCACCTTGGGCTTACAAATTTATAACACAATGGATAGTAGGTTGGACAAGTGGTGGACGTCTACCCCAGACCATCCATGGTAGTAAACATACTAGCTGCACCGCATTCACACATTGACCTTCAAAAAATAGAGATACGACTATTGTGAATAGAGCTAGCTTGGACAGGTGGTGGACCTTTGAACCACCTTGGGCTAAACCCACCATAACACAAGGGATAGTAGCTTGCAAAAGTTGTGGACCTATGCCCCAAACCATCCATGGTAATAGAGATAGTAGCTACACTCCATTCACACATTGACCTTGAAACATTAGAGATAGCTTAAACAGATGGTCCACCTTGAAACCACCCTGGGCTAAAACCTCCATAACACAATGGATAATAGGTTGGACAAGTGGTGGACCTCTACCCCATACTATCCATGGTAATAAACATAGTAGTTACACTCCATTCACACATTGACTTTCAAATAATAGAGATAGATTCTTTCAGTAGAGCTAGCTTGGACAGGTGGTGGACCTTAAAACAACCTTGGGCTAAAACCTCCATAACACAATGGATAGTAGGTTTTGATAAGTGGTGGACTCTGCCAAACCATCCATGGTAGTAAACAAAGTAGCTACACTCCATTCACACATTGACCTTGAAACATTAGAGATATCTTCTATCAATGGAGCTAGCTTGAACAGGTGGTGGACCTTCAAACAATCTTGGGCTAAAACCTCCATAACACGATGGTTAGTAGGTTGGACAAGTGGTGGAGCTTTGCCCCAAACCATCCATGGTAGTAAACAAAGTAGCTACACTCCATTCACACATTGAATTTGAAACAATAGAGATATCTTTGTGCAATTTATCTAGCTTGGACAGGTGGTGGACCTTCAAACCAACCTCAGC
The DNA here is from genome assembly GCF_014529385.1 of Adiantum capillus-veneris. Classification (NCBI taxonomy): domain Eukaryota; kingdom Viridiplantae; phylum Streptophyta; class Polypodiopsida; order Polypodiales; family Pteridaceae; genus Adiantum; species Adiantum capillus-veneris. Next base: position 150,876,886 of record NC_140940.1, read on the forward strand.
TAAAACATCCAAAACACAATGGATAGTAGGTTGGACAAGTGGTGGACCTCTCCCCCAAACCATCCATGGTAATAAATCTAGTAGCTACACTCCATTCACAGTATGACCTTCAAACAATAGAGATAGGACTATTCAATAGAGCTAGCTTGGACAAATGGTGGACCTTTAAACAACCTTGGGCTAAAACCTCCATAACACAATGATTAGTAGGTTGGACAAAGGGTAGACCTTTGTACCAAGCCATCCATGGTAGTAAACATAGTAGCTACACTCCTTTCACACATTGACCTTGAAACAACAGAGATAGCTTCTTTCAATAGATCTAACTTGGACGGATGGTGGACCTTCAAACCACCTAGGGCAAAAACCTCCATAACACAATGGATAGTAGGTTGGACAAGCGGTGTACCTCTTTCCCAAACCATCCATGTTAATAGACACAGTAGCTACACTCCATTCATACATTGACCTTGAAAGATAGCTTGTCTCAATAGAAGTATCTTGGACAGGTGGTGGACCTTCAAACCACCTTGGGCTAAAACCTCCATAACACAATGGATAATAGGTTGGAAAAGGGGTGGACCTATGCCCCAAACCATCCATGGTAGTAAACATAGTAGCTACACTCAATTCACATGTTGACCTTGAAACAATAGAGATAGCTTGCTTCAATAGAGCTAGCTTGGATAGGTGGTGGACCTTCAAGCCACCTTGGGCTAAAGCCTCCATAATAGAATGGATATTAGGTTGGACAAGTGGTGGACCTTTGCCCCAAACCATTCATGCTAATAGACATAGTAGCTACACTCCATTCACACATTGACCTTGAAACAATAGAGATAGCTTGTTTTAGTAGAGCTAGCTTGGATAAGTGGTGGACCTACAAACCACCTTAGAAGTAGGTTGGACAAGTGGTGGACTATATTATTTAGTAACAATTGAATTTGTTTTTTTTTCAAGAAGATATGGCACCAAAAAGAAATGTTACAAGGGTGGCTGTCTCAATTGACTATACTTGCAATGATTAAAGGAATTGGTATTTGGATATACATGGTGTGGAGGGTGCACAATTTCATAAGGTGCATCTATTTATTGCAAAGAAAGAGAATGACAGTCTATTTGAAGATGTTGGCCAGGTAGTGGAAGCCTCTATCTCTACAGTTGATGGTCATCCACAGGTGGAATGCATTGATATTGTAGTCCCAATGAATCAAGAATTCCAATTATCTCCAAGAGCATATGCATTTTCACGCATGTCTCAAAATAAAGATGAGAAAATATTTTCTCGAGGATGGAAGATTGAAGAGTCAACTCAAGGTATCACAGCAGATCAACTTGAAAGCTCCATCATAGCCACACTACAGGGAAAGAAGGTGAAAGCTTCACAACTACCTATAAACAAGAAAGTCAAAGTGCAAAAAGTAGCACCTAAAGAGACTAGTTCTATTTTGGATGTAGACAATGCATTTCTAGCATCCTCAACACAAGGTTAAACGTCCAAGATGCGAATCATGGATCCAGAAGCTCTAGAGGCAGAGGCCATGAAAGGACAAGAAAAAGATACAGGTGGAATGAATAAGTATATAAGCTATTTTTCTTTCCAATATAAGGAGTTTGATATCCCTATTCAAAATTGTTGGCTGGCTCTTGATCACTATAATGTACATACTACTGATGGAAAACATGCTCAAAGCATGTTATTTGGATTTTCTTGGAGTACAAGTAAGCCTACAGCATGTGTATATTTAATGCATGTTCAAAATGCAAAGGCAAAGAAGGGTACACCTTTGGCAGCAGAAGAGGTACAAGAGGGCAAACTACAAGATTATCATTACTGGATTCTTGGTGGCCAACATTCAACTTATGCCGCAAAAGTTTTGCTTCACAATGAACAAAAGAACAATGAGATATTTCAAAGATTGATTGATGTGTATAAATTTCAAAAGGCTCGTATTGTTGTAAATGCTCCTCCAATGGTTGCAACTGCTATATCTACCATTGCAAATGATGAGGCTAAAGCATCATATGTCAAGCAATCTTACAGTCAAATATTGCGGCATTTGCAAAGTCAAAGGATCTATTCAGGACGACCATCAAGGGAAGCAATTGGAGTTGCAGAGGGACATATATCTCGTGTTGGATGGGATGTAAGTGTCTTTCTTCTTCTTTCTTGTTGTCTTTAATTGAACACTTGAGTTCAATCTTCTCATTGGTGTCATATTTCTTTCTAGACTTTTCTTCGATTGGAAAGAATGAGTGCAGGAGCAGGTTGGATTGCTAAACAGGCACACATGGTTACATATTCCGATAAGTTTATCATTGTTGGCTAAAAATTATTAAAAGGCTTGAGGAGGAGAACAAGAAACCCCCAACAACAGTATTCAAATTTTTTTGCGGTCTTGAGGAATCAAAGGTAGAGATCATTCAAGAAAAAATTAAAGATGAGAAGATTTTATTGTCAAAGAGTGCAAAAGATGGTGATGTAATTGATATGTATGATCAAATCAAGCAACTCAAACAAGACAAACTCATTCAAGACGCATTTCTTGAAGGCTTCAATGCTTTGAATGAGTCATCACCGTATAAAGATTGGGAGGAAATAGTCAGCATTTTATAAAACCATTCTAATGCTATGTGAGCAATGTCTCAAAAATAGCTTGAAGCGTGGAACAAAGAAAATGGATTTTCCGGATGAAGCTATAAAATACATGCAATGTGGGCAATTCACCTTCACAAGGAGAAAATTGAGTCTCTTGATTTGCCATGGCCTATCTATGTGGTGAACCTACAGACAGAAGGAAATCTCTACTTGAAGTGCCACTTCAACAACCAAATTCCCATTGGCTTATGCATTTTAGACTTGACAAAACACTATGGGGACAACTTGCAGTGGAGTGAGGAGATATTTAGCAATGCTTTGGATGGGATGTTGGCTATTTCTAGAGGCTCAGTTGATCCTGGATTTGTGTTTCTTGCATTTATAGATTTCTCTAAACTAAAAAATTACAATGTACATTTCAGAGTATGGAGAGATAATGTGGGCTACCATTGTTGTGGTGCCTTGCATCACTTTCCATTAGCACCTTGCAAAGGAGCAATTCAATTCCTTGTGGTTATTGCCTTCATGGGATAAGGTAATGCATTTGAAGACCTAAGAAAGAGATCAGAACAACATCCCTTGCCAATTGATTGTTCTTTGCTTCAAGTAGAAAATGAAGGCATGTCAGATTTGCAATATTTGGAAGCCAAAAAAGAGTTTTCGTTAAGCACTACATTCATGCATACTATTTTGAAGATTTCAAGCTTGTGTAGGTCTCTTTAGTGATGGATCTCTGGTTGCACAAGAAGGATTACAACAAAAAAAAGACGTCATCTGCTTAGTTGAGAGCGTGCAAGAGCAAGGAACCTTAGCAACCAGGCTTCTTGAAATTTGCTAAGACCCATGCTAATATAGAAAAGTGGGTTGGCCTTCAAGATCAACAACCTACTTTGCACTTAGCTGACGATGTGCCCATCAAAGAAGAGATTTCTCCGCAAGAAGAAGAAGGAGAAGAAGACCAATCTCCTTTGTCAATGGAGGCCTACTTGGAAATGGAAGGACGTATGTTTTGAACTTCTTGTATATGTTAGGATCTATTCTTGTTGATTTGATACTCTTAATGTTAGGTTTTGTTTTATGTAGTATTTTTTGAGTCCATCTTTTTCATCTTCAAGAATTAAAGGTTTAAACGTAGAGAATAATCTTATAATTTTTGAGTGATGAACCCTTAAGTTTAAAAAAAACACTAGCTTAGACTTAAGAGCTTAAATTGATGAGTTTTAGACCTCGTACTATCCCCTCTATTTTATACTTTCAAGGCTAGCATGGGTAGGTGAACCGTACATAGATCCCAATCTCAAGAATTGTGGTAGACCTTCAAACAACCCCATATAGCTTGGACAAGTGGTGGACCTTCCATGGAGACTAATTCAAACAAGTGTGGTGGTGAACCTTCTGTGGATTCTAATTGTGGTAGACTTAAAACAATAGCCATTTCCTTGCACTGGCTTGGACATGGCAGACCTTGCTTCTATTAAGGTCTCTATTGAGAGAAGAATTGAATATAGAAGAAGAGAGAGATTAACTAGGCATAGATTTGTAAATTTGTAGAAAAGGAAAACGTGTTGGATTACAAAAATACCTCTCATTGTACGAGTGTCCAAAACATCCAAAATTAACACCTTTGGATAAAGGCTTATCTTTAGACATTAAATCAAGAGGTTATGGCTATGCATGTGTTGAGACTATTGGTCGACTTGAATGAAGAGACACATAGTTTGTTGACTATGACTTTATTTGATGTTTTCAAGTATTTATATGGATAAAAGTCTTAATTACATGTGCTAATATGACCTTTAATGGATCAAATCTTAATCAAGTAAATCATGGTTGTTGTTAACTTTATGTGGCCTTCAGTATTCACTTAAGTACTAATTTATATTAAAGTGTAGGGTGTACAAGTTTGCCACAAAAGAGTGTAGTATACACTAGCGTTGCCTTGTGTACCAATAGTTGCAAGGATTATAATATTGATTTTACCTTAAATAAACTCCTAAGTTTGACTTCCACATGTTTAAAATTGGTGATTTAAAATCTAGTGATTTTTGAGAAACCAATGTTATTTGTGTTTTTTAGATTCGCAAATTGGGATAGATAAGGCCCCTGTGGTTGAGTCTACAATTGTTGAACCCCTTGATTCTATTATTTTTTACATGCCCAAGGTGGATGATACGCTATACCAAAGTCTGGTGATGTGCACCTTGAGCAAGCTAGTGAGAATAAAGAAATGCCTACTCCAACAATACAACCTACTTCAAAAGAGACTAAAACGTCTACTCAAGAGCCATTTCCATTTGTTGCTACTTCATCTAGTGTAGATGTTGAGAAATCCATACTCACACAATTATTTTGGACTTAAATGGTCTGCTATTGAAATGTTCCCCTCAACTGTCCTCACACCACCAGTCAGTGCAACTAGATCCAAAAAGATATATTATACTTAGGCCAGGTTGCATCCAATTCTTGAAGACTATATTAAAGAGGTTTAATGTTGCAATTTAGTCGACGGCTACTAGGAACAATGTGCTTCAAATTCTTAAAGCACTAGAGAGCTTAGCAAAAGGTACATTGCCTTTCTTTGCAATTTGGAATCAAGAAGGTTGCTACAATTGTCAAAGCAATAAATTAGACCTGACAATCCAACCGTTGAGGCAATGTTCAAGCCTCTAGCTAAAATTGCCATGGGGTATGAATGTGACCCACAAAGAACAATGCTTATTGATGACTCTCCTTACAAGGGATGCATTTCCCTTGCAAACAATTGTATTTTTCCATCCCAATTTGATGGTGAAAAACTGGTTGACAATATGCTCTTGGAGGAGTTGCTTCCCTACTTGTTTGAGCTGGATGAGACAAGGGGTGTGTGGAATTTCATTGCCTCTAATCGTTACGGACAGCCAGCATTGACAAATGAGAGTGAATATAAAGAAATCAAAGATAATTGGAAGCAAAAAAAATGATGCTTGGTCAGCCAAGGTGTTCTTTACAAGAAGGATAACTCCTGCAAAATATGACAAAGGTGAAGCTATCCTTGAAGGCAAACACAATTGAGCAAGTGACAAACCGACAACAATGACATCAGACGAGCCCAAAGACAAGAGATACTGGAAAAGGAAGGTACAACTGTTGAAATCATGAAGGCACCACAATTGATCAATCTAGCTAGGTGATTGGGATGTACTACAAAGGGACCATTGAAGGAAACCATTGCAACGGCTTATATAAACAAGGTCAAAGCTAAGAACAATCTTCTAAGGCTAAATAAAACACACCCCTAAGGTACCTTTTATGACTTGAACTTTGTTTCACATACTTGAGTATACATGTGCATGGTATCAAATTTTTATTTTTGTTTCTTCTTGCAGGTCTCAAAAAAAATATTTCTAGATATTCCATGAAGCAAGCTTGGACAGGTGGTGGACCTTTTGGTGAAGCCCCTCATGGGAAACATATCACGAGTCCTCCATGCAGTGAGAAGGAAAACATTTAACAAAGAGCCTAAGAGGTTGGACAAGTGGTAGACCTTGCACCTTTTCTCCCATTCCCAATCGAGTCTAGCTATCCACCACTATATTGTATAAAGTGTAGCTTGGACAAGTGGTAGACCTTGAAAAAAGAGACCCCTCATCATCAAGCCTAGTTTGGACCTATGGTAGATCTTATTTTTTCCCCATTCATAGTGGAGCCTAGCCTAGCCAGATGGTAGACCTTACTTTTCTCCATGCTTCAAAGAAGCAAAGCTTGGAGAAATGGTGAAGCTTTGTAAGGTTTTCAATTGGGATTTGTTTATAGCAATGAGGAAGTTGAAGATGGACTTTGGCATCTAATAATACCATAGTGTAGAAAATGTAGAAACTGTTTGTATTCTTTGAAACATAATAAATTTCTTGTTTTTCAATTAAGAGCCATCACTACAAGAAAGTGGGTCGACTATCTGTAGGCATGATTTGAAGGAAGGTTTTGAAGCACCCAACGAACCTCATCCAAGGCCTTGTCGTATAGATCAATCACCTCCTTGTCACTTGTCACTTGCTGTTAAGAATATCAAAAGAGTGCTTGTTTTGGACCTTGAAGGACTGCTTTTGAAGACAGTTGAAACAAAACATGGAGATTCTATGCCATCTTGGGCTCAACACATGCGTCTTGTGGAGGACAAAGATGGAGTTTATCATGCGGTGCGCCTAGACGCAGAAATGTTTTTGGATTTTTGTGGTGAATACTTTGAGATGTGGATATGGAGTTGCTATAACCAAACAAGAGTGCAACACATCACACAAAAATGTTTCCCAAATGATTATAGCAAGTTCAAGATCTTTATGAGTAACAAGTGTTGCCAACATCAAAACATCATGTTAGGATTTAGAATGGTTTATCATAAAAACTTGAGCGATATTTCGAATATTTTTTAGGAATTGGATGCAAAAGAATACCTTGATTTTTAATAATAGTCCATATAGGATGATGTGGAATATGTCAGGAACATATCTTATATTTCCAAAGATGTGGAGGTAAACACGTGAGCAGCTTCAAAGATTCTTGCAAGAAACGACTATTCCATGGTTACTTGGATGGTTGTATGCAAGAGACAAGAGAGAGATTATACCCGTAACACAATTGTAAATCAGTATAGTGATCTTGAGACAAATCATGTCCTCCATATGTACGTGTCAAGGCAATAACATTAAAGAAGGTTGACAATGATCCTTTTTATGGCCAGATGATGTCCTTTTAGTATGATGTGTATTTGTATTACTATATAATTCAAAGGTTATTTTAAAACAAAGATGTGTCAATTTGATGAGCACTTGCATGGAGTGCACCCTACTCTCAGAGGACTTGCATGTATTCTACAGGGTATCCTATTATAAAGAAAATTATTTGTACACGGAGTGCACCCTTCCCTAAGGGGACTTCCACGTATTACTCCAGTGTATACTATTATAAGGAGAATCCTATGTGATGGATCGTGCTCTGTTCTAAGGGACTTGTAACGGAGTGCACTCTACTCTAAGAGGACTTCCATGTATTGCTAGAGTGTATCCAATTACAAGGAGAATCCAATGTAATGAAAAAGCATCCTACTTTAGAACAAAAATGTGTCGATGAAATGTACCCTAGTCTAAGGGGACTTCACTATATTACTAGAGTGTATTCAAGTCTAAGGATATTTCAATGTAGTTCTAGATTGCACCTTGTTTTTGGGGACTCATTTTACTAGACTATGGTTGTTTTTCATTATGATATATTTTTAAAAAAAAATATTTTTGTTCTTTAGCAATTCTACATCATTCCACCTCAAGGTTGCATCCATTTGTAACTAGGAGAAACTTATGTTTGATATCAAAATAAAACTTACAAGTATGGAATGGAGAATTCATGGATGTGCAAGAAATATCTTGGTCTTGGCATGCATGTTTGCCTAAAACATTTATTTTTGTGTCCTTCATATAAAAGAGTTTTAGAATTTACAAGTCTTTGAAAGGAAAATTATAAAGTCTAATTGGGAGAAAAGAAATCATGGACTTTGAATTGTGTGAGAGACCTTGTTTGTGGAGAATAATGTTTGAATCAAGAATGGTTATTTTACATCCTCCACGTAAGAGAGTTTTGGAAACTAAAATATGCTGAGAGAAAAACCATGGAGTCTAAGTGCATGTATTGAGATTTCAATGTATGCATGCATATCTTTATTAGGTTCTACGCATAATTGGATGCTTCTGGACGTTAACTTCTCCAATTTGGTATAAAATAACATATTTAATGTTTTCTTGTGGGTAGTATTCATTCATTATATATGTTTTTAGCCTAATTTCTTGAACTTCAAATTAAACCTTCTATGTTGCAATGGAGAAGTACTTAGAGAAATATTTATGTAAACACGTTCGCTTACCCTTTCACTAATTGTAGCTTAGATAAGAAGTGGACTTTGCATTCATCCATAGCCTATCCTAGACAAATTCACCTTGAAACTAGTCCTCCTATGTTGCAATTGACATATGCTACACATTTTATAAATGGATCGTACCTTAAGTGAAGAATTTCTAGATTAGAGGTGTGTATTGCTTTGATGTCATGCACAAGTGGGTTTATTTCTCAATGGGTGCTAGCTTGGACAAGTGGTGGCCCTTGAACTAAAATTCAGGTACTCCATTTGACCTTAGCTTGAACAAGTTGGGGGCCTTCAAACCAATGTCTCCATGTTAAGATGAGTTGTAGGTAGGACAATAGAGTATAAACAATGAAAATGGAATCAATGTACTAGTCTCTTGATGTTGTAACCACCCAAAACCATAATTTTTCTTGGCCAATGTTTCTTTCAAATGTTTAGTCTAGTACACAACGTCAACACCTTGTACATGATATAATGAAAGCTGTCCAATCTGGAAATTGGGATTTTCCCACTTTATCTAATATGGTCTTTAATCTCTACTTTCTCATTAGTCCACTTCTTCTCTACTCCATATTATGTCATGAAGTAGTTTCACCTTTCTCATTATTCTAGATTTAAGTTTGTGTGATGACTTCTTGCTATTAACCACTCTTATCCTTCTATGAGAATTTGATTTGCGATATTTAGCATCACTAATTAGGTTGATTAAGTTGGTTCTTAATCTTGTAATTAATGTGTGTGCCCTATTGTTTGCTTGTGTGTGGATAGGTTTTATGAAACTCTAGCACCATGCACCTCGTGTGTGTAGCTATTGATGAAGTGCCTTGATTGGCATGTGGTGATTGGAGAGGCCAACACCAATGCAATTAGTGTGTGCGTATCATTAGTGTGATTTGGGTTTCTAGTCTATGGTAAGTCGGACTTCGGTGGGCTTGATGTGTGTAGGAGTTGATTGATTAGTGAGTAAAGTATGATTAGAGTTAGTCTTGCCATGGCTAATCTCTACTTGCATTGGTGAGTTATACTCTTGAATCCTCTATTTCGATGCTTCCTATGACGCTTGTGTCTCCAAGCCTAGCTAGGTTGCCGATCCACGGATTGATAATTTTGTGTGGGTTGCAATTAAGAGTAATTTCTAATTTCATTGGTTTTTGAGTGTATGTAACTCAATTTTGGTTTGATTTGATGATGTTGTGCAAGTAATTGAAGCTAATTTTTGAGTTATGAATACCCCAAACCCCCAATTCGATCCCCAATTTCACTAATTTTATACTAACCATTGCTAATTTCGTTTCATTTCCATGCTAATTTTTTACTAACTTTGCTAACCTAACCACTAACATTTGAAGTGTAATGTATGTTCAATCCCCTTGTAAGAGGTGGAATCATCACTCTAATCAAGTTAATTGTGCTAATTTATGCCTAATTTGATGATTTGAGTGTTTGATTTTTGGCATACAATGGTCATTTTGGAGCCGATTTGATGGTGCACGCACTTGTGTGTGCAATGATGCGTCTTTGCATTAATGTGGTTCAATGTGTGCTAATTATTTGCTAAAATTAGGTGTGTAACTCAATTGACCTGTACACTTTGCACCTTATTTGATTCACTTGGAATGAAATTGATGGTCAAATTTTGACTCATGAACTTTGTGTGTGTCAATATAATGCTTAATTCTCATCAAGAATTCATATGTGTGCATAAAAATCATTGTGTGTGTAATGCACCAAAGAAGGAAAAAACTGCCAAAAAATTCAAGTGTGTGTGCACCTAATCTTGAGTGTGTGCATGCATAGAAATGGATGAAATTGATGATATGTGAGTGTGCAATCATGTAATTGATGTGTATGCTAAGCTAATTCAATCATTGGATAAGCCTAATTGCCAAAAATTTGGGCAAAAATTGAGTGTGTGTGCTTATCCAAGACCACTTGATTTTCTATGATTGATGGTCAATTAGGGCACCTAAATGATTTTTGATTATGAAATGTTCATAAAAAGTGTGTGCAATCATTAGGTTTAAGCCTAAATGCATTGCCAATTGAGCCAAATTTGAACTTTTGTGCTTAAATTTTTAGTGTGTGCATTGCTTGATTGGATCAAAATAGTGTTAATTTTTTAAAAATTGAGCATGCATGCATTCACTTATGCTTGATCAAGTGTGCATTTTTTGAGCATGGTTTATGTGAAATGGATGGATTTTTGGTATATAATTTTGGTCTAAATTTGGGTGTGTGTGCCTACTCAATGGCATTCGGTATCCAAATTGGGGATGAATAATTGGTCTTGGTTGCCCAGTATGATGATTAAAAGACCTAAAAAGCTGGTGTATATGTGATGATTGACTTGGGATGACTCAATTGGTAAGCCATTGAGGATGATTTGATAAAGATTACCATTTCCGTGTATGCCAACATGATTGAAAGTGGTAAAAGCTTTGTTAATATGTACATTTGCAAGTGTGTCTAGCCTTACAAACCAAATCCAAGTGGATTTGAGTGATTGACATTTGGGAAATAAGCAATAGAGGGTTGCAATTCCAACCCATTGCAATGTGTGTGATGAAGAAGTCATCAAATTAAAGCAATACAAAAAAGAAGTCGAATGGTAATGTGCATGAAATGTTTGACCTAATCTTTCAATATGTGTAGAATTTGAGATCAATTTCACCTTGCATTCGAACCTAAGTTAATTGTAACTTGAGCTTGGTAGTGTGAAAATTTTGCACTCAATTCCATGTGTGTAGACATGCAAGCTTAATGATTTTTTTATCGGCTTTAATAATTGGAATTGAGCAGTTAAATAATCAAGGGTGGAATTGAGCATTGTGTGTATGCATGACTGGGGATAAAAGCTTTGATTTATCAAACAATGATATGAAAGAGCGGCTTTTGCAATGAGAATGATGAACTTGCACCATCATTGGGAAGTTTGTTAAAAGATGTTGATGTACAAGAGAATATGCCCATTCTTGAGACAATTTTTGTATACCTTAGTGCTTGGGTGTTCCATAATTATTATGGCAGATGCATGAAATTAATGAACATGTTAATTGCCACTCTTTTGTGACCCCATGGGAGCATCCCCTTAGGTTTTCCCTTGGCTTGCTGAGTTGCAACGAGCTCATTGTGCCCATTTCTCTTGCCTTTAAGGCGCTGTCACTAATCACACACACACTCTCTAGCTTGAAACGGCCATCTGCGAGTCACGACAACTGCGACTCCTACCCTTGCGCGGCTCCAACCTTCAACCCCACAACCCATAAATGGATTTTTGTTGGCTCACTTTTAACGTTGCCTGTAGACCCATCTCCTCCGGTCCTCGTATCTTGCCTGGCTTGGCACTTGCAACCCCACACACACACACACTCGATGTCTCTCACTTAAACCACTTTCCAATTGTGGAGTCGCACACCCTGGTTCCGCCTTGGCGCGTCCTCGCACACACACTTGCTCGCTCTTTTCTTGTATTGATACGGGCTTTCAAGCCAATGCAGGCTTTTAGTTGACCCAATCTCTCAATTGACTATCTCCCAGTCAGTGCATCAAGTTGATACACGAATCCCACAGCCCTGCCTACCGCCAGGCCTACTGGCATAGATGGTCGTTCCCTTCAAGCTGCAGCCTTGGATCATCCTGTTTTGTTTGGCTTGCATCAAGTCCATGGCCCGCGGGTGGAGATACTTATCCATTCAACACTTGCAGTGCTGCTGTAGGTCCACTTGCCATTACCAACACACACACACACCTATCACACCCTTCATGCTCCCTATCACGGTTTTTGGCATGCCGCCATCGAGGAGCATTAAAGTTTTTCTCTTTTGCAATTAAATGAAAAATGAAAAGAAAAAAAAAGGTGTTAAATGTGCGTTCCCACCCCATCAACACTTGCAGCCCCTAAAAAGGTGACTTAGCAAGATGTGCAACATCTGAGCCTTTGAGTCTTAAATTTTTGACATCTTGAGGTCACTAAATTCAACCATTATTTTGAAGCAGTAGTAGCCATTGTGCTTTGCATGGATGAGATTCGTGCTTGATCATTGATTTTAGGGCCTGGCATTGATTATACATTTTTAGTGCTTGATTTAATTACGAAAGACCTTGCATAGCGCTAAAAATTGAGCTTTTTTGAATGACCATGAGAGGATAGTAAAATACTGGTGTTCATTAGCAAAAGTCATAACCAAGCAAAGGGAAACCTTGGGCCGCCATTCAACCCCCTATTCGCCTAGTCTTGACCCTGCTGCAAATAGCGTTCATACTATTTGGGCCTACTCATTTCTCTGATATGTATGTCATGTGTATAAAGACATTATGAGCACTCCTATGCATAGTTGAACTTCATTGCACAAAATCTTTTGACTTATGCATGATCTAGTGCTTTGTTTAATTGAAAGATACTCTTTGCACTAACTGGAAAAACTCTTGGTGATATGTTTGGGCATCTTTTGAGAGTTACATTGCACATGCAATAATGCTTGATCGAGACATTCTATGTACTAAAATTTGGGCTTGACATTGACTGTGTATTTTAGTGCTTGTTCTAAATGAAAAATCCTTGCATAGCACTAAAGTTGAGCTTCTGTGAATGATCATGCGAGAGCACTAAAATTTCGGGCTTATGATTAAGCATGCTTTTAGTGCTTGTATTAAATGTTCAAATGCTTAAGAGCACTAATGATTTGAATTGTTTTGAAGGGTTGTGGACAATAAAAACTTTCATTGATCCAAGAAGGGGTCATCGTTGCAATATATTGCAAAATGTGGGTAGTTAGAGCCATTCCACTTCTTTTGACTAAAAGTTGTATACATGCTAGCTCATAGCTTGGTCTAAAAGTGAAAATGTTTTCAATTGAGCTAATGTTTACCCAACTTTTTTTAGAGCTTTCAAGTACAAAATGTGGCTATTGAGAGCCATTCATTTTCATTTCATCAAGTTGCAGTCATCTCTAGCTCATAGATTGCTCTAAAAATTGTAAAACTTCCTTTGAGCTAGTGTTTAGCCAACTTGTTTGGAGCTTTTAAATTGTAAAATTGGCTTTCAAGCGCCACTTGCTTTCATTAAAAGTTGTATTGTTTCTAGCTCATAGCTTGATCTAAATTGCACATTTCTTTTGAGCTAGAAATTAACCAACTTTTTATCATGCATGAGAGATTGTAAAAAGTGCAAAATGTGCTTATTTAGAAGCAATCATTCTCTCTCATTTTTTATGTGTATGCATAAAGTTGCTACTAAAGATAATCATGTGCATAACCAAAGGCACTTTTTCCCTTGGGTTTTTTCCCTTTGGAAAATTCGGGTATGCAAGACCCTAGCTTTAGGTTTTCATTAATGTTTTTTGTGTGCTTTTGGATTTCAATAAAAGGCCTTTGTAGCTTGTGTTTACATTGAGCTTCAAGAAGCTTGGATTGTGAATAAAAGGATCAAGAGACTTCTCTACAAAGGGGATGCTTGCTCAAGGATGCTCAAAAGAGCATGAATAGGTGTAATCCTTCCATGATTTTTGCTCTTTTGTTCATCTCTCCATTCTCTATGCTTGGCTTAAGTAATTTTTTGCTTCTAAGCTATGGTTCTTTCATTTTCAAAAGCTAGGCATACTAAAGTTTCAACACTTTCCTTTGTAAATACTAACTCATCAAAAAATTAGGTTTTATGTGTGCTAATCATAGGTAATTGGCCTTGACCTTAGTTCAATGTAGGTTCATTTTTCATTAGTCCTAGACTCTTAGTGATAATCTTAATACTCCATTCATTTTTTACATGACCTAGGGCGATGACTAGGCTTTAGTCCTTTAGTCCATTTGACAAAAATAATCTCATGATCGAAGCAATAAAATAGTACTAAAAATGAAACAATGAAGCAAAACAGTGTCAAGAAAAAGTAGCAAAAATGTTGCTAGACAAAAGAAAAGAAAATTTACATGTTATGTGAGGTCTAGCGCCTTATTGGCACTTGGCAGGCGAGGGGAATCACCTTGGCTCGCTTGGTCAAGGCCCTAAACTGATGTCCTGGGCTGATAGGGGTTGTGGGCTACTAGATTCTTGGAACACTTTCTTGAGGGTTCAAGGAGCCAAGAGTCACACCTAGACTTGCCTTGGGGTGGTAGCCTTGTGATGTGGTTTACCTTTTTCTATGAATGACAAAAACAAAACTTCCATGAGCTTCAAAAAGTTGTGACAATGTACTAATAGATTAGGAGCTTTTTTATAGCCCGTAGACATGATAGACTTGAATGATTTATTAAGATTGGTCACATAGTTTTTTAGGCTAGTAGGTTTATGAACTTGCATTAGCCTAGGGTCATAACTAATTGCTTGTGTTTCATGCATAAAACTGAAATTTCAAGTGGTTTAATCTTCATGATAGTTGATTGTTTTTTTTTGCTTTATGTTGTCTAGTTTTTGACTATGATTCACCCATCTTTTAGAAGCAAAATATTCACTTTGCATGTTGATGCTCATTACTTGTTCTTATGATTTGTAGCTCAACATTTCTTCCATGGACTTGCTTTCTACTATGTCAAGAAGTGCACCAAATTAGGAAGGGGGGAATGTTAGCAGCGGCTAACACAGGCTACACCGAATATGCATCAAGTGGGAGATGCTATGGATGTGCACAATATTTTCCACTCACTTTGTATAAGGTCTTGGGCTCATTGGGAGTTCCAAAGTTGTATATGCTAGCTAGAGGGCTCAAACTTAAACCCATATTAGAAGGGATTGTGGTAAAAGCCTTTATGCAAGGAGGCTTCATTCTTGAGCATCCACTTTTGAGAGCTCTCTCTCTCTCTCTTGAGTGTTCACTCTATGGATTGCCTAGCCTTGAGCTTAATTCCCATGCTTATGAGGCTAGTTCTGATCCATTGTAATTAGAGAAGCTATTCTTAATCTAATCTCTACTTTCTCATCAGTCTACTTCTTCTCTACTCCATTATGTCATGAAATAGTTTCACCTTTCTCATTATTCTTGATTTGAGTTTGTATGATGAATTCTTGCTATTAACCACTCTTATCCTTCTATGAGCATTCGATTTGCAATATTTAGCATCACTAATTAGGTTGATTAAGTTGGTTCTTAATCTTGTAATTAGTGTGTGTGTCCTATTGTTTGCTTGTGTGTGGATAGGTTTTATGAAACTCTAGCACCATTCACCTCGTGTGTGTAGCTATTGATAAAGTGCCTTGATTGGCATGTGGTGATTGGAGAGGCCAACACCAATGCAATTAGTGTGTGCTTATCATTACTGTGCTTTGGGTTTCTAGTCTATGGTAAGTCGAACTTCAGTGGGCTTGATGTGTGCAGGAGTTGATTGACTAGTGGTTAGAGTATGATTAGAGTTAGTCTTGCCATGTCTAATCTCTACTTGCATTGGTGAGGTATACTCTTGAATCCTCTATTTCGATGCTTCCTATGACGCTCATGCCTCCAAGCCCTAGCCAGGTTGCCGATCCACGGATTGATAATTTTGTGTGGGTTGTGATTAGATCGTTGCTACAATGCCTCCCTACAAGTGGTCGAGGCACTGAAGCTGTCAACAGAAGGTTCATCTATGCAAGCAAGAGATAGAAAGACGGCAGGTACTTTTACCAAAGGTACTGCTGCCACCACATTTTTTGATCTCATCCAAAGGTAAGTGGAGGAGCTAGCTTGCCTCTACCATCAACATTTCATTTCCTCTCAAAGAGACCACCACAGTACAGAACTCAAAACCATGCGAATACGACTACATTCACTCAAGTATTGAAGTCGACAACGAGGCAAGCAATAGATCATGCACAGTACGTGCTTACAACACTAAAGGGCTCCAGAAGTGCTAACAAGAATAGCATATCATGCTATTGGAATGGCCAAAAATTTGCCACGAGCCCCAAACCAGAACACCTAAATCGTGTCAGTTCAACCTTCTCCAAGGACCACTTGATCAACAAAGAGAGTATACAAATCAGATGAGGAATCTACAGAGAGTTCCCATGAAGCCCATAGCAGTGAAAGCTCTGACAATGAAGAAACCAGGGCAAGGAGAGAAGCAATGAAAAAGAAAGCAGTGGCAGCTCACCAAGAGGAGCCGTAGCAAAAGAAGGCTAGAATTGAAAGAGAAAAGCAAACATACAAAAGGAGCTGCCAAGCTGCAGGTGAAGATCCCGAAAAATGGAGTCCAATGGAGGTAAAGGGACCAAGAACCAAGAACCCTACAAAGAAGGTTCTAGAGGATCCCAAAGATTTTCTTGAGCGGATGTATGCGGAAGCTAAAGATTTAAAGCTACTGGAAGCTCTAGAACCTCAAAGAAAATCAACGAAAGAAGCGTTTGAGCAACAGAGACGAGCCGAAATTGCTAAACAAAGTGAGTCACATCATGACCACAAGGAGATTTCTCCACTACCCTCTTCACCAACTACGGAACAAGAAGATCAGCCCATGCCGAGTCAAAGCCATTCACCAATGGATAGATCTAAGGAAGATGATGCAACAAAGGAAAAAGAGCCTGAACAAGTAGAAGAAGCAGATTATGAACAACCCAAAGAAGTCAAAACAACTGCAGCAGGACCTTCCTCTACAACAGCTCAAGAAGCAGTTGAGGCATCCACAAAGCCTCAATAAGTAGAAGCATATGAGGCATCCATGAAGCCTAAAGAAGAAAAAACAGTTGAGGCATCCACAAAGCCTCAAGGAGGAGAAGTAGAACCACCTCCACAGCCACAAGCAGGAGCCACTACACCGACAAAAGATCCACAAACCGACAAAGTCCAAACTTCTAAACAACCCCAGGTAGAACTTGAAGACTGGAAACAAATGATGAAGTCATCATGCAGGTAAATGACTATGCAAGGCAAATGTAGCTGATGACAGACAAGATGAGAATAGCAGCACTTAGCCGCAGTGCCAAGGCTAAAGAGCTAGAGCTAGTCATTGATGCTCTACAAGTAGATCTAGATGACATAATGAACATCATTGCAGATATTCAAAGGTAGATTAAAGAGCTGAAAAATGAAGCAGCAATACACCAGATTGCAAAGGAGAAACAACAGAAAGAGATGGAAGAGCTGGGAGAGCTCCTGACAAAGTTATCCGATGCATGCAAAAGCAAAGATCAACAACCGACAGAAGTAGCCAATGAACTTTTAACCACTACTCTGTCAGTACAAAAGATCCAAGTGTAGCTCGATGTAGCTAATGCCTCTTTGCAGTACTCCGAGCAATGAATCAATGATTAATGGCATTTTTAAGACAGATTAGAGAAAACCTCGTTGTAGCCTCAATCAAGGGTACAGACGAAGTCTACAAGACTTTAGAAAAGAGGAACAAGGACCTTGAACTTGAGGTGAAGCTAGAATAAACGCAAAGACGAGACCTCGCATTGATGCAGGTGCAAAGAGAAGAGCAATTGCTCAAGGAAATAGAAGAATTAAAGAGAGTTAATCAGGTGCTACGAGAGGGACAAACAGAAACTCAAGATGAAGCAGGAACCTCTGAACAGCGAACAATCGACATACCATTATTTTCTTTTGTTGATATGGAAACACAGCTGTCAAAAGGGCTAGCAGGAGAGTCAGATTTTCAAGTACCAATCACTAAAGCCGAGCAAGTGCCAATGGTCTAGCTTTCTAAAGCTGAGGAAGATGCACTGAAAGAGCATATTGTCCAAGAAGCAGATGCTGAATGGAAAGCAGCAATGGATTGGGAGTTGAGAGTTCTCCACTCAGTAAATGTAACTCAAACCAAATCAATGCTCAATGGCTTTAGCAATCACTACCCTACCCATTGATAAAGGTGGAGCTATTGCAGGTTAAGGAAAGACTTTACAAGGATATGCAGACAGGAAGCTCATATGATATCCACCCAAAATGGAGAAAAAACTGGTTGAATAAGAACTCTAGATACCTAATTATGTTCACAAGAGCACCTGCAGCCCTACAAAAGGATCCAACATTCTGTCATGTACCAAGGGTAAGGACATGGCAGGCACATGATGCACTGAAGAAGAAGAGGCCAACATGGCTAAATTACCCACGACTATCAGCTCCAAAGCAGGGACCAACAACAGAAGAATACATGGTGAAAACCCTAACGAGCGCCATGACCTTCTTCAAGAGCCACCTTGTCTCTCATGAGCAATGCTTTATAAGACCTACAGAATGCTGCTCACCTGCATTCAAACTTTTCATGAGCCTGAGCAAGCAGGAGCACCATGGATGTCTTTCCTCAAAGGCAACAAAGGTCTATGCTATGTTTTGAGTGGACAGCCTTCAAAATAAGTCCTCTACTATGGCTTCTACGCCAGATGTATGTTTTTGCCATCTAGCACTATGTTGGCATCCAAAGAGGCATTCTATACAGGTTTCTTCACATAGCAAACAAAGATATTTGGCGAAGTGATCAGCAACCTTACATCAAGGTTTGTTGACTTTTCAGCCATTGAACTTAAGAACAGAGTCACCATGCAGTTTTTGCAAGTCTCAGACAAAGAAAGATGAATCAGATATAAAAAAGATCTCCATGCGCTTAAAGACCGCCTTGCCAGCCGCGTCAGACTAAAGGCTACTTTGGTCCATGAACCTGTGTCAAGGGATGACACAGTCGAGGAGGGGGGAAATGTTAGCAGCAAGCTAACTCGGATAACATTTTTCGGAGCTTTTATTGTAAAAACACTTATTATTTTGATAAATCGGGGATGTTTTAACTCTAACTTTCTAGATAAGCAGTATAATTGATGAGCTGGGGCTACAAGCTTCCAGATTGTATCAACCTATCTTTAGCTAGAGCTCCAAGATTATTAGTTTTGACCACAGAAACCTTGGCTAAGGTATAAATGCCAATTTTTGTAAGTATTTTGTAAGTTTTTGGATAATAGAACACAGTGTGAGCTAATGGCGCTCACTTCTCTCCTTCTCACGCTTCCTACTCCCTTCTCGGTTGTCACATTGCAGTGCCATCTGTTGCGTTGCAACCGCAGGTAAGAGCTCTACGCGTTGACGCAAGCATTTCATGGTAATCCGTAGCTTTCAACGTCGCCGACCCGCATTCTAATTTCATCATAAGTAGGAATATAAGCTTAAAAATCATAAAATAAGTATAGGCGGGGTATTGGGACATCATTGCTAAGCATTTAGATGCATTCTGGGTCGAAAATGACTAGGTCAAAAACTCACAGCTGTTAATAATTGCAATTTTTGCACTTGACCTAAAGTGAGATTTGAGACCATAAGCATGTGTGCTTAGGTCTTATAAACATGTCTTAGAAGTTTCATAATGTTTGGATGTCGTTTGATGCTATAATGGTTATGGTTTGTTTGCCGATTAGGGACTCGCTTTTGGTGATTTCTGTCATTTGAGTGTAGCTTGAGTTACATAACCTCTATGCACTAGTGGATTCAGCTTCGTCCAATGGACTGACAATTATATTCGTGGTTCTCGCTATGTCTGCAATAAGATAGGAGTGAGGTTAGACACCCGTCCCACATGGACATTCTACCAAGGGGTCCAATGAGCATTCAACATCCCAATGGCTTGCTTGATTCCTATTGGCCAGAACACTAGAACATTACCTCTCAAGATGGTATCCAAATGGATCCATCAAAGCTAGAGGTAATAAAAGGATGGCCTAATCCAAGGAATCTGCATGAACTAAGAAGCTTTATAGGTATGTGTGCATACTATAGATGCTTCATAGAAAAGTTCTCACAGATCACGGGACCATTACATGACCTAACAAAGAAAAATGTTAGGTATATATGGTCCACCAAGGAGAAAAATTCTTTCGAAACGCTTAAAGAAAAGCTTATCTCTCAACCTGTGCTTACACTACCAGATCTCTCAAAGCCATTTGAGGTCCAATGTGATGCCTGTGGTGATCGCCTTGGAGCTGTTTTACTCCAAGAAGGGCACGACATAGCCTATGAAAGTCAAAGGCTTGACCCTGTTGAGCAAGCTCTAGGCATATATGAGAAGGAACTCTTAGCAGTTCTACATGCTCTAGATTCGTGGAAACACTATTTATTGGGGACTTCTTTCATTCTACAGACAGATCACCAAAGCCTTAAGTACTCAAGCTCTTCGACAAACAAATGAGGTGGGAAAATTTCCTTTTGCAATTTCATTTTCACATTGCTCACATTGCTGGCAAGCATAATCAAGTAGCTGATGCACACTCAAGACGACCAAGAGTGAATGCGGTTTCCATAGCAGCTCACAATGATCTATCTCCTATGATAGATGAGTACGCTATTGATCCAGATTTTAGAGATGTGATTTCAGCCCTGGTACTAGGGAAGAAGGAAGAACCATTTACCCTACAAGATGGGTATCTGCTCTATGGAAATAGACTATGCGTTACTAACTCACTACGTGTGAGAAAGTAATGTATGAATCTCATGCTCCTCCTTATGCGGGGCATAGAGGGATTTAGTCTACCCTAAAAGGGATAGAAACATATTTCTATTGGCCTGCCATGAAAGAAAGCATACAAGAGTATGTTTCAAAATGTGTGGTATGCCAAAAGACAAAGTTTGATAGAGGGAAGCAACCTGGATTGCTTCAACCTTTGCCAATCCCTAATTCACCATGGGAGAGCATATCCATGGATTTTATCTTTGGATTGTCCAAGTCTATCCATGAGAATACAGAAATATGGACGATAGTAGACACATTTAGCAAACAACCACATTTCATACCTGTCCAAAAGACTATTAAAGCCCATCAAATGGCAACCCTCTTTATATCACAAATCTTCAAATACCATGGCTTGCCAATGTCTATAGTGTCGGATAGAGATCCTAGAATGACTAGTGATTTTTGGAAGGGTCTCTTTGAGAATTTAGGTACAAGGATAAACTTCTCTTTGACCTATCATCCCCAAACGGATGGCCAAAGTGAAATAGCTAACCTAACAATTTCTTGATCTACTAAAAGCTTATGTCACAGAAGTAGATCAAAAGTCCCAATGGGAAAAGTACTTACCCTTAGTGGAGTATGCTTACAATAACATGTACATGATTCCATGGGAAAGGCACCTTTTGAGGTGATAGAGGGAAGATAAAAAAGTCCCAAGCTACTCAAGATACATTGGAAGATCTTCGCTGCAGATGAATACAGCCGAGACCTGCAAGAATCTTTCCAGAAGATTAAGGATGCTATATCCATCTCTCAGCAAAGGCAAAATACTGCTGCTAATAAGCACAAAAGAGCCCTAGCTTTTAAACAAAATGATTGGTGTATTGCTTAAGTTTCCCAAAGCTCGATTAAGGCACACAACGGGCAAGAATCCTACGGAACACCAAAAGTACTATGCTAAGTTAGCAAAAAGGTACTATGGTCCCTTCCAGATTCTTAGACCAATCAATGAGATGGCCTATCAAATCAAGTTGCCCAGCCATTGGCTCATACACAATGCTTTCCATGTGAGCCTCCTAAAGCCTTACAAAGGACAGCCACCTCAAGAACCAATTATTAAAGACCCACCGGAGATTGAGGACCAAGAAGAGGTGCTACAACCCGAGTCCATTCTCCGACATGAAGACAAGGTATTACAAGGCGGTAAGACTATCTGACGATATCTTATCAAGCTTAAAAATTATCCTTTTGAAGATGCTAGATGGATGCAAGGCATACACTTAAAGGATAACCTAAACCTTGTCAATGCTTACAATGATTCCCTAGAGTAAGCAAATGTAAATATTTATAAATGAATAAAGTTTTTGTCTTATAAGACTCTCTTTTTCTTTATTGTGCACACATGTTAATGAGTATGCATGCTTAGGATCATGTTTGTGGAGACAACGTCTCCCGAACACCAAGTAGAGCTTGTCAGTCTACTAGGGAAGATTGATATGGACTAATGTGTAGACATGCGTACGGCAGCTAACACTCTTAAGCACCAAATGAACTAGTCATCCATTTTGGGATGATGTCGTAGGGTAAAATAGGGGTCCTCTACCCACTAGCAAACGGACTAATGACTACGCTTTATCATCTCTAACTCATAGTCGAGGACAACTATGATTTCCAGAGAGTGGTAATGTCATAAAAACTAATATCTAATGCTCCCAAATGATTTTCTCTTGTTAAACTAATCATTTAATATGGGGAAGTACCAGGGGAGTAAAAGCTAGAATATTGGTAAAGTTGTCAGACCGATCTCTATCAGGGTTCCAAAGGAGGGAAAATAGGGATCCAAAGGGGGACAGCCTCCAAAAGAGCAATGTGCTTCAATGGGGCTTAAAATACCTAAGGGTCAGCTCCATTAAGACTTCCATAGGCTAAGGTTCCTAATTTTTTATTCAATTGTCCAAAGGCCAATGTAAGGGAAAATTAGATGGTCATGGGAAGACTAAAAAGTCTTCCCACATCCCTATCTTGGAGGGGGCGAGCCATGAGAGTAGGTGATGAGAGAGAAACACACACACACTCCAAAGATCCCCCTTTACACAAAGGGAATACTGGACACGTGTCAAGCTCCTAGGTCAGTTGCTCCCAACCTCCCCTCAAATCCTATTGGATGGCCATAGAGGTGGACCAATGAGAAGTAGGCTAGAGTAAATTTAGTCTAATCCCTTAAAAAATGCTTGATAAAAGAACCAATAGAAATTAAGCTCCTTAGAAGGCTATGTTAGCAGCAAGCTAACACAAACACCATTTTTTGAAGTTCTCTTTGTAAAACATTTATTATTTTGATAAATTGGAAATATTGTAACTCCTATTTTCTCAAATAAACTCCGTAATTAATGAGCCGGGGCTACAAGCTTCCAAATTGTATCAGCCAATCATTTCCCAGCTTTGGTAGAACTCCAGATTATTAGTTTTGACCACCCCGAAAACCTTGGCTAAGGTATAAAAGCCAATTTTTGTAAGTTTTTTATAAGTTTTTTGGATAAGAAATACACAGCGTGAGCTAACGGCGCTCACTCCTCTCCTTTTCACGCTTCCTACTCCCTCCTCGATTGTCACATTGCAGTCGCGTTTGTTGCATTGCAACCGTAAGGTAAGAGCTCTATGCATTGACGTAAGCAGTTCACAGTATTTCGTAGCTTTTGGCGTCGTCGATCGGCGGCCTAATTTCATCATAACTAGGAATTTACAATTTTAAATCAAAAACTAAGCATAGGCGGGATATTGGGACATCATTGCTAAGCATTTAGATGCATTCTGAGTCGGAAACGACTAGGTCAAAAATCCACTGTTGTTAATAATTGTGATTTTGGAACTTGACCTAAAGTGGGGTTTGAGACCATAAGCATGTGTGCTTAGTTCTTATAAACATATCCTAGAAGTTTCATTACGTTTGGATGTTATTTGATGCTGTAATGGATGTGATTTATTTGTCGATGAGCGATTGGCTTTTGGTGATTTCAGGCACTTGAGTGTAGCTTTAGTTAGATGCGAGTTGTTAGTTGTTTTTCGAGATATTGACACCCTGTTGTAGCCTCTATGCACTAGTCGAGTCATCTTCGTCTCATGGTTTGACAAATTAATCGTGGTTCTCGCTAATACTACAATAAGATAGGATGATGAGGTTAGACATGCATCCCACATTTGGCGCCGTTGCTTGGGATTGAAGAGACCTAAACTAGGGAAAAACACGAGCGTCTTGTGAAGTTATCCTTTAACCTCCTCTAGGTTCGCCTAGAGTTCAAAACTTTCTTTTAGAAACCGCATAGCTTAAGATTGTCATCTTTTGCTGTGTAGAGGTAGCTTGGAAGTACTCGCACTTGCTGAGTGCCTTCAGGATTGTAGGATTGTAGAATTAGATTAGGATTTTTGAGAATGATTGGTAGACGAGACAAGTCTTAAGATCAGTGCTCACAAAAACATGAAAAACACAAGAAAACGAGTGTTTGTGGACACTTTCCACAACCCTATTGCATGAGAATCTAGGAGTAGGGTAAGTAGGATCCGAGGTGGATTTCAGAACATTTCTCTCTCTAAAAGAATCAAGTGTGAGTTGTTATTGGAAGTTGCAGAATTTCAGGTCTACTGCTAGAAATAGCTTGAAAAGACTCGAAACCACTCAATCCAACTGGAGAGTAAGCTTAAGAGTTGTCTGAACCAGTTGGTAAGTTCAAAGACATTTCGAGGTAAAAAATTCAAGAGTTGGCCAAAACTCAGATTATTTACTTTTTCTTGACATTTTAGGCCAAATTAAGTTTTGACTTGATTCATAGGCTTAAAATAGCTCATGTAAAGACTGTCTTTGAAAAAATTGCAAAAAAGTGTTCATTTCAAGCCTTAAGTTAATAATCGTGATTATCAACTTTCAGCTCTAAATTGACCAAGGTTCATACCATTGACTCATTGCATGTGTACAAACAACTTTTGTAAAGGCCCAAGAGATTGGATCACTAAACTGGCAAAAAACTGGGTAAAAACTAAAGTTTGTACTGACTTTTTCAAGCTTGAATATAAATTGGAAAAAATTTGTCCAAACTTGTTGAAAATTGATTCATAGGCTTATATTGATGTGATAAACAAGTGCACATGCTCAGTTGACCAAAAATTTGCAAAAACTTGACAGTTGTAAATAATCGCGATTATTTACATCTGTCCCATTTTTCAACTTTTTTGACCAAGTCAGCATACCACTAGTTTTAATATGTTGTAATAAGCTCACAACCAAATTTGGTAAAATTTGGATCATTGGAGTGAAAATTGTGACTAAAATTGCAAAGTTAGTCTGTGGACACATAATTGATGACCATTTGACCAAAAATTGTCCAAACTTGATGAAACGTGGCTAGTTACCTTAACTTGAGGTGCTTAACAGACTTGTGTCAAAGTTGGGGCAAAAAGTTGTAAAAATATGATGGAGTAAATAATCGTGATTATTTACATCTGCTTCAAAACTTGAGAAATTTGCAAGTTTGAGTATACCACAAGGTCAATCATATCAAGTAGACCTCACAAATCAGTTTTGGTAAAATTTGGATCACAAAAGTGAGACTTAAGCCAGATTCTCGAAATCAGAGTCTGCGGACACAAAATAGTTGATAAACTTGATCAGATTTTGTCCAAACTTGTTAAAACTTGTCAAGGGACTTTAACAAGTTGTATACTTGCCAAACCAATCCAAAAAGTGCAAAAAACTGACAAAAGTAAATAATCACGATTATTTAGTTCTGCTATCCAGAGACATCAATTTTGACTTTTGAACTTATACAAGGTTAGACCAACATAATATAAAGCCACAGGGCAATTTTGGGTTCATTCGGATTAAAATTGGTACATGTACAGTCATTTTCCAGGTTACAGATCAAACCTTTAATTTTTTGCTAAATCGAATCGGAAAGTCAAATTTTGACTCCCATAGTTTGATTTGAAGTGATACACAGACACCAATCACGAGAGTTAGCAAAAACTCTATTGTCTTTATAGAAGAATAGCTAACTTGATCAAATTTGTACAGGAATCAGGTTGCACACGAGGAATCAGTGGCTTGACAGAAAGTTGCAATTGAATCAAGTGGAATGGGAATTGACGACAAGTCAACCCAAAGGTGAGTACTCTATCCAAGGTTTCATAAGTCTATATGAACCTTAGATCTGGCCGTGTACTAGGGAATCGGGGCATACTCGAAGAAACCTCCAGTAGAGTATCCACCGAAGAAAGCGTGAATCAAAGCAACTCCTTGCACACAATTCTTGAAGAAGTCTCAGACACTTTTTCAAATTCAACATCCAAAATGTCTTCTTACTCGACTCACTCAGGAACCAGAACGACAGTGCGCTATAAGCATATACTATCTTTTTACAAGACTAACCGTCATGGAGCCCAGGTTTACTTGGACCCTAACAAGGAGTATGCTATTCGCATTGATGACCATGGGATTGAGTTCGAAGAAGAGATTAGGGAAAACAAACGAGAAAAAATGTATATGGATCGAAACGGAACTCAGTATTTACAAGTCGAAAACCCTGGCGTGATAGACAAATGGCGGTTAGAAATAAACACCATAATCCCAGATATGTCAACAAAAGAAGAACCACCAACTTTAGAATTTGAGGGATACGATCGAGAAGATTTGAAGCCTTTGAAACGGCTTAGTACGGATAATCCTAGGATCGGGGTCTATTGTTGGGAAGATAGAAACATAAAAGATCTTTTGTGGACTTTGCATGCCAACAAACCAGGACAACTAATGGCCATGAAGATCATCTATATCTTCAAGATCAAAGATAAGGGATCAGCAGACCTACCAACCTACCTGTTTAGGGATTGTTATAACAACAACTTTGTTATGATGACTCCTGAGGAGGTAGAACAAACCAAAACCAAGGGTATTCCATACCGGATTGGATATCGGGGCAAGGACCAGAGACAATTCCAAGAGATGAACATCGTGAGAGATCATCTGAGAGTAATATAAAGAAACCAAAAACCACCTCATCACATAGAAACCCGGGTGACACTAAGGCCAATCCAGGGCTACATGAGTCACTATTTCCAATAGACTGGTTTAAAGGACTCGGAACATGACCAACTGCCAGAAGACCTAGGGTTGAATCAAACAGAAGCGTCAGTCCAGCTGATTTTCAGAAATGGGTCAGAAAATACAGTGGATCAGGGGATCCATACGACCACTTAGCAAGCTTTAAACAAGTACTAAGAGCAGAGTGTATATTCAATTTTTATACTCAATTCGAGGGGTTTAAAATGACATTAGAAGGAAAAGCATTGACATGGTTCCAAAACATTCCACCAAGGTCAATCATGGACTTGAACACATTAGCTCAAGGATTTGTAACTACTTGTTCCAAAACAGGGATCAAACATAATACAATAGCTCAAATCTACAACTTTAAACAGAAACATGGTGAGTCTGTTAGGGATTGTGCAACTCGAATGAAACAATACATTGCCAGATGCCCAGAGCTGGAGATACCTCCAGAAGAACGACTTGTATCTCTGTTTCTGGAGGGACTGCTAAACAAAAAACTTCATGCTATACTCTATAGTAAAAAGCATACAACCCTAGAAGCGTGTGTGTCAGATGCTATTGACTTAGGAGACAATTGCAAAATTTTCAACGAAGAAGATGTCCCTAAGATAACCAAAGCGAGAAAACAACATCCACTAAACCAGCAAAAGTGGGAATGGCTGCTACAACACCACTCTCAGCCATAGAAGATGTGCTAAAAAGGATGAACAACATGATGAACAACATGCAAAAAGCACCTATGAGGGGACCAGGACAAGGGATACCTCCATAGGGACAACCAATTAGGCCACAAAAATGGTGTGAAATCAATGGTAAATAGACCAACCATGAGACCCACGAGTGCTACTTCAAACCAAAGTATGATGGGAATGTTCAGTATGTGCCCATGAGGCCACAAGGACAACCCATGTACAGATATCAACCTAATATGGCCCAAACTTAAAGACCCCCAGTGGGTATGGAAAGACCTCAACCTGTGTTGGGACAACAACCTCTGTATCCAAGACATAATGTAGTGCATGTAAAGTACATGCACTCTGAAGGAGTCATAGATGAATAAGTATTAGTGCCTGTTACACCCTATGCAGAGCCTAGTTCCTCTACAATAATGGTAGAAGGAGATTGGTATAATCCACATCCACCACCAATGGAAGAAACAGTGACTTATGCTCCACCAGAGCTCACACCAATGTATTATGTAGCTAATCAAGGTGTCAGACCTCCCATGGTAAGACCCATGATGAAGCCAACAACAAAAAACTGTCATAACTGTGGTGCTGATGATCATTGGAAAAATGAATGTCCAGAGCCTGACAAAAACCTCAAACCAATTGAAGCCTATTGCATACAATGTTGCAACAAAGGAGGACACTTTCCGGAAGATTGTCCTAAAAATCATTTGAACAAGGGGTACAACCATAGTAAACGTAGTTCAGTGATACCTAGTAGCTCATCAGAGAGTGAACCGATTGTTCCAATCAAGGTAATCACTAGAGCCCAGGCCAAGAAAAAGAAACACAACTCCTCTGATGATTTGGAAAATACGAAAGTTTCTTCTCAAAGAATCAAAAGAAGCAGAAGCAAAAGATATGAGACGAAAAAACAAAAACAACGGGTTGAAATCGAGGAGAAAGCAAAAAAGATATTCCAAGAAAAGTTGAAAGAAACTGGAAGTGAATTCAAGGAAACAACCGTGAAATTTGGAGGATCCATTATGGTTGATAAAATTTTTGAGCCTATTAATGTCGCCTTGGAAGCCTACCAAGCAGGACTTAAAGCAGACCAAAACATGAAAAACAAATGAAAAAACTATCCTTCTCCAGACATGGAAGCAGCTAGCTAAGCTGGAAGCTTATCAAAATTTGGTAAGAATCACGTAAGAAATGCTGGAAAAACAAAAACCCAAGCTTGAAAGTATCGCAAAACCTGAAGAGTTTGTGGTAAGAGACACTAAAGAAAAATCCGATGTGGTGACGGAACCCCACCTTGAACCAAAAGAACCAGAGCTTATACTGCCTGACAGTGAAGATGCCTTAGATGGAATTCCATTCGTAGAGGAAGATTGGCCAAGACACTTATGGAAAAAGGTGAGAGAGATCAATGATGGGAGCCTAACTCTAAAGTCAGCTCCTATAGAGGAAGTATGGTTGGATAACCTACCTTCTGATATGAACATGGATGTACAATCCTTGTACGGGGATTGCGGATCGGAAGCTTCAAGAATGTCGAAACCGTTGACCTTGAAAACATTACCTTCTTACTTGGGAGATAACGAAGATAAATCCATCGTGTGTAAGACCACTCAAGTAAAAAGAGTTGAACAGACCCTAGAAGTAGACAACATTCATTCAATCATGTCTACACCCATCCAATGCACTCTTACCTTGGGAGAACTGTTAAAACTTAGACCATACTTATGGAATGATTTATAGAAAACCCTAGAGAAGGTGGGGATAACGGGGTTAATCTTAAAAAATTTGAAAAAAGTTAAAAATGAAATGAACAACAAAGAGATTCGATCATTTCCCATGAACAAAGTCGGAGAATATTATGAAGGAGAGGAAGGAAACACCACCCTCCTAGTGAAATATAATGACATGGAAACCATGGCAATACTGGATGGTGGAGCTGGCATAGCCATAGCCACTAAAGCAATATGGGAATCCTGGGGACAGCCAGCCATTAGACAAACTCAAATGAAATTTCAATTGGCTGACGGACACATTGAGAGATCGTTAGGGCTGCTTGAAAAAGTGATAGTCAATTCCTATGGAATTGGATATCAACTATGAAATCATATTGGGAAGACCTTTCATGCGACAGCTACAACTTATCCAAGATTGGGGAAACAATTATCTATACTTGAAGCAAGTGGGATCTATAACAAGAGTAGATCTAAAAGATCACACTTATAGAGACGACTTGAAAACACCCATCCAAGAGTTTGATCCAGTCTCTTCGGCTGAAACTAAATTCCCATCCTGGTTAAACAAAGACACTCCTATTTGGATGTGTGGAGCTTCAGAAAATAGAAGCTTAAGACGAGAAGAATGTACCCTAGAAAGGGACTGCACAGACGAAGCCTATGTACCTGAACCCTTTTCAGAGCATTTGTTTGAGCCATCTGAGTGGACTCAAATTTTAGCGACAATGGATGTATGTGTGAATACGTCTATGCCTACTCAATTTTGCAATGAAGATGGCTATGACATAATTCCCATCCAAATGATTTCAATCCTCAACATTGAAGACGAAGATGAGGAATCCAAGAACTTAATGAAAGCTCAACAAGTCTTTTCAAACCTCTATTACGATGCAACTGATGAGTTAGATGAACACTCAACTACCTCAGAGGATTCAGGATCAGAAAAAGAGCATATGAGAGCTAAGCTAATTTTAAAAGGAGGGAAGGAAAAGTTTTTTGACTTTCCAAACCAAAAATCAAGAAGACAAAATGGTATAGGCAAAAGGTAGACACCAGAATTGTGAAAACACGACCTATGCCATCAGTCTCCAGTAAAACACAATTTCTGATGCAGATAGAGGCAAATGATTGTGTCAAGGACAAAGTCACTCGTAAATATCCTTCAAACAAAAACTCAGAAATGTCTCAAACATCAAGAAAAACAAGGAAGGGTACTCAAGAAAAATCACAATATAAGAAGCCAATCATGACACGAGTCAAGCGGAAAAAGAAATATCAAGAGTTGAAAAAAGCTTTAAAGGAGATATACACAACCGAAATGGAAACCACGGAAGAGGATGGTAGGATGTAATGCATGTTCCATCCCATTACAAAAAGTATACTCTCCAAGATCGAAAAATCATAGTCGAGCAACCTGTTAGGGAACTACGAAAAGAGGGTGAGTCTTACGAAAGGCATTAAAATGCTAAAAAGATAGACTTGTTTGAACCAGGAAAAGAGCCTCGACCTGCTTACATTGCGAATGACCTAACAGAAGAAGAAGAAAAGCTCTTATTGAGCTTGTTAAAGGAATACTGAGATATCTTCGCTTGGTCTTATAAGGATCTCAAGGGTGTTGATCCAAAAATTTGTCAACATACCATACCCATGAGAGATGATGCGAAACCAAGTAGACAGAGACCATACACGTATAATGAAACATTCGCCAGGAAGATAAAAGAAGAGATTGAAAAACTAAAGGAAGTCGAATTCATTTACGAAATTGAACACACGGATTGGGTGTCTCCAATTGTGGTAGTCCCCAAGAAGAATGGAAAATTACGAGTGTGTGTTAATCCTAAAAATGTGAATGCAGCTACCATTAGAGATAACTTTCCTCTTCCAATAACTGAGCATGTTTTAGAACGATTTGCAGGAAAGAATCTTACAGCTTCTTAGACGGCTTTTCGGGATACAATCAACTTTTGGTTGACCCAAAAGATCAGCATAAAACTGCTTTTGCAACAGAATGGGGTATATTTTGCCTATCGGGTTATGTCATTTGGGTTAACTAATGCTCCAGCCACATTTCAAAGGTTGATGAGCCATGTCTTCAAAGAATATCTTAGGAAATGTTTAGAAGTATATATGGATTATCTATGCATACATTCATCAATCCGGGCTGATCATTTTGAACACCTCAAAAAGGTATTCGAAAAATGTAGACTTTATAAGATTTGCTTAAATCCTAAAAAGTGCACATTTATGGGAAAACAAGGAAAAATTCTTGGACATATAGTGTCTAAAAATGGCATAGCTATTGATATTGAGAAGATTCATGTCATTGTTGATTTGCTTAGACCAACAACAGTAAAGGGGGTACAAGCCTTCATGGGGCATTGTGGATATTACCAACGATTCATCTACATGTACGCTATAATCACAAAATCCATTTATAGCTTGATTACGCACTTTGAGTGGACAGAGGCATGTGAAGAATCCTTCATGAAGCTTAAGCAAGCTCTCACCTCAGCTCCAATATTGAAAGCACCAGATTGGAATAAGGTATTACACGTACATGTAGATGCTTCCAATTTTGCTATTGGTTGTATACTATCTCAACCAAGAGATGGAAAAATTGACTTTCCTATTTCTTATGCTAGCCGACAATTGAACATGGCGGAAAAGAATTACACCACCATTGAAAGGGAAGGATTAGGAATGATCTATGCCATTAAAAAGTATATACATTACCTATTAGCCAACAAGTTTGTGTTCTTTGTGGACCATCAAGCTTTGTTATATTTGGTCAACAAGCCATGTAGCACAGGGAGAATAGTGAGATGGTTCATCATTCCTCTCGAATTGATTTCACTGTGATTGTAAAAAAGGGCACTACACATCAACGAGCAGATCATTTGTCAAGGATTGTTTTAGGAGAATCATCTGAAGGGGTAGACGATGATCTACCAGATGCCTATTTGTTCTCCATGGAACTGATACCTAGATGGTCGGAAAACATTGTGTCATTGATGACAATAGCTCAAGTAGATTCACATATACCACTTTCTATCACAATCAGACTAATCGAGCAATCGACTAAGTATCAATTACTAGCTAGTAGGTTATACAAAAGAAATCAGGACGGAATATTTCTTTTATGCATCAATCTTGAAGAAAAAGAAAAATACCTAAGTCAAGCACATGTTACCATAGTAGGACTTCATTTTGCAAAAGACCAAACTATGCAACGAATCTTGAGACTTGGAGTATTTTGGCCAACTATGAGGAGAGATGTTCGATCTTTTGTAAAGGATTGCCCTCAATGTCAAAAACAAACACCCATACCTCATGTAACATTGTTTCAAAAGTCACATATTCCTAAGTGGAGTAATTATCTAGTTACTTACTTATCGAGCCAAACATTTCCTGAGGATATGAGTAAACGCCGTCAGAGCAATCAAAAGTGAAGCAAGAGACTATGCTCTTATTAGAAACCAATTATATCGGAGAGGTAAAGATCAACATTTGCGTCTTTGTGCAAATGAAAACGAGTATATTCCAATTATAGAACAAGCACATGCTGGATTAGCTGGAGGTCACTATTCCGCAAGAGCAATCTTGATGGCAGGCATATGGTGGCCAACACTTTTTACAGATGCCAAAGAATATGTTCGAAGGTGTGATGCTTGTCAACGAGCAAAAATGCCAACACGAGTAGATAGCATGCCCTTAAGACCAATGATGGGGGCTAGAGCTTTCGTAAAATGGGGTATAGATTTTGTTGGACCAATACAGCCACCTGCTTATAGAACCCAAGCTCAGTATATCATTGTAGCTACATACTATTTGACCAAGTGGACCGAAGCTAAAGCAACTCAAAAGAATGATGCCAGAACCACTGCTCCATTCTTATATGAGTATGTATTCATGAGATATGGACTGCCAATAGAGATTGTCAGTGATCCGGGAACTCATTTCCTCAATGAGATAATCGAGTATTTGCTTAATGAGTTTATGGTCATCCATAACAAATCAGCTCCCTATCACCCACAAGCAAACGGACAAGCTAAGCATACGAATAAAATTCTTAGCTCGGTGCTGACTAAAGTGGTTAGTTCAAGAAGGGCAGACTGGGAAATGAATCTCCATGCTGCTCTATGGGCTTATCGAGTTTCATTCAAAACAGCTTTAAATGCTACACCCTTTAACCTTGTTTATGGTCTTGATGCCATACTTCCAATAAAATTTCTATTGCCAACATTAAGGGTAGCACAGAATCTTGAGTGGACTTGACATGAATTATCAAAAAGACTTGAAGATTTGGAAAAGCTAGATGAGAAAAGGCTAACTACTGTAGCTCACATATATGCAGAAAAGCGGAAACAAAAACAATTTTTTGATTCCCACTTAATCACAAAAATCAAGAATGGGGACTTAGTTTTAGGCTACTCCCTTAAGCAACACATTCCCAAGTTTAAGAAAAAGGGTAACAGACTGTTTATCATTGAAGATGTATCTCCAAGTGGAGCAGTAAAATTGTCCACCCTAGATAGCGAACCAATGGCTAATTGGATTAGTGGATGTCGTTTAAAGAAATACAATTTGCCACTAACCAATGAATTGCTAGAAAGAATGCATGCAGCCAAGCAAAGGAAGATTAAACGACAACAGGTTATTGATGAAGCCCAAGAGGAAGCTCTGCTTCGGGTACTCAAGCGAAAAGCTGCTCTCAAGAATCAACAGATACCGATTCCCATCAACACTCTGAAAATAGATGACCGACAATGGGTATTACCAAAAGACACAGTTTCAACAGATGATGACTGGTTAGATGGAATGGACCTACGCATCAAAGTACAACTCAACAATCATAGCACCAATGCTTTGGTCGACACAGGAGCTAGAGTAAATGCAGTAAGTTATTCCACATACAAGAAGGCAACAAGTCAAGCATTGACAGCAGGAATAATGACAATCAAAGGATGCAACAAAAACCCAACCCCAACATTGGGAGTAGTCAACTTAAACGTGATAGTACATGGATGTTCATGTCCTCATCAATTTGTATGCTTACCAGATGAACACATGAATGAGACGATGATTCTTGGAATTCCCTAGATACGAACATACGAAGCAGTACCAGATTGGGATACAAATCAGCTAAAGCTATCACCTAAAGGAGGGCAACTCATTGTTCCAATTGCACCAAGCAAGGAGGAATGGAAAAGAAGCAATCAGCAGACCAAACCACGAAGTAGTCAATCTTCTCCATCCCCTCGACAATCAAATGCTACAAGAAGCATGCAAGGAGTCAAGCAAATTCGGGTACCAAAAGCACAGCTTAAGGATAAATCGATTCAGATCTGGGTGCCTAAAACTTCACCGACAAAACAAAAGAAGGTTCCAAGGGTTAAAACACAGAAACAGGCATCTCCGAGCAAGGAACCTAACATGGAAATGGTTTGGAAGAAAAAGGAGCACTTATCTTCTCCACAAACCATAAATCCCGTCAAGCAATGGCGAGTTAAGTCTCAAAAGACTACACCACACCATACAGCACCAAGCAGACCAAGCTACCAATGGCGAGAAAAAGCTCGACAACAGTCAAAAGTGCTACCAACAGCTCAAGCAATCAGTGTGTTGAAGCATCATGATGGTACAATCAAACAGAGAGCACACAAGCTACAAGATTTGCTCTTTGGAAGACATCAGCAGTAAACCTCGACATCAAAAACCCTTGAGTTAATTACTCAAGACCCAGCTCTTGCACAGCATATTGGTTTGAATTGCATTGATCTTCATAGCATGGTAGAGCCAACCATGGCTATGCATAGACACAATTGTACAACCCATGTACACAGTCGTCTCGGAGTACGGCCTCTAGGAGGGGTGGAAGGGCACTAAGTACTAAGTAATTAAGGGCAATGTTTGAAGAGGGAGAAAAAAGTTTGATGTTAACGTGTGATTTTTTGCAAAATTACATAATAATGCCCTTATAATTCATCATCAAGGGAAAATTCACTGATAATATCTTCTCGATGAGTGTAAATAGTGTATATACTATCAAAAAATCATCAAAAATAGTCCTTTTTGGATATTTTTCATCATTTTTATTGATAATGAGGCTTAAATATAGAAAAATCCAAGAAAAAACAATAAAATTGTGTTTTTCAGTGGATTCTCTTAATTATTGGATTTTTACTTTACTTTTTTGGGCATTTTGCTTTTTTTTTCAAATAAACGGGTCAAAAATTAATAATAAATAGTAGGGAAGCTCAAATGGAAAAACGGAAGACACGATGGTGATCAGAA
This sequence comes from Adiantum capillus-veneris, assembly GCF_014529385.1. Lineage (NCBI taxonomy): Eukaryota > Viridiplantae > Streptophyta > Polypodiopsida > Polypodiales > Pteridaceae > Adiantum > Adiantum capillus-veneris. The sequence continues at coordinate 150,912,521 of NC_140940.1, forward strand.
AGACAAGGCGGACAAGCACAAAAATTTTCAATGAAATCAGAAGATGGAAGCAGGAAGCCTAAATTAGGCTGTCATGCCTACTTTTGCAAAATTCTTGCAGAATGCGCTACAGGAATCCGATCAGGGAAGTTTTTGATTCTAACATAGATTTCACGACCTAGTAGGACTAGCGGGGGAATATGGGGAAAATTGGTTTGGGAAGTCCGGGTATAGATATCCAAGGTAGGCTAAAACCACCTCATTTCCACTTACAGCCTTTGCAGAGAGAGATTTCGGCCTCTTTCACGCGACTTTTCTAGAGCCCACAATTGACCATTTTCAGTGCCGTCTCACACGAGACATGAGGGGTAATTTCTTTACTCATCAATGATCCATTTTGTACGGCCAATAGCTAGTCTAAAGCCCTAGAAAAAACCCTAGAAATCGAGCAGTGCACGAAGACCTACAACCAAAAACTGACCATAGCAACCTGCCAGCTCGACCAAATCAGATGGAATTTGAACAATAGCATGCCCTAACATAATAGAACCTTTCTATATCATCAGTTGACCATTAGGTAGGGGTCACGGGGGTCCCTAGTAGAAAAGCTAGGTTTTTGGTAAATGCCACAATTCTGATCTGACTCCACAGATGGCTTGCTTATGAGGTCCATATACAATGTGTATGATTGGTTTGGCGAAATCCATCAAGCAAAGCCCTCGAAAAGCAAAAAATGGCTCGAAGGTTACAAAGCGTCAAATTTGACATACGGGGTCAAATTGACTCCAAATGAGCCAGATTGGACAGGTTGCTTCACGACTATGTTGCGGACAAGTCCAAAGCCTCAAAGTTGGCCGACCAACCCAACAGGCAGTGTAGTCACAGAAAACGGTGATTTCAGAGTTGATAGAGCATAAAGTGATCCCGGCATGACCAAACTTGACCAAATTCAATTTAGGACTTGATTTAGGTGTATAGAATATGTCTAGGTCAAAAGTTGTAAGTTTTGCAAAGAATTTGTCATTGTTGTAAATAATCATGATTATTTACTTTTGCATCATTTTTGCTTGGAAATTATCACATCTCCTCACCTATCATGTGTAGTATGAGTCAAAATGACCACCCATTACTTGGAAAATTGTCAAAAACCGCAAAGAAGTCTTTGCAAGCCAATTTCTTGGTTATGGACAACATTTCTTGCTCCAAATCACCTTATATCTCATATACAGGATCTATACAATGCCTAGAACCAGTTTGTACCAACAAATGTTAATTCTGGAAGAAAAGTTAATAATCGCGATAATTTACTTTCTAGCCAAAATTGGGGAGTTTTGATATTTTGTCATAATGTATCCAAATTATATGATGTGTTGAGTCCACTAGCCAAATTTGAACCAATTTGGAGCTCGAAATCTCAAATTTCCTTTATATCTACTGTTTCGGAGACCTAAAGCCAAAATCTGGTACCATTTTCACCCTATGCATCCAAATGAGCCCATATTTCACTCAGAGCATGTATTTGGTATATACTTCAAGCCTATGAAGACAAGTTTGCAAAAAGTTGAAAAATTTGCTTAGCTGTAAATAATGGTGATTATTTACTTTGGTTGCAAATATTTGTTTTGACTTCACAATTTTGTTCCTTACATGTTTTTATGCATCTATGCTTGTTCAAAAATTGATTTGAAGAAAATTGGACCAAAATTGTCAGCATTTCATACTAAAGGACATTTTAGAGAAAATTCTGACAATTCTACTAACTTTGTACTCTATTCATTTGACAGGAGCCATGCAAGTAGCAAAGAGGGCCAAGAAAAAGCTCAACCAAAAGGAGAAGTTGCACGAACTGCCTGCTTATCAACTAGACCCTGATTCAATCAAAGCAGCCAAGGCAGCATACCTCTCCAGAGAACATCTAGAAGAGCATCACACTACAGTCTTCACCGGCAGATTCAAGAGTGAAGAGGGGCATCAGGTGGAGTTGCAACTCCCACCCAAAGAAGTATATGATGTTGCCGCCAAGCCAGAGACCAAAGAAGCCAACCGCAGGCTTGGACTCAAAGACTTCTATGAACAAGAGCCTTGCGGAGTGGATTTTCATAAAGCTTACGAGCTTCTATCCACAATTAAAGAAGATGGAACCGCACAGATATCTAACACTCAGGGCAACAAGGTCAAAGTGGTCATCACTAAAGAGATAGTGGTAGAGGCACTTAGACTGCCTACAGAAGGAATGACCATGAGAGCAAGAGACAGGAAAACAGCAGGAACCTTTACCAAAAAGACAGTCGCGGCTACATTCACAGATTTGATTCACAAACAAGTGGAAGAGCCAGCCAGATTGTACCATCAGCACTTCCACTTCTTGGCAAAAAGGCCACCACAGTACACCACGCCAAATCACACGGTTGCCACCACATTTACCCAAGTTCTAAAGTCAATAACCAAGCAACCAATGGACCACGTGCAGTATATCTACCACCTTGAAGGGCACCAAGAAAGAAGGAAAAATCACTTACGTGAGTGCGCCATAAGTCTTGACGAGGATATCATACCATGCCATTGGCATGGTTGACAATTTACCACCTGCTCGTGATCAAAATACATGGATATTGGCAGCACAACCCTCTCCAAGAGCTACAAGGTCATGAAAAAGATCCTATAAATCCGATGAAGAATCAGCTGCTGACAGCTCGTCGGAAAGGCACAGCAGCGAGAGCTCTGATAACATGGAAAAGAGAGCTCGTAGAGAAGAAATGAAAAGAAAAGCTGTGGCCGCCCACCAAGAAGAGCCCGCACAAAAACAAGCTCGTTTTGAAAGAGAGGAACAGGCCTACCAGCGCAATAGACAAGCATAAGGAAAGGACCCAAAAAAATGGGTGCCTACTGGACTTAAAGGCCCAAGGACAAAGTATCATACGAGAAAAGAGGTTGAAGATCCAATAGAAATTGGAAAAAATATACCAAAAAGCCAAATCCCTCAAGCTGAAGGAAGCAGAAGACGCGGCAAGGAAAGCCAAAGTGGCGGAGAAACAGAGACAAGCTGAGGAGACGGCTTGAGAAGAAGCACAAGAACAAGGTTACGAGTCTCCCAGATCCACCTCACTGCCTACAGAGCAACAAGACCACCCTATGTCAAGCCCACCACCATCACCTGAGAAAGAGGAAGCCAAAGATTCTGAGTCCACCAAAGAAACAGAATCTACACAAGAGGCTGACCAACACAAGAAACAAAAAGAGAAAGAAGCAGAGCCGGAACACGAGAAAGACACCGAAGCTACTCAAAAGCCTGAAGAGGAAAAGGCAAGTGAATTTGTACAAGAGGCCACTACTACACAAGAGTAGCAACAACAAAAAGAGTCGGAGCTAGAGAAGGAAGTGAGCCCTGCACCTGAAGGGACTACACAGTCTGGGCCCCAACACCCACTACTTCCACTCAGCCAGAAACCACTGAGGCAATAAGGCCTCAGGATGACAAAGAGAAAGACCAACCCTCTACTTCCATGCAAGAAGAACCAGCAGCTACGATGCAGCAGAAAGACACACATGAGGCTGCAGTCACATCCACTAAGCTGGCAAGACAGGAGGATTGGCAGTCAAATGATGAGGTTATACTACAAGTGAACGAATATGAAAGACAGATGCAAGACATGATGGAGAGACTCCGTTCAACAGCACTTAGCCGTAGCACGAAGGCCAAAGAGCTTGAGATGGTGATTGACGCTCTCTAAGGAGAGTTAGAAGACATGATGATTGTCATCACCGATCTTCAAAGGCAAGTGCAGGAGATGAAAGTAGAAGTTGAACAGCATCAGCTAGCTAGAGATAGACAACAAAAAGAAATGGAGGAGTTAGGTGATCTGCTCAGCAAATTATTCGATGCCTACAAAGCAAAAGACAAGCAGCTGACATAAGTTACAAATGAACGTCTTACGACACCCCTGTCAGCTCAAAATATTCAAGTGCAATTGGATGTGGCAAATGCCTCTTTACAGTACTCTGAACAGCGAATCAATGATCAGGCAATCTTCTTACGGCAAATAAGAGAAAATCCAGTCATGGCCTCGATCAAAGGCACTGATAAAGTGTACAAGGCACTAGAAAAGAAGAACAAGGACCTTGAGTTAGAGTTAAAGATGGAGCAATCACAGTGCAGGGACCTGACTTTGATGCGGGTCCAGAGAGAAGAAGAGCTCCTCAAAGAAATAACTGAGCTCAAGAGAGTTAACCAGCTCCTCAGAGATGGAAAATCGGACACGCAGGAAGAGGCAGGCACTTCAAAGCCACCGCAGATAGACATACCCTCCGTCTCATTTGCTGAGTTTGAAACACAGTCCGTAGCAGAGCCGAGTGGTGAAGAGGATTTCTAGATAAACATCACAGATACATACACAGTACAGTGCCTATGGTCCAGCTGTCAAAAGCTGAAGAAGACGCACTGAAAGAGAAGATCACCCAAGAGGTGGATGAGGAGTGGAAAGCCACAATGGATTGGGAGTTGAGAGTTCTACACTCTGCCAGCATCACTCAACTCACTCCCAATCAGATCAATGCGCAATGGCATCAACAATCCCTGCCTTACCCTATCATCAAAGTGGAACTACTACAGGTAAAAGAGAGGTTGTACAAAGACATGTAAGAAGATGGCGCAGATAAAAACCACCCAAAGTGGAGGTTAAGCTGGTTGAACAAGAATCCGAGATATCTGATTCTGTTCACAAGAGCACCTACAGCCCTGCAAAGAGATCCCACATTTTGTCATGTACCCAGAGTAAGGACATGGCAAGAGCATGAGGCACTGACAAAGAAGCGGCCAACTTGGCTGAACTACCCTAGATTGCCAGCTCTAGAGAGAGGACAAGTAACAGAGGAATACATGGTGAAAACCCTAACAGGCACCATGTCTTTCTTCAAGAGTCTACCGGATCTCTCCTGCGCAATGCTATTTAAAATCTATAGAATGTTGCTCACATGCATCCAAGTCTTTAATGAGCATGAGCAAGCAGGAGCCCCATGGATGTCATTTTTAGAAGGTAACAAGGGGTTATGCTATGATCTAAGTAGTCAACCTTCGGAAGAAGTCCTTTACAGCTTATATGCCAGACGTATGTTCTTACCATCAAGCAATATGTTGGCGTTTGAAGAAGCTTTCTACACTGGATTCTTCACCTGGCAAATGAAGATATTTGCGCCGATGATCAGCAACCTTACATCTAGATTTGTAGGCTACTCAGCGGTGGAGCTGACGAATAGAGTGACCATGCGATTTCTGCAAGTTCTAGACAAAGAAAGAAAAATCAGATAACAGAAGGCACTGGATGCACTTAAAAACCGCCTCGCCAGCCACCGCCGTCAACCCAAAGACTCTTTCAGCCCATAAAGTTGTGTCAAGGGACGACACAAGCGAGGAGGGGGGGAATGTTAACAGCAAGCTAACACGGACACCATTCTTTGGAGTTCTCTTTGTAGAACATTTATTATTTTGATAAATCGAGAATATTGTAACTCCTATTTTCTCGGATAAACTCTGTAATTAATGAGCCAGGGCTACAAGCTTCCAAATTGTATTAGCTAGTCATTTCCCAACTTTGGTAGAACTCCAGATTATTAGTTTTGACCACCCAAAGACCTTGACTAAGGTATAAAACCCAATTTTTGTAAGTTTTTTATAAGTTTTTTGGATAAGAAATACACAGCGTGAGCTAACGGCGCTCACTCCTCTCCTTCTTGCGCTTCCTACTCCCTCCCCGGTTGTCACATTGCAGTCGCGTTTGTTGCATTGCAACCGCAGGTAAGAGCTCTACGTATTGATGTAAGCAGTTCACAGTATTTCGTAGCTTTTGGCGTCTCCGACCCACGGCTTAATTTCATCATAACTAGGAATTTACACTTTTAAATCAAAAACTAAGCATAGGCGGGGTATTGGGGCATCATTGCTAAGCATTTAGATGCATTCTTGGTCGGAAACGACTAGGTCAAAAATCCACTGCTGTTAATAATCGCGATTTTGGAACTTGACCTAAAGTGGGGTTTGAGACCATAAGCATGTGTGCTTAGGTCTTATAAACATGTCCTAGAAGTATTGTTACGTTTGGATGTCATTTGATGCTATAACGGATGTGATTTGTTTGCCGATGAGCGATTGGCTTTTGGTGATTTCAGTCCCTTGAGTGTAGCTTGAGTTAGATGCGAGTTGTTAGTTGTTTTCCAAGAGATTGACACCCTCTTGTAGCCTCTGTGCACTAGTCGAGTCAGCTTCGTCCCATGGTTTGACAAATTAATCGTGGTTCTCGCTAATACTGCAATAAGATAGGATGGTGAGGTTAGACATGCGTCCCACAGGCTATTCGACAATCTACCAAGGGGTCCAATGAGCATTCAGCAGCCCAATGGCTTTCCTGATTCCTATTGGCCAGAAGACTAAGAGGTCCAATGAGAGTTTAATTGAATTATTTAAATACCTAAACCTCTCACAAAAGGGGAAAGGGGGACACAAGTCACAAGGCTAGCAATTATGCTTCTAATTTATGATTGGCTAAGCTTTACAGGGGCCAATGGGATGTCAACATGAGCAATTAGCAAGAGGGGTCGACCAAGATGAGAGAGAAGGTTGTTTTTTACTCTAACTCATTGCACACCCACTCACACAAAACTCATGTGTGAAGTAAAGACGACTATATCCTTCTCAAGCTTTAATGGAAAGCTCATTACCTGCTCCAAGCTTGTGAGAAGGGAGGCCTACACCAACATGATGCAAATCCAACCAAGAGCCAAGCTCCGATGCCTACTCATCTCCTCTATCATGCTAAATACTAAGCTATGCTAATCTATTAAGAGTGATTATGTGAGGAGAAATACTTCTTTCTCATAAGATACCTCTTCTTCCCCTCAATCTATCCTCATTCCCTGCTAGCTCTCACCATTTTTGAAGGTGTGCGAGGGCTTGGGACTGAGGCTTGGTGTTGACCGCTGGGTCAACAACACAACATAACTCAAGTTTCGTACCAAAGTCTTATCTTTTGCGAGTTATGAAATGCTGCAGATTTTGGATATAAACGTCATTTGTAATGAGTAGTTATTCTAGTTTCAGAAGCCGGGGTGCAATGGCACTTCCAGATTGTAAATACAAATCCATTTGACCCTTTCAACCCCATTTTTGGTTAAACATAAGGTAGCCTTAGTATATAAGGTACCTAGGTCATTTTGTAAAGGAGACTTTTTCATAATCAAGTTTTAGCGCTGCCATCTACTGTGTGTGAGAGAGAAAGAGAGTGAGCGTGAGCTTCATCCTCTCGCTACGCCCGGCTTGCTCAACACATTGGAGATCCGACTACACCATTGCGGTAGTCTCGAGGAGAGATACGCGACAACGCCAAGCATTCCACGCAAGACGAAGCGCACACGCCGACGCATCTACGAGCTAATTGTGGTCGTAAGTGTATCAAACGATGTCTGTTTTCTGCGTGCTAGTAGTCTATAGAATCGTGGCGACATAAGCTACGCATAGGTACTCATAAATTTCAGTTTCGAGCACTTTCAAAATTCGGCTCTGTCATCCTACGCGTTTTCCGCAGATGGGTTTTGAGTGAGGATTTTGAGTGTAGAAGCTTAGGGACATGTGTATCCTAGTGAGGGGATGGTGTTCCTTAAGTTTTGTAGGAATCTGGCATGATTAGGTGAGTTACCTTTCGTATGTGTGTATGTGGCTAGGTGGTGTAGTTGAGGGCAGTGAGGTTCTTGATTGTGGTTTAGTTGGCCTTCCAAAGTGTTGTATGTGTAGGATGGTCTCAGCCTAACAAGCTTAAGAGATTTCCTATGTGTACCTATCGTGTCATATGTGTCCTCGATTGACATTATGTTGATCTAGGTAGTGTTTGCATGCACTTCATGGGTGTGTGAGTAGCTTCCTGTCCAACATTGGCGTCGTTGCCGGGGACACAAGGACCTAAGTAGGTTTCCTACTAACACTCGTGTGATGGTTGCTTGATTTAGTTTCGGCTAAAGAAAGCGTTTTTCTTAAGTGGATCCGGAAGAGGATATTCCGCGATCAAGTGGATAGCCAAGAAGCGTGTGTCTTGCCGAGGGTCTGCGACTAGATAGGTTTAGTTAGGATCTGTGGATTAGAGTAGTTGTTGGTGGTCGAGTGATTTGTGAGGTGATAAAAGCGTTTGCTAGTTCGTGTGTGGCAGTGAAGCGTTTTTCTACTCATAGATGCAAAACCCCATATGACTTGTAGGAGTAGCTTTAGGTAAGTGATCCGATTCTGATCTAGAGCTATTCATCACTGAATTATTTGCTAAAGTAATTGATTGCATTTGAAATCACGGAAAAGTGTGCTTTTGAGGGTAAAAATGCATTAAACAAGCTTTTGTGGATATTTTTGTATGACTCACTGATGCTGTGCATATAAAAGGGCATTTGCAAGGGTTCTATGAAGAAAACCTGCAATTCTGTAAACATAGAAATCCTATGCGTAGGATGTCTCAAGGGGGTTCTGGAGACCAAATTTGAAAATTCTGACTGCACCAGTGGGTTCAGAGGGTAGGTTTTACCCTAGTAACATATTGACTTGGGTGTTTTTCCCTATTTTTGTTGACCAAAAGCCAAAAGGCGGGGTCAGAAAACGTAAAATTTCAGACAAGGCTTAAATTGAGTGATTTTTGCATGTTTTTGCAATTGTGAAGCATACTTGCACTTGCTGAGACCATAAGGAAGCATCAAGGACAACACTTCAGTCTGAAAAAATCAGTAGTATACATCCTACGCATAGTATGTCTACAGGGTGATCTGGTGGAAATTTTGAAAATCTGAGGTTACCAGTGTGTTTAGAAGGTAGGTTTTACCCTATTTTCACCTGGAAAGTGAAAATTTGACCAGATTTTGACAGATCAAAGCCAAAAGACGAGAATTGCCAGACATCCTACCTAAATTGTGTCCAAGGCATAATTTTTGAAACCAAGCCATAGGATGACTCCAAAGGCATGTTCTAAATGTTGTATTGAGTGCATGTGATCAATTTCATCTCATTTGGGTCATTGAAAGGAAGATTGAACAGACTTTAGCACTTTTGACTGAAAAAGGCAAGAACAGCTAAAATTTGGGTCTTTTGAGATCCAAACTCAAATCTAAGCATACCACTGTGTTACTGACATCAAGGGGAAGTTGTGGGACAAGTCTGGGGTCAAACAGGCCAAAGAGACATCCTACGCGTAGTATGTCTTCTGTGTGATTTTGGACTTTAAACAAAATTCTGAGCATACCACAGTGATCAGCACCTTAAGGAGAATCTATGGTTCAAATTTGGGGCAATTCTGAGCAGTTAGACATCCTACGCGTAGGATGTCTAAGGCATAATTCTGAAACCAAAGTTCTACTGTGACCATACTATACTGTTGTATAGCCTTAGGCAAGCCTCCTAGTCAAATTTAGTCCAATTTGGAGTTGATTTGACTTGGGAATTCATCAGAACAGACATCAGGCTTCTGGAGCAGATTTTGGATCATTTGACCAACCCATAGGTGTCAAAATCAAAAAGTAAAAAGAGCTGTGAGCTTAGCACATCAAGGGGAAGCTACAATGCAAGTTTGAGCTCAAACAGAGCAAAAAGACATCCTACGCGTAGGATGTCTCTAGCTTGATTTAGGACTCCAAACCAACCTTTGAGCACACCACTGTGATCAGCACATCAAGGAGAAGCTGGGGTGAAAATTTCAAGTCATTCTGAGCAAAAAGACATCCTACACGTAGGATGTCTCAAGGCCATTTTTAGGTCCAAATGAAATTCTGAGCATACCATTGTGTTGCTGGACTTAAGGGGAGTCTCTGGACCAAATTTAGTTAAATTCTGAGCATATAGACATACTACGCGTAGGATGTCTCTAGACCAGTTTTAGGGTCAAACTGTACTTTTGACCATACAGAAGTGTTCACGGTGTCACAGAGATCCCAAATATTTTTTCAAAATTGAATTTGGACTCATTTTGACCAGTCCAAACTGCATTTCACTGTTTTGGCCATAACTTTCACAAACGGTATTGGATCGGAAAAGTTTTTATATCAAAACGTAGCCTAAGAGCGGCTCTACAGATCTTAGAGCAAAACTTGAACTAAATGTATGCCGACGGTAATCGTTTAGTTCAACTTTGAAAAAAACGTCGTTTGAGGCCTCAAAATTCATCCGGAAGTCGGGGGTGTCTAAAAGCGACAATTTGCAAGAATTGTGACGAAACGGTTGCGGTTTTGGACATAGTTTCGACTTTTTCCTAACCAAAGCACTTGAACACAGTGGATTAAGTCTACTTGAACCAAGAAAAAGCTCTTAAGCCTAGAAATCATGTCTACCCTAGATTCAAACGCAGCTTACACAAGCTTGGAGATCCCGACGATAGAGGAATATCCTCCCACAATGGATCTTCCAAACTTGCAATTGATAAAGATCCATCATGTTGAGAGAGTTTGGATGATTGGTCATGAGAGTAAAGGACTATATAGATACATTGACGACAATGAGGTCAATCTTTATAGGTGCTCAGATCCATACCTAGAAGAGATAACAGATTACAAGCTCTTATATGTCTACACATACGGAGTTGACTGTCAATGAAGATCTATAGTTGTTGACAAGTATGGACGAGAATACAAAGTTGTAGAAAGCACAAATCCACAAACTGTACTAGAACGAGGTGGATATTTGGTCAATGAAGGACCACAAATGCCTCCACCAAATAGGAGAATTCCTATAGGAATTCCAAGAAGAGAGCCACCAGGATTCCCTTCAAGAGCGATAACGAGAGAAGGATTGGGAGAGTCTCTGGTTAGACTTGTAGACAATCGACGAGTTAGACCATCCCAAGTCCAGAAATGGGTAAACAGAAAATACTCCGAAGATAAAGATCCGAGAGATCACGTAGCGACTTTTAGAAGAGTGATTAGAGTAGAGGAAGTTTCAGATTTTGCGACACAATTTGCCGGATTTGGATTGACTCTAGAAGATGATGCAGCTACATGGTTCGACTCGGTGGAAAAATGGGATTTTGAGACCCTAGATGAGCTGTTTGAGGAGTTTATTGAAGAATTCTCTCCAAATGGCATTGCTCACAACACGGTCTCGCAAATCCATAGATTCAAACAGAAAGAGAATGAATCAGTACGCAAAGCATCATTACGGCTCAAGAGATATGTTAAGCTCTGTCCGAGAGCGGAATTACCTACGCAAGCACGACTGATGCTGATCTTTATCCAGGGAATGAGAGATGAGGGCCTTCAGAAGGATCTGCATATGATAAGGAGGATGACGCTAAACGAGTTGATCAAAGAAACTCTTTATCTATTGGATAATTGTGAGGCATACAAAGAAAAGGACTTAAAGAGTGAAGGAGATGACACATCCTCTCAGCACAGTGTTTCACAGATAAGTGAGTCCATTGCCAAGCCAACGGCACCTATTGATCAAGAAAAGCTCATCGACAACTTGGTCGAGATGTTGATTCCTCTTGTAAGGTCTGATTCGGGAGAGCCGAAGTGGTGTGAAATTGAGAGAAAATGGACGAACCATACGGGGGAAGAGTGCTATTATAGCATGGATAATGCTAGGGAGAGGTATGTACAACCTGTTCCAGAAGCACCTACTCCACCTAGATACATTACGGTGATTGCACCAGGACCAATAGGAGTATTAAGGCCACAACTTGTCTTAGGACAACAAACTCCGCTGCCAGGTGCTAGAATGCCGGTAGACATGAGATACATGCCAATGATGAAAGCATCAAATAAACCAATGCCAGTACCAGCTACAATGTGGTATAGCAACCAAAATGAGTACTACCCTTCGGAGCAACAAAATGTGAGAGAAACACATGGAGTGGTGAGGCCGGTACAACCTCCACCTCCTGGGTTTCAGTCGAAAGAAAGAAGGTATGAAATGGACGAAAGGACATTGCGATTCATTGCAAATAACGGCTTATCTAGGTCAAATCTTGCTTATAGCCAAGAGGAAATGCTAAAAGAATCTCCTCAACCACAGACAGATTGTCACAAAAGTCGTGACAACCACTTGGTCAAACAATGTCCTCGTACGGAGATCACTGAAGTAAATGCCTATTGTCTTGAGTGTGGCATCACTCACTTGATCCCCGATTGCCCGAAAAAACCAAACCAAATCAAGAAAATCACAACAAATGTATCAGGGATTGTTCAGCTCCCTAGTAGCTCAGAAAATGAAAATGTTGTACCAGTTCAAGTGGTTACGAGAGCACAAGCTCAAAAGAAAGCTGATGAGAATCCAGAGACAAAGAACACGGAAAGTGTCAAGAGTCCAAAGACAGACGCACCTAGTCAGAAAACCAAGAGCAAACGAAATAGTTGGAAAGCTAGAAAGACTAGGATGAAAGCACGCAGGGAACGAGAGCAAAAATCCTTAGCTGAGAAGCTTACCGAAGCTGAGGAGAAGATAAAACAACATGAGGAAAAGGAGGCACCTTCTCTTACACAGATGGTTAAACCTCTAGAAGAACCATCCACGGATGAGAAACCGAGAAGTGCTAGTTCAGGAGGATATGTGTTGGCAGAGAAGGTTAATGAGACATTAGATGCCCTCTTGAAAGCCTATGATGCGAGGCTCAAAAACAACCAAACCCAAGAACAAAGGTGGATGACATATCCCTATGCGGAACTAGAAAAGCAAAAATTTGAAATGTGCCATAAAATGATTCAAACAGCCAAAGCTTTACTAGAACCACCAGGTGAAAAACCTGAGGATGTGATCCGTGTCATGCCTACACAAGTAATTCCACCAAACCAGGAACTAAAAGAGCCAGATACTAGTCATGAGCACAGACCAAAACTCAAAGACCCAGCATTAGAACCAAGCATAGTACTGAATACCACGGATAACTCTTTCAAGGGATTTCACCAAGCTATACCTGAGGATTGTAAAGAGATAGATGGTCTTGATGAATTGTGGAAACAAGTCAGAGAGGCTAATGAAGCCGATGACCTAAGAAGACGAGTAGACAAGACTGGTGATGAACGAGGAGTGTTTCTACCACCAATAAAGGAATTTGAGACTGGATCTCAAATGAATCTAGACGTGCGATCGTATTGGGGAGACAAAGGATCTGTACAATCTATGGATAGTCAACCCCATTCGCTAAGAACACTACCGTCCTACATGGGAGAGTACGAGACCAAGTCAGATGTGGTTGCAGTCCCATCACAGAGATTGTCTCCCAACAAGGCCATCGATTCAAAGGGGCTAGTAGATATTCTATCTACCCCAGTCACATGTACAATAATGTTAGCCGAGTTGCTCAGAATCAGACCAAACATGTGGGCTAATGTGGGTAAATGTCTAGAGAAATTTGGTGTAAAAACCCCAATGACTCAAATCGAGGAAGGCATCAAAGAGCTTGAAATGCCTCAACTAAATACTAGGCCAGTGCCATTAAACAAGGTAGGCGAGTATTACGAGGGAGAAGATGGAAACACCACCCTTCCTGTGGAATTCAATGGTGTAAAAACCATGGCAATCCTTGACAGTGGAGCTGGTGTGGCCATTGCAACCAAAGAGGTTTGGAAAAAATGGGGAAAACCTGCCTTGATATCCACATGAATGACCCTGCAGCTTACAGACGGACACAAGGAAAAGCCCCTAGGACTGCTAGAAAAAGTAATTGTTACTTCTTGTGGCATTGAATATGAACACACTTTTGCTGTTGTCGACTTTGGCAAGAAGAAAAACTATGAAATCATTCTAGGAAGACCATTCATGCGACAATTGAAAATGGTCCAAGATTGGGGTTACGACCAGATATACCTGAGACATATGGAAACCATAACAAAGATAAACTTGAGGGACCATAGCTACAGGGATGTGACGAGAACACCGGTTGAGGAGTTTGATTCCGCCACAGTAGCAGGATCAGAACTTCCAGCTTGGTTAGGTAAGCCTAAAGAACTGTGGATGTGTGGAGCTTCACAATGTGGTAGCTTGAAACGTGAGGAATGTATCCTAGAGCGAGCTATGGAGGATAGGGACTATATCCCAGAACCATTTCCTGAAGAAGAGTTAGAGCCTTTCGGATGGGAACACATCTTGGCTACTCTGGACGTGTGCGCCGTGGAGGATGCTCCCACAACAAAGTTTTGTGATGAAAATGGCTATGATGTCGTTCCTTATTTTGCAGTGAGTGTAATCCAGGAAAACGAAGAGAACCAGACATCACAAGCTCTCGAAATAAGGAGCAAACAAAGAAATGTGGAGAATCAAAAGATGAAGAAGACGACAAGTTCTATGACTCTGTAGAACACTTCGAGCTTCAAGAAGATCAACGACCCTGGAATCAATGTCATCGCTACACGAATAAAGTGCATCAAAAGTGGATTCCAAAGTCCTCCGTGAAGACACAGCCACCACAAGCATCCTCATACATGACTCCTAATAAGGAGGCAAAGACTCAGCTAGGAAGAATACGACCAGAGCAACGAGCTAACAATGCTCTAATCAATGGGCTAGAAAAGTCCTCCAAGAAACTACCACCCACGAGCAAACAGACAGTAACTTTCCACTACCATCCAAAAAATCAAGGGAAAGTACAAGAAGTCAACCTTGCTGAGGATAGTAGCGATAGTGATGAATCTTACGACATCCCCTATCATCAACTCAGACCATCACTATCACCAACCCCTTTAGCAACAACCATGACAGGTCAAAAGAACAGGACAACAAGTCAAAGCCAAAAAGCTCGACAAATCTGGATACCAAAAAGCCAGATCAGCCAAAAACAGATATGGATCAAGAAGACAAAGATCTCTAATGACAAATCACAAGATCCAACACCAAAACAAAAAAAAAGGAAAGCGTGCACGAATGGGTAAGAATATCACAAAGTCGCAAGCTTTCACAACTCAGGTTTGGGCTCCAAAGAAGTTGATTCAAGCACAAAAAAGTCAGGAATTCATTTGGATTCCAAAACAACCACAGTATCAACTTTCAAAGCCTGAATCCCGTCACCAACCAAGCGTACAAGGGCCGAAGCAAAGACCATTGTCGACTCACACAACAAAAAGGTGGATCCCAAAGAAGTCTCTTCAAACACAAACGAAGCATTCGCAAGTATGGGTTCCCAAACGAGAGCCGGCAACAAAACAGCCAATAATCGCAAAGAAATGGGTCCCAAAGAAGATCAACAAAACTGCTGTCAATGCATCGCCGCTTGAATTCTTACAATTCTTCCTACGATTACAATACAGTTAGAAGAGAGCAAGTCGCTTCAATCAAGCAACGATATAGGAGCTTCAGAGACCATTACATTGCTTAGAATAGGAAGCCTCGCCAACAAATGCCAATAAGAAAATTGCTTATACCCACATCTTGCACAACATAAATCTTTTCCGTGCATTGACTGTGTATGCATAATAGGGCTACATTACAAGGCCTGCATAGGCCACAACTTTTTGCCCAAGCACAACACATACCCTTTGCGATACCCTGTCGTAAAGGATGACTCCAAATAGGAAGGGGGGAGGCATTCTGAATGCGGACCTAACATTATGACTATTAGAGGGCAATGTTTTGTGAGATGCATTGAATTTTTGCGTTTTATTGTGATAAATTTTTGACGAAATTTAGAGTATATGCCCTCATACTAGAGTTACAGAGGAGTATGGGGACAAAATCCATATATGAGCCCCTAGGGACATGTGTATAGTGTACATAGCATTTAGATTTCTATTTGAATGATTTTTCTTTTGTTGAGTTGTTTTAAGATTTTCTTTGTTTATTATTAAGATTTTAAAAAAAAAAATCCATAATCCACATGAAGAAAAGACTGATGAGAGGCATGAGCACTACAAAGAGAAGAAGGTACAGGGAAACGATGAAACTTCATGAAGTATGTCTCAGCAGCCACTACAACAGCCGAAGAACTTGTCACAAAGCAGTGTCAACATGCAACCGACAAGTCATACAAGTCAGAGTCGAGTAGCTACGCCACAAAATGAGTGAGGTGTTAGTCCCAAAGCTTCAAGTAATATTCTCTGTGGTCTAAGTGTCTTAGCTATTCTAGGTACTGCTCAAGCTGGAAGAGTTGAGCATATTTACGTTGTGTTGCTCATGCTGGTATAGGTGAGCAAAAGAGTCGAAGTCTAAGTACTTAAGTCTGGTGAAGTGAAGGAGAAGGTCCAAAAGACACTCACGTCCTGAGCACAGTGAGATATGAGTGGAGAAACTTCTACATCGAAAACCCTTCTTGGAAAGGTGGAAGCTATTGAGACATCTTTTGATGTCACATGTGCTACATTTATTCCTCGAAACACCCATCATCTCCTTCTTTCACATTGCATGCTTTTGTTGACAAATTTCTCATATGCATATAGAGTGTCCCATAATTGGCACTTGCATCAGGCACTCTTTCCGTGTTTCACCCAAGCACTCACCTTTCATAAACATGTACTTCACATTCAACTACTCGACTCCAATAAGAGCGTATACCAAAGGCATTTTTTTTTCCCACCGGGTTTTTTCCCTTTGGTCATCCAGGTTTTAGACCCTAATCTAAAGACACCTATCACCATCCTCTTGTACATATTCCTTCTACATCAACAATAAGGAAATGCTACTCAAATGAATTGGAGCACCAATTTCATATCATAGCATACTTCTCCTCAATGGCGAGTCGAAGAATGGCCTACACTGACAAAGCTGCAGACAACACTAACAACATGATTGCACAAGAACAAAGAAGTCCCCAATGAAGAAGAGCAGACTTAAAAGTAATCAGAGGATCTCAAAAGATGAATGGTTACGATGATAGACGTCCGCTCTAATGGATCATAGTTCTTGTTGTGGTTCGACAAAGATACAAGCAGTGCAACAGATGAAGCCAAAACAACAGCAAAGTGTTGATCGCTAGGTCAACATCACAACATAAATCATACAAAGTTGTCATTGCCTCACAAGATCAGAAAGCCAATCACTCAATTCTACAGATTGTAGAAGTTGTTTTTGAGAATCACAAATACTCCGAATTGACAGATTTGCTGGAGCAAGTGATGGATGGAACTTTCTCTATCCATGATGATAAGAGTCAAGTTAAACGACATTGGGTTCTTTTGAATTTAGATATGGCAGTAGACCGATAATGACAGAAACAGATGTTGCAGCTCGGAGCGTGGATGTGAAAGACATAAAGTTCGTCATCAATTATGATTTTCCTGAATCATGTGAAGACTATGTACATCGGATTGGACGAACAAGACAAGCTACTGCAAAGGATATAGTTTATACTTTCTTTACATCAACAAAACGACAGCCAACACCACATCGCCATCGACAATCAAGTCATGTCGGGGACGACATGAACGCGGAAGGGGGGAATGTTGACCGCTGGGTCAACAACACAACATAACTCAAGTTTCGTACCAAAGTCTTATCTTTTGCGAGTTATGAAATGCTGCAGATTATGGATATAAACGTCATTTGTAATGAGTAGTTATTCTAGTTTCAAAAGCCGGGGTGCAATGGCACTTCCAGATTGTAAATACAAAGCCATTTGACCCTTTCAACCCCATTTTTGGTTAAACCTAAGGTAGCCTTAGTATATAAGGTACCTAGGTCATTTTGTAAAGGAGACTTTTTCATAATCAAGTTTTAGCGCTGCCGTCTACTGTGTGTGAGAGAGAAAGAGAGTGAGCGTGAGCTTCATCCTCTCGCTACGCCCGGCTCGCTCAACACATTGGAGATCCGACTACACCATTGCGGTAGTCTCGAGGAGAGATACGCGACAACGCCAAGCATTCCACGCGAGACGAAGCGCACACGCCGACGCATCTACGAGTTAATTGTGGTCGTAAGTGTATCAAACGATGTCTGTTTTCTGCGTGCTGGTAGTCTATAGAATCGTGGCAACATAAGCTACGCATAGGTACTCATAAATTTCAGTTTCGGGCACTTTCAAAATTCGGCTCTGTCATCCTACGCGTTTTCCGCAGATGGGTTTTGAGTGAGGATTTTGAGTGTAGAAGCTTAGGGACAGGTGTATCCTAGTGAGGGGATGGTGTTCCTTAAGTTTCGTAGGAATCTGGCATGATTAGGTGAGTTACCTTTCGTATGTGTGTATGTGGCTAGGTGGTGTAGTTGAGGGCAGTGAGGTTCTTGATTGTGGTTTAGTTGGCCTTCCAGAGTGTTGTATGTGTAGGATGGTCTCAGCCTGACAAGCTTAAGAGATTTCCTCTGTGTGCCTATCGTGTCATCTGTGTCCTCGATTGACATTATGTTGATCTAGGTAGTGTTTGCATGCACTTCATGGGTGTGTGAGTAGCTTCCCGTCCAACACTTGGGACACTAGGTGTAAATTGCTATGTTGCTTTCTCAATTAAGTACTCTCTCTATGCTCATTAGGAACTTGCTCTTAATGAAATGCTCACTATGTTATCAATTTCCGCTTCACACAAGTTACTAGTGCATTAAATGTTACATATCAGATAGGGCTTCTACCCGTGGAACGGGAAACCTATTTTTGATAGTGATCCTATTTAATGCTCTAGTCGACACACATACGACATGTGCCATCTTTCTTTTGCACTGATAACACTGGTGAACAAAAGGAGATGAGCTAGGCCTAATCATGTCTTTCTCAAGTAACTCATGCACTTGCCGCATAATCTCCTCTTGTTGAGCTTGGGAAACTCTATAAGGAGGTTTATAATTAGGCGGTGAACTTCTTGGAAGAAGTTCCATTGCATGGTCATCATTACCTCAATTGGGAGGTAGTTCACAAGGGATATGGTCAATAAAAACATCTTGGAACCCCTTGAGGAAATTGGATAGCTTTGATTCCTTTTGATTGTTTATATTTTCTTTTGCTAAAGCATTAGGTTCATTTTGAGAATCTTTAGCAAAAATCATGTACACAAAAATAGAGCTCTTTATTGACTTATTGAAAGCTTGCTTATGCACAAGAGGTGTGGTACTACCCAACTCGTTAGCATCTATGTACATATATTTTTCCCTGAACCTAAAGTAGAATTGCCTTTTAGGGAATTTAACATTGGCAGCCATGCGATCAAACCATGGTGCCCCTAGGATTACATCCTTGTGCTTGAGAGGAGAGATAAAGAAATCCTCCTTGTCCACATAGCTTTGGACATGGAGCCTCAATTTTTCAAGTAAGGGAGTGACTGAGGCTTCTTGCCCCTTGAAAGCACCATCGGCGGGTAGGACATCTCCCATCTCATAGGCTTGAATGCCTAGCTTGGTGGCCAACTCTATGGTTATGAAATTGTGAGTAGAACCAGAGTCAAAGAGAATAAAAGAATCATGTTCTATTACCTTTCTTCAAGCATGGCATAAAGGAGATCCTTTGTGATTAGCATCCTCTTCTTGAATTTTGACCAAGGTAGTTCTAGCAGGCTCAATATGTGTATTCTTGTGGGGGCAAGCACAATAGGCATGCCCTTGCAACCCGCACTTGAAACAACGGTTATCATTTTGATAACGCTCTAGCTCTTCATGAAAGAGTTTATTTTTGCCTTTATAAACTCCCTTCTCCTTAGCTTTCTTGTTGTTGGTGTTGCCTTTGGGAGACTTTTGGATGTTGTCCTTCCCCTTAGGCTCGTTACAGTCCTTGTTTTCCGTGGGCTTAAGATTTCTCTTAGCCCCTTGTTGGAAGTTGCGAAGCCACCATGGTATGGTGTATGACCATAGATGTGGCGCGTGGCCTTTGGGAGTTAACATACTCCTCCATATCCTCGGTTAAACCCGCACAAGATTGTTGTTTTTGCTCTCCAAAATCCATCTTTTTGAAGAAAGTGGCTTTGAGATGTAAATCTCAAAACTTGTCTACATATTTGTGAATAGATTCGTAGGGAGAGAGCTTCAAGCTTTGCCATTTGGTGAGTACTTTGTCTTTGGCATCGGTAACCAAAAACTACTTCATAATGGAAGCTCTTAAAGCTTTCCATGTTTGTGGAGCTTCACCGTTTGCTTGTAGGCTAGACCACCATTGCCTGGTGGAATTTTGGAAATGCATAGCTACATGGCGTAGCTTAGAGGACTCCGTGAAGCCCTCGTCTCCAAACGCCGCATCGAATTGTTGGGATAAAGGCCAAGACTTTGTCCGTAGCACCAAAAGTTCCATCGTAGGTAAGGAAAGAGATGTTCTTTCCTCCCTCTTTGAACTTTTTGAGCTTGGATGACCTCTTCCAGGCGGCATAGGATTTCCTATGGCCTCTTCTTTTAGGTGGTTCAAGAGCTGCACCATCACTTTCTTCAAAAGAGGAAGAATATGAGGAGGATGAAGAAGAGGGTGACCTCTTTCTTGCCTTTTTCTTCCCTTGTTCCTCCTTGCCTGCACCATCACTTTCTTCGGAAGAGGAAGAGGATGAAGAAGATGGAGAATAGGGTGACCTCTTTCTCGCATTTTTCTTCTCTTGTTTTCTCTCATCCCTCTTTGAATTATGGTGTAGAGAAGTATGCGACGGTCTTCTCCGTTTAGGGGGTGTTGGAGAATGTTTTGCCCGCCGCCTTCGTGGAGCCATCTTTGTCGAGGTGGCGAGAGACTCACTTCTTTCTCATTATTTCGGTGGGGGCTCTACCGTTGAAACTTGGGTTCTCCTTTGGGAAGGAGATGGGTCATTGAGTAGTAGATTTTTGAGCCCTTCGTACGGATCCTCTTCTTCTTCCCTTATCGGAGAGAGCCCTCTTTTGGAAGTCTCACTAGGAGGCTTCCTAGGTACTCTCTCTTCTTGGTAGGGAGTTTGGAGAATACCATGGGTATTATAGCTTCTCCCATCAAAGGAGACTTTGTACAATACAATCTTTGTGTTCCTTGATAAAACTAGTTGGTGTAATGAAGATGGAAGCTTCATACACCAAATTATGCTTGAAAAAAACACCTAGTGTCCCTAGCCTCAGTCCCAAGACCTCACACAGCTTCAAAAATGGTGAGAGAGCTAGAAGGGAATGAGGATAGGTTGACAGGAAGAAGAGGTATCTTACGTGAAAGAAGTATTCTCCTCACATAATCACTCTAATAGCATAGCTTAGCTTAGTAATTAGCATGTTAGAGGAAATGAGTTGCCATTGAAACTTGGCTCTTGGTTGGATTTACATTCCATAGCCAAGAGTTGTTAGTGTAGGCCTCTACTTCTCAATCCTTGGAGAAGGAGATGGAGTTCTTCTTGCACACATGAGTTGCGTGTGTATGTCTATCAATGAGTTAGAGTAAAATGCAGCCTTCTCTCTCATCTCGAATGATCCCTCTTGTTATTTGCTCATCCTGGCATCCCATTGGCCCTTGTAGGGCTTAGCCAATCACAAATTAGAAGCATAATTTTTAGCCTTGTGACATGTGTGCCCCTTTCCCCTTTTGTGAGAGCTTTAGCTAATTAAATAATTCAATTAAACTCTCATTGGACCTCTTAGTCTTCTGGCCAATAGGAATCAGGCAAGCCATTGGGCTACTGAATGCTCATTGGACCCCTTGGTAGACTGTCCAATAGTCTTCTAGGGAGCTCAATTTCAATTGTTCTTTTATCAAGCATTTTTAAATTGATTAGACTAAATTTACTCTAGCCTTATGGCCAGCCAATAGGATCTGAGGGAAACTTGGGGGCAACTGACCTAGGAGCCTGACATGTGTCCAGTATTCCCTTTGTGTAAAGGGGGAGCTTTGGAGTGTGTGTGTGTGTGTGTGTGTTTCTCTCTCATCCCCTACTCTCATGGCTCGCCCCCTCCAAGATAGGGATGTGGAAAGACTTTTTAGTCTTCCCATGACTATCCAATTTTCCCTTACATTGGTCTTTGGACAATTGAATAAAAATTAGGAACCTTAGCCTATGGAAGTCTTAATGGAGCCCGTAAGTTCATAAAGAAAGAGGGGTTGCTTTATTAGTTCAAGATTCACAGATAAGGGGTTTTTTAAATACCCTTTGAACGCACGTTGTATAGATGGTTTACATATAGTGAACCCCCCAAGCCTTCAAACTTTCATAGGCTATGGCGTGCCCTTCTTGGAGCAAAATAGCTCCAAGGCAATCACCACAAGCGTCACATTGGACCTCAAATGGCTTTGAGAGATCCGGTAGTGTAAGCACAGGTCGAGAGATAAGCTTCTCTTTAAGCTTTTTGAAAGCATTTTTCTTCTTGGTTGACCATGTATACCTAGCGTTTTTTTTGTTAGGTCATGTAATGGTCCCGCGATCTGTGAGAACTTTTCTATGAAGCATCTATAGTATGCACACATACCTATAAATCTTCTTAGTTCATACAAAATCCTTTTATTACCTCTAGCTTTGATGGATCCATTTGGATACCATCTTGAGAGATAATGTGACATGAATACTAAATTTCTTGCAAGAAAAGTTCACTTTTCTTTTGATTTATGAAAAGCCTATTCTCTCTTAGAACTTCAAAAATTATCTGGAGATGTTGCTTGTGTTCATCTAAAGAGTTGGAGTAGATGTGGGATGTTGTCTAACCTCACTCCTATCTTATTGCAGATTTAGCGAGAACCACGATTAAATTGTCAATCCATGGGACGAAACTGACTCGACTAGTGCATAGAGGCTACAAAAGTTTGTCAATATCTTGAAAAACAACAAACAACTCGCATCTAACTCAAGCTACACTCAAGTGACTGAAATCACCAAAAGCCAATCGCTCATCGGCAAACAAATCACATCCGTTACAGCATCAAATGACATCCAAACATAACAAAATTTATAGGACATATTTATAAGACCTAAGCACACATGCTTATGGTCTCAAATCCCACTTTAGGTCAAGTGCAAAAATCACGATTATTAACAGCAGTGGATTTTGACCTAATCATTTTTGACCCAGAATGCATCTAAATGCTTAGCAATGATGCCCCAATACTCTGCTCTGCCTATGCTTAGTTTTTTATTTTGAAGTGTAAATTCCTACTTATGATGAAATTAGGCCGCGGGTCGACAACGCCAAAAGCTACGAAATATTGTGAAATACTTACGTCAATGCATAGAGCTCTTACATGTGGTTGCAATGCAACAAACGCGAGTGCAATGTGACAATCGAGGAGGGAGTAGGAAGCGCGAGAAGGAGAGAAGTGAGCACCGTTAGCTCACGCTGTGTATTCCATTATCCAAAACTTGAAAATAACTTTTAAAAATTGGCTTTTATACCTTAGCCAAGGTTTTTGGTGGTCAAAACTAATAATATGGGAGCTCTAACTAAAGATGGGTAATGACAGGTTGATACAATCTGGAAGCTTGTAGCCCCGACTCATTAATTACAAGGTTTATCCATAAAATAGGAGTTATAGTATTCTAGATTTATCAAAATAATAAGTGTTTTTACAATAAGAGCTCCAAAAAATGATATCCGAGTTAGCTTGCTGCTAACATTCCCCCCCTCCTCGCCTATGTCGTCCCTTGACACAGCTTTATGGACTGAAATTGTCTTTGGGCTGACGGTTGGCGAGGTGGTCTTTAAGTGCATGTAGAGCCTTTTCGTATCTGATCTTTCGCTCCTTATCTGGCACTTGCACAAACTGCATAGTGACTCTGTAAGCTCAACTGCGGAGTAGCCTACAAATTTTGTAGTCAAGTTGCTAATCACTGGCCCAAAAATCTTCGTCCGCCAAGTGAAGAACCCTGTGTAGAACGCTTCCTCAAAAGCCAACATATTATGAGAAGGTAAGAACATGCATCGGGCGTAGAAGCCATAGAGGAATTCTTCGAAAGGTTGACCAGTGAGATCATAGCATAAGCCTTTATTGCCCTCGAGGAAAGATATCCATGGGGCGCCTGCTTGCTCTGGCTCATGAAAGACTTCAATGCAGTCGAGCAGCATTCGGAAAATTTTATAAAGCATTGCACATGATAGATCAGGAAGACTTTTGAAGAATTCGATGGTGCCCATTAGGGTTTTCACCATGTATTCTTCTGTCGTCCATCCCTTTTCTGGAGCTGGTAATCTTACTCTTGGTACACGACAAAAAGTTGGATCCTTTTGAAGTGCCGCAGGTGCTCTTGTGAACAGAATCATGTAACTTGGATTCTTGTTCAACCAGCTCTTCCTCCATTTAGGGTGGTCTTCATCTGCGCCTTCTACTTGCATGTCTTTATAAAGTCTTTCTTTGACCTGAAGCAACTCCACCTTTATCAAGGGATATGGCAGGGATTGTTGATGCCATTGTGCATTGATTTGATTGGGAGTGAGTTGAGTAACATTGACAGAGTGAAGAACTCTCAACTCCCAATCCATCGCTGCTTTCCACTGCTCATCTGTCTCTAGTGTAATCTTTTCCTTAAGTGCATCTTCCTCAACTTGACACCTAGACCATTGGCACTTCATCTGTTTTTGTTAATGGTACTCAAAAATCCTCTTCGCCACCTAGCCCTTCTACTGGATGTGTTTCCATCTCAGTGAAAGAGACTGAGGGAATATCTATATGTGGCTGTTCTGAAGTTCTTGCTTCTTCATGCGTTTCAAGTCAAAATATTACAAAAGTAAATAATCGCGATTATTTACAGCAGTCAACGTTTTCTTGCAAAACTTGAAAATTTTGACCTAAACACATTCTATACACCTAAAACAAGTTCTAAATTGAATTTGGTAAAATTTGGTCTTGCCGGCATCACTTCGTGCTTTATCGACTTTAAAATCACCGATTTTTGTGACTACATGGCCTGTAGAGTTGGTTAGTCACTTTTGAGGCTATGGACTTGTCTGCCACATATTCCTGAAACAACTCATCCAATTTTGGCCCATTTGGAGTCAGTTTGACCTCATAGTCAAATTTGACGCTTTGTAGCCTTCGAGCCGTTTTCTGCTTTTCGAGGACTTGGCTTGCTTGATTTTATGAAACCAATCATATACATTTTGTATAGACCTCGTATGTAACTTGTTTGTGGAGTCAGAATTCAATTCTGGCAACTGCAAAAACCCTAGCTTTTCTGCTTGGGACCCCCTCGACCCTTGCCGAATGGTCAACTGTTGATATAGAAGTGTTCTATTGTGTTGGGGCATGCTACAGTTCAAATCTCATCCGGTTTGGTTGAGCTGACAGGCCGCTATGGTTGATTTTTGGTGGTAGGTCTTCGTGCACTGCTCGGATTCTAGGGTTTTTCCAGGGGTTTAGACTAGCTACCGGCCGTACAAAATGGATCTTTGATAAGTATAGAACTTACCCCTCATATCTCATGTGAGACAGCGGTGAAAACAGGTAACTGTAGACTCCAAAAAATGCACGCGAAGAAGGTCGAGGAGCTCTCTCTCCAAAGGCAACAAGTGAAAATGAGGTGATTTAGCCTACCTTGGGTATCTATACTCAGACTTCCCAAACCATTTTTCCCCAAATTCCCATGTTAGTTCTACTAGGCCGTGAAATCTATGTTAGACTCAAAAATTTCTCCAATCGGATTCCTGTAGCTCATTTTGCAAGAATTCTACAAAAGTAGATATGGCCGCCTAATTTAGGCTTCCCGCTTCCATCAGTCGATTTGATTGAAATTTTTTGTGCCTGTCCGCCTTGTCTTTCTGATCATCAGCGTATCTTCAGTTTTTCCATATGAGCTCCTTTGCTATTTATTATTGATTTTTGACTTGTTTATTGAAAAAATCAAGAAAAATAACAAAATGTGCTAAAAAAGCAAATTGAAAATCCAATAATTACTAGAATCCATTAAAAAACATAGATTTATTGTTTTTTGTTGGATCCCTCCAATTTTAAGTCTCAATATCAAGAAAAATGATGAAAAATAACCAAAAAGGACTAGTTTTTGATAGTTTATACACTATTTACCCTCATCAGGGAGATATCATCAGTTAATTTTCCCCTGTTGTGGATTATAAGGGCATTCTTAGTGTTAACCCTCACGGCTCATGGACACCATATCACGAACGACGGACGTTGTATTATTTACTTGGTAGAGTCAGGTACCGGGCTTGTCAATCCAATAGGAAAAGAGTAAGAGTGATCACCGATGAGAGGCGCAGTCTAACCGGAACATTCAAGGGATTAGTTGACTAAGCATGGGCGCCCAAGTGTGAATGGGGCGAGCTCATATAAAAGTCAACTAAACCTAAAATTCACTCATTCTCTCATTTGTGCAATTGAAGAGTGCTCTTGCTCCATCTCCATCTTCTTCTTCTTCACCTCTTTGTGTGTGTATGTGTGCGTGAGAGAGAGAGAGGGAGAGAGAGAGTGTGTGCGATCGAGCATTGCGACGGCGGCACAACAGCGGCGAAGCGGTTGAGCGCGGCGCGGCGGTGGCTCCTTCTTCTTCGCGGCGAGGAATCCTCCACGACAGGAAGCGTAGAGCGGTGAGTGACACACCAACGCCATCTTTGAGCTTGCTAGTTTAGGCTTGTTGTGTGCTTGGAGCCATTTGTGGCTCGCACACGGTGTATCGGCAAGTTCCTTGCATTGACACGTGCAACATTCACACACATTTTTGGCGCCGTTGCCGGGGAATGCCATACACTAAGCTTGAATGACACTCTGTGCTTCTTTTGTGGTGCAATTTCAATTGTAGAAAAGGTAAGGAAGGAGGGTGTGTGTGTTGAGAAGAAGGTTTTGTGTTACTACTGTGTTTTTTTTTTTGTTAATGGAGTTTTCAAAGGTACTGTGTTTTTTCTCTGTGTAAGGTGTTAGTATTAAGGTTGTTAGTTCTCTGTAATGTAATGTACAGTAAGTAGGAAGTAGATATGTGAGAGCTAATAGAGTGTGTTAGTGTGTAACAGTAGGTGTATTACTTGGAAGTAGGTAGGTAGAGTGTGTGTCTACTCTCGCGCAGACCGCGGCGACCTTATCCTTTTTTTTAAAAAAATAAAAAATTTTAAAGGTAGGACCGAGATCGAGAATATCTCCCAGACCCAAGCCCAAGCTCACGGTCAAGCTTAGGCATCTATCGCCCTTTAAAATTACGAATTTTAGCTTCACACGTAGCTAAAAATCGATTTTTTGAGGACCAACGGAACTTCAAATGCCCGAAAATTGTGCTTTAAAGCACACCGCAACCCTCTAAGTGATACGCTCGTTTCGAGCTATCACACACTTTAATCAAAAAAATCGATCATTCAAAAATATTAAAAAACATAAAAAAAAGAGTGAAAACGGACGCCTAAAAAAGTAAGCGGTTAACCTTCGAGGTTATTTGCTGACGCTTGTAGGTTGTCAAAGGCACATGCATCTGTGCTCTGGTCGTGTGCTAGAGACGGAGCAACTAGAGAGAATTTCGACTTACGCGAGTTCTCAATATCCACCTACTTTAGGTTTCGGGCCCTCGGCGGGGACCCAAGGTAGTACAAACCAAGACCCGAACATAGCGGCTAGTGACTCTTCCTCTGACTACGACGTCATGGAGGGTTTCCCAATGCCTAATCCCGATAGCTCAAGCCAAGACATGCATGCCATGGACCCACGGTCCGGACCGAGCGTGCTTAGCTGCTTGAAGGAAACCTTTAATAGAGCCACTCGCTCCGAACATGGAGCTAATGATGTAAATGAGGGGGGTGGGGAAGTAAATTCTCCATTCGTGACCAACGTAGAGCCTATATCCTTAGAGAATGTGCACGTAATACTTCATTCACTGCACCTCCTGACTCTTCAGAGTTATTTCCCTCCGAGGTCATATTACCCGATGGTAGAAGCCTTGCCGAAGTGCAAGAGGTTGAGCGATATATCCTTGCAGCAAGGGAAAAGGAAATCGAGAGCTTACGCAAGGTGGAGCAACGAAGAGAGTTAAAAGCGAAAGCCCCTATGTCAATATCCTTGCTAAGAGAGCAATCGAGTGCTCCTGACTTAGCAACCGCTAAGGGCCAACCCCTAGAAAGCAACATTGTATCTAGCTCAAAGGACACCCCTAGCACCTCAATCCTAGATGGAGCATTCTTAAATGAGAACTGGGAGTACGAATTACAAACAGAAACTCTAACCGACCTATACACAGGTCACACCTATCACGTGGGTTGGTTAGATGTCCTACAATCCACAATGGGTGCTACTAGTGTGGAGGATCAACAACAAAGAGTTTGTGAGGTCATCCATAGGGTCATTGAGTTAGAGAGACAGAACAAGGGGATCAACATGCCTTCAACGGGTCTCATGAGATTCTTAGATACAGGAAAGGTTAAACAACCGACCTTATCGCAAATGGAGACTCCCTCGGTAAGTCCGATGGATCCCCCATATGTTGTTTCGCCAGGGGTCTCAGTGCAATCTGAGCCCACAAGTGATAGCTTTACCTTTCCAAGTCTAGCTCATCTTTCCCTTGATGACACCATGGCTACCATGCCTACCCCAATGATGGGCATGCCAAGGAACACGCCATGGACCTCATTTGTTAGTAAAGAACCGCTACATGGTAGCTCAATGCCTGCAATAGTACCTACAAGTGTGTACCAATCGTATACACCCATGGGTCCTCGTACTCATGTAGTCCCTACTCCTCCCATTGTTTCAACTATCTATGCTCCACAACCACAACACCCAAGTTCTTATTTCCATGGGACTATACCGGCTAGCATTAGCATGTCACATTCGACGTCTGTTATGCCTAGGGCCACCCATATGAACTATGGACCACCACATGGCACAACATCATACCCAATGTGGAACCCAAGGGCTTCCTATGCGCCAAGCCCAATGCCAATACCTACACCCATATGAACTATGGACCACCACATGGCACAACATCGTACCCAACGTGGAACCCAAGGGCTTCCTATGCGCCAAGCCCAATGCCAATACCTGCTCCACATGTAGTCTCTGGAGCACCTCCACCCACAGTTCCTTCTCACTTAGGTGACTTGGCAACATTTTCTCAAGCTATTGGTCGATCTATTGCTGAGAATATGCGTAACACGCCTGATAGAGAGCCTAGAAGTAAGGCAGTACAAATAGCCAAGCTCACACAAAAATTTAGCGGAGACGGGGATGTGAGAAAGCATATCGAAGTGTTTGAACAAATATGCGTGCGATTCTTTAGGAGAACACAATGACCTGCATAAGAGTAATGCTTTAAGCCTAACCTTAAGTGGGAAGGCAGGGGATTGGTATAGAATCCTAAGGGTGGAAGAAAAAATGATTTACCCTACTCTTAGGAGACTGTTCTTGAAAGAATACATACGAGAGGGAGTGCTTTGGGGTGTAGCCTCTCAACTCCAGAAAGCCCAACGAGAGGAAGGAGAGTCGATGAGAGACTTTATTAGTTGCTTGAAGCATTTGAATTCTCGTTGTAATCCAAATGAGAGCTTCAATAACAATCAATTGCTGGATAGATTCATTAGGGGATTACGACATGAGGATATCTACAATGGCCTAGTCATTAGAGGTATCACCACTTGGGAAGCAGTCACCAGCAATGTGATCCAATTGGAGGATAATTTAATGATTCAAGGAGAAAGAGTGTCTGTTGAGCCTAAATCTATTAGCTCGCAAGCATCAGGGCATCAATCAATGACCCTAAAGCCTATTGCTAAAGAGCCAAAGATATCTGAGATGACTGTAGCAGATCTTACCAAGGCTATTCAAGAGAGTCTTAGAGACAATCGTGCTCCGCAAAACAATCATATGTATCCAAGAAGGGAGAAGCAATGGTGCTCAGTATGCTATGGACCGCATAGTACCAGTGAATGCCCTACTTTTAGAGTAAAATTCAATGGGAACTGCAATGCCTGTGGGGGAGGTATGGTCATCAAGCTAAGGATTGCATAGTATTTAAGCGTGCGATGGCCAATAGACCAACCTTAGCATGGACAAACACACCTTGAGTGCCTGCATTGATGCTGGCCCCACCTTTTGAACAAACAGCACAACACATGGTCCCTAGGCCCCAAAATGTTGTTTAAACAACACCTTTACCACCTCCAGTGCTAGGACCGCAACCACCACATCCGAGAATCACTTCTGTGAATCAAGTGGGTTGTGAGTCGTCTATTGCTTGTTTGGAAGGCTGTGAGGAAGACATAAATCTTAATATTGCCTATGGGATGGATGTGCTTGAAGAAAGTCCACAATACTACATGGAGGACTATTGGAGACAAGTCAAACCTGTATATCAAGTAGCTGCTCTTGCGGCAAGAGGCCAAATATCAATTACACTACTAAGAGACCACCTCTTCAATGCTATGAGTGTGGAGGTCCACATCGTGTAGCGGAGTGTCCTATTAGGCTACAAAAGAACGCCACACTAATGCAAACCAATCAAGCAAGCACATTTACAATGCCAATACTCATGTGTAATCAATAAAGCATAGATCATTTGATTGCCCAATGTCCAAATAATCCAAATGCACCGAAGATCATGCCATTAAACTTGATTGAAGTTACCGAGGAGCCATCACATAGTACACCTGTGGTACCAGTAAACGTACTCACACGATCGATGCTCCAAAAATAAAATTATATTCTTGAGGAAAGAGACAGAAAAAGAAGAAAACACGAAGGAAGAGATCACAAAAAGCAGTGAAGTCAGACCCCAGTTCAAAGACCAACATAAGGACTGATGATGACCCCATATATATGAATGACGCTGAAGAGGATTCTGATTCAGGAGAAACCGTGGAGACCAAAACAACCACTAAGATAGAAACCAACAAGGAAGATCTTCATGAGCCACAATGGTAGGGATCCAAGAAGAAGATAGGAACTTATCCAAACCCTATAGAGGAGATTGAGCGAGTCAAGCAATTAAGGAGTTTGGTAGAAGATACCCAAAGGGATCTAGAACCAGCACCTAGGCAGATCCAGATTACAGACACCGTGTTCCCTACGCAACATCAACCTCACCGAGTCGTCATCCAAGAAGAAAGTGACTTAAAATCATGGGAAAGTGGGCGTACTCACTTCTTGATGGAAAGAATGTTTACAGAGGGACTACTTGATCCTATCGAAGAAATGGAGATCCCATCTTCCCCACGTCAAGGGACTGAAGTCCAAAAGGTGCCGTTAAACATTGCCAAATTGATGGATTTCATGTCTTTAGAAGTTAGAACCACCATCATGTCCAAACTATATAAAGACCCTGAGCTAGTCTCAACTCTTCGAGCCTTCCTCAATGGAGAAGTGAAGTTTGGGCTACCACAATTTGCACAGATGGATGGAGTTGGGGAGATGCCAACAGAGGAGGAACACTTAGATCCACAACCAAACCTAGATGAGAACCTTGTTATAGAAATACACGTTAACAAGTTGGGACAATACTTTGAGGGTGATGAATCCATGCGACCATACCAATCACTACTAAGGGATTAACTATGAAGGGAATCCTTGATGGTGGCGCTGGAGTTAGCATTGTGACTAAAAATTGCTGGGAAACTATGGGAAGACCTCACCTTGCGACCACAACCATTGTAGTGAAGATGGCCAATGGGTCTATTGTTAAACCTATTGGGATGCTAGAAGATCTCGAGATCAAGGTCTTTGGACATAAAATAAGGATTACCTTCATTGTTATGGATTTCTCCAAGCACACTATGGCATCGGAGATGATCTTAGGACGTCCTTTCATGAGGGAAGCAAAAATGGTGCATGACTGGTCTAAAAACCATGTCTACTTGTAGTTCCAAGATTCTGTCATTCAAGTGGATCTTGTAACTGGTCGAGCACATCCTCTAGGAAACAGGTTTATAATTGATCATAGATCTAATACCACAGTTCACTCGGCCCCATTGCAGTATTGTTACATGTGTAAAGCGGACACTGATGTTGAGAAAGATTCTCCTTATATGGATGTACTACCTGGGATGACTGAGTCGGACAATGTGGATTGGGTCCACCTAGCAGTAACCATAGACACTTGGGGGAATAGGGGGACGACGTGGGTAACACCTGAGGGGGATGAAATGCCACCACTCGTACCCTTAAATATGCTAGAAGCAATGCATATAGCTTATGACAAGACTCATCCTTATATAACAAAGAAAACATACAAGTGGGTCCCTAAAGCTTCTTTAGCGACCATAGCTAGTACTTAAAAACAGAAGCCTTGTAAGAAACATCCCACTCGCTCCAAGAAATGCAAGGAAACATGGCGTTGGATTCCTAAACGACTACTGGAAGCCCAAGGCTACTATCAAGGAAATGATCAAATCTGGGTGCCAAAACATAGTTTGTGTTCTTACCTGTCACTTGACCCATGTGAGCCCAATTATGTAGCTCCAAAACGAATTGACGATCGCGGAAAGAAAAAAATCACAGAATGCTACACACACGCTCCAGAGCTAGTTTGGGTACCGAAGAAAGAACGATTTGTTCCACCTAGCTCAGGAAGGGGGGAGTCCCATGAAGCTTCTAGCTCCTCATGTAATGCATCCATAGAGGTAAAAGCTTCTCCACAGCCTCCACCTACAATAGTGGATCTCCATAAAGCTACAAAGGAATCCACACCTCCCAGTTTTCAAGAATCACCTGTTGAACCACTTCAAGCTCGATCCTGGGAGAGTACCTTACCACCCTTGCAACTCGACGAGGCACCTAAGGTAATAGAAAACTACTGGCAGAAATCCTCACCTATTACCAACTGGAACAATTGGTTTCAAAGGGTGACGAGCACATTTCAAACGGTATGATCTACCCAAGGAAGGGGGGAGTGTTTGCTGACATCCATCATTCACTTGCTTCCCTCTTACCCTTCTTTCCCTGACCTCTCAATCACCAATCTTAGGGAATGTATATATAAAGCCTTATACTCACAAAAAAGAAAAATAGTAAAGAGCAAGAGCAATTAGCAAACGAGTATGCACAATAAAAGTCAAAACATTGACCCAGACCTACACATTTACATCCGGTACACTGAAACAGAAACCTATGTCATCAAACACCTTTGATCCTCATCACTCAAGTGATGGAGGGTAGGTAGGATTAGTACAATAGGAGTGTTTCTGTTTTAGAGTTGAGTGATTAACAAAGTTCTTTCTTCTCACTGATGTGCCTCCTAGAGGTATTCTTTGTGTTTCCTCGTGTGTACAGGAACGTGTTGCTGTTGTTAGGATTTGGACCTTCATGGGATCTTTCTCTCATTCACACTGCAAACCAAGCACGACCATCAACACAAACATGTGTTTCTTGTCCATTAGCATTGCCCCTTATCTTTTTTGCATCCATGTTTGTCTGCTTTGATTGTGATTGGTAGCATACTATTCAGTGCCTTTGTTTAGTATAACATTAAATTCAATGTAATTTTTGTCATAATCACTTGTCTAGGTTTAAAAATCAAGCAGTCCGACTAAGCTAGTTTGACCAAGCTAGGTGTTAGAGATCTTCTCTTAATACCATGGGGAATGCCTTCCTAATAATCAATGGTTACTTAGGTTCTTAATCCGATTTAGGCAGCATTGTGTGAAATGTACTAGGGCTTTCTAGTGGGCTTAGTCCTTATTGACCTTTAGCTTAATTATTATGAAGGAAGTTTACTAGTGTGATGAGCCTGGGGAGGGTAACAATGTTATATGACCCCCCAAAGTGACAAAATTAAAATGATGAAAAAATAAAATTAAAAAAATCAAAGTGCCACAATGTAAAATCTTATGCTGGAAGAGAAACCTCAGCTTGATTTGGTACTTCACTCACATGTATTGCCTACGGTACTAGAGCCCTAGAGGTTCCCAATGTGGGCACTTTTCCTTGAAAAGCAAAAAACCCAAGGCATACGAAATAAGCACACACATCAAAATTGAATCACTGTGAAAAGACTTTGGGGGGTCAAAGAAAAGGTAATCAGTCAGGCGATGATTTCATGAGAAATTCCTTTTATCATAGCTTAACTACAAGGTCTTCTAGGTATAGTCTCTAGTCAGCCCTCGAATGTGAAATACTTGGCTCTCGCGATTAAACAACTTAATTGACTAGAGAAAATTAAAAAAGCTTACCCATGGTATTAATAGTCGATCTTTAGTGCCTTTCGACCGTTGAATTAGCGACCTTGAACTTGTTTAGTTTTTTACCTTCCCAACTGTTTATGCCTTTGATTATATTGCGATTTAATGTTTATTGCTGACAAATGGTTTAGAATTTTGCTACCAATCAATTTGTCTGCCTAAAACTGCATATGCTTTTTAATTGTACATGAGAATGCAATTACTATGCCAATGTTGTTTGATTTTGCAGTGACTGAAGAAGGCTAAGGACATTCATCTCAAAAGCTCTTCCACCTCGACGAACGAGCTTCAACTCAATAGCTTCCGAGGACGGAATCTACATCAGGAAGGGGGGCATGTTAACCCTCACGGCTCACGGACACCATATCACCTACGACGGACGTTGTATTATTTACTTGGTAGAGTCAGGTACCGGGCTTGTCGATCCAATAGGAAAAGGGTAAGAGTGATCGTCGATGAGAGGCACACTCTAATTGGAACATTCAAGGGATTAGTTGGCTAAGCATGGGCGCCCAAGTGTGAATGGGGTGAGCTCATATAAAAGTCAACTAAACCTAAAATTCACTCATTCTCTCATTTGTGCAATTGAAGAGTGCTCTTGCTCCATCTCCATCTTCTTCTTCTTCACCTCTTTGTGTGTGTGTGTATGCGTGAGAGAGAGAGAGAGAGAGAGAGAGAGAGAGAGAGAGAGAGAGAGAGAGAGAGAGAGAGAGAGAGTGCGATCGAGCATTACGACGACGACACGGCGGCGGCGAAGAGGTTGAGCGCGGCGCGACAGCGGCTCCTTCTTCTTCGTGGCGAGGAATCCTCCATGACAGGAAGCGTAGAGCGGTGAGTGACAGCTCATCGGCAAACATATCACATCCGTTACAGCATCAAATGACATCCAAACGTAATGAAACTTCTAGGACACATTTATAAGACCTAAGCACATGCTTATGGTCTCAAACCCCACTTTAGGTCAAGTTCCAAAATTGCGATTATTAACAGCAGTGGATTTTTGACCTAGTCGTTTTCGACCCAGAATGCACCAATGCCATCTTTGAGCTTGCTAGTTTAGGCTTGTTGTGTGCTTGGAGCCATTTGTGGCTCGCACACGGTGTATCGGCAAGTTCCTTGCATTGACACGTGCGACAAAAATGTGCGCGAATGTCGCACGTGTCCAAGAAGCATGCAGGCCATGCTGCTCGTCATCACGTCCTTGGGCTTTCAGAATCTGCTTCGGTGGTAGATGCGATTGTAGCTGTTGGGCTGATGCTGTGAGTTGCAAGGGTTTTCACTCTCAGCTACCGGGAGTGCCAAAGTCATGCCAATTAATGGTCATGAGGGGCTGCTATGTCGAGGGTTGCAAGGGATGACCGTGGATGCTAACATCTGTATGCACTGTCGTATGGAATTTCCTATCATGGAACCATGGAAAAAGCAGCCAGGTGTGACGTCTCCCCTCGCAGGGAAAGGATGACAGCTAGCTGCGGCAAGAGGAAAAATCTCACCGCTTCCATGGCTTCTCAGCTCATTTGAGCCCCAATACAGGTGATGCACACCCCCATGTTGCAAAGCAACCCTAATTCTTGCATTGTGGCCCCTCTGTTTGGAATTGCTGGCACTGCTTGTGCGTCACCTGGAGTTTCGCTGCTTGCCATGATTTACAATCATTTAAACACTCCTCGAAAACAGTCTGCGGCGTCGCGGACTGTTTTTGGGAGTTTTTGTACCTCTTTCACACGGACACGAGAGAGAGAGAGAGAGAGAGAGAGAGAGAGAGAGAGAGAGAGAGAGAGAGAGAGAGAGAGAGAGAGAGAGAGAGTGAGTAAAGTCAAGGACCTCAACCATAAGCACTGAGGGAGACAGTCCTTCTCCTCATGACTCGTCATTCTTCATCAAGATGGAGATAGGATACTCAGCATGCACTATTAGAAAAAACTTCAGTGTACTTTAACCGAATCAATCATAAAATCTCAGTTAGATTTTGAGCTTGCCTTCTAGAAAACCGGGAGATCTACTCAAGTTTTAGTGTAATTCCCGGTAAAAGCTTCAAATTTTGAATTGAAATTCGAGAGAATTTTGAGTTTGCCCTTGTTTTCACCGGTTAGGAAAAATGTATTTTTCTAACGCTAGATAGGACGGTAGAAATCATTGTAAGCTCCTTTTCTAAATTCTACCTGATAGGGTATTTTCCTTTCCTTGTCACCTTTCTCCTAAGTAGACTGTGTCACCTAAATGGCCTTCAATAGTGTCTTGTCTTTACAAACCTTTCCAAAGACAAAAGTATCCATTTATTGATTTGTTATACGAAGGGTCACCATCACCATGAGAAGGAAAGATGGGCCTCAAATCTTTAAGCGGTTCCAAGGTGGTTCTCTCCTTCCTCTCGTTTCCCTCATTTCTTTAATTTAAGTAATAAACATAGAGCTAAACTCCTCTATTAAGTAGTTTGAGATATGGCCCCCCCACTCACAATTGTGAGTATGGCAGAAAAAATAAAAGATTGAGATCTGAAAAGTGTATGAGTATGAAAACCTCTCTCTTCATAACATGTGCCATCAAATGTTTCCTTGGATTGTCAACGTTCTAATGTCTTCTAACAAAATTATTGTCATCATTAACCCACTCATACCCTAACCTCCTTGACGCCTATGAATTGAGGAATAATGCTTGGTCGTTTCCTCGATAATGTTAGCCGAAAGAAACTTTCAACACCTAGAAATGTATAGGCATATATTGCTTAAAAGAAACTCCATGAAGCAGAGCTACAAGAGGAGATTAATGAAGTGGATGCAAATGGCAATGGAACGATTGATTTTCTTGAGTTCTTGAATTTGACGAGTTCTTGAATTTGATGGCTCACAAGGTGAAGGATACTAACTTTGAGGAAGATCAGTTGAAAGAAGCATTCAAGATTTCTGATAAGGACTAGAATGGGTTTATTTTTGTTGCATAGCTTTGCCATGTGATGACAAATCTGAAAGAGAAGTTGACAAATGAATAGGTTGACAAAACAATTTTAGCGGGAGATATTGATGGTGATCGACATGTAAATTACGACAAATTTGTGGGGATGATGCTCTCAAAGTAGTGCTTTTGATAGGTGTAGAAGTTAAACGATGCTAAATTTAAACCTCAATGTTGCTTTGGAGTGGCACCATTCTTTTGGTTGCTATTATCCACCATCCGTGGTTTAATTCCAATGGCTTAGTTATTTGTACACTTTAGATTTGTAATTTATGAATTCATTGTTGCTTGGCTTTATCTGAGAGAGAGAGAGAGAGAGAGAGAGAGAGAGAGAGAGAGAGAGAGAGAGAGAGAGAGAGAGAGAGAGAGAGAGAGAGAATGAAGGTGTCATCCCGACAAAGGTCTACCAAGATAGCCTTTCTTTGCTCTCTTTGTTGGCAACTTACATGTGCCTTCTAGTCGTGCTTGTGTTCCTAACCATAATGCACTAGCACTTAGACTCACTAGAGGCATCATCTAGAATATAGAGAGTTGATGAAAAAAATACTACATAGTGTGGACCATGTTTGTACAACTGAGTGAGATTTCTAAAATGGAAATTTATTTAGTTTTGCTAACATGTTGATTTATGCATTCCTTCTTACTCAAACTTTATTTTAGATGGCTTCTATATGGGTGTGCTTAGGATGAGTTCTCTGAGAGACTCTGATGTTTAATCAAGTCCAAAATGCCATTAGAGGTGACATGGCTACATAAGCTCCCTGAGCTTTACATGGATTAGTTTGCTCAATTTTTAATTTGGTCAAAAAATCTTGCTCTCTTTGGAATTGCCCCTTGTACACAAAGAGGTTGAATGATGGTTCCCTCATCATTTTGATTTTGTACGTGGATGATATGCTCATAGCTGCGAAGTCAAAAGACGAGATTGCACTTCTCAAGGATGCCTCAAGCAAGCAGTCTGATATGAAAGATTTGCGTGATACACATAAATGCCAGGCGAGATCAACGCTCCTTTGAGTCATGTTTTTTGCACCAGCCTAAGCTAGGTTCAGACTGAACGGGCGGAAGAAACAAGCCTTTGTAAATCTGCCCCCGCCTAGTGTGAACAATGTGGAGCCTCCGAGGAAAAGTGAAAAAGTGAAGGGGGCTGAGAGAGGCCAACAACTCTTCCGGGGGGGGGTCCGGAAGAAAAATGGAGGGCCCGGCGGAAGAGTGCCTCAACTCCAACCAATTAATTTGCCATGGAAGATCGATGCCCCTTTCCATTTTTCTTCCGCCGCCTATGAACCCACCCTAAGCTTCCAATTTTTTCTCCAACCACGTTTTGCCAACATAAGGGGACTAGAAAATGGCTGGCCGCTGGACTTTGTGACCAGGGTAAGTGGAGACGTTGGGACCCATTAATCGAACCGTTGAGAAAGGCAACTCTGGGATTTCGCCGATGAATTTGAATCCCGTGGCAGTCTTTTGGGGAAGAAGCGAGGAGTAGAGAGAGCATGCGTCGATCAGGCAGGTAGGGTTGCCAAGTCGCGGTATTAGCAGCTGATGTATGGTGGCCATGCCCTCTCCTGCGATCTTCCAATTCGACCCGGATTTCGAGTTCTCGGCACCCCACTTTTACGACTTCACAGCTCCCGAGAGTGTGGCTCAGTTAGCAGAGGCCGAGAGCTGGTTCGAGACATCTGCCAGTCATGGCGCTTCTCGTGAGTCTTCTCTCATGTCTGTATTGTCTTTTCATGTAGGTGCACTTGGAGTGCGCATTTGGCTACAGAGAAAGCTCAACAGAATCATGATGTAGGAGGATTTTTTTTTTCACTTTTTTTTCAAACTACAAGACCTTGGTAAGAGGGCTTCGGGCAGCAATGCAGCTACAATTCCACAGGAATTTTTTTTCAATTGGTGTGACAAGTGTCTGCTGTGTACTTGGCAGCATTTTCTGTGCATTCAAGAGACCATAATATGACCCCCGAAAAGTTCAAAAATGAGTGCTACTGGGAGCAGGTATCAAGTCACATAATGAAAGTTACTCAGTTGTTAAGCTCAGTTGTTAAGCAGTGTCCTTAAGCTTTTAACTGGTTTTATTGTAGATGGATGCATCGAAGCTACCCGCGAATAGTAAAAAAGATCTGAGAAATTGTCCATCGTAAGAGTTGTAGATTTTCAGTACCTTTTTACCGATGCCCTCAGTCTGGATTCTACCATGATGATTTCTAATTGATTTCACAGGGATGCTCGTGGCATAGACCTGGGATTAACAGATGATCACAAGGACACTGAAGGCATGTTTCCTTACGCCTGCTGTTGTCAATCTGATCATACCATTCTCAAATTAAGATGCTTATTAGAACATATATTGCATAATTAATCAACGACTTTAGAGTGTTCCCAGTGTATAAGGATTATGACCTTTTGTTTAATTAACGTTCTTTATTGATTGCATGTTGTAGGCTGCACATCAAGAGACTTTGAATTGAGCCTTCGTACACCTTCAGAGGCTCATAAATGCAGGGCCTTGTCAGTCAGTCGAATGCAGACGCTAACTTCTCCAAACAGCCTTCCAGTAAAACGTGACCATACAGAGATGTCAAAAAGGGCACCCTTTACAGACAAGCCAGCCACCAAGCCTGGAAAGAGCTATCTTCTAAGGTTGCAATATCCAGTGAGAATACTTCCTTGAGGCTCAATGTCTTATTTTGAAGATGTTCATTTATTTGTTATGCAGAACAACTCAAAATCATGACATGCAAGCAATAAAGAAGCAAAAGCTTGAAGGTGGCCGCCTCAAGCAGGTGAGCTTTGCATTACCTTCTCCAAGAGCTGTCATGAATGAAAAAACGTTACACCGTCTGCATTTGTAGGACAATGCATCATTGCATGATTTTGATTTAGATTTTAACTCCTCATCTGTATTTGGTATGTTTAGTTCTCAACAGATTTATGTACGTTAGCAGACAAAGAATGGTAACTCTTCTTTACGGTGAAAACCTCACATGCTCAAATGATTGATGCATAGTTGAGGTTTGATAAAGGTATACTTGCAATGGAGCATTATCGTGTAGCAGATGTAATCTTATGCTGGGCTTTGACCTTCTGAAAAAAAAACTTTAGTTACCGGCTAGAATTAGGCCAGGAGTGCACATGTTAAGAGCACAATTGGCATTTTTTCAATATCTAGTGGTGCCTTCGCAAAGATCTCGCTTTCAAATGAACTTGAACTTGCTACTTTGTGCAGTTTCTCTCAATGGTTTGGTCATTGTTTGTCCCGAGTAGGGATCAACTTAGGGAATCAAAGGCACATAGAGAATGTACAGGTGCTTGACGAGAATCTGTTAGAGTTTCACCTCATGTCTTATGGTGGACTTCCATATCTTTGAGGATCAGATTAGGGAGTGAGGGCTGTTGTTTTGTGGCTGTGCCCAGCCAATAGTGAGGCAGCTTTCTCACCCGAGGCCTCATGTCTCATGTTAGTACCCGACCAGTAGGTTGGCATTGGATGTTGATTAAGTTCTCAAGGCCCTTAGAGAAATGGGCAAGGGGTTTTCAAGCCAATTAGTAGAGCGCCGACGTATAGGCCCCTTTATATATGTGTGACTTGTGTGAATTGGGGCAACGACTCCCCCCCCCCCCCCCTTCCTTTTCTCTTGAACATACTACATGTATCTTATTTGCATACTGAGTGCCACTCTGTTGGCCGTTTGGGAGCCTACACAATCTCTCTCCTCTTTTGCCAATGTTTCTTGTGGTGGCCCCAAACCTTGCGCCCCTTTCTGGATTAATATTGCTTCAACTCAGGACAAGGTGGTACTCCACGCTCTGCACCTTCACTCGAAAGGGTGCCATAGAATGAGCCCATGACACAAATTTTAAGGCCCTTGGCCTATGAAAAGCAGTTACATGAAAAGCTTCAAACTCAAAAGCATCTAGCCCCGAAAGCTTCCAACGCAAATTACAGAAATCCATACAAGTGCCACGTGGCACTATCAACACGTTTTGCAGGACTGTTCGTACAATCTGCCACGTCAGCGCGTTTCGCGGATGTTCGTGCAATTGCCATGTCTC
The DNA here is from genome assembly GCF_014529385.1 of Adiantum capillus-veneris. Taxonomy (NCBI): domain Eukaryota; kingdom Viridiplantae; phylum Streptophyta; class Polypodiopsida; order Polypodiales; family Pteridaceae; genus Adiantum; species Adiantum capillus-veneris. The sequence goes on from NC_140940.1 coordinate 150,953,373, forward strand.
AATAGTTTACGCAAATGTGTGTGTGTGTGTGTGTGTGGGGACTCCTGTTGTATTGAATCTATTTAGGTCCCTTGGGCCCCATCGGACGGGGTCTCGTAAGTTGGTGGGAACTCTTCTTTAAAACTAGGTCACTCGGTGTCACGGGGACGTGGCAGCTGTTAACTATGTCATGAGGACGTGGCAACTGCTAACTTTAGTTGTTGGTTTCTTTCCAATGGGTTTTGTTTTATTTTTGAGACCCTCTTCTTGAAGTAGCAAACGGTCGGACATTGTATGGCCAATGTGAACGGTAGTTTCACCCGCAGACGGGAAGTGGTCGGCACTGGAATTAGTATGGTAAGAGGATGTCAAGGCTCATAGCAAGATCGCACTTAGCAAGTTGGTGGATACTAGGAAGTGAACTCAATAAAGGCCTAAAGTCAAGGTGTGACTACCAACAGAAAGTATCCGACAGTTGGGCCACATTGCACTTTTGGATGCGGTCCCAATGAGGATAGATGGTCAGATGACCAGTGGGAGCGCAACGGAATCATTTCCTAAAATTTAGGAAACTGCTATTTTCGGCCGTGAAATGTTTTCGAGTCATTACCTCCGGTATGACTAGGGGAACATTTTACAACTCTGCCGCGAAGTCAAGTGAGCAACCAGTCGGGAGATTTTTAAGCGGCAAACCCGAAACGAGAAAATGCTTGTAAATGCGTCAAGTGGCACATTTCTGTGCACTTGCTTAATTCAAAGAAGTGGCGCTGAATTTATAGCTGGGAGGCTCATTTGCAAGTTTCGTGCCACAGGTTAAGAGCTATGGAGTGCTTCCTTTCCCTCTATGTACAGTGTGGTGCCAGGAGTGATGCCCTGCATGCTAACACTGCTCTCTCTCTCTCTCTCCCTTACGTGCAATTATGTCATGCCCCACAAGAGGGCTTTTCATTTGACTGATGTACAGTTGTGTGGGTTCATGTGCGATTGCCGAGGCAAAAGCCTCTTGCACAGGTACTGGGTTAGCTAGTGGCTAATCCCCCACAGGTATAGGTGAATTCGGAGAGGTTTCACGTGAGAAATCTCGTCCGATTCAAAGTGCAAGTAGCCCTACAGGTGCGGGAGCTCGAGATCTTGCTAGAGATGCGATCGGCACGCGAAACGGAGCCTAAAACAGGGAATTACAGCCTGCTGTGTATTTTTGCCGGTTCAGGGTTTCAGCCCTAAACGGTCCCTAAGACCCCCAGGAGGTTTGGGGACGCGAGGGGACCGTTGTATAGGTGATCTGGCGCATTTTCGGGGCAGAAAACAGAGAATTCAGCGTGCTGTAGATTCTCGCCAGGTTTTGCAAAGTGCCGAATGCGTCGGGAAAGTCATCTATTGGATGGGGATACTGACTGTGAAGCATCCTAGTACATTTATGTTGCCGAAATCGGGCCAAAACAGGTGTTTCTTCGCTTGGATTGTGGGGGGCAGCTCGTAGGAGGTCACAGGTTTTATTCCCTCTGTTAGAAAATAAAGAAATACTGAAAGGGGCGCCAATTTTGGGGCCTACACGTTGTGATGGTCAGACGACTAGTGGGAGCCCAATTGAATCATTTCCTAAAATTTAGGGAACTGCTATTTTGGGCCGTGAAATGTGTTCGCGTCATTACCTCCGGTATGACTAGGTGGACATTTTACAACTCTGCCGCGAGCGAAGTTAACTGAGCAACTAGTCAGGAGATTTTTAAGTGGCAAATCCGAAACGGTAAAATGCTTGTAAATGCGCCAAGTGGCACATTTCTGTGCACTTGCTTAATGCAAAGAAGAAGAAGTTTTGAATTTATAACTGGGAGGCTCATTTGCAAGTTTCCTGCCACCACAGGTTAAGAGCTATGGAGTGCTTTCTTTCCCTCTATGTACAGTGTGCCCTGCACGCTACACACTGCTCTCTCTCTCTCTCTCTCTCTCTCTCTCTCTCTCTCTCTCTCTCTCTCTCTCCCTTACGTGCAGTTATGTGATGCCCCACAAGAGGGCTTTTCATTTGACTGATGTACAATTGTGTGGGTTCATGCACGATTGCCGAGGCAAGAGCCTCTTGCACAGGTACTGGGTTAGCTAGTGGCTAATCCCCCGCAGGTATAGGTGAATTCGGAGAGGTTTCACGTGAGAAATCTTGCCCAATTCAAAGGGCAAGTAGCCCTACAGGCGCGGGAGCTTGAGGTCTTGCTACAGATGCGATCGGCACGCGAAACGGAGCCTAAAACAGGGAATTACAGTTTGCTGTGTATTTTTGCAGGTTTAGAGTTTCGACCCTAAACGGTCCCTAATACCCCCAGGAGGTTCAGGGACGCGAGGGGACCGCTGTACAGGTGATCTGGTGCATTTTCGGGGCAGAAAACAGAGAACTCAGCGTGCTGCAGATTCTTGCTAGGTTTTGCAAAGTGTCCGAATGCGTCGCGAAAGTCCTAGTACAGTCATGTTGCCGGAATCGGGCAAGAACAGGTGTTTCTTCGCCTGGATTGTGCGGGGAAGCTCGTTGGAGATCACAGGTTTTATTCCCTCTGTTAAAGAATAAAGAAATACTGAAAGGGGCGCCAATTTTGGGGCCTACAGGTTGTCGGCGTCCGCTTGGAGCATTCTAGCTTCCGAGCCGTGTGTGTGCTTAAGTGTTAATCCCCATCATAGGTTTTCTTTGCACGTTCTCTGTGTGTGTTTTTTAAGTAAAGAATTTCGGGTGAAAGCCAAAGCCCACCGCCCCACGGGCCGGTTTTATTGTTCCGTTGCCGGGACATCAATCACTTTTTCCTCAAAGAGTGAACCTCGGTTGTTTTGGGTAAAGACAGAGTGCAGGAATGCGGGATTACACTATGGCCGACAAGGGGAAGGGCACTATGGAAGAGGGTTCCCTTTCAAAGGACAGGCAGGAGATCCCTATGGTTTTCGAGATTGGCGAGAGCTCACGGCCACGTCAATCTGTACCTCCTGTCAATGTGAATGTCCCTTCAGTAGTACAGGGCTTTATGATTGGGCAACTTGAGGATGATGCGTTCAAGGCTCAGTTAGTTGCTGCGGTGAATGTCTTTTCGCAGCTGGTGCAGATTCCAAGGTTTATGGAGTCCTTGCAAGCGCCACCAGTGCAACAGCAAAATAGGCAACCTACGCCGCGTACGGAGCTTGTTGAGGCTCAAGCCTAGGTACTTCATGCGGCTCGAGAGGATAGGGAACACTCGCATGTTGCGAAGTCAGGGGCTCCAAAACAGGTCCCTCCCGTCCTTCAATATGTGGCTAGCGCATATTCCCCAGGTTATGCCAGTTCAGCCCGCCACCTTTTAGAGCCAGCATGCTCTCTTGAATGGACAGGGAACTGGATACCAGGCTATGCACTCAGTTTTTCCACCACCCACGGTACATCCTCGGTATTTCGGGGGTGGATCAGTGTTCCAAAGTATGGCTGGTTATGCGTCTGGAAGTCAGCCGTACATGCCAGGAACAGTGTTTGGGGGTATGCAAGGCATCATGCCAAACCCATTGTATGGTAGTATCGGCATGCAGCAGGGTTTTCAGAGCAACCACGGCCAGTTTGGGGTGCCACAGGGTCATTTTGGCATGGCTGGTTTTTCTGGACAGCAGCCAGATATCGCACCTCTGACGCAAACTGTGAATGGCCAAGATGTGCCGATCATGCCTACTACAGTGCCCATGTTGCAGACCATTCCATATGACAACTTGGGGGCACTGGAGAAGCCGAAGGCTTACAAAGAAGGTGGTGCAGCGGTAAACTTCAGTACCTTCAGTGGTTTCGAGGATATGACAAAGGCCCTCACTTTGCTCCAGCAGTTTGATACAGCTTATGCGGGAGGGAATTTTACAGAGGCCTCGAAGGTCAGGAAAGCTGCCACTTTCTTAAAAGACAATGCGCTTACATGGTGGACGACATTGTTAATACAATGACAGGCACCCGCCACTTGGGTTTACTTCAAGAAAATGTTTGCATCTGCTTGGCTGTCAAATGAATTTGAAGCCGACGTCATGACAGATTGGTACCAGCTTACTTCAGCTTCGTGCAAGAGCTTGCTGGAGTACAATAGGAGGTTTTGTAAAGCGTTACTCTTAGTGACCTCCTACAGATTTGTGCCATTGACAAAGCAGATAGAGAAATACTGTTGTGGGTTGCCTAAAGGGCTTCGCGATTACTGTACAAAGAACAGAGTGGCTACCCTCACTCAGCTTATGGAAGTTGCGAACATTGGTCTTGCTTTGTTGAAAGGAGAGGACAGTGGGTTTCCGAGCAAGCGCAGGCAAAGAAACAGAAAAGGAAGCCTTTTGTGCGCAAGTCGCTCGAGGAAAAGAAGGTCCTAATGGTTGAGAACAAATGCTTTATATGCGAGTAGCTTGGTCACTTTGCTACCAATTGTCCACAAAGGAAAAGACCAGCTGACTCAGAGGATAAAGAAGACCAGAAAGACAAGAAGCCTAAACCCATGGCAGGTTTAGTGCCAGACATGGTGGGTGACAGGTCCAGCATAGATGCCAGTGAATTATGCAGGGCATGGGGTTAAGTTAGGGATCAGACGGCACTCATCTTCTTTGATCAAGGTGCCAAAGCCAACTTTATCTCACCAGAGTTAGCTATGAAGCTTGGCATCAGAGTTGAAGAGATGGGGTACACAACAGAGGTAGGGTTGGCATGTCTTGGCGACTCAGTGTGTGTTACTCCCATCATTGGAAAGCTGCGTCTACATATTCAGTCGTATGTGGACACAAAAGAGTTCTACATCATGCCGCTGGAAGGATGTGACGCCTTGTTGGGGATCCCGTGGATGTTCCGAGTGCATGGAGTCTTGGATGCCTACAACAAAAAGATCACTGTACAGCATAGGGGCAAAACTCACATCTTGGATGTAAAGCTTAAAGGAGAGTCAGTTCCTATTGTATCTGCTTCTGCTATCACTTCTGTAATAAAGAATCATCTTTCTGTGTACTTGATTTTTGCACGTGATGTCTCAGATAGTGATCAATCAAATTTATCTGTGTTAGATAATGAAAGGTGAGCATTTTTGCAAAAGTTTAGTGACTGTTTTTCTGATTCATTACCGTCCCAATTGCCGCCAGAGAGACCTGAGGACCATCGGATAGATTTGGTGCCAGGGTGTAGCCCACCAAATAGACCTCCTTACAGGGTTAGCACGGCGCAACAGAAAGAGATTATGGGCCAGGTTGAGGAGTTATTAGAGAAGGGGTTGATTCAGCCTAGTTCTTCACCCTTTTGCTCCTCAGTGCTTCTAGTGCAAAAGAAGGATGGCTCATGGCGCATGTGTATTGATTACCGCGCGTTGAATAAGAATACCATCAAGAATATGTTTCCTATTCCTCGAATTGATGATATTCTTGATCGTTTAGAGGGTGCTGCAATTTTCAGTAGGATAGACCTTAAGAGTGGGTACCATGAGATTCGTATAAGGCCAGAGGATGTGCACAAGACTGCGTTTAGAACGACATTTGGTCTTTATGAGTTTCTAGTGATGCCGTTTGGGCTAACAAATGCTTCTGCCACGTCCAACAGAATGATGGACCGGATTTTCCGCTCGCATCAACAGGTTGTTGGGATGTTCTTCGATGACATGATAGTGTATTCCAAGAATGAAGAGGAGCATAGGCGTCACTTGACCATTGTGTTCAAAGAGTTGCGCAGTCACAGGTTGCTTGTCAATCCTAAGAAAAGTGAATTCTTCCTCGAAGAGATTCACTTTCTTGGCTGTGACATAGTCTCAAAGGATGGTGTTAGAATGGATCCCGCAAAGGTCGAAGCTATCAAGACATGGCCAGACTTGAAGACTGTGCACGATGTCAGAAGCTTCTTGGGATTGTGTTCCTATTATAGAAGGTTTATCAGAAATTTTGTAGAGATAGCATCGCCTCTTCACGCTTTGCAAAAGAAAGAGGTCACTTTTAGATGGACTCAAAAAGAGATTTTAGCTTTTAGTCTCTTAAAGGAAAAGTTGACTTCAGATCCAGTAATTGTTTTACCAGATCTTAGGAAGTCATTTGTGGTCCAGTGTGACGCGTGTGGCAGTAGCATCGGAGCAATGCTAATGCAAGATGGACGGGTAGTAGCTTATGAAAGCCGAATTTTGCAAGGGCCAGAGAGGACTATGCAAGTCTATGAGAAAGAGCTCTTGGCCGTGATTCATGCGCTTTCTAGCTGGAAGCACTACCTCTTAGGTGCTGATTTTGTTGTCCAAACAGATCATCAGACCTTGCGATACTTCTTGACAAAGTCAAAGTTATCCGAAAAGCATATGCGATGGGCAAACATTCTTTCCATGTTCCACTTCCAGATTATGCATGTGGAAGGCAAGAAGAATGTTGTGGTTGATGCGTTATCAAGAAAGCCACAAATTTCAGCTGTGTCAATTCCTTATCATCATGAGCTAGATGACACGCAGGAACAGTATACTGCTGATGAAGATTTTGCAAGGATCTTTGAACAATTACAAGAGGGGCAACATCACGAGCACTACCTCCTCAGAGATGGTTTTATGATGATGCATGGCAGACTTTGTGTCACTAGGCCTCTGCGACATAAGGTCATGGAAGAGAGTCATGTCCAACCGTATGCAGGGCATCGTGGCATTGATGCAATAGTTAAAGCGGTAGAGACATTCTTCTATTGGCCTACCTTGAGGAGAGATGTGGATGCCTTTGTGTGAGCATGCATAGTTTGCCAAAAGGTCAAGTTTGACGGGCAAAAGGCACCAGGGTTGTTACAACCACTGTCGATTCCGGATAAGCCATGGGAAAGCATTGCTATGGACTTTATCTTTGATCTTCCAAGGACGCCAATAGGGAATGATGGTATATGGACCATTATCTGCAGGTTCAGCAAGCAGGCCCATTTTATCCCTGTCAGGAAGAAGATAAAATCTGATGAGATGGCACGCTTGTTCATGTTCAATGTGTTTAAGTACCATGGTATGCCACAATCGATTATCAGTGATCGTGATCCTCGCATGACCAGTTTGTTTTGGAGAGGATTGTTTGAGAACATGGGCACTACGCTCAAGTTTTCGTCTTCATTTCATCCACAAACTGATGGACAGTCAGAAGAGGCTAATTCTAATGTCTTAGATCTCCTGAAATGCTATGTGTCAGATAATAAGGGCAAGTGGAACAGTATTTGCCTATGCTTGAGTATGCGTACAACAATACGGTGCATTCGTCCACAGGCAAGGCACCTTTTGAGATCGTTGAAGGCGGCAAAAAGGTTCCTCCCATTTTGCATACAAAGGACAAGATCTTTGAGGCAGATCGATACGTTGAGAACATGGATGAGATGTATAAGAAAATTAAAGTTGCCTTGGAGAAGACCCGGGCAAAGCAGAAAAAGGTTGCTGATCGTCACCGTAGTGAATTGCTACTATCACCTGGTGATTGGGTTCTGTTAAGGTTCGCAAAGGCAAGGTTAAAGAAGATGAAGGGCAAGGAACGGCTATTTCCTAAGCTCGGCATGCGTTACTATGGGCCTTTTCAAGTGCTTGACAAGATCAGCGATGTGGCTTACAGGCTGAAATTGCCTGATGCATGGAAGATTCATAATGCGTTTCACGTGAGTCTTCTAAGACCCTTCGTGGGTGATGTGCCAAAAGTTATGCCAGATGAGGATCAGCCAGAAGTTGAAGAACTTGATGAGATCCTGGTACTTGAGCAAGTTTTGGCACATAAGGACATAAAGTTAAAGGACAAGTTGCAAGACGCTATTTGGTGAAGTTAAAGAACTATCCGTCGCCTATGGATGCAAAGTGGATGGAAGAGCATGAACTGTCAGAGTCACCAAATGTATTGCAGCTTTCCTTGAAGCCTTTGGGTTACAGCCTCCTTATGCCCCAACCCAACGTGTGCAAAGGAGGGGTAATGATAGAGCTAGTACATCAAATGTACATATAAGAGCATGAACTGTCAGAGTCACCAAATGTATTGCAGCTTTCCTTGAAGCCTTTGGGTTACAGCCTCCTTATGCCCCAACCCAACGTGTGCAAAGGAGGGGTAATGATAGAGCTAGTACATCAAATGTACATATGAATTCAGTGTAATAGATGGAAATGACAAAAGTATGAAGCTCTCATTAAGTCATCTGTATCTATGTGTTATGACCTCTCTTGCGGATACATGTGATGATAAAAGAGTGTTGATACCACAAGATCATCAGTGCCATGTATTTATGGTATGCAATCGAGGACGTTTGCGATTTCAAGAGGGGGTTATGTCACGGGGACATGGCAGCTGCTAACTATGTCACGAGGACGTGGCAACTGCTAACTTTAGTTGTTGTTTCTTTCCAATGGGTTTTGTTTTATTTTTGAGACTCTCTTCTTGAAGTAGAAAACGGTCAGACATTGTATGGCCAATGTGAACGGTAGTTTCACCCGCAGACGGGAAGTGGTCGGCACTGGAATTCGTATGGTAAGAGGATGTCAAGGCTCATAGCACGATCATATAGGTCCCCCCGTCGTACTTAGCAAGTTGGTGGATACTAGGAAGTGAACTCGATAAAGGCCTAAAGTCAAGATGTGACTATCAACAGAAAGTATTCGACAGTTGGGCCACATTGCACTTAGATAGATGATAGTCAGATGACCAGTGGGAGCCCAACGGAATTATTTCTAAAATCTAGGGAACTGCTATTTTGGGCCGTGAAATGTGTTCGCGTCATTACCACCGGTATGACAAGGGAAACATTTTACAACTCTGCCGCGAAGTCAACTGAGCAACTAGTCAGGAGATTTTTAAGCGGCAAACCCGAAACCGGAAAATGCTTGTAAATGCGCCAAGTGGCACATTTCTGTGCACTTGCTTAATGCAAAGAAGAAGTGGCGCTGAATTTATAGCTGAAAGGCTCATTTGCAAGTTCCTTGCCACAGGTTAAGAGCTATGGAGTGCTTCCTTTCCCTCTATGTACAGTGTGGGAGATTTTTAAGCGGCAAACCCGAAACCGGAAAATGCGCCAAGTGGCACATTTCTGTGCACTTGCTTAATGCAAAGAAGAAGTGGCGCTGAATTTATAGCTGAAAGGCTCATTTGCAAGTTCCCTGCCACAGGTTAAGAGCTATGGAGTGCTTCCTTTCCCTCTTTGTACAGTGTGGTGCCAGGAGTGATGCCTTGCATGCTACACATTGCTCTCTCTCTCTCTCTCCCTTACGTGCAGTTATGTGATCCCCACAAGAGGGCTTTTCATTTGACTGATGTACAGTTGTGTGGGTTCATTCGCGATTGCCGAGGCAAGAGCCTCTTGCATAGGTACTGGGTTAGCTAGTGGCTAATCCCCCGCAGGTACAGGTGAATTCGGAGAGGTTTCACGTGAGAAATCTCGTCCGATTCAAAGGGCAAGTAGCCCTACAGGTGCGGGAGCTCGAGGTCTTGCTACAGATGCGACTGGCACGCGAAACGGAGCCTAAATCAGGGAATTACAGCCTGCTGTGTATTTTTGCAGGTTTAGGGTTTCGGCCCTAAACGGTCCCTAATACCCCCAGGAGGTTCGGGGACGCGAGGGGACCGTTGTACAGGTGATCTGGCGCATTTTCGGGGCAGAAAACAAAGAATTCAGCGTGCTGCAGATTCTCGCCAGGTTTTGCAAAGTGTCCGAATGCGTCGGGAAAGTCATCTATTGCGTGGGGATATTGACTGTGAAGCGTCCTAGTACAATTATGTTGCCAAACTTGGGCCAGAACAGGTGTTTCTTCGCCTGGATTGTGCGGGGCAGCTCGTAGGAGATCACAGGTTTTATTCCCTCTATTAAAAAATAAAGAAATACCGAAAGGGGCGCCAATTTTGGGGCCTACATGTTGTGATGGTCAGATGATCAGTGGGAGCCCAACAGAATCATTTCCTAAAATTTAGGGAACTGCTATTTTGGGCCGTGAAATGTGTTCGCGTCATGACCTCCGGTATGACTAGGGGAACATTTTACAACTCTGCCGCAAAGTCAACTGAGCAACCAGTCGGGAGATTTTTAAGCGGCAAACCCAAAACGGGAAAATGCTTGTAAATGCGCCAAGTGGCACATTTCTGTGCACTTGCTAAATGCAAAGAAGAAGTGGTGCTGAATTTATAGCTGGGAGGCTCATTTGCAAGTTCCCTGCCACAGGTTAAGAGCTATGGAGTGCTTCCTTTCCCTCTATGTACAATGTGGTGCCAGGAGTGATGCCCTGCACGCTACACACTGCTCTCTCTCTCTCTCTCTCTCTCTCTCCCTTACGGGCAGTTATGTGATTCCCCACAAGAGGGCTTTTCATTTGACTGAAGTACAATTGTGTGGGTTCATGCGCGATTGCCGAGGCAAGAGCCTCTTGCACAGGTACTGGGTTAGCTAGTGGCTAATCCCCCGCAGGTACAGGTGAATTCGGAGAGGTTTCACGTGAGAAATCTCGTCCGATTCAAAGTGCAAGTAGCCCTACAGGTGCGGGAGCTCGAGGTCCTGCTATAGATGCGACTGGCACGCGAAACGGAGCCTAAAACAGGGAATTACAGCCTGCTGTATATTTTTGCAGGTTTAGGGTTTCGACCCTAAACGGTCCCTAATACCCCCAGGAGGTTCGGGGACGCGAGGGGACCGCTGTACAGGTGATCTGGCGCATTTTCGGGGCAGAAAACAAAGAACTCAGCGTGCTGCAGATTCTTGCCAGGTTTTGCAAAGTGTCCGAATGCGTCGGGAAAGTCATCTATTGCGTGGGGATACTGACTGTGAAGCGTCCTAGTACAGTTATGTTGTCGAAATCGGGCTAGAACAGGTGTTTCTTTGCCTGGATTGTGCGGGGCAGCTCGTAGGAGATAACAGGTTTTATTCCCTCTGTTAAAGAATAATGAAATACCAAAAGGGGCGCCAATTTTGGGGCCTACTGGTTGTCGGCGTCTGCTCGGAGCATTCTAGCTTCCGAGCTGTGTGTGTGCTTAAGTGTTAAACCCTGTCACAGGGTTCCTTTGCACGTTCTCTGTGTGTGTGTTTTAAGTAAAGAATTTCGGGTGAAAGCCAAAGCCCACCGCCCCACGGGCCGGTTTCACTCGGCAAGGCTTTGCAAGTTGGTAAACTTCTTCCGTTGCTGCTGCTTTTTCTGTTGCTTGAATTAGGGTTTAGGCCCCTTGGTCGGGTTCTATAGGTTGGCTCCGTCCTTCAGTGGCTTGACACGTCAGCAGTTTGTGATACTTGCTGTGCGTAGGTCACAGTTTAAGGAGAATTTTTCCCCTCGTGGATCATAGGAAAATGTATACTTCAAGAGATTTGAAAGATTTCTTTGAAAATCAAGAAATAATTCTAGGCATTCACTATATATTTATGGACATTTTTGGGATCATATCTTTGTGGTGATCAGCTTTAGTACATATTATCTCGAGGCTGTGTCCTTTAGATGTTTTGTCTTAATAGAATATATTTTGAGAGAGAGAGAGAGAGAGAGAGAGAGAGAGAGAGAGAGAGAGAGAGAGAGAGAGAGAGAGAGAGAGAGAGAGAGTAATAAACTTATGCACACAATTAATGAGTCGAATCAACCCGGCGTAGTCTTGTGCCAAGAGAGATTGGCCCCAAAGACTGGTGCCCCTTTTGATATTTCTTTTTGTATTAATCTTTGAGCAAAGTACAACTCCCGCGGATCCTCAACTCTTAGACTCTACGTCCAGATTAGAGTGAGGCCCTTGGGTCCTTTTATTGATAAATAGGGTTGCTATAAGCAGAGCCCCAATAGCAAAACTCAAAAGCTCAACGTGAAATTTGAATTACGAAAATTTCGTACGATTGCCACGTCAGCAACGCAAATCGCGGCGTCCGTACAACTGCCTTGTCAACAGACAGATTTCAGCGCAACTTTTTTTATGCTCTTTGTGTCCCTTGGGTCCCTCGTCACTTGGCCATAAGTTGGGACAACTTTATCAGGGGTCTCTTCTTATCGTCATGCCATGTAAGTAGTTTGTGACATGCCCCGCTCTTGAAAGAATGATAATCGCCCTCGATTTCACCTGCAAAAGAGACAAAGACCATAAACCATTTCAACAGACACTGACTCTAAATACCGACGCACTAGACACGACACATCTAGCACTTGTACAAAGACGATAGTTACATCACAGGACATCACATGACAAATCAATCACAAAAAAATTCATTTCAAATCTTAGACCATGGCTGCCAGCAACATATTTAGTAACTGCATCAAGGTCCATCCCAGACCTCACTGATGTCGGATTAACTAATCCTTAATGCGATCATGTCTAAAGAGATTAATATGACCGAAATGTTGCAGTCATTTCGTCTATTAGTTAGTGCACTCAACAAGTCACATGAGAGAGTACAAATCGTTCATGTTCAATTTCAGAAATTCATTTCATAAAGTCATACACCAAAATACTGTCAGCACAACAGTATCCCTGAAACCCAAAGGGGGATATCAATGACTCTATTCAATCCAGGTAATTTGTGACAAAGGAATCCCTTTGCACCAGATTTAACCCTTGTTATCTCCGGGATCTCTCAGAGTAGACGGAGCTAAACCAAATGCTTCAAGGTAAAGTTCTAAAATCTGAGGAGTATCTGCTAGGTCCTCCTCCTCTATCCATCCACTTCGCATCCAATGCTGGATAGTTCTTGAATTTAACTAAGAACTGCCGAATCACTTTACCTTTTACTTTTCTTTCATTGTGTGCCATAATCTGCTCAGGAACGAGTATCTCCTCGCTCTCTTCCACTTCGGGTTGCTCATCAGACTCCCCATCAACTGACACTTCACCTTTAAAAGGTTTCAAGAGACTCACATGGAATGTATTGTGAATCTTCCAAGTATCTGGCAACTTGAGTCGAAAGGGGACGTCATTTATCTTTTTTTTAATCTGGAAAAGGCAATAATACCACATGCTAAGCTTTGTAAAAAGCCGCTCCCTTTCCTTTCGTTTCCTTAGGCGTGCCTTTTCAAAACGTAAGAGCACCTAATCGTCTTCCTTTAATTTTAAGTCGCGTCGATGTCGATCTTCTGCCTTCTTATGTGGTACTTGAGACTTCTCTAAAGCCTCGTGGACCTTGGTAAAAGCAGTGTCCAAGTCCCTTGTGTACTGGTCTGCTTCAAAAATCCTGTCTTTAGTGCCGAGAAAGGGAGGAACCTTCGGAGCACCTTTTATTATTTCAAATGGCGCTTTCCCTGTTGAAGAGTGAACCGTGTTATTGTAGGCAAATTCCACCAAAGGCAAATTTTTTGCCCATTGAGTCTTCTGATCAGAGACAATTTTGCTAAACGGTCCCGCTTGACTGTTTTTTTAACTGGAATGAAGTGAGCTTGCTTGCTGTATCTGTCAATGACAGTCTAAATGCCATCGTGCCCACTCTGTGTCTTTAGGAGATCAAAGATGGAATCCATTGCAATACTTTCCTAGGGGCGGGTGGGAATGGGTAAAGGCTGTAATAATCCTTGTGCCATATGCTTGTCAAACTTGACCTTTTGGCATACTAAACAAATGCGAACAAAGTTGTCCACATTCTTCTTGAGTCTCGGCCAAAAGAAATAACGCTCTAGCCTCTACCCCCTTCAAGGTGGTATCAATGCCGCGGTGACCCGTAAACGATGGACAGTGGCACTCTGTCAAGACCTTTTCCCTCAAAGGCTGTGTGACACACAACATCGTTCTCTTCATCAAGTAGCCATCTCGTATGGAATATCCTGGAACTGTCTTCCCATTCTGTATCCGAGTGAAAACATTGATAAAGTTCGGATCTGTGGCGTACTGGTCAACCATATCCTCGAAGCCTCTATGATGGATCGTGGAAATGGCCAAGACGAGGGGCTTCCGAGACAATGAATTTGCCGCTAAATTTTTCTTTCTTTGAACATGGACAATTTGGAAGGGAAACTATGACAAGTTAGCCCATTGCATTTGCTTTTCCAAAAGCTGTTGCTGTGACACGAAGTAGCATAGACTCTCATGATCTGTAAAAACTGTGAAATCCGCTTCGAGTAAAATATGTTGCCACTGTGTAAGAGCATGGATCATTGCCAATAGCTCTTTCTCATAAATTTGGGCTACCAATTTTGGCCTTGAAAACATTGTGCTTTCATAAGCAATCACATGGCCTTCTTGCATCAAGACCGCTCCCAGTCTACGACCACAAGCGTCTCACTAAACTTTGAATGGCTTTTGCAAGTTTGGCAAAGCCAACACTGGTCCAATAGTCAATTTTCTTTAAGTGTCTGGAAAGTAGTCACCTCTGTCAGACCCCATGAGAAAGGGACTCCTTTCTGAGTCAACAAGTGCAAATACGAAGCTATCTCTGTAAACTTCCGAATGAACACAAACCCAAAAAGCTTTTAACTTCATCAACATTCTTCAAGTTAGGCCAATTGCGGATAGTCTTAATTTTGGCCGGGTCCATCTGCACTTCTGCTGCTGAGACGATGTGTCACAAGAAATGTTATCTCCGGTAAGAAAAGCTCGCTCTTTTTTGCATTAATAACCAATCTATGATCGAGTAATACTTGAAAGATTTGTAGTAGATGGTGTCCACAAAACTTGGAGAAAACTATAATATCATCAAAGAAAGTGCCCACAAAAGATCGGTGCTCTTGAGAAATCCTATCCATCATTCGGTCGAAAGTTGCTGGAGCATTGGTAAGTCCAAAAGGCATCACCAAAAATTTGTATAAACCAAAGCTTGTTTGAAAGGCTGTCTTGTAGACTTCTCCCGGAGCGATTTTGCTCTAATGATATCCGCTTTTTAAATCAATCCTGCCGAAACAAGAGGATCCCTGAAGTCTGTCAAGAATATCATCGATCCTTGGGATCAGGATTCTTTTCTTGATGGTGGTTTTATTGAGAGCTCTATAGTCAATGCACATTCTCCAAGATCCGTCTTTCTTTAGTACTAGTAACACTGGAGAGCAGTAAGGTGAAGTACACGACTAGATGAGACTCTTTTCAAGAAGGTCCAAGGTTCATGATTTCTTCATTCTGGGCTCGGCTAACACGGTAAGGTGACCGGTTTGGTTGTGGTTCCAGGGATTAGATCAATAGTGTGGTTCTCAAGACGAGATGGAGGTAACTCGCGTGGTAGGCCTTTTTGTAGGCTGAACAAACAGTCAACATGTGTGTGCATAAATTCTTGTCGTTGTTTGTCTAATTCAGAGATGTTCGTTCGTTGTTCATCATTCAATTCTTGAATATGGATCGAGTAAACAAAAAGACTGGATTTCATTAATTTTGAGATGGCCGAAGCCGAAAGAATAGGGACGGACTCCCCCTTCAATTTTACACCAAGTACAATTTTCTTGCCCTTCTCATTGGTCAAAGTCGCTTTCTTGGCCCGATAGTCGATCACGTTGTTGTTCTTATGGTACCAAGGGTTTCCTAGGAGGACGTCACACCCTTCCAAAGGCATGATGTAAAAGTCCTCGTGCCCTAAATACCCCTGACAATGCAAACGAAGTTTGCCAATGACAGGTGGAATGGCTACATCTTGTTTGGGCGTCGCTAGAACTGCCTCCACCGGTGACCCCATCCTGTCGGGCGTAATCTTGAGTCAAGCTGCCAATTCATGTGAAATGAAGTTGTCCTTGGCTCCTCCATCAAAGAAAAGGAGAGCTTCCTGATCTTTTACTTTGCCCCATGCACGACAAAGTTCCGTGCTTTCATCTTGCCTTTTCTGCCACGTTCTTCCGTTGCTCTAGAACTCTCAAGCCTTTCTTCAGTTTGTCCTCATTGTGCCTTTTTGGGGCACTTTGCGGAGATGTGCCCTTGTTCCCCGCAACCAAAACACTTCCCCTCTTTGAGATAGTCGGCTCTCTATTCCGCAATCAAACGGGGTCGTGCATCCTTCTTTTCTAGGAGTTCTTCTTCTTTCTATTGTCGTTTGTCGAGGTCTGTCTGGTCCTCTAAGTCAAAACTTCATCAGTGGGGTAGGTCAAGTTACCCGAATGTATCGAGAATCCCCGCTTAGCATGTCCCATCAATTGTTGTATTGACTCGACTTTTGTTCAAGGCAGTACTCGGATCTCTGTAGGGAGTCCATAGCAAAACCGCTCAATCTGTTCTTTGAAAGTGACCTTCTTAAACGAAGAGGTTGATCTCAAAACTTTCACAATAGTGTCACCCTTGGTCACCCGAAGATGGTTCCAAGCGGTTCTCACATCTCGTTTGTACTCTTGGGTCAACCAAGAAGAAATAAAGAGCCGTTTGAACTTCAACCACTTGGTTGGGGCTTCTTTCCTCAGAAGAAGAGTGGACCACCATGTTTGTGCATTTCCCTTCAAAAACAATGCTGCGCTCCTGATCTTGGAGTGCTCTGAGTAATGCCCTCCAGAAAAGGCTATATCAAACTGCTGAATGAAAGCCAAATACATAGGGTTGCTAAAAGTAGAGCCCGAAAAGCAAAAACTTCAAATCTTCAAGTCCCAAAAACTGGTGCCTCTCAGCCCGTCAGCGTGAATTACAGAAATTCCGTATCGGCAGCCACGTCAGCAGCGCAAATCGAGGCGTCCGTACAACTGCCACGTCAATAGACGTGCACAAATTTTTTATTGCTCTGTGTCCCGTGGGCCCCTCGTCACTTGGCCATAGGTTGGGACAATTTTATTAGGGATTCCTTCTTATGGTCATGCCACGTAAGCGGTTTGAGAGAGAGAGAGAGAGAGAGAGAGAGAGAGAGACGAGAGAGATGAAATGTCATATTAACGTCTTCAATAGGCCAAAATGACCTATGAGACCAAATGGTTACATCCTTGTGGAACATAAAGATAAAAATAAATGACGGCACCCACCTAGGTAGTAGTTGCTGTCCTTGCTTAACTTGCAGACATCGTTCTAAAGGCCCTCGCCACGCCCATTTCCTTTTGAACCACCCAAGATGTCGCTACCTCCCCACCTAGATAGTTGTTGTCCATGCTACACAAGTAGCCATCACTCTACAACCCCGTGGCACGTGCCCATTTCCTCCCCAGCTAGTCGCGACTCTTCTTCACCGCCTAGCTAGTCGTCGGCCATGTTTCTCCCTATCCGCACAGCCATTGTTGACTTCTCCTCTTACCCCCCAAGCGTTTGTAGCATAATTACAGGGAGTGGCCATTTTCAGGTCTCCGTTCCGCGTTCCGTGTTTCAGACATGAGTTCGTAACAGGGAATGGCATTCAATAGGTGTTGCCGTTCCTCGTTCCCCGTTTTGATTTCCCGTTCCGGGTAACTATGGTTTGTAGGCTTATGAACGCCTTACCTTAGCCCCTTAGCTGACAATAGCCATAGTCCCACTAATCTTGTGACCCCTCAGCTAATAGCCGCCATAGTTCATATGTCACCTTAATCCTTTTAGTTAGCTATCGCATTGGGATAACTGACAGTGAATTGGAAGCAGTAGGCATGTTTTTCCTAATAGTGGTCATGAGCTGCTCACGTATGCAATAGGATTGCATCATGTATCAGCTACTTCTTAGTGAGGATTCTTGTGTGGTGATGATACTGAGATACTCGTTGTTGGTGCACATGAGCTTCTTAGGTGCTAGACTTCGAGAAGCTGCTCTTTTGGCGGAAATTCCTTTGGGTCACCGATATCGGCATTCACGATCTTGCTCATTGGAGGTGAGTTTTCTGTTCATCATAGATTCAAGTGGACTTTCCATCGGGGTAAAATTTCATGGCCAGGAGAGGTAGACACAAGTCTATCTACATGTACTAGAAGGTCAGATGCAAAGAGAGCTAGGAGGGACGGAAAGAGGAGAAGGCAATTGCGGTAGACCATATGGCAAATTGCTGACGTGTCAAGCCACTGAAGAACAGAGTCAACCTACTAATCTCGACTGAGAAGCCTAAACCCTAAGTGAAGAAGCAGAAGCAGAAGAAGAAGAAGTAAACCGACTTAGAAAGTCTTGATGAGTGGCCTATTTCTAAAGAAGAGTTCCCACCCCGTTCGATGGGGCATCAAAAATAAAGCAAACCCACACACGCACGCGGAGAGCTGATGACGTGGCAAACCTGCACCAATTTTTGGATTGTACGTTGACATGATGACATGGCAGACTTATACGGATTCCAGGATTTCGCATAGACATGCTGATGTGGCAGACCAATATCGATTTCCGCAATTTGCGCTGGCTGTGCGGACGTGCACCTGTACAGATTTCGGCAAAATGCGCAGGCAGCTTTTGGGCGCTAGTGCTTTTGGCGCCAAATGATTTTGAGTTTGAATCTTTTCATGTAAACTGCTTTTCAAAGGCCAAGGGCCTTGGCCTATAAATATGTGCAGAGGGCTTAGTCTCTGGCACTCTTTCGGGTGAAGGTGCAGAGAGGGAGTATCGGCATTGTACTGAGTTCAAGCAATATAAAGAATTACCGTAAGGGGCGCCAACGTTTGGGGCCAGTGCTCTCTTTGGGTGGAATTCCGCCACTCCCCGTCTCATGTATCGTGCATCTCTTTTCAATTCAGTTGTTGTTGAAGTTTGTTCAGTCTATGCGTTTCGTTGGCACGTGGTGCTCGTCTCAAGACAGTGGTATCAGAGCTTTAGGCGTGTGCTTTTTTGAAAGCATATCGTTCCTACCAAACAACAAACGGAGCAAGACGCCACCTCCAAGTTTTACATGAATTTTATTGAAGAATCTTCGAGTCCTGACCCCGGACGCGCTCCCGTCTTCATCGCTCTGTCTTTCAAGGCATAAGCCATAAAGATCACTTGCAAGAGATGTATCAAGGATTTTTCAAGCCGTTGTTCTCAGAGGCAGTGCCATGCAATGGTGGAAGTCTATAGAAGGACTTGGCAAGCTTTCAAGAAAATTTTCCCGCAAAGTTATATGCCTTTAGACCTCTTTCTTCGGAGTGTAGGTTTTGGCAGAGTGGGTTATCCTGAAATTCTTGCCACGGAACCTCTAGCAGGTTATAACTTGTAGTCTTTGGACATCTCTTAACAGGTGTCTCTTCTGGAGCTGATAACCTTGGAGGTCGAGTGTGATTGCTATGTCTTGGGACTAACACTGTCTATCTAAGAGCTGATGGACCATGCTGTGGTCGGCTACGACCTTATGGAAGGAACCTAATCCTAATTTTTGATGCAGGTGTCAGGATGGAAAGTTAGTTGCCTTTTCGAGCTCGACTGATGTCGAGATTGCTTTTTAAGTTTTAATCTTTTTGGAAATTTGTTCGTAATAGATAGTATCTATTTTGAACTTGTCTTGGTGCCGATTTGAATTGTTTGACTCTGGTTTTAATACTGGTTTCAATGATTGGTAATTTTACTCCCGGGTGGAGTAGTGAAAAATGTTGTTTTGGTATTGCCTGAACCTCGGAACAAGGCAGACAGGATGTCTGGGGAGCGTTTTGTTGTATGCTTGAACCTCCAAACGACGCATATTGCGGTATAGGGGCGTTTTGTAACAAACTTGGACATCCCAAGTCTAGATTTGTCGCGACACAACAAAGATTCACTTCAAAACAATTCACAATTCAAGAGTTGACACGGCCCGGCGTAATTCCGTGCCAAGAGAGATTGGCCCCAAAGGCATGATCACGTGGTAGACTTGTACGGATTTTCGGATTTTGTGCTGACATGCTGATGTGGTAGACTAGTACGGATTTCTGCAATTTGCGCTGGTGGTGCTGACCTGGCACCTCTAGGGATTTTCGCAACATGCTGGCAGCTTTTGTGCGCTAGTGCTTTTGGGGCCATATGATTTTGAGTTTGAAGCTTTTCATGTAAACTGCTTTTCATAGGCCAAGGGCCTTCAAATATGTGGAGAGGGCTCAGTCTCTGGCTGTCACGAGGACGTGGCAGTTATTAACCATGTCACAAAGATGTGGCAACTGCTAACCTTGGTTGTTGGTTTCTTTCCAATGGGGTTTATTTTATTTGTTTTGAGACCCTCTTTTTGAAGTAGCAAACGGTCGGACATTGTATGGCCAATGTGAACGGTAGTTTCACCCGTAGACAGGAAGTGGTCGGCACTGGGATTCGTATGGTAAGAGGATGTCTAGGCTCAGAGCAAGATCATATAGGTCCCCCCGTCGCACTTAGCAAGTTGGTGGATACTAGGAGGTGAACTCAATTAAGGCGTAAAGTCAAGGTGGGACTACCAACAAAAAGTATCCGACAGTTGGGCCACATTGCACTTTTGGATGCGGCTCCAACGAGGATAGATGGTCAGAAGACCAGTGGGAGCCCAACGGAAGCATCTCCTAAAATTTAGGGAACTGCTATTTTGGGCCGTGAAATGTGTTCGCATCATTACCTTCGGTATGACTAGGGGAACATTTTACAACTCTGCCGCGAAGTCAACTGGGCAACCGGTCAGGATATTTTTAAGCGGCAAACCCGAAACGGGCAAATGCTTGTAAATGCGCCAAGTGTCATTTTCTCATGAACTTTCCTCTTGCAGAAGAAGGGGCGCTGAATTTTATGCTGGGGGAGGCCTCATTTCAGCTCTTGTCACAGGTTAAGAGCTATGGAGTGCTTCCTTTCCCTCTCATGTACAGTGTGGTGCTAGGAGTGATGCCCTGCACGCTACACACTGCTCTCTCTGCGCCCTACGAGCAGTATGTTATGCCCCACTAGTGGGCTTTTCATTTGACCAATGTACAGTTATGTGGGTTCATGCGCGATTGCCGAGGCAAGAGCCTCTTGCACAGGTACTGGATTAGCTAGCGGCTAATCCCCCGCAGGTATAGGTGAATTCGGAGAGGTTTCACGCCAGAAATCTCGTCCGATTCAAAGGGCAAGTAGCCCTACAGGTGGGGGAGCTCGAGGTCTTGCTACGGATGCGACCGGCACGCGAAACGGAGCCCAAAACAGGGAATTACAGCCTGCTGTGTATTTTTGAAGGTTTAGGGTTTCGGCCCTAAACGGACCCTAATACCCCCAGGAGGTTCGGGGACACAAGGGGACCGCTGTACAGGTGAACTGGTGCATTTTCGGGGCAGAAAACAGAGAATTCAGCGTGCTGCAGATTCTCGCCAGGTTTTGCAAAGTGTCCGTATGCGTCGGGAAAGTCACCTATTGCGTGGGAATACTGACTGTGAAGCGTCCTAGTACAGTTATGTTGTCGAAATCGGGCCAGAACAGGTGTTTCTTAGCCTAGATTGTGCGGGGCAGCTTGTGGGAGATCACAGGTTTTATTCCCTTTGATAAAGAATAAAGAAATACCGAAAGGGGCGCCAATTTTGGGGCCTACAGGTTGTCGGTGTCTGCTCGGAGCATTCTAGCTTCCGAGCCGTGTGTGTGATTAAGTGTTAATTCCCGTCGCAGGTTCTCTTTGCAAGGTGCTCTGTGTGTGTGTCTAAAGTAAAGAATTTCGGGTGAAAGCCAATGCCTACCGCCCTACGGGCCGGTTTCATGGTTCCATTGCCGGGATTGTGTTCCTATTATAGGAGGTTTATCAGAAATTTTGTATAGATAGCATCGCCTCTTCACGCTTTGCAAAAGAAAGAGGTCACTTTTAGATGGACTCAAAAAGAGATTTTAGCTTTTAGTCTCTTAAAGGAAAAGTTGACTTCAGATCCAGTAATTGTTTTACCAGATCTTAGGAAGTCATTTGTGGTCCAGTGTGACGCGTGTGGCAGTAGCATCGGAGCAATGCTAATGCAAGATGGACGGGTAGTAGCTTATGAAAGCCGAATTTTGCAAGGGCCAGAGAGGACTATGCAAGTCTATGAGAAAGAGCTCTTGGCCGTGATTCATGCGCTTTCTAGCTGGAAGCACTACCTCTTAGGTGCTGATTTTGTTGTCCAAACAGATCATCAGACCTTGCGATACTTCTTGACAAAGTCAAAGTTATCCGAAAAGCATATGCGATGGGCAAACATTCTTTCCATGTTCCACTTCCAGATTATGCATGTGGAAGGCAAGAAGAATGTTGTGGTTGATGCGTTATCAAGAAAGCCACAAATTTCAGCTGTGTCAATTCCTTATTATCATGAGCTAGATGACACGCAGGAACAGTATACTGCTGATGAAGATTTTGCAAGGATCTTTGAACAATTACAAGAGGGGCAACATCACGAGCACTACCTCCTCAGAGATGGTTTTATGATGATGCATGGCAGACTTTGTGTCACTAGGCCTCTGCGACATAAGGTCATGGAAGAGAGTCATGTCCAACCGTATGCAGGGCATCGTGGCATTGATGCAATAGTTAAAGCGGTAGAGACATTCTTCTATTGGCCTACCTTGAGGAGAGATGTGGATGCCTTTGTGTGAGCATGCATAGTTTGCCAAAAGGTCAAGTTTGACAGGCAAAAGGCACCAGGGTTGTTACAACCACTGTCGATTCCGGATAAGCCATGGGAAAGCATTGCTATGGACTTTATCTTTGATCTTCCAAGGACGCCAATAGGGAATGATGGTATATGGACCATTATCTGCAGGTTCAGCAAGCAGGCCCATTTTATCCCTGTCAGGAAGAAGATAAAATCTGATGAGATGGCACGCTTGTTCATGTTCAATGTGTTTAAGTACCATGGTATGCCACAATCGATTATCAGTGATCGTGATCCTCGCATGACCAGTTTGTTTTGGAGAGGATTGTTTGAGAACATGGGCACTACGCTCAAGTTTTCGTCTTCATTTCATCCACAAACTGATGGACAGTCAGAAGAGGCTAATTCTATTGTCTTAGATCTGTTGAAATGTTATGTGTCAGATAATAAGGGCAAGTGGGAACAGTATTTGCCTATGCTTGAGTATGCGTACAATAATACGGTGCATTCGTCTACTGGCAAAGCACCTTTTGAGATTGTTGAAGGCGGCAAAAAGGTTCCTCCCATTTTGCATACAAAGGACAAGATCTTTGACGCAGATCGATATGTTGAGAACATGGATGAGATGTATAAGAAGATTAAAGTTGCCTTGGAGAAGACTCAGGCAAAGCAGAAAAAGGCTGCTGATCGTCATCGTCGTGAATTGCTGTTATCACTTGGTGATTGGGTTCTGCTAAGGTTCGAAAAGGCAAGGTTAAAGAAGATGAAGGGCAAGGAACGACTGTTTCCTAAGCTCAGCATGCGTTACTATGGGCCTTTTCAAGTGCTTGACAAGATCAGCGATGTGGCTTACAGGCTGAAATTGCCTGATGCATGGAAGATTCATAATGCGTTTCACGTGAGTCTTCTAAGACCCTTCGTGGGTGATGTGCCAGAAGATATGCCAATTGAGGATCAGCCAGAAGTTGAGGAACTTGATGAGTTCCAGGTACCTGAGCAAGTTTTGGCACATAAGGACAGAAAAGTTAAAGGACAAGTTGCAAGACGCTATTTGGTGAAGTTCAAGAACTATCCACCTATGGATGCAAAGTGGATGGAAGAGCATGAACTGTCAGAGTCACCAAATGTATTGCAGCTTTACCTTGAAGCCTTTGGGTTACAGCCTACTTATGCCCCAACCCAACGTGTGCAAAGGAGGGGTAATGATAGAGCTAGTACATCAAATGTACATATGAATTCAGTGCCATAGATGGAAATGGCAAAAGTATGAAGGCCTCATTAAGTCGTTTGTATGTATGTATGTTACGACCTTTCTTGCGGATACATGCGATGATAAAAGAGTGTTGATAGCACAAGATCATCAGTGGCGTGTATTTATGGTATGCAATCGAGGACGTTTGCGATTTCAAGAGGGGGGTATGTCATGAGGACGTGGCAGTTATTAACCATGTCACAGAGATGTGGCAACTGCTAACCTTGGTTGTTGGTTTCTTTCCAATGGGGTTTATTTTATTTGTTTTGAGACCCTCTTTTTGAAGTAGC
Source organism: Adiantum capillus-veneris (assembly GCF_014529385.1). Taxonomy (NCBI): domain Eukaryota; kingdom Viridiplantae; phylum Streptophyta; class Polypodiopsida; order Polypodiales; family Pteridaceae; genus Adiantum; species Adiantum capillus-veneris. Next base: position 150,977,067 of record NC_140940.1, read on the forward strand.
AAGCGGTCGGACATTGTATGGCCAATGTGAACGGTAGTTTCACCCGCAGACAGGAAGTGGTCGACACTGGGATTCGTATGGTAAGAGGATGTCTAGGCTCAGAGCAAGATCATATAGGTCCCCCCGTCGCACTTAGCAAGTTGGTGGATACTAGGAGGTGAACTCAATTAAGGCGTAAAGTCAAGGTGGGACTACCAACAAAAAGTATCCGACAGTTGGGCCACATTGCACTTTTGGATGCGGCTCCAACGAGGATAGATGGTCAGAAGACCAGTGGGAGCCCAACGGAAGCATCTCCTAAAATTTAGGGAACTGCTATTTTGGGCCGTGAAATGTGTTCGCATCATTACCTTCGGTATGACTAGGGGAACATTTTACAACTCTGCCGCGAAGTCAACTGGGCAACTGGTCAGGATATTTTTAAGCGGCAAACCCGAAACGGGCAAATGCTTGTAAATGCGCCAAGTGTCTTTTTCTCATGAACTTTCCTCTTGCAGAAGAAGGGGCGCTGAATTTTATGCTGGGGGAGGCCTCATTTCAGCTCTTGTCACAGGTTAAGAGCTATGGAGTGCTTCCTTTCCCTCTCATGTACAGTGTGGTGCTAGGAGTGATGCCCTGCACGCTACACACTGCTCTCTCTGCGCCCTACGAGCAGTATGTTATGCCCCACTAGTGGGCTTTTCATTTGACCAATGTACAGTTATGTGGGTTCATGCGCGATTGCCGAGGCAAGAGCCTCTTGCACAGGTACTGGATTAGCTAGCGGCTAATCCCCCGTAGGTATAGGTGAATTCGGAGAGGTTTCACGCCAGAAATCTCGTCCGATTCAAAGGGCAAGTAGCCCTACAGGTGCGGGAGCTCGAGGTCTTGCTACGGATGCGACCGGTACGCGAAACGGAGCCCAAAACAGGGAATTACAGCCTGCTGTGTATTTTTGAAGGTTTAGGGTTTCGGCCCTAAACGGACCCTAATACCCCCAGGAGGTTCGGGGACACAAGGGGACCGCTATACAGGTGAACTGGCGCATTTTCGGGGCAGAAAACAGAGAATTCAGCGTGCTGCAGATTCTCGCCAGGTTTTGCAAAGTGTCCGTATGCGTCAGGAAAGTCACCTATTGCGTGGGAATACTGACTGTGAAGTGTCCTAGTACAGTTATGTTGCCGAAATCGGGCCAGAACAGGTGTTTCTTAGCCTAGATTGTGCGGGGCAGCTTGTGGGAGATCACAGGTTTTATTCCCTTTGATAAAGAATAAAGAAATACCGAAAGGGGCGCCAATTTTGGGGCCTACAGGTTGTCGGTGTCTGCTCGGAGCATTCTAGCTACCGAGCCGTGTGTGTGATTAAGTGTTAATTCCCGTTGCAGGTTCTCTTTGCAAGGTGCTCTGTGTGTGTGTCTAAAGTAAAGAATTTCGGGTGAAAGCCAATGCCTACCGCCCTAAGGGCTGGTTTCACTGGCACTCTTTTGGGCGAAGATGCAAAGTGCGAGTACCGGCATTGCACTAAGTTCATTCAATATAAAGAAATACCGAAATGGGTGCCAACGTTTGGGGCCAGTGCTCTCTTGGGTTGAAATTCCGCCACTCCCGTCTCATGTGTCGTGCATCTCTTTCAGTTTAGTTGTTGATTAAGTGCTAAAAGTCTGTTCATTCTGTTCTTTTCCGTTGGCACATGGTGCCCGTCTCATGACAGCTCCTCAGGTCTTACAAGTCCACAAAAGCTAGGATCCAATTCCATAGGATCCACCTCTTCAAGCTGCTCCTCGTTAATAGCTATACTAGCTTCTTTAAGCTCGATAAGGCTTTTGGGGATGTTGTGTAGTTTCAAATAGAGAAGGAGATAGCGGCAAACAGATGCAAGGATCCTATTCCACAAGATCCAATTCTTCAGGCTTCTTCTTCATCAACGGCTATACCACTTCTTCTCTAAGCTTCCTAGGGCTCTTAAGGATGTGTACCTATATGTAGGATCAGATAGAGATGTGATTCCTCTTGCTGTGCTCATGAGAGAGTACGAGAGAAATTTTCCACCTCTTGGGACTAGAAAAATATTTTATATGTTATGAAATCTGAGAGATTGAGAACCCAAAATTATTCTTGATTTTGATTGTATATTTTGTGAACTTTTCGGGATCACACTTCTATGGTGATTAGCATATTAGGTATGTTTGTCTTGAGGACGTTGCCCTTGAGATGATCATTTTATCACACACACACACACACACACACACACGCACACACACACACACACACACACAGAGAGAGAGAGAGAGAGAGAGAGAGAGAGAGAGAGAGAGAGAGAGAGAGAGAGAGAGAGAGAGAGAGAGAGAGAGAGAGAGAGATTGAATTGCAGATTACATCCACAAATGATGGAAAGTGCAATGTAAGAACCCCAGCAAACTTAACGGTGCCAAAGGCCTTTAATTTTCTGACAGAGAAGCGATTGATTTCAGCTAGAAAAGATAACATTTTAGCCTCTCAGGTGGTAAGAAGGCATCACACGAGTTCCTTGATAAAAGCCTAAAGAAACAACATTGCAAGAACTAATTTTAGTTTTTTCTCTAGGTAGGGAAGGCCTCATCTCCATTTATTTCAATGGCAGAAAAGGTTCAGAGATTTGAGATGAAGACACGTGATGTTTTCCACAACCCTGTTCCACATAAAGTTAGTATACAGCTATAAAAGCTAGAAGATTAACCAACAAATGCTGTAGCTGACAGCACAGCTCTAATCTGAATAAGGCTTCTTGCTTTCAGGATGACTCTGGCTCACGTGTCCAAGAAAAGTCAAAGCTAAAACTGACAAGGCCGAAAGAGCCAGAATTTGAGACTTCCCAGAGAATAAGGCCTGCTAGGTTTGCAATTATCATTGCTTTTGGTAGGATCCACTGGTTTGAAGATTCCTTTGATTCAGTGTTGCAAAAAAATTGGTTCAGGGTTAAGAGCACTGCGGAATTAGAGGCAGAATTGCTTGCAAAAATGCCCAAGTTCAAAGCCCGTCCACTAAACAAGAAGGTGAGATTTCGATCGCTGTTTTCTCTATGACTTGACCCAGAAAGTAATATTGAGGATATAATTTTGTCAAGATGGTCTGGTAGAAATATATTGAGGATATGGAGTGTCTTTTATACAAATGCTTTGGTACATCTGTCTTAGATTTTGGAAGCCCCTTCTTTACCATCACTACCAAAAAGCACACCATCAATGCCAGAGTTCCAGGTATGTTACATTCTGTTTGACAAGTTTGGCTGGAGCTATTATCACATTTTTGAGGAAAAACAAAAAACAACTGATTTGGTCTCTCCCTTCTTTTTTTTAAAGGAATTCCACTTGAGAACCATGGAACGGGCATTACAACAAGCTAGTTCAGCTTCTCTTGCATCTGTTTCATCTGCAGACTCTTCAACGGTATTGTTCTCATGCAAAGCTTAGTGCAACAGATTTCTAGTTTGTATAACAAGAAAATTCAAGTGGCTAACCCTTTTAAATTCCTGTTTTCCCCAGTTTGAAGAGTGTAGGAACCGTCGTAAATCTGCTCCTGGTGCGGGGTATACTGAATTAAGGGAGCCTCGCTTGCAAACAGCAGCTCGTGCACGACCAGCGAAGTAACCTTTTCTTAATGGGCTGGTTTAAAGTATTTGCTTGTATGTGTGTGTACTAAGTGCTAACATGGTCATTTTTAGTTTTTCAGGGTTAAAAGCTCAGAAGAGCGAGAACAGGAAGAACTCGCAAAGATTCCAAAGTTCAAAGCTCGACCTCTTGACAAGAAGGTAATCAGCAGAACGCCATCTCAAGGAATTGTGAGTTGCTGCCAACACTTTCTTTGGTGATAGTGTCGTGCTATTGTTACATTTCAAGCAACAGATTTTTTGGAGTCGGGGGGATTTGGGAATTTTTCGGAACACAAAACGGCAAGTTACCACTCCAGTGGTATGCATTTTCTCTCTAGCTGGTGACCCTTCATAGCCACTTTGGATGTTGTTTGCATTTTAAATTTACCAGCCTGTTTAATAATGTCATGACAGGAGTTTCGTTTTGCAACTGAGGAGCGTGTTAATAACCAACCTCAAACCCAAACGGCGCTCGATCTATTCAGCAAGGTATCAAGAGTTGTATATACAATGTTTACTATCATGTTGAAACACAAACTAGTATATCTTTCTGCTGAAGAGAAAATGCTAAATCTTTGGTTGTCATTAGCTGTCAATCAATCCCCAGAATGAGAATCAGCCTCCAAAATTAACAAAGCCTGAGCCCTTTCATCTCCTGACAGAGGTACACTTACATTGTTGATGAGTCTACCTATGAGGGACTGATCTCCAAGAGTCCAGCAATCTGATCAGATTCTTGAAAGCTTAATTTTGCTGCAGGACCGTGGGCAGAAAAAAGTGGATCAAATGCTTATTGAGCTGAAAGATAACCAGTTGAGAGAACTAGAGCAGCGAATTCCTAAGGCTAATCCCCTACCATTTACAACAGATTACCCTGAAGTAGGTCTCTCAGTATGCTGTGAGTCATTCTAGATGTGTTAGTTGAATGGCTTTGATGGATTTGGTTCAGCTAAGATTTTCTTCCTGGAAGGAACAGTATTTCATTGCATACAGAGCTTGACTTTTTAAAAAGATCAGGGTTGCATGCAATCCCCATTGGTCAATGAGCCATGAAGTTGGGCAATGGTTTTGCCTTAATTATCTTGCCTGTCAATCTTCACCATTCTCTTTACATAGGTGCCTCCGAAGCCGGATCCAAAAGAATGCACAATACCACAACCATTCTACCTGGAAAGTGTCGCACGGCACCGACAAGAGATGATTAAAAGGGCAGATGAAAACCGGCGCATTGAGAAAGAGGAAATGGACCATAGAAAATTCCATGCTCAACCAATATTATGCAAGTAAGCTCAAAGATAAAAATTATTTTGCCCAATTTACATTTGCATGGAGGTTCTTGGTTTTTCTTTCTGAACTCCTCTTTGCAGGCACTTGCCTCGGACAGAAGCAAAGTTTCCATTCTATTAGATTTGCCGACTGTGAGGGTGGGCAATGGCCACGTATTATTGGGCAAAACCCACGTGTCCTCTAGAACGATTGAAATAAAGTAAAGTGTGGTGGAACAACATAGCAAAATTGCCCGAGCAAACACGAACGTGCACACATTAAGGCCAATCGTTTAGGTCAGCGTTTTGCAAGCTAGAACCATTGAGTAGGATATGCTATGCTACGAAATACACAAGGCTCACCGTTAGCTCAACGAATTCAGGTCAGCCTTTTGCAAGGTAAGCCTTAGGGAGACGAAAGACAAAAGGAAGCAGACACTTTGAAAAAATCATGGAAACATCCTAGCAGAAATCTTCAAGTTGTAATTGTAGACTAAATAAGGCATTGGGAAAATATCCCGGCACGTGTGTGCTATTTTGATGTGGCAAAACGACAGTCTCTCTTGGTAAATCTTTCCATGTGGACTATTGTTTGCAAAATTGTACATTATAAAGAGAGGATGGCTGGCTAGTGGATTTGTAAATGAGCCCAGCTCCTTCAGCTCCTTCTTTGGCCATTGGCATCTGACTTTCTTCAAACACCATGTGGAGCATTCAATTGACCTTGGAACCTTGCTCTCCAGGGAGAAAGGTGCGTGGATGTCTATGTTGGCAGGACTTTTCTACGTTGTGTATGCAAGATTGCGAATGTTTTGGCCCCTGAGAAAGAGGGTGCTTCAGAAACCAGGATAGCCAATGCAAGTTGCTGCAGAGTACAGTTTGAGTCTGCAGGAAGGCCATCAATGTCCTAGGCAGTAGAGAAGGAGACAGGCAAAAGAGGGTATCTTTGGTGATGACCAGATCAAGCAGCAGTCACAGGGAGAGGGAGGAGCTACCCGGAGAGATGCTAAGAAGTGGCATATATTGGAAGGTGTGGCGGACAGAGGCTTTGTGGATGGTTTAGGTGCATAGAACCTCTTCACTAGATGTATACCCTCCTATTTGCAGCAGCTGTGAGGAGCTTGACTTGGGGCTTGCTTATGGAGCACAGGGTTTCAAGGGTTGACCTAAATCTTGGCCTAGGAGCTTGGGAATGGCCTCTCCTGTTTGATGATATCTCAGCTACATAATGCATTAGTTGTATCATGTTTTCTGTTTTGTGCGTTACACTCTGGAGGTGCTCTTTTTTCTCAGAGGCTAGTATGTCTTTCACCCAAGCACTTGATCTAGCAGAGCTCGATCTTGTGTGCTCCCAACGCTCGTGAAGGATTTTCTTTTGGGAGGGGCTATTGTATTGCAATAAAATGTCAATGTCTGATTCTAGTAAGAGAGAGATATTTGCTTAGCCTGCTTTTCAGAGGACTGAAGCTATTGCGTGATTGCTTTTCTGTGAGCCCATGTTTGGTGATGCCTTAACATCATGGTTCCTTCACAGGTTGCTGAGTGTACAACTTTCATTTTGCTGTTTGCAGTGGTTCAGTCTTTGTGCCCGAGAGATCTAGAAAGCCTCTGACAGAAGTTCAGGAGTTTGCCTTTCAAGTTGATACTCGTGCACTCGAGCGTGCAGAGTTTGATAGAAAGGTATGTCCACATTTACACCATGGCCAGCATAACTGATTTGATTCTTTTTGTTGGAATATACTAGCAAATGGATCTATATTTTCTCTCAATAGGTTCGCTGTCCTCTGGCAGCCTTATGGTTAATTCTTATCCTTAATTTGAATTCTACTATGATTTTGCTCGGCACAAGTTCATGAAAAGTAGAATTTTGTTTTTGTCAATCATGAACCATCATCACATTTACAGTAGACATGTACTGTAACCATCACTTGCAGAGAAGCTCAAGTGCATCTGTGCACATTCCCGTTCTTGATGATAGACAGTCTGTTAAAAGACTTTAGAAACTACTTGGTGACCACAGCCAGGAATGTGGGATTTGTTTTAGTGATTGTAGTGACCTATACAGGTATTCCAAGTGACTTTTGTTGTTAATCCGATTGCACTTGCAATAGTAGCAAATGATAGGAGGTGAAGGCAACTTGCAATTCTTTTATGTTTAATGCCTACAGGTTGCTGAGAAGCAAAATTGTTACAAAAGGTTCAGGGAGGAATATGAAGCTACGAAGAGGGTGAGCGTGTACAATTAGTGGATTGTTTCGTCTTTTGAACCAAAGGAAAAGCTGTTTAAGTCAATGAGGTGGTGTGTATAAGGCAGGCTGATGAGGAACGGCTGATCAAATCAATGCGAAGGACAATGGTCCCACAAGCTCTGCCTTTACCCATCTTTGAAAAACCTTTTATTCCCAAAAGGTGGGTGGGTGTTATACTGCTTGTAATTTACGACTTCTAAAGAAACCGGCAGATTGACTGCAATGGAACTGGTCATGTCATATATGTAGCAGGTGCTCAAAGGAGCTCACCAGACCTCGATCTCCAAAGCTGAGTGTGACGCATAGACGAGAACGCAGGAGCTCTCTTACGTTCAGAAGGCAGTCATCAACATTCTCTATACAAAAGCGATTGCAGATGAGATGACAAAGTCTTCAACCATATTGTATTGATTGCCTTGTAATCTATCCAAAAGTTTTGAGCAACACCTCAAGAAGCTCTATGCTTTGCTTTTCTTCCTCTCTTTACAAGGGTGACTGTACAACATTTTTCATGTAAATTCCACCCACACAAAACAAGACTATTTGGAAGGCAATGACAGCTTTGCTTACAAGATACAAGCTTTGGTTACAAAATAAGCTTTTTGTTCCCCCCCCCCCCCCCCCCCCCCCGCGGCCCACCTCTTCTTGTTCTCTCTCTAGATCATATTTGACCTAAGGACGATGATAAAATCTATCTATCAATCAAGCCCCGTCGGATAGGATTTTGAGGTGTATTGGGATTGTTCCTACAACGTTAAAAACTTCTTCTTCCCCCTTCTCTCTTTATAGGTCATATTTAACCTCCGAGGATTTCCACAAATTATAGGTGTATTTTGGTTATTTTTTCCTAAAATCTATCTAGCAAGTGCTATCGGTTAATCTTTGAGGTCTCTTGGTATTGTACTTACAACATTGATACCTTATCTTCTTCAAAAAATTGACTACTAATTTTTTTTTTTTTTTTCATGGAAGTAAAAATTCGCCAATGCACTTTGTACTTATTTACTTCGCGCTAGATGCTTGATGTCAATCTGCATGTCCTATTATATTCTATAGATAGATGTTCTATAGCAACATCCAGCCAACAAGACTAGTTACCTATTCACTATCCCTCATCACAACCTGGCAATCTCAAGGCTATACAATGACCTATTCACTATCCCTCATCACAACCTGGCAATCTCAAGGCTATACATTGTATAGCCTTGAGATTGCCAGGTTGTGATGAGGGATAGTGAATAGGTAACTAGTCTTGTTGGCTGGATGTTGCTATAGAACATCTACAATGACCTATTCACTATCCCTCATCACAACCTGGCAATCTCAAGGCTATACATTGTATAGCCTTGAGATTGCCAGGTTGTGATGAGGGATAGTGAATAGGTAACTAGTCTTGTTGGCTGGATGTTGCTATAGAACATCTATCTATAGAATATAATAGGACATGCAGATTGACATCAAGCACAATGTATAGCCTTGAGATTGCCAGGTTGTGATGAGGGATAGTGAATAGGTAACTAGTCTTGTTGGCTGGATGTTGCTATAGAACATCTATCTATAGAATATAATAGGACATGCAGATTGACATCAAGCATCTAGCACGAAGTAAATAAGTACAAAGTGCATTGGCGAATTTTTATAAAAGATGTGTAAGCGTATTTATTAAACATATATAATGAATGATAAGCTCTATAGCTATGCGTAAAATAGTCCAATTTCACGGCTTTCTCCGCAACTGTTTGAGCAATAAGACCAAGGCAACCCCCTTTGCCGTAGGTGCATTGTGAACTGCAATACGGAGTGTGAGAAAAGAATTGCGTGTCTATTTGATATATAAATATGATGATCGAAATTGAGCATGTACTGGTGAAGAAAACATGTAGTTAAACTAAACTTAAGTAAGCATTGACAAACTCAAAATATATAGAAAGCTTCAACAGACTCAAAAAATTATTTTGCACTATTGACTTGATAATCGTTTATGGGTATCGTCCTATTGTGCAAGCTAGAGGACAATGTTTGAGTCTATATAAAAGCAGTATGAATAGCTAAACATTTCGTGTTGCAATGAAGCATCACAGAGTGAAATTGCTGAATATATAGTGCACGTCATGCAAAAGTGTCATATAAAAACGTGATGGAGAGTGGGCAATGTGGTCTCTCCAAAAATTATAAGAAATAGAAGTCGGCACTGTCTCGTAGTGTCACAAAGTGATGACGTGGCCACCTGGCAGATGCATGATGATGAGGCAGCAGTACGAAACCCCTGTGCGGGCATGATGATGTGGCAACAATACGGAACCCTCGGATTTTGCGTTGACATGCTGACATGGGAGACTGTATAGACAGTCCCGAAAATCACGTTGACAACTGTATGCAATTTTTGTAAATTGTGTTGATTGCTTTTTACAGTTTTTGGACCAAGTTGCTACCGAGATGCTTTTGGGATTACTTTAAAGGCTTTGAGTTTAACCCCTTCAAACTTGGGCACCCCAAGTCTAGGTTTTGTCGCGACACGAGAGATTCACTCAAAACACTTTACAATTTATTTAGTCAACATGGGCTGACGTAGTTTCGTGCCAAGAGAGATTGGCCCGAAAGACTGGCGCCCCTTTCAATGTTTCTTTTTGTATTAAGGTTTGAGCAAAGTACAACTCCTCGCGGGTCCTCGACGCTTAGACTCTTTGTCCAGATGCTCTGAGAAGTGAGGCCCTTGGGCCCTTTTTATTCTTACAAAGGGATGCTAAAAGCAGAGCCCCAAAAGCCATAAACTCAAAAGCAAAGTATTCCAAAAGCAACTTGGTCCAAAAACTACAAGAAAAGCAGGTAGTGCAATTCATGAAATTTCCGTATTGTTTTGCCACGTCAACAGTCAACGTGCATCACGGGGGTACTGTTCTGTCATGTCATCATCTGTCGGCAAAATTGCCACATCATCAAATTGTAACATACCCCCTCTTGAAAGAATTGTAATCGCCCTCGATTACGTCTGCAAAACAGACAGAGGCCATAAACCATTTCAACGCACTCATAGTACCAACGCACTAGACACGACATAGCACTTGTACAAAGACGATAGTCATCACTGTACATGACATCACATGACAAATCAATCACCGAAAAATTTATTCCAATCGTCAGACCATGATTGCCAGCAATGTATTTAATAACCGCATCTAGATACACCCTGGACCTCACTCATGTTGGATTAACTACTCCTTATTGCAATCATGCCAATAGAGATTTATAAGACCGAAATGTTGCAGTCATTTCGTCTTTTAGTTCCTGCACTCAACTAGTCACATGAGAGAGTACAAATCATTCATGTTGAATTTCGGAAATTCCATTTCATAAAGGCATACAACAGAATATTATCAGCACATCATATATATCCCTGAAACCCAAAGGGACAACAGTGACTCCCTTCTTGTGCAATCCCTTTGCACCAGATTACAAACTGTTGATCTGCGACATCTCGGAGCTAAACCGAATGCTTCAAGGTAAAGTTCTAAAATATGAGGAGTAACCGCTAGGTCCTCCTCCTCCATCCACTTCGCATCCAATGCCAGTAAATTTAACTAAAAACTGCCGAATCACTTTACCTTTTACTTTTATTTCCTTGTGTGCCAAAATCTGTTCAGGAACAAGTATCTCCTCGCTCTCTTCCACTTCGGGTTGCTCATCAAGATCCCCATCAATTGTCACCTCACTTTTAAAAGGTTTCAAGAGAACTCACATGGAATGCATTGTGAATCTTCCAAGTATCTTGCAACTTGAGTCGAAAGGAGACATCATTTATCTTTTCTTTAATCTGGAAAGGGCCATAATACCTCCTGCTAAGCTTTGGAAAAAGCTGCTTCTTTTTCTTTCGTTTTCTTAGGTGTGCCTTTTCAAAACGTAAGAGCACCCAATCGTCTTCCTTTAATTTCAAGTCGCGTCGATGTCGATTTGCTACCTTCTTGTGTCGTACTTGAGACTTCTCTAGGGCCTCGTGGACTTTGGCAATAGTAGTGTCCAAGTCCCTCGTGTACTAGTCAGCTTAAAAAATCTTATCTTTGGTGCTAAGAAAGAGAGAAACCTTCTGAGCACCTTTAATTATCTCAAATGGTGCTTTCCGCGTCGAAGAGTAAACCGTGGTATTGTAGGCAAATTCCACCATAGGATGACGCTTTCCCCGTCGAAGAGTAAACCGTGTTATTGTAGGCAAATTCCACCATAGGATTTTTTTTTCCCATTGAGTCTTCAGATCAGAGATGTAAGACTTCAATAAATCCAAAACGACTGGATTTTTTGCAATCTCAGATTGCCCATCTGTCTGCGGGTAGAAAGATGACGAGAACTGCAACCGTGTGCCAATGTTCTCCCAAATAGCCCTCCAAAACAAACTCGTGAGTTGGGAATCTTTGTTGGAGACTATTGTCTCATGTAACCGAAATATGTGTGCAATGAACAATCTTGCTAAATGGTCGAGCTTGACTGTTTTCTTCACTGGAATAAAGTGAGCTTGCTTGCTGAATCTGTCATTGTAGTGACAGACCAAAATGCCATCATGCCCACTCTGTGTCTTTGGGAGATCAAAGATGAAATTTATTGCAATACTTTCCCCGATGGGGGTGGGAATGCCTGCCAAACTTGACCTTTTGGAATACTAAACAATTGCGAAAAAAGTCATCCACATCCTTCTTGAGTCACCGCCATAAGAAATAACGCTCTAACCCCTTCAATGTGGTATCGATGCCGTGGTGTAAACGGTGGACAATGGCACTCTGTCTAGACCTTTTCCCTCAAAGGCTGTGTGACACACAACATCGTTTTCTTCATCAAGTAGCCATCCCATATGGAATATCTTGAAAGTTTCTCCCCATTTTGTATCCGAGTGAAAACATTGATAAAGTCCGGATCTATGGCGTACTGGTCAACCATATCCTCGAAGCTTTTATGATGGATCACGGAAATACCAAGACAAGGGGCTTCTGAGACAATGCATTTGCCACTAAATTTTTGTTTCTCTGAACATGGACAATTTGGAAGTGAAACTGTGACAAGATGTTAGCCCACTGCATCTGCTTTTTTGAAAGCTGCTTCTGTGAGAAGACGTAGCGCAGACTCTGATGATCTGTAAAAACTATGAAATTGGCTTTGAGTAGATAATGTCTCCACTGTGTAAGAGCATGGATCACACCCGATAGCTCTTTCTCATAAATCTAGGCTACGAATTTTGGCCTTGAAGACATTCTGCTTTCATAAGCAATCACATGGCCTTCTTGCATCAAGACTACTCCCAGACTACGACCACAAGCGTCACAATAAACTTTAAATGGCTTTTGCAAGTCTGGCAAAGCCAACATTGGTTCAATAGCCAACATTTTTCACCTCTGTCGGTCCCCACGAGAAAGGGACTCCTTTTGTGAGTCAATAAGTGCAAAGGCAAAGATATCTTTGCAAACTTTTGAATGAAACGCCGATAGTAAGAGCATAAGCCCAAAAAGCTTCGAATAGTCTCAATTTTGGTTGGGTCCATCTGTACTCGTGCTGCTGAGACGATGTGTCCCAAGAAATGTATCTTCGGCAAGAAAAATTTACTCTTTTTGGCATTAATAACCAATCTATGATTGCGCAATTCCTGAAAGACCTATAGCAGATGGTGTCGGTGCTCTGCTTCATTCTTGGAGAGAACTATAGTATCATCAAAGAAAGTGCCCACAAAAGATCGATGTTCTCAAAAAATCCTATCCATCATTCGGTTGAAAGTTGATGAGCATTTCTAAGTCCAAAGGGCATCACCAAAAATACATATAAACCAAAGCTTGTCTGAAAGGCTGTCTCGTAGACATCTCTAGGACTGATTCTGATATGATGATATCTGCTTTTCAAATCAATTGATCTTGGTGAAACAAGAGGAACCATGAAGTCTGTCAAGAATATCATCGATCCTTGGAATTGGGAATTTGTTCTTGATGATGATTTTATTGAGAGCTCTATAGTCAATGCACGTTCTCCAAGATCCATCTTTCTTTAGTACTAGTAAAACCGGAGAATAGTAAGGTGAAGTACTAGGCTGGATGAGACTCTTTTCAAGAAGGTCTTTCACTTGGTTCATGATTTCTTCATTTTGGGCTCGGCTGACACGGTAAGATAGCCAGTTTGGTGGTGTGGTTTCGGTGATCAAATCAATAGTGTGGTCCTCAGGAGGAGATGGGGGTTACTCGCCTCGTAGGCCTTTTGAGAAACAGTTAGCATGTGTATGCAAAAATTCTTGTCATTCTTTGTTCAATTCAGACATGTTCATTCGTTATTCAACATTTAATTCTTTCAAATAGATTGAGTAAAAAAAAGGATGGAATTTATTAATTTTGAAATACCGAAGCCGATACAATAGGGACAGACTCATCCTTGAATTTTACATCAAGTACAATTTTCTTGCCCTTTTCATTGGTCAAAGTCACTTTCTTGGCCCTATAGTCGACCGTGGCATTGTTCTTATGGCATCAAAGGATTCCTAGGACGACGTCACACTCTTCCAAAGGCATGATGTAAAAGTCCTCGTGCCTATTTACCCATGACAATGCAAACGAAGTTTGCCAATGACCGGTGTAATGGCTACATCCCGCCGTCCTTGTGCCGCTATAACTGCTTTCGTCAGTGGCCCCATCCTGTCGGGCGTAATCTTAATTCAAGCCGCCAATTCAGGTGAAATGAAGTATGCCTTGGCTCTTGCATCAAAGAAAATGAGGGATTCTTGATCTTTTACTTTGTCCCATGTGCAAAAAAGTTCCATACTTCCATCCATTTGACTTGAGTCGGTTCCCATGCAATCCGGTATCAGTCTTGCTCTCATCTTGCCATTTCTGCTACGTTCTTTCGCTACTCTAGAACTCTTAGGTCTTTCTTCAGTGTCCTCGTTGTACCTTTTTGGGGCACTTAGCGGAGATGTGCCCTTGTTCCCCCCAACCAAAACACTTCTCCTCTTTGAGATAGTCGGTTCTGTAGTCAAACGGGGTCGTGCATCCTTCTTTTTCTGGGAGTTCTTCTTTCTATTGTCGTTTGTCGAGGTCTGTCTGGTCCTCTAAGTCAAAACTTCATCAGTGGGTAGGTCAAATTACCCAAATGTATCGAGAATCCTCGCTTAGCATGTCCCATCCAACTGTTGTATGAACTCGAACTTTTACTCAAGGTAGTAATCACGGATCTCTGTAGGGAGTCTGCAACAAAACCGCTCAATCTGTTCTTTGAAAGTGACCTTCTTAAATAAAGGGTCAGTAGAAAAGCATCCCAAAACCTTTCACAATATATGTCCAAAATGTTACCCTTGGTCACCCGAAGATGGTTCCAAGGTTCTGACATCTCGTTCATACTCCAAGGTCAATCAAGAAGAAATAAAGAGCCGTTTGAACTTTAACCACTTGGTCGGGGCTTCTTTCCTCAGAAGAAGAGTGGACCACCGGTGATGTTCGTGCATTTCCCTTTAAAAACGATTGTGCCCTTCTAATCTTGGAGTGCTCTGAGTAGTGTCCTCTGGAGAAGGCTATATCAAATTGCTGAATGAAAGCTAAAGCCTTCATAGCATCTCAAAATCTGGAAAAGGATTCAAACTTCATTGACTGTCCACCCTCTTTAAATTCCTTTGTCTTTTTTTTCTTACCTTCGAGGAAATCATATTGGTTGGCACTATAAAAGTGTTTCTTCTTTGCATAAAACATGTAATCGTCGGAGTCCAAGCTGTCAGAGGATGACTCGTCCATAGAATTGTCAGTATAACTGGTCAAAATATGATCTTCTTTACCTTTTTCTTGTTCTTTCCAAAACTTTGTTTCTTGCTTCGCTTCTTGCCCTTTTTCTCCTCCTTGCTCGAGTTGGAAGAGGAAGAGCTAGAAGAACTGTTGAAAGAAGAGGAAGAAGAACTATGTAGTCCTTCAAAATGCACATGCTTCTTCTGTTTTTGTGCAATTTGCAAAAGAAGATTGACGGCCCAAGTAACAGCGTAGTCAATCCCCTTGTTGTGCTTCTTCGATGGCTTCTTCGTGTCTAGAAGCTGATTGATTCAGGTCTCGGCACATCATGGAGCTCTTCTTTAGTGAACATCCTCAGAGTAGGAGGTTTCTTGATTGTCGGTTTGATTGATAACTCAATGGCTTTCTACCCCACTGAGTATGCACTTCTTCCATCGAGTGCTGGGTCAAAAATTTTGCATACTGAGGATCCTTGGCAAACTGAAGCATCTGATTTGCGCACTCATCAACTCACTGTTGACATTGCATCTCCATGAGTTCTTATTGCGAGGGCCAAGGTGGCCCGTACTCATTCTCCGCTAATTCGCTTGAATTTTCCGTACTGCCTCACGCTTTAGGGGTAGCAGATGGAGTCATTTGATTTTTTCCGGAATCCATAGGTGCCACGAAAAGAAGTATCGGATTTCTCGGTAGAATAGAAATTGACAATGCTCTGATACGACTATAACAAACTTGGACACTCCAAGTTTAGGTTCTGTCGTGACACAAGAGAGATTCACTTAAAACACTTCACAATTTATCTAGTCAACACGAGCCCGGCATAGTTTCGTGCCAAGAGAGATTGGCCCCAAAGACTGGCGCCCCTTTTGGTTTTTCTTTTTGTATTTATCTTTGAGCAAAGTACAACTCTCACGGGTCCTCAACTCTCAGACTATGCATCCAGATGCTCTGAGAAGTGAGACCCTTGGGCCCTTGTTATTCTTACAAAGGGATGCTAAAAGCAGAGCCCCAAAAGACATAAACTCAAAAGCAAAGTATTCCAAAAGCAACTTGGTCCAAAAACTGCAAGAAAAGCAGTCAACGCAATTTATGAAAGTTCCACACACAACTGTCAGTGTAAAAAGCAAAATTCCGTACTGTTTTGCCATGTCAAAAATCAGTGTCCATACAAAACTGCCACATCAACGTTCGTACAGAAGTGCTAGATCAACAGTCAACATGAACCACGGGGGATCTGTACTGTTTTCCCATGTCATCATTTGTCCGCGTAGAACTGCCACATTATTAATTTGTGACAGTTGTACTTTGCTCAAGATTTACTATAATAACAAAAGGGTTTTGGGGCCAATACCTATGGGCACGAAACTATGTCGGGCCGTGTCGTCTTGAGTTGAACTGCAATTTAAAGTTGTGAAGCATATATGTTCAGTGAATCTCTCTCTAGTGTCGCGACAAATTCTAGACTTGGGTGCCTAAGTCTGTGAGACAGTGGTATCAGAGCATGACCAATTTCTCTTCTACCGGGAAATCCGATCCTTCTTCTTGCAGCACATATGGATTCCAAAAAGAATCAGACGACTCTATTTGCCACCTCCGAAGTGGGAGGCAGTACGGAAAATTCAAGCGGATTAGTATAGAACGAGTACGGGCCACCTCGGCCTTTAGAATATCAACTCATGGAGATGCAACGTCAACAGCAAGTTGAGAGTGCGCAAGGCAGATGCTTCAATTTGCCAAGGATCCACAATATGCCAAATTTTGGACTCGGCACCCGATGGATGAAGTGCATACGCATTGGCACAAAGCCCAATTTAGTCACCAATAAAACCAGCAATCAAGAACCTCCTATCCCACAGATGCTTACTAAAGATAAACTTGAGGACATTGTTGAAAAACGAGTCAACCAACTATTTGGGTCAAAGGAGAAGCAATTGAAGAAACATAACAAGGGAATTGAGTTCCCTGGTTACTTGGGCTGAAAATTTTGAGAAAGCAAGAAAACAGAAGAAGCGCTTCAAAGTATTGTCTTGTTCGTCCTCATCTTCTTCTGACAGCTCGGATAGCTCATCCTTTTTTGACTCGAGTGATGAGGATAGAAAGGGCAAGAACGACGAGCGAACTATATGTTTTATTAAAAAAGGAATCACTTTTAGAGAGCTAATTAGTATGATTTTCTCAACGACAAGTTCAAGAAGGCCAAGGAATTCAAAGAGGGCGGACAAGCAATAAAGTTTGAAACCTTTTCAGGGTTTTGCTATGCTCCTAAGGCTTTAGCCTTTATTCAACAGTTTGATATAGCATTTTTTGGAGGCCGCTATACAAAGCACTCAAAGATTAAATGGGCAGCATTCTTTTTTAAAGGCAATGCACAGACATGGTGATCCTCTCTTTTATTAAAAAAGGAATCACTTTTAGAGAGCTAATCAGTATGATTTTCTCAACGACAAGTTCAAGAAGGCCAAGGAATTCAAAGAGGGCGGACAAGCAATAAAGTTTGAAACCTTTTCAGGGTTTTGCTATGCTCCTAAGGCTTTAGCCTTTATTCAACAGTTTGATATAGCATTTTTTGGAGGCCGCTATACAAAGCACTCAAAGATTAAATGGGCAGCATTCTTTTTTAAAGGCAATGCACAGACATGGTGGTCCACTCTTTTGTTAAGAAAATAAGCAATGACAGAGTGGATGAAATTCAAGAAACTTTTTATTTCTTCATGGCTCATTCAAGAATACGAACGAGATGTGAGAACCGATTTGGAACCACCTTCGGATGATCATGGGTGACACTTTGGATGATTACTGTGAAAGATTTTGGGATACTTTCCTTCCGACCTCTTCTTTCAAGAAGATTTGTTTTAAGGAGTAGATTGAGAGGTTTTGTTGTGGACTTCCCAAAGAAATTTGAGACTACTGTCTTGAAGAAGTCAGAGTCCAATCAATAATTGATGGGACATGCTAAGCGGGGATTTATTATGCATTCAGTTAACTTGACTTACCCACTAGATGAACCTTCGAAAAGTCATAACAGAAACGGATGACATACAAATATGCAAACTAGATTGACACAAGAACAAAAAGATACACGATCTCAACTGACAAAAGACCAGAAAGATGAAAATTTCAAAGCAGGAAGTGTTTTGAATGTGGAGAACAAGGACATATCACTACACGGTGCCCCAACAAGGCACAATAATGAGCATGGTTGACAGAATGGAAATACAACGGGACGAGGAGATACTCGTTCCATAACGGATTTTAGAACCTTATGGATGAATTAGCATTATTTTGATGTATGAATTTATGGAATAAGACTTTTCGAAGGGAGATTTTGAATTTTTGGATGAAACCAATGTTGTATGAAAGAACCTGTTTTTTGTGAGCATATAACACGATTATGAATGAGATGATGATGATGGCTTTGAAGCAGTGATAGCTCCCGGATGAACATGAATTGAAAAAGAGTGAGAAGATACTTTAAAGTGTGAGCTTTGTCGTAAAGTTTGAGTCAAGGAGAGAAGAGTGGAATTATCCCACATGATGTGGTGCAAGGATGTAGAGCTACTTAAAGCTCATTTTCATGAATGAATAAACACAAGTCTATTTTGCATTACATCTCCCTTGTTCATGGTGAGCTTGTGATGGCTCCAAGTTAATTGATCTTGGAACCTAATTCACTTCAGTGATAATCTAGCCACACACACTCACTCTTGTGCACAATTTTTCTCTTTCATCCACCCTAGCTAGCACGATCCCATTCCCATCAAGTGGTATCAGAGCACCATGGTTTTGCTAGCTAGGATTTGTTGTTATTAGTGTGTTAGTAATTGACATTCTCCATAACTATTTGCTTCTCTCACTTATTAAGCCCTAATCTAGCTATGTGTGGGCACGTCCTTGGCACACCCAAGAGGCCACTACCCTCCATAGTTAGTGTGTTAGTAATTGGGATTCTCCATAACTATTTGCTTCTCTCACTAATTAAGCCCTAATCTAGCTATGTGTGGGCACGTTCTTGGCACACCCAAGAGGCCACTACCCTCCATGGCTAGGTAGGCTTGATTAAGGAAAGGATTAATATTTTTTTTTGGGTGGTTTTTGTACTCGCTTTTAGCTTACTTCATTGAAAAATTTCTCCCATTAAAGCCACCATTAGCTATTGAAATTTATGTGTGTGCAAAGTGCTAATCAACACCGTTTTGCAGAGTGCTCACATGATTCAATCGCACTTCATTTGGCTATCCTATTAAGATCGCAAAATCCCTCCATTTTTAGCTTTCCATAGTCTATCAAACCTCTGAAATAACTACAACATCAACCAAAAGTTGTGTGAATGTAGTGGATTTTTGCACTAAATGCTCATCAATTTATTAAGCATTGTTACCCTGACTTGGCTTGTCAAAGAATCAAAAGGTGGGAACACCCTCTTTAATGAGGTCAACCCCTAAAGGGGTGCTCACACTCACAAAAGGAGACCACAAGCGCTGCCTATTGCACGGCGGCCTACCCTCGCCTGCCCGAGGCGCTACCCTTGCCTGCCTGACAAGATGCCCGCGCCTGCGTGAAAGGTGCTCGGTGTGCCCATGCTGCTAAAAGCCTAACCAAAGGCCCCTTCCCGCGGCCCAATCTAGCTCAAGAGGCACTCGAAACTTCACCTTGGGGCCCGTTCCTGCCTACTCCTAAACCTTATGCTCCAAAGCAATCGAGCTTAAGAAAATATTTAAAAAGGCCTCAAGGGACGACTCCTGCGCACAACAGCTCAACAAATGCACTGATTCCCACACTCAAGAGCTACCAAATTTACAGAGTCAAAGCATTCAAAGGAGCCAATTTTGAATTACAAATGATTGGGACACTGGCTTTAGGGATTTTATTGGACTATAGGGATATGTTGGACCCATTGTCTAAAATTCCATGTTTAGGTTGGCTGGTGTTAGGTGGTCCCTCTTAAACTATAGTTTAGGATTCTTGCTCACGGTTATTGTAGTCTTTTTGCCGCTTTTAGGGTTGCAGGTTTACCCAGAGAAACATGCAAGGACTACCCTAAATAGTCTCTTTCTAACTCGTCTAAGCATTTGCTATAGGCCATATCCCTCTCCCAAGGTCTGGAGTTAACTTCCAAACCTCTTATTGTAGCTACCTTCCTCGTACTTTGATGTATGAGCAACTTGGAAGCATCACAACTTATCTATGAATCAACTCTTGCTTCTAACAAGAAGTTGTCTATTCTACACATGCTCTCGTTTAATGATTGGGTCAAAATTTGGGCTACTTTAGACAAAGATGCTACTGATGGTGTAGCTATGATCTCCCAATACATTGTCCAACTATGTGTACTTGCCTTACAATACAACCAAGAGTTGGCACATTTTTCTTCTTCTGGTGCGGAACTGTCTAACTTTCTTAAGAATTATGCGGCCTCAATCCCGCTTTTATTAATAGGTTCTCTTATGTATGTTATGGTATGGACAAGGCCAGACAATGCACATGCGTGGGAGCTGTAAGTAAGTTCACCACAATCTGGTGGCATCTTTTGTAGAGATAGTTCTACTCTAGAAGTTGTCAAAGAAATTCAGAACTACCTTTGCTACATGTTAGAGATGGTTCCCAAAGTTTTCAAAGTCTTTCCTTTTCTTCCAGTTAGACAAATTGAGGTTGAGTCCTTTGGAGTGGACCATGAACTTTGGGTCCTTCCCAACAAAGCTTTTTTGGCACCTATCTTGAGTGAAACATGGGTATATTTGTCCAACTTCCTTGCTTACTATGGAGGACTGCAAAATCAAAATCCTTAAAGGTGGACATTTCTTAGACAAAGGGGAGCTAATTAAGGACCCTTTTAGCCTCAATTTTATTGTAAGAGTGTTGACCTAATGCTGGTTTATATATTCACATGAAAGGAATTATGGAGTTGCCATGAGCAATCCATACTTCTACACTGAGTCTATCTCGAATGTCTTTTGACCATACTTAAAATGTGCTTGCAAATTTATGGACACAAAAGCCTTGTGTGATTCCAATATTATGTGGTTTGACCATGCTATTTGGTTCATTCTCAATCACTTGGAACAACTGGAGAAACTTGTGGATTTTCATTTGTCCTTTATTAGTTGTTGGTTGGGTGGGCAAGATAAACCCCTGGTTATTGCTCAAATTTCTTTTAACACTTTTCGAGGCCTAATGATTGATATTCTTAAGAAACTCAAATTAGAAGGACCTGGCACGTATCTCACTACCTATGCCAACTACAAGGGGGTTAAAATTATTACTGGATTAATCAAGCCTTGCATTGAAGATGATGATTCTCCCTCACTTAAAAAGACCTAATTCTTTAACCACCCCCAATAGCTGTTCACATATTTTCTAACACCTGGCACTTCTTCTAGCTTAAATAGCTGTAAATCTTGTAGTTTCACTAGAGGGAGAGGAAGAAACACACCCATGTGGACCTCTTTGACCTGTAACCTTGTTACCATGCAGGTGATTTTTGGCCCTTGTGGTAGGAAGCAGCTTTCAAAAATGATTTCTAAAGGTGAAGTATATCTATATACATTGTTTGTACCAGAATGAACTCTTGGATTGATTTTCACCCAAGTCTATCTTTTGTGATGGTTTTGATAACCATAATATGTTAGATAAAGTCCTAATTGGCTTTTTATGCCACAATACTATCCCTAATTGTTCTTGTGAAAAGTTTGATGCTTTTTGTAAAGACTTTGGTGATTTAGATAGGCATGTTTGCACTTGTCATCTTAAAGTAATTAATGACCCTACATTTTCTAAAGGACTAAACCACATTCCTACTTTTTCAAAAATCCCATACCTTGCCCTTTCAACTTTACTTAGCTGTTTGATTGAGCTAGTCAAATCTCTCTGATTGGAGAAGACAGTCCTACTCAACAATGTTTATTTTAAAAGGTGACTCTTTTACCACATAAATGGTTATCTACAAATAGCACATGGATCACACCTAACCTCACCTTAAAATTTTGAAAACTTGCACAAAATTGGTTTATTGTTACTCTTGTGTGCAAAAACCTCACATGGAAAGCTACCCACTTAAGACTTATAGAGGGTGTCTTTGCTTTACTAAACTTATCTCTAATGAAGTTACCAATATGATTTCAAAACAATGTAGTAATCTCAAATATTCTCTAAAGACAGTCAAATTACCTGTGTTATTTCCTACCTATAAACATCACAAACACAATTTCCGATGGATATCCGATGCCTCAAACTGTTACTAAAGACATTACTTTATGTCTTGATATTAACCAAGTTTGAATTAGTCTGTGCGTCATTATATGTTTAGATTTTATCAAAATCCATGGACTACAATCCATTTTGGGTTGTTAAAAGCTTTACAGATGTTACTCTCAACCTCCCAAGTCAAATCTTTTATCTTTTTTCTGCTGACTCAATGTTACAAAAAAATTCCCCTTATTGGTGATACAGGACTAAAAAGTGTTTTATAAAACTGGCTAAGATTGCATTTAGCCATGCTCGGCTAAGATGACTCTCCCACATTTCTCTTGTTAATAAACCTAGATGGATTAAAAAATCTAACTCATCATATACTTCCCACTTTGACGAGAATACGCTTTCTGACGTCATCTCATGGCTTCTAGATAATTGTTCTCAGTACATTTTGGTAGTCGTTGCTATAATCAAAGCATTGGTATTCCAACGGGCTTTTCTTGCTCAGCCCTTATGTACCTAACCTTTTTTGAATATAACATAATAATAATGTGGCCCTAAGCCCAGGGTTCCTTTACCGTCGACGCCAGATGGATATTGTCTTGAAGTGCTCTCGATCCCAAAGGGTCACCCGTGTCACTCTATTTTGATATGTCCACCATTTTGTCTGCGCAACCGAAGTTCCTAATAGGGGGAATAGAAGACACTTTGAACGGAGTATGGCGTTTCTCCTGATGGACTCATTTGACGACTGCAGATGAGCAATGGATATTGCCAATACCTGATCTTGACTATAAGTCATAGCTGATGAAGTATAAGACACAACGTAAGACAAGTTATTGAAGAAACTTGTAAATTGTTGCTTTCAAGGCTGTTACAGTGCACTCTGAAGTATAATATGATTGTCTTATATAGAATCACATAAACATCCTCTGCCCAATGACTATCCGTATTTAAAACCCACATTACGTGCCAACTCTTAATGGTATCCCATAACACATTAACTTACCTTTGTTTTCTCGACATATGTTTCTCTTATAAACTTACCGGACTAGCCGTCCTACCTATAATAGCCTCTCTTGAAATGTTGGTACTATGAGTATTTTTTGTTTGCAACCATCCAGATTTGTAGACTATACCTCATAAGATTTTTTGAGCCGCGCATCGGCTTAGCAAATATAGCCTGTTATGTTCAAGTGGCTACTGGTACAAAATTACTAGTTTTCTAAATTTCACTACTGACAGTAAAATAAGGGGTGATTCTTTGAAGCCTTTTTTTTTGAAATTATTCATGCTAATTCTTACTCTGTCTGTTGTCCAAAAACCCTACCTTTTAACTAAATATATTGCCTTACTTTATTTACACCAATATTGTTGCATTACTTGACCCTTTGCAGACATTGAAACTACACGTACGTCTTCTTTGTCGCATGTTACCCTCTATTCATGAATGGAGTACGCGGCTATTGCGCTCACGATTCGACACACACTATGCTCTATCGGATCTTGTGCTAATGAAATCCCAGGAGACATGGGCTTTATGAGCGACCTCAATTGAAGGAAATTCTGGCAAATGTCGGGTCCCATCTGCTACGGCTGTGCATCGACCTCTATAAAACCCTCACAGATATGGAACAGGTGAGTACTACACTCACTTAGCATCTGTGTTCTGTGTGTTCAATATATGCCTTCAAACTTCTAAGTTATTGAGACTACATCATGCCTAAGGGAAAGGAGAAATTTGTGGAGGAATTGTCATCTTCTCCAGTCTACAGGTTATTTTAATTCTTTATATATGATCTGGTGGTGTTCTTCTCCTATCTAGCATTTAAGATTGGGATGGGATGGTTTAGTTGAGATGTAGTGATAAACCGGTGTCGAGAGTATTCTATCCTAATTGGCTGGACATATCATCAGCCTATTAAAAGTTTAGTCTACAACAATGAATTTTACGCCACAATACTATTATCCTCGATTGTTCTTGTGAAAAGTTTGATGCTTTTTGTAAAGACTTTGGTGGATTAGACAGGCATGTATTCACTTGTGATCTTAAAGTAATTAATGACCCTACAGTCCAAAGATCATTGCTAAAGGACTAACCACATTCCTACTTTTCCAAAAAGCCCATACCTTGCCCTTTCAACTTTACTTAGCTGTTTGACTGAGCTAGTCAAATATCTCTGACTGGAGGAGACATTCCAAATCAACAATGTTTTTTTTTCAAAAGGTGACTCTTTTACCACATAAATGGTTATCTACAGATAGCACGTGGATCACACCTTACCTCAACTTAAAATTTTAAAAACTTGCACAAAATTGGTTTATTGTTGGTCTTGACAAAGACGCCAACTCCCCACTCTTATGTGCAAAAACCTCACATGGAAAGCTGCTCACTTAAGACTTATAGGGGGTGAGTTTGCTTTACTAAACTTATCTCCTAATGAAGTTACAAATATTATTTCAAAACATTGTAGTAATCTCGGATATTCTCTAGAGACAGTCAAATTACCTGTGTTATTTCCTACCTATAAACATCACAAACAGAAGTTCCAAATGGATATTTGATGCATCAAATGGGATCTTTAATGATATTACTACGAACATTACTTTATGTCTTGACCTTATATTGATCGAGTTTGAATTAGTCTGTGTGTCAAAGCAAAAGATATGTTTAGATTTTCTCACAATCCACTATAATCCATTTTGGCTTGTTAAAAGATTTAGAGATCTTACTCTCAACCTCCCCAGTCAGATCTTTCATCTTTTTTTTTTGTTGCTGACATTATATAATGTTACAAAAACATTCCCCTTATTGGTGATACAGGACTGAAAAGAGTTTTATAAGAAATATCTAAGATTGCATTTAGCCATGCTCGGCTAAGAGGACTCTCCCACATTTCTCTTGTTAATAAACCTAGATGGATTAAAAACTATAACTGTTCAATACACTCTGGTAGCTGTTGGTATAACCAAAGCCTTGGTACTCCGATGGGCTTTTCTTGCTCACCCCTTATGTGCAACATGTACCTAGAATTTTTTGAATATAAATGGTTTCTTGAGACCATCAAATATTAAAACACCAACCACAAACTTTCTCTATTTAACCATACCTATAGATACATGGATGATATCCTTAGCCTCAATAAAAAAACCTTCTTTAACGAAATCCAGTTGATATACCCAGATTGCCTTAAAATCAAGACAACCTATTGAAACGGTTTTCATACGTCTCCGGGGTTTTTCTCCACCTCTATGCAATTCCTTAACTTCTATTGTGCTACACAATCCTTGTAATGGTAACTTTGATCTCCATTTCATTTGGAAAAGAGATAACCTTAAAATCACTTCTATAGAATTTATCAAGAAGATGTGTAATTGACCACATAAAGCAGCACTGGACATGTGTATGAGTCTACTATACATGATCTTATATTCTTCTTCTGACTGCTTCTTGGCACATTCACAAATTCTGCCTCAATGGCTTCAAGAGAAACGACCTAATTAACACGATCACTAAAGCTATTTCATTGAACAATTGGCCCGACTAAAGATTCAATTGTACTAATCGTATCTCTTTAATCACGCAGTAGGCCAATAAACAATGGGCCTACTGCCGACCTGTTGTGTATGGTGCTTGGGATAGGGCGGGTACACAGACACACACGCGTGCACGCACGCACACGCACACGCACACGCACACGCACACACACACGCACACACACACACACACACACACACACACACACACACACACACACACACACACACACACACGTATCCCTATCGGCTTTAACTGTTTTTCAGGAATAATCCCATATCCTCACACTCATCTATCAAAAAAGGTACTTTCTCTCTCAACTTGTGGTCACCTGTTACCTTTTTCATACTCTAGCCAACCACTTACCCAATAATCTAAACACACTCATACTCACATCTACTTTTGACCCTATCTTTTATTCACATCTCTGTCTTAACAACTAGTACTTGCTTTCCTGAGCAAATTTCCACCTTTTAAATACTGAGAGGACCCTTTCCAAAGAACCATTTGCACACACAATTTATTTATTTTGTTTTGGAAGGGGCTAACCCCCTTAAGGCTTTGAGCATAACACTCACTTTCCTGGATTCACCATCTAGTTTGCGAGAACCATTCGGGGGATGGTGCCCTTGATAGGGTGCTTGGTTATTAATTCACTTATTGATTTGGAACCCCTCGTGGGATTGTGCCCTTTATAGTGTGCCTGGTTAATAATTCTCTCTTTCTCAATTTCTATAAGCGACGTTTAAGAGCCTTATGAATCCTTGACTATACACACTCATAGTGAAGCCCCTCACGTCCCTGCTGCTTCCCTGTCTTCCCCTAGTGCTATTGCATAACACCCGTTGTCTTGCCTGCAATACTCTGCTAGGTTACTCTCTCTCTCTCTCTCTCTCCCCCCTAACTTAGCTTCTAGAGTAAAAACCATGGTGGTTACTTTAGGCAATCATGTGCCCTGAGAATGAGACTGGATGAGTATGCAGATCATGGGAGTGATTCTCCATGCTGTACAGGACGCCTCCACCTATTGTGTTCTTCTATAAAATGAGTGTGTCCTCCACCTATTGTGTCCAGGCATAGTTGTACCTCGTTCACTTGTTTGGTCTTAATGTTTTTTGAGACTGATTGAGCAAAATATTGGCTTCATCTATGAGCTAGGTTTTTATGTGACGTTTATGTCTAGACCCATGTACAATTTAATATGGTAATAGCATGGTTGGTCTTCAGGATGAAGAATTGAATTCTTGGGCATAAGGACTACAGAGCTGGCATTGTATTTTTATAAAAAAATAAAATGTATAGGGTATCTCTCTACTTTGGCTATCTGGGATATACTAAGCCCAATTTTTTATCTCATTTACTTCGACAAGTTTAAGTAGAGCAGCTTGTGTGGTATAAATAGTGCTTTCTCTAAGTAGACCACAAGGATGGACTGCACAAAAAAATTATGAGTTCATGACACCATTAAACTCCTTAAAAAATTAAGACATTCAAACGTGCAAGATACTTAGTGGAAGGATTGGTATATTTAAACAAAGATACAAAATGATTAGGGACAATGTTGGGTGTAAAACACTTGGATTAGAATGGGTAGTGGCTTTCTAATCAAAATTTTATGTATATAAAAGCTATTTAAATTCTTAGAAATTGGGTTATATAATAACCTTATTTATAACCTACAAAACCTCACTTGTATCTTAAAGGAGCGATGACCTTTTTTTATTACAAGTTAAAAAGGAACCTAAAAAAGAACAAAAAACACACCTTATACTTGAAAATAAGCAAAACATGAATTCAAGATTACTTTGGACAATGGTTTTAAGTTAAAAGCATTATAAGATGGACATGGATAACAACTGATAAAGTCCATTGACACCTGTAAAATGCATTCAAAGCTAAAATATCTGTTGCCTTGTTTGCATGGATGCAGGTGAGGACTCTATCCTTTCTTGGGATTTTTTTTGCTTAGCTGTTGTCCATCATTACCTGACTTTTGTCACATTATAGAACAATCAATGCAGATTATCCCATGTATACAAACAGTAGATTGAGACCTCATTCTCATATCTATGTACAAAAATAATTCAAAGACTGAATTGTTTTTGTGCTACTATTCCTTGTCCCTTGTCTAAAGCTAGCTGTCCTTTGAACTTTTATGTTCTTTTGTGTATATGTATTAATTTAAAATATCAGCACACACGTCCTACACACAAGGCTCTTCCAATATTTTGGGGGAATCGAGACGTTGGCTTTACGGATTTTTTTGGACTATAGGGATATGTTGGACTCAGTGTCTATAATTCGTGTTTAGGTTGGCTGGTGTTTGGTGGTCCCTTGTAGACTATAGTTCACGATTCTTGCTCACGGTTATCGTAGTCTTTTGACTTTTCTTGTTTTTGGGTTGCAAGTTTATCCATCTACTATACTAACCTTGGTTCTAAATAATCTTTTAGGTACACACTCAATATAAAATGATTGCTCGCATGAAAGTCATCCATGACCCAGAGAAACACGCAAGGATTATAAAACAAATTACTTTACCTAAAGGATCATTCCTATAGAAAAACCCGTGCCCCTAGAACAAGACCCTTTCTTTCCCAAAAGACCAAAAGCATTGTAATCTCTTACCCTCAATAGTCTCTTTCTCACTCGTCTAAATGTTTGTTACATGCCATATCCCTCTCCAAAGGTCTGTAGTTAACTTCCAATCCTCTTTCTATAGCTACCTTCCTCGTCCTTTGATGTATAAGCAGCTTGGAAGCATCACAACTTATCTATGCATCAGCTCTTGCTTCTGACAAGAAGTCGTCTATTCTACTCATGCTCTCTTATAATGATTTGGTCAAAATTTTGGCTACTTTAGACAAAGATGCTACTGATGGTGTAGCCATGATCTCCCACTACATTGCCCAACTACCT
The DNA here is from genome assembly GCF_014529385.1 of Adiantum capillus-veneris. Classification (NCBI taxonomy): domain Eukaryota; kingdom Viridiplantae; phylum Streptophyta; class Polypodiopsida; order Polypodiales; family Pteridaceae; genus Adiantum; species Adiantum capillus-veneris. The sequence continues at coordinate 151,005,562 of NC_140940.1, forward strand.
GTAGTTGCCTTACAATAAGCCAAGAATTGGCTCGGTTTTCTTTTTCCGCTGTGGAACTATCTTACTTTCTTACAAAATATGCGGCCCGCTTTTATTAGTATCCCTACTACCCCTATTATCCCACAATCTGGTGGCATATTTTGTAGAGATAGTGCTACTCTAGAAGCTCTCAAAGAATTTCAAAACTACCTTTGCTCCCTCAATTGCTCCCTCAATGACTCTAACGTGTTAGAGATGGTTTCCAAAGTTTCCAAAATCTTCCCTTTTCTTCCAATTAGACAAATTGAGGTTGAGTCCTTTGCAGTGGACTAGCAACTTTGGGTCCTTCCTAACAAAGCACAACTCTTGGCTATGGAATGCAAATCCAACCAAGAGCCAAGATTTAATGGCATGCTCATCTCCTCTACCATGCTAATTACTAAGCTAAGCTATGCTATAAGAGTGATTATGTGAGGAGAATACTTCTTTCTAGTAAGATACATCTTCTTCCTCTTCATCTTTCCTCATTCCCTGCTAGCTCTCACCATCTTTGAAGGTGTGTGAAGTCTTGGGATTGAGGCTAGGTCCACTATGTGGGTTTTTCAAGCATAATTTGGTGCATGAAGCTTCCATCTTCATTGCACCAACGAGTTTTGTCAAGGAACACAAATATGTATTGTACAAAAGTCTCCCTTGATGGGAGAAGCTATAATACAAAGCCTTTTTGGAGGGGGGACCGGATCCATGTAAATCCGGTCCTCAATAGTTGTCAATTGTTCTTTTTCTCTCTCTTTTTAAGTATTGTCTATGCCAAACTAGCTAGGTGTAATTGCTATGTTTCTTTCTCTAACTAAGTACTCTCTCTATGCTCATTAGGAAGTTGTTCTTAATGAAATGCTCACTATGTTATCACTTTCTGCTACACACAAGTTACTAGTGCATTAAATGTTACATTGGTATCAGAGCTATTGGTTTCTCTTTTCTTGCTTAAGAAGAGAGGTCCTCAAGCTTGCTACAAATGGTTGGTGTTATTAATTGCAAAAGAGTAAGTAGAATAGGGATTTTTCATCCTTGAAGCACGCATGCTTTATGCAGTTAATGTGGATACCGTCGAGAGCTATGGTCTTAATAATGAAGCCCTACGGGGCTTGGCTACGACAACCATTCTTGAGCTATTAGAAGCTTGACAGGAACCGGTGCTGTCTCGGCTCTGTGAAACCCTCTCTTCTATTCCTTGCAATTGATAATATTCTAGCCACTTTGAAGGTAAAGAGGAGTAACAACTAGGGCTTGAAGTGCCAAAGTAACAAGTAAAAATTTACATCTAAAATTTGCTAGTATGGCTAACAAGTGTAAAGAGATTGAAATGAATGTTGATAGCTTTGATTTTGCTAATGATAGAGCAACTAATGATGCCCCTATGCTTGTAAACTACCTTGTTTCTAGAATTCAACAAGCCCTGGGCAATCCATCCCTCCAAGGTGAAGTGCTACAACAATTGCGCACCCATGGTATTCTCCAAACTCCCCACCAAGAAGAGAGAGTACCTAGGAAAGCTCCTGGTGAGACTTCCAAAAGAGGACTCTCTCTGATAAGGGAAGAAGAGGAGGATCCGTGCGAAGGGCTCAAAAACTTACTACTCGATGAGACATATCCCTCTCAAAGGAGAGCCCAAGTTTCAACAGTAGAGCCCCCCACCGAAAGAACGAGAAAGAAGCGAGTCTCCTGCCACCTCGACGGAGATGGCTCCACAAAGACGGCGGGCAGAACGCTCTCAACACCCCTTAAACGGAGAAGACCATCACATACTCCTCCTCACCATAATTCAAAGAGGGAGGAGAGGAAACAAGGGAGGAAAAAGACGAGAAAGAGGTCGCCCTCTTCTCCATCTTCCTCATCCTCTTCCTCTTCTGAAGAAAGTAATGGTGTAGAAGAGGAGGAACAAGGGAAGAAAAAGGCAAGAAAGAGGTCATCCTCTTCTCCATCTTCCTCGTCCTCTTCCCCTTCTGAAGAAAGTGATGGTGCTGCTCTCGAACCGCCCAAGAGAAGAGGCCATAGGAAATCCAATGCCGCTTGGAAAAGGTCATCCAAGCTCAAAAAGTTCAAAGAGGGAGAAAAGAGCATCTCTTTCCTTACCTACCATGGCACGTTTGGTGCTACGGACAAAATCTTGGCCTTATCCAACAATTCGATGCGGCGTTTAGAGATGAGGGCTTCACGGAGTCCTCTAAGCTACACCATGTAGCTATGCACTTTCAAAATTCGACCAGGCAATGGTGGTCTAGCCTACGAGCAAACGGTGAAGCTCCACAAACATGGAAAGTTTTAAGAGCTTCCATCATGAAGAAGCTTTTGGCTAGCAATGCCAAAGACAAAGCACTCACCGAATGGCGAAGCTTGAAGCTCTCTCTGTACGAATCTATTAACAAATATGTGGACAAGTTTTGGGATTTACACCTCAAAGCCATTGTCTTCAAAAAGATGGATTTTGGAGAGAAAAAAAAACAATTTTGTGCGGTTTAACTGAGGATATGGCGGAGTATGTTAACTCCCAAAGGCCACCCACCATATCTGCGTGTCATACACCATACCATGGTGGCTTCAAGAATCAACTTCCAACAAGGGGCTAAGAGAAATCTTAAGCCCACGGAAAACAAGGACCGTAACGAGCCTAAGGAGAAGGACAACGTCCAAAAGTCTCCCAAAAGCAATGCCAACAACAACAAAGCTAAGGAGAAGGGAGTTTATAAAGGCAAAAACAAACTCTCTCTTGAAGAGCTAGAACATTATAAAAAAGATAACCGTTGTTTCAAGTGCGGGGAGCAAGGGCATGCCTATCGTGCTTGTCCCCACAAGAATACACGTAATGAGCCTCCTAGAGCTTCCATAGTCAAAGTTCAAGAAGAGGATGCTCATCACAAAGGATCTCCTCTATGTCATGCTTGGGAAAAGGTAAGAGAACACGATGCTTTCATTCTGTTTGACCCCGGTTCTACTCACAACTTCTATCCACGGAGTTGGCCACCAAGCTAGGCATCCAAGCCTATGAGATGGGAGACATCCTACCTGCTGCCAATGGTGCTTTCAAGGGACAAGAAGTCTCAGTCACTCTCTTAATTGGGAAATTGAGGCTCCATGTCCAAAGCTATGTAGGTAAGGAGGATTTTTTTATCTCTCCTCTCAAGCATGATGATGTAATCCTAGGGTCACCATGGTTTGATTGCACGACTGCCAATGCTAAATTCCTTGAAAGACAAATCTACTTTAGGTACAGGGAAAAGATATGTACATAGATGCTAAGGAGTCGGGTAGCACCATACCCCCCGTGTACATAAACAAGCTTTTGATAAGTCAATAAAGAGCTCTATTTTCGAGTACGTGATTTTTGTTAAAGACTCTAAAAATGAACCTAATGTTTTAGCAGAAAAAGATATAGGGAATCAAAAGGAATTAGAGTTATCTAATTTCCTAAATGGATTCCAAGATGTTTTTAATGACGACATCCCTTGTGAGCTACCTCCCAAAAGAGGGGATGACGACCATGCAATCGAGCTTCTTCCAGGAAGCTCACCACCTAATAAACCTCCTTATCGATTTTCTCAAGCTCAACAAGAAGAGATCATGCGGCAAGTGCACGAGTTGGTTGAGAAAGGCATGGTTAGGCCTAGCTCATCTCCATTTTTTTCGCTAGTTTTATTAGTGCAAAAGAAAGATCGCACATATCGATGTGTGTCGGCTATAGAGCAGTAAATAGGATCACTATCAAGAATAGGTTTCCCATTCCACCGGTAGAAGACCTATTTTGATAAGCTACAGGGGTCGACCTACTTCAGTAGGATTGACCTAAAAAGTGGCTATCATCAAATAAGGATAGTTGATCAAGACATTGTAAAGACCGCATTTCGCACTATGTTTGGTCTTTACGAGTGACCAATGCACCAACCACATTCAACCGTCTGATGGAGAAGCTATTCAGGCCTCACCTAAGCTTTACTGGAGTGTTCTCTGATGATATAATTGTCTACTCTAATTCATTAGACGAACACAAGCAACACCTCCAGGTAATATTCAAGTTTTACGAGAGAATAAGCTTTATATAAATCGAAAGAAAAGTGAAATTTTCTTACAAGAGATTCAATATTTAGGTCAAATTATCTCTCAAGATGGCATCCAAATAGATTCATCAAAGTTAGAGGTAATAAAAGGATGGCCTAATCCAAGGAATCTACATGAACTAAGAAGCTTTATCGGTATATGTGCATACTATAGATGCTTCGTAGAAAAGTTCTCACAAATTGCAGGACCATTACATGACCTAACAAAGAAAAACACTAGGTATATATGGTCCACCAAGGAGAACAATGCTTTCGAAAAGCTTAAAGAGAAGCTTATATCTCAACTTGTGCTTACATTGTCGAATCTCTCAAAGCCATTTGAGGTCCAACGCGATGCTTATGGTGATTGCCTTGGAGCTGTTTTGCTCCAAGAAGGGCACGCCATAGCCTATAAAATTCAAAGGCTCGACCCTGTTTAGCAAGCTCTAGGTATATATGAGAAGAAACTCTTAGTAGTTCTACATGCTCTAGACTCGTAGAAGCACTATTTATTGGGGACTCCTTTCATTTTGTGAACGGACCACCAAAGCCTTAAGTACTTCATGACGCAAACCATGCTCTCTGACAAACAAATGATGTGGACAAATTTCCTTTTGCAATTCCATTTTCATATTGCTCACATTGCTGGCAAGCATAATAAAGTAGCCGATGCACTCTCATGACGACCAAGAGTGAATTAAATATCCATAGCAACTCACAATGATCTATCTTCTATGATAGATGAGTATGATATCGATCCCGATTTTAAAGATGTAATTTCAGTCCTTGCACTAGGGAAGAAGGAAGAACCATTTACCTTACAAGATGGTCATCTTCTCTATGGCAATAGGCTATGTGTTACTAACTCACTATGTGAGAAATTAAATGTATAAATCTCATGCTCCTCCTTATGCGGGGCATAGAGGGATTTAGTCTACCCTAAGAGGGATAGAAACATACTTCTATTGGCCTGCCATGAAAGCGTTTACATACAAGAGTATATTTCAAAATGTATGGTATGCCAAAAGACAAAGATTGATAGTGGGAAGGAACTTGGATTTCTTCAACCTTTGCTATTCCCTAATTCACCATGGGAGAGCATATCCATGGATTTTATCTTTGGATTGTCCAAGTCTATCCATGGGAATACAAGAATATGGATAATAGTGGACAGGTTTAGCAAACAAGCGTATTTCATACCTACCAAAAAGACTATCAAGGCCCATCAAATGGTAACCCTCTTTATATTACAAACCTTCAAGTACCACGGCTTGCCAACGTCCATAGTGTTGGATAGAGATCCTAGAATGACCACTAATTTTTGGAAGGGTCTCTTTGAGAATTTAGATACAATGCTAAACTTTTCTTCGGCCTATCACCCGCAAACGGATGGCCAAAGTGAAATAGCTAACCTAACAATTCTTGATCTACTAAAAGGTTATGCCACAAAAGTAGAACAAAAGTCCCAATGGGAGAAGTACTTACCTTTAGTGGAGTATGCTTACAATAACAAAGTATATACTTCCACGGGAAAAGCACCTTTTGAGGTGATTGAGGGAAGATCAAAAAGTCCCCTGCTACTCAAAGTACATGAAAAGATCTTCGCTGCAGATGAATATAGCCGAGACCTGCAAGAATCTTTTCAAAAGATTAAGGATGCTATATCCATCTCTCAGCAAAGGCAAAAGGCTGCGGCTAATAAGCACAGAAGATCTCTAGCTGGAATTGGAGCTGATCTCTTGAGACAGCTAATTCCAGTGTTAGAAGATTTCAGCTACTAGTGTGAGAAGATTTCAAACAGTAGACTGGACATAAATCAGAAACTAGACTGGAATCTGGATACTGGAATAAGAATCAGACTTATATACTGGAAATAATGTTCGGATTCAGATTCAGAATACTGGACAAGAAGTAAGTGTAACTGGAATATCTGTCATGATTGGGATTACAGATAAAAGATTACCGTGAATATGATTTACAAAGAGAGTACAGCCCTCGACAACAACTGCCAATGATTCTCAAGTACAAGTGTAACCAAAGTGCTAACCCAAATGATAACAATTGCCAACCCGATTACAATGTAATGGGCCCTATTTGTACACTTCAGGTTTCCTGTAGTAATTACCATAGTAACTACTAAGTAATTCGCTGTCTGTCTCATAAGAGAACGTTCCCACAGTGAAACTATCCGGCCGTCTACATCCTTCCCTTCTTTCTTGAATTTTGGCAAGATTCCAAAATTTCTGAAAAATTCCCCTGTCTGATTCTGATGTGAGACTGAAGAATCCATCGTCTGGTTCTAATGTTGGGGGTCGGACTTGACCACTGACAGAGTGGCCATACAAAGATTGCGAGAGGCAGCTGAAAAGGCCAAGGTGCTGCGGGAGGCAGTTGAAAAGGCCAAGGTAGAGCTCTCATCGTCTACCTTCCAGCTGAGGAAGAAAAGTCGCCCCTGAATTCTGAGATGGAACTACCCAGTATCCTTCCATTGGACCGTCTTCCGTTTGCTCTTTGACCTGGAGGGTACCTGAGAAGTCCCAGTACCAGCATTCTCCTTCTGAATCAGTCGGTAAATGGCCTCCTGCTCAAGCTAATCCCGCCTTTCTGTGGTCATCTCTACTTCATAAGGCATGAGGGAATGATAGGTTTTGGTGTCAGGATCATACAATGTACGCCTGCCCTTGGTAATCCTAGTTCTGGCCAGCTTATGACAATGCGAAGCAGTATGGATCCATCATTCTGAAAGAGGCTGATTAGTTTTGACACGAGCTTCGAAAAGAATCTCAGCCATCTCCCCATACTGTGGTGCCAGGCCCGCCTTAGCTGCAATATCCTTTTCAGGCAATTTAGAAGATTCGACAGTAAGTTGCAGTAGCTGATTAGTAATCTTGGTCAGGCCTCTGTTCTGAATCTTCCACTGACCCATACACATCCGAATCCTATGCATCTCCTCTTTCAGTGCCTGAATATCATTGAGTTGGAGAGCATCATTGAACAACGTTTGCCAAGTCTTCCATTCTACAGTTGATCGCTCATACCAATCCTGAAGCTCATCAATAATCTTGAAGTATGTAAGGCGATCAACTGGTTCTGGATGTTGAGGATACAGTGCTCGAGAGAATCTTGGCAGCTCCGTCTCTCTTGCTGGAAAGGCATACAAGAGAACTGGAGAATCATGCACAAATTCTAAAAAATTGAGAACAGCTTGGTTCTCTTGCTGCATCATCTTTTTGGTGATTCTCACTAGCTGGAACAATTTTCGGAGAGCAGTTGCCTGTGCTCCGATTGACATTCTAGTATGAGGTCCTTTGCTAGTGGCTGTTTGATCCTCAAGAACGGTCCTTACTCTCCGATCCAAAACTCCTTTGGCAGTTTGCATCTGCACCAAAACCTCCTTTAACTGTTCCCTAACATCTTTCATACATCTGTAAGTTGGTTTGTTTCCCAGCAGAAGTTCTAATTCGAGGGCAAGAGAGCGACAATATGTAGTAGACTATCTTTGCAAGTGTGGATTGGTCACTCTCTCTTCAGCAGTGATTATCTATTCAGGAACTCTTTTCAGCAGCTGGACTGTGCTAGGATGTGCAGGCAAACGGCAAGCTTCTTGATCATGAAAAGCCGCTGATTTCTAATGCTCTATCATTTCCCTGGCTCCAACATACAGCCTCTAAAACCGTTCCAACTCAGACAGGAGATCATCATCCTCCAGATACTGTCTGGAGGATGGAGGCCTGCTGATGTCTCAATTGCCTGTTCAGGGTAATAAGCTGCAAGGAATGTTGATGATCAGCAGCTGATCCCTCATCCTGCACTTTCATTTTCCCTTTAGCATCCCTACTGAGCTGGGATTGATCAGCTGACTGATTCTCAGTGTGACTGGGCTGCTGTTCTTCAGACTGCTGATTACCCGACTGGTGCCCTTCATTCTGGCCTTCCTGCTGGCCCTCAATCTAGCCTGGCTGGTCTGGCTATGAGGACTGGCCTCCTTCAGTTGGCCCTGTAGGTGGAGATGGTGGTGGAGCATCATCATCATCATTTGTATGCCCTTCTTCTTGGTCATCCTCCTCCTTATCAGCTCCGTCGTCCTTGTCTTCATCTTCCTTGTCCTCTTCTACTTTATCCGGGGAAGTCTGTTGCTCAATATAATCCAATATTGCTTGATTCATCAAAGCAATATTATACCCAGTCACTTTGTCCTGCAAATCACTCTGCATACTTTCCATCAAAGACTTCAAATTTTCTAAATAAAAAACAGCATTGCCTGCTGGATTTAGAATTTCAGCTAGGCTGTTATAAATGTATCTGTCAGTAAGAGAAGCCTTTAGAGCTGTATGGCGAATCAACAGGGAGTTGAATTCCACCCGCTTCATTTTGAGCATTGTTTCAGACCATTCAGCAGCTCTCAGTGCTTCATTCCTTTGATTCTTGATGATCATTATCTCAGATTCAGCCTTAGCTAGCTTCTTGTTTAATAACTCATTAACCCTCTCTAAATGAGCTTCAAGTACCCTGTGTTGTATGTTCTGCTCATCTCGTGCTTTCTGGAGCTTCTGAATCTGATCTTCAGCTTCCTTCAAGTCAGCTTTAACCTTTTTCACTTCATCTTCTGACCCAGCAGCCTCCACTAGTTGTCCCATACAATTGACAATAGTATTCCAAGAAGACTGTACGAGGACTGAACATTTGTCCTTTACTGTAGCTAGATCAGAATCAGTAGGCTCATATATTGTTACTGGAGCCATGTAAGGTAAAGTTGCATAATCAGCTTTTCGTAGCAGAAGATGCCCTTTCAGTGGATGGGTCTGCATTTGTTGCAACTTATCCTGTTTTACCAGGTGCAGAATTTGTTTAGTATTGGGAATAGAGACTCCACCTGGCAAGGTTGAAGAAGCTGGGCCTTTGCCTTTGTCCACTTGGCCCTTGCCTTTGTCCACCGACTGATCTGCTACCTTCTCAGAAGTTGTTGCCTTGGCCTGATCTTTTCCAAAACCAGTAGCGACTGCACTTTGTCCTACTGACTGGCTAGGCCCAGTATTCTGAGCAGGTTGCTTCTCAGTTTGGCTCACTATAGCTTTCTCAATATTCACAGTTTTGACTTGACTTTCTATCTGCCTCAAAAATGCACTGCTCTTCGTCAGTGTAGTCTTTGGCTTCTTTGAACTGCCAGCCTGTTCCTCAGTGGCTTTCCTTTTCAGATTTGTTGAAGTAGTCTGACTGTCCGTTGCTTCGTCGTCTGAGGACAGCTCAATGTTCTTGGGCTCAGAAACCGGCTTCTCACTCCAAGCCTTTTTTACCTGCTCATGAGCATCTGCAGCAGTGGCCCAATACAAAAATTGCCAAACATACCAAGCTTTAAAAACATTATGGGATTTTAGCTTGGCAGTTTGCTGAAGCACATTGTGTGACAGGATTTGACAAAGGTTAATAGAAACCTTTGGATCCAATGTCTTGGCCAACAGCATAGCAAAGAGTTTCTCAGATACATACGTTGGATTGTTCTTAAGGATTACTGCTTCAGCCACAAACCTGTAAGCAGTGGAAGCTTCCAGTCCTGCTACTGGAACACCTTGACCACTTGCCTTGCGCCTACACGTAGCCGCTTCATCCTCCTTCAGGGCTATACTTATCTGCTGTGGAGTTGCCACAGATGGTTTGGGCTCATTGGGCATCCAGAATGCAAAAGCTATGGTCTCTGATGTAACCCACACCTTTCTACCATTCACCATGGCACTGCCATATTCAGCGTCGAAAGAATCAAGAACTTGCTTGATGATGTCTGCGTCAAAAGCAATTATTGTAGCTTGCAACACAACTCGGAGATCCCATAGTTGGAGCAAAGTCATTGCTTGGTCGGTGAATACATAACGCTGGATTTTACTGTACGGTATGATGGGAAGGCTTGCCTTTGCAGTAGCAACTATGGCTTGGGTTTCCTCAAGAGACTCCTGCATCTTGTCTGAGCGTTTCCTTCTACCCATACACTGTGAAGACGATGAAACAGGCGAAGGAGAAGAAGACTTACTTGATGTGTCAAAGCCGTACCCTGGTGTTGCTGGCAAGGCTTGCTGACAGTCAACTGTCTCTTCAGAGGTCGAGGTCTGCGGGTGTAGCGAAGAAACCTCGGAGCTCGGCGATGGCGAATGAATAACAGGAGGAAAGCGTCGCGCAGGGGATTTGTGAGGAAAAATGCCAACTCTCCTGATTGTTATACGTGTTCGCGCCATAAAAGCTCCACCACTCGCCGTTCCTAGACTTGTGTGCGTCGTTGCTGTCGTGGCAGACATGCATTGGACAAGACTGCGACTCATCCTTGAAATGATTACTACTGGCGTGCCATCTGATCGTTGGGCGCTTAAAAATTGAAAAGTGTGTTCCCACTAATACTGGACTGGTTTCCAGTCTAGCTCGATCTTACTGGTACTGATTCTAAGATCAGTCTGGTCTGGTTCTACTGATACTGGTTCTGAAATTGGGACTGGTTGCACATGAAAAAGCCCGAAAATATATGATTCAGCAGTTCCCAGTTCCTTAGTACCTTGTTCTTGCCCATTCTCTCTAGCCTTTGAATAATAAAGCTTGATCTTTGCACCATTATATACTCCTGGCAACAATAATCCAGCTAAATCTTTCAGTCTGACTGTACCATTGGAGAAGACCCAGTCTACCTCAAATGGTCTTGCCCAGGCAATCTTCAGGTTTGGCTTCTTTGGATCCACTCTAGACTGATATAGAAGCACCAAATCTCCTTTCTGAAATTCTCGAACCTTAATTCGGCGATCATGCCAGTGCTTCCTTCGTTGTTGAACAATTTCTTGTTCCAACATAGCCCGTTGCCTGAGTTCATCTAACTGCATCAGTTCATCTAGGCGCTTTTTCAGATTGTGGTTGAAGTCTAAGCCATACTTCACAGCCATTCTCAGACTTGGGATCACAAACTCCATAGGAACCACAACTTCAACGCCATACACCATTCTGAATTCCATAGGACCTTATAAGCTATCCTATATGCCCATAGAGCAGTCTGGAGTTTCAAATCCCACTGGTCTGGTTTCTTTTGCACCACCTTAGTGAGATTAGTCTTTATTGTCTTGTTGCTACTTTCAGCCTGTCCATTGCATCCGGGATAGTAAGGAGTAGATTTCCGATGCTTGACTGAAAGCACATCCAATAGGATTTCCATAGTGTCATTAATAAAATGTGTTCCTTGATCGGACACAATCTCTACTGGACATCCATATCGGCAGAGACAATATTCTCAAATAGAAACCTTGCAGTTGACTTGGCTGTGTTGTCAGGACGAGCTTTAGCTTCAACCTACTTAGTTACATAACAAGTAGCCATTACTATGTACTTGTTCTTCCTGGGTGTAACCTTCTTAAAAGGTCCCATAAAATCTAGTCCCCATTTCATGAACACTCCCAGTGGTTGTACTGGCGTCAAAGGAGTCATATCTGCAACTGTTGGTCGACCCATTCTTTGGCATATGTCACAAGTTTTACAAAAACTTCTGACATCAGCAATCAATGTTTGCCACTACAGACCAGCTTGTAGAATCTTCTTGTAGGTTACTTCGTTGGAAAAGTGTCCACCAGATTCACCATTATGTGCTTCTGAAATCACTTGCATTCTTCCTTCCATAGGGACACAACGTCGAAGTATACCATCAACACCCAATCGATAGAGTAATCCTCCGATGATAGTAAATTTCATGCTTTTTATGATCAGAGCTTTCTTCTGGTTCTGCTTCCAGTCCTCTAGAAAGGCACCTTGGGAAAGAAATTGATAAACATCGTACCATTCAGGATCAACTGATTCTCCTGCCTCTAACTGAAATAAGTCAGCGTCCACTGGTTCATCTCTCAAGGGTGATTCTGAATAACCTTCCGTACTTCTTGAGAGAAAATCAGCTCCACAATGATTCTTGCCAGGCTTATGGAAAATTCTGAATTCAAACTCCATTAGGAACATCATCCATCTTATCAGCCTGCCTTGAATAATGACTTTATTAATCAGAAACAGAAGAGCTTGATGGTCCACATAAAAATGGAACAACTTCTCAACAAGTAATGCCTAAACTTTGTAGCGCTGAAAACCATTCCAAGGGCTTCTCTCTCAGTAGTTCTATAGCCTTATTCAGCCTGACTGAATCTGCGAGACTGGCAAAATAAACTGGATAATCAGTCCTTCCGTCTGGCTGAGCTAATATTGCCCCCATTGCCAATCCCGAAGCATCTACATATACGTGGAAAATAATATCCCAGTTTGGTTGCCTAAGGACTGGTTTACTGATAATGGCCTTTTTCAGATTCTGGAAGCTCTCCTCACATTCAGCAGTCCAGTTGAACTTACTGGTTTTCTTTGTAAGCTCATATAGTGGTACTGCTTGAGAAGCAAACTTATGTACAAATCTTCTATAGAAATTCACATAACCCAAGAAAGAGCTCAACTCTGAAGCATTTCTGGGTGCTTTAGCTTGCTGAACACACTGAATTTTGTCATTGGCCATCTCTATTCCGTTTCGGGAAACCACATGTCCCATTAGCTGTCCCTTCCAGACTAGGAAAACAGATTTGGATGGATTCAAACAAATCCGCTTCTCCTGACAGCGTTTGAAAACCATTTCTAGGAATAGTAGGTGTTGTTCCTCATCTGAATAGACAGTAAAGTCATCCATAAAAATGGCGAGGAACCGATGAAGGAATCCATTAAACATCTCCATCATACACCGTTGAAAGGTAGCTGGTGCATTGCACAGGCCAAAAGGCATCACCAGATACATGAGAGCTCCGCACTCGGTGATGAAAGTGGTCTTCGCTCTATCTTCAGGAGCGATCTGTAACTGGTTATAGCCACTGTAACCATCTTTAAAGCTATACATTTCATATCCTGCGATCTCATCAAGCAACATGTCAGTAAAAGGCAATGGAAATGGATCTTTGATAGTTTGGGTGTTGAGTTTCCTATAGTCGACACAAACTCTCAATTTCCCATTATTCTTGGGAACGACGACTATGGGAAATAGCCAATCGCTACTGGCCACCTCTGTGATGAACCCAACCTTGAGAAGATTATCAATCTCCTCTTTGACCTTCTTTGCATAGTTGGGGTTCATCCGGTATCTTTGTAGTCATACTGGCCTAGCATCTGGCTTTAGCGGTATTCGATGCTGACATACTTCAGGATCAGGCCTGTATGTTCCCAGGTAAACACGTCTTTATAGTTTTGGAACATTCTGCGTGCCTTCTCCTTCATTACCGGGTTGAGATGCTTGTTGACCTTGATCATTCTAGGATTATCCTCCGATCCTAGGTTCCACTCTTCCACTTCTTGGTCGTCTGGAAGCAACCAATTAGGCCCGCCTCCTTTTCGTTTGGTCGACTCTTCAGCATAATCCTAGGATGGTCCATTCATTTCTGAATCAGCATTCTGATCCACTGGGTACTCTTCAGAGCGTACTGGTTCCTCTACCATACCAGTATCAGCTGATTCCACGACCCTTCCAATTAGCTGAACTGTTCTTTCCCCTGTGTTTATTTCAGTAAACTGATCGGGGAATTGTCTTTTGTGCTTGTCAGCCCGCTCTTTATTCAGCAAGAATGCATTCAAGTCAATCTCTGCTAAAGGGAATATGTTCATGGCCGCTAACATTCGCTCGATCTTCTTGGCTCTGTACTTCTGACATAACTCCTTCGGCCTCCGTTCTTTTCTCCAGCTCCTAGTATTGTTTGTCTGGATTTGAATTCTGCCACTGGCCCCTTCTATGGTTAATGTTTGGTTTGCATAGTCATGAACATCATATGCTGTTCTCAACCATGGGCGCCCTAGCAGCATCCCATATGCCCCTTGCACATCCAGAACTAAGAATCTGGTTTTAAATTTTTTCCCTCCAAACTCTTATCTGCATATTTTCAATCATACCCGTCGCTTGTACCACTATGTGATCCGCCATTCGCACTTTAAATGGTGTTGGCTTCAGATTAGTGATACCCATTCTCTGCTGGAGATGAACTCCCATTATGTTGACTCCTGCTCCTCCATCCAAGATAACACTTGAGAGAGGTTCCCACTGCTTCCTAACCTTGTAGTCCACCTGAATAAGTGGAACTTCATCATCTCAGACGGCCGTCAGGTCCACTGTTCTGGCCTCCGCCTTAGCTTTTCTGCACTGTCTGATAAAGTTGGCCACTTCAGGCAAGGTTCTTCTGATATCATCCAGCTCTACAGTCAACTTCTAAATTCTATCACAAATTTTCACATGAATTTCTTCTCTTTCTTGGTCAGATTGATTGTCAGAGCTCGAAGAACTGGTATCTTCACACTGCCATTCCTCTTTCGATGTGCTTCCCATCCTTCCATCAATTCTCAATTCATCAGCCATTCCTTATACTGCAGCCAGTATGGTCTCAAGTATGGTCGGTACTAACTGATCCTTATCAGCTGATTGGGCTGGTATCCTTTGAATGACCCTAGCTTCAGAACTTTCTGGCTGCTCTGGAAGCTTCTTCGCCAAATCCTCCGTGCTTTTAGCCGCTAGTTCCCTCTGCTCTTGCCATTCATCTACCACCTTCTCTTTCCCTTTGGCCTTCCAAACTTCTCTTTGTTGAGCCCACTTGTTCCTGGTAGGATTAATTGGTGTTTCTGAAGTATTTGGAACTTCTTCAATAACTACACCCTTGCTTCTAGTAACTACCCGTACTAGGACTGGTTCTGGTGCCTTAGCCTCAGTAGTAGTAGTTTGCAGGTGTATCTGGGCATTGGGCTGCAAAATGGCTATACTTCCCACAAGTGTAGCAATTCATGCTCCTATTCTGGAATTTGCCACGTCCTCTGCCTCGGCCCATACTTGTTTGGAATCGGCCATGTCCCTGACCAATACCACTGGTACCTGGTCTCTCCTCTTGAGCTACTTTGACGGGTTCTACCTTCACTGGTTCAGTATAGGCAACCACTGACAGGTCTTTGCCTTTCTTAAAGTGATGAATCCTGATGCCACAATTGTTCCATAGATGACCAAAAGCCTTACAGTAGGTACATTGTGGATATTCATTGGAGATATGGTCCTTGGATTGCATTTCGAACACCAAGTCTCCATCTTCCGAACTGGCTGTCTTGTGTGGCTAATTTCGGCAATCTGTCTAGCCATTTCTTCAATTTTCTTGGTCCAAGATCCCTTCTTTGACTTCTCCTTGGATCGTTCATTAGAGCTGCTTTCGGAGCTACTGGACACCTCACTAGAATCAAAACTTTCAGTAGCAGAACTACTGCTACCGGACCTTCGCTTCTTGTGACTCTTTTCCTTCTTGGCCTGCTGTTCCAGCTTCAATGCCCTTTGGACCAGATCATTGAATTTTTTGGTAGGGGCTGGTACCTCTTGCTCCCTAAGCTTCTTGCTTCTGAAACCATTTAGCCCTCAACCTCTTCTCAGATGGTGGTTCCTGCAACTACCTCGTTAGCTCCTTGATCTTTTCCACATAACTTCGGACTGATAGATTCTGCTGTTTGATCTTATCTAGTTCACAGAGGATATCTTCATCCCCTCTGTTGTCGGAATATTCCAACCTGAAGGCTTTAATCAATTTGTTGTATGATCTGAGCTGGCAGGCGGGGTAATGGTAATACCATTTCCTCGCTGCCTCCTTCAAGGTTTGCGGGAAATATTCCCCCCAATCATCTTCATCAATATTTTTCAGTTCAGCATACTGCTCAAAAGCCTGTATGTGAACGTCTAGATCATCCTTCTTACCTCCCTTGAATATTGGAAAAGAAATTTTCAGGGAAGATGTGTAATCATTCCAATTACCACTGATCCTGCCACTTCTCTTTTTGGATTCAGAATGACGCTTGGAAGTCTTCTTGCAATTGTCAGTGTCAGCATCCCAATCAATCTCTGTCTCTGTCTCGATGTTAAGTGTCTTCTTTGGTCTGTCTGCTAGAAGTACGCTGACTACCTTTGCTTCCCTTGGTACCCTCATCCCCCTGCCGGGACCGAGAACTCTTGGAACTCTTGGCTTTCCGTGCTTCACGTTTTGCCCGTCGACGTCGAGAATGACTGGACTGCTGTGAGTCCTGTGCCTCATCAGCCTGACTATGCTCCTCCTGAGCCTCAATGTCACTCATCTTCTCTTGCTTGGGGTCAGACTCTCTTCCCGACTCTTGAGGAATAGGGTCAACACAAATGGTGGATTTCCGGCCACGACTGGATTTAGGTGCCATTGCTGAAAACTTCCAACTGGGAGAAGAGTCTTTCAGTCAACGAGCTTCAGCTCGAGCCACCGTGATCGCCAAAATGGAATTGGAGCTGATCTCTTGAGACAGCTAATTCTAGGGTTAGAAGATTTCAGCTACTAGTGTGAGAAGATTTCAAACAGTAGACTGGACAGAAATCAGAAACTAAACTGGAATCTCGATACTAGAATAAGAATCAGACTTATGAACTGCAAATAATGTTCAGATTCAGATTCAGAATATTGGACAAGAAGTAAGTGTAACTGGAATATCTGTCATGATTGGGATTACAGATAAAAGATTACAGTGAATATGATTTACAAAGAGAGTACATCCGACAACAACTGCCAATGATTCTCAAGTACAAGTGTAGCCAAAGTGCTAATCCAAAGGATAACAATTGCCAACCCGATTACAATGTAATGGCCCCTATTTATACACTTCAGGTTTACTGTAGTAATTACCATAGTAACTACTAAGTAATTCGTTGCCCGTCTCATAAGAGAACGTTCCCACATAGTGAAACTATCCAGCCGTCTACACTAGCCTTTAAATAAGATGATTGGGTCTTGCTTAAGTTTCCCAAAGCTCGATTAAGGCACACGACGGACAAGAATCCTACGGGACACCAAAAGTACTATGCTAAGTTAGCAAAAAGGTACTATGGTCCCTTTCAGATTCCTAGGCCGATCAATGAGATGGCCTATCAGCTCAAGTTGCCCAATCAAAAGTACTACGGGACACCAAAAGTACTATGCTAAGTTAGCAAAAAGGTACTATGGTCCCTTTCAGATTCCTAGGCCGATCAATGAGATGGCCTATCAGCTCAAGTTGCCCAATCATAGGCTCATACACAATGCGTTCCACGTGAGCCTACTAAAGCCTTACAAAGGAGAGCCACCTCAAGAAGCAACCATTGAAGACCCACCAGAGATCGAGGACCAAGAAGAGGTGCTGCAACCCGAGTCCATTCTCCGACACGAAGACGAGGTATTGAGAGGCGGTAAGACTATCCGACGATATATTATCAAGTTTAAAAATTATCATTTTGAAGATGCTAGATGGATGCAAGGCATACAATTAAAGATAACCTAAACCTTGTCAATGCTTACAATGATTCCCTAAAGTAAGCAAATGTGATATGTATAAATGAACAAAGTTTTTATCTTATATTCTTTATTGTGCACAAATGTTAATAAGTATGCATGCTTAGGAACTTGTTTGTGGAGACGACGTCTCTCGATCACCAAGTAGAGCTTGTCACTCTACTATGGAAGATTTATACGAACTAATGTGCAAACATGCTTGCCACAGCTAAGGCTCTCAAGCACCAAATGAACTAGTCATCCATTCCGGAACGGTGACGTAGGGTAAAATAGGGATCCTCTATCCACTTTCAAATAGACTAATGACTAGGCTTTATCTTTCTCTATCTCATAGTCGAGGATGACTATGATTTCAAGAGAGTTAATGTCATAAAAATTAATATCTAATTCTCCCAAATGATTTTCTCATGTTAAACTGATCATTTAATATGGGGAGGTACTAGGGGAGTAAGAGCTAGAATATTGGCAAGGCTGCCAGACCGATCTCAGCAGGGATCCAAAGGAGGAAAAATAGGGATCCAAAGGGGGACAGTCTGCAAAAGAGCAATGTGCATCAATGGGACTTAAAAGACCTAAGTTTTAGTTCCATTAGGACTTCCATAGGCTAAGGTTCCAAAATTTAATTAAAAAGTCCAATGGCCAAAAGTAAGAAAAATTGGATGGGTGTGAGAAGAGTAAAAAGTCTTTCCACATCCCTAGGAAGGAGGGGGTGAGCCCTAAAGGTAGGGGAAGAGAGAGAAACACACACTCACACTCCCAAGCTCTCCCTTTACACAAAGGGAATAATGGACACATGGCACGCTCTTAACCCAGTTGCCCCCAATCTCCTCTCAAATCCTATTGGATGGCCATAGAGGTGGACCAATGAGAATTAGGCTAGAGTAAAATCGGTTTAATCAATTTAAAAATGCTTGATAAAAGAAACATGGAAATTAAGCTCCCTAAAAAGACTGTTGGATAGTCTACCAAGGGGTCCAATGAACATCAAGCAACTCAATGGCTTGCTTGATTCCTATTGGCCAGAAGACTAAAAGGTCCAATGAGAGTTTAAATAAATTATTTTAATTATCTAAAACTCTTATAAAAGAAAAAAGTGGGACACTTGTCACAAGACTATCAACTATGCTTCTTAATTGCTATTGGCTAAGCACTGCAGGAGCCAATGGAAAGCCAACAAGAGAAAAATGGGAAGAGGAGTCAACCAAGAAGAGAGAGAGTCGACATTTTTAAGCTAACTAATTTGCTGTTAGGAAATATGACGTAGCTAAATAGCTATTTGAGTAAATTACTTAATGGAGAGAGATAGATTTCACACACAAGAGATTATAGAGTAGAGAGAGAGAGTACACACGATATACGTGGTTCACCCACTGTGGGCTACGTCCACGGGAAAGCAACCACTCAATGGCTTTAGTACTTCAAAACAAGAAGTAGTTTACAAAGGGATTATACCCTTAATGGAGCTCCCGCCTTGCTTCACTCTCACCACCTCACATTCACCTTGTTGCATCAACTTCACACTATGAAATGTGTGTGGAAATGGCCTCCTTTTATAGGCCAAAAGAGTTGCCCTCTCTTATGAGAGGCAGCCATGTGTAGCCGCCCTTGTGTAGATAAGTCTAAATCGGACCCTTCAATCCACCCATGTATGGCCGCCCTTGAGAAGACAAGTCCGCTTTTGAATTCGGCCATCGGCCAACCGACTACCGGCCACCGGCCAACCAACCGGTTGTTTTCCGACCACTTTCTGGCCGCCGTCCGGCCATAATATTCCCCTAAAGTTGCCCCTGATTTTTGGCCTTGAAAATTTTGGTTTCTGGCGAGTGATTTTCCTTCACGCACGATGGCTTCTTCTCATAGTGAGGGCCTTACAAATGTGCGCTTTTACCACAGAAAATTACAAAGGTAAATCATGCTCCATACTTAACATTTGCTACAACCCAATTCTTGTGTTGAGCAAGAACTCTATCTCCTTCTCCAAGCATTGAGAAGTAGATACCTACACCAACAACTCTTGGCTTTGGAATGTAAATCCAACCAAGAGCCAAGCTTCAATGACATGCTCATCTCCTCTACCATGCTAATTACTAAGCTAAGCTATGCTATAAGAGTGATTATGTGAGGAGATTACTTCTTTTTCGTAAGATACATCTTCTTCCTCTTCATCTTTCCTCATTCCCTGCTAGCTCTCATCATCTTTGAAGGTGTGTGAGGTCTTGGGACTGAGGCTAGGTCCACTGTGTGTGTTTTCAAGCATAATTTGGTGCATAAAGCTTCCATTTTCATTGCACCAACGAGTTTTGTCAAGGAACACAAAGATTGTATTGTACAAAAGTCTATGTTGATGGGAGAAGCTACAATACAACGCCTTTTTGTAGGGGGGACCGGACTCCATGTAAATGCGGTCCTCAACTGTTGTCAATTGTTTTATCTCTCTCTCTTTTTAAGTATTGTCTATGCCAAACTAGCTAGGTGTAATTGCTATGTTGCTTTCTCCAACTAAGTACTCTCTCTATGCTCATTAGGATCTTGTTCTTAATGAAATGCTCACTATGTTATCATTTTCCGCTACACACAAGTTACTAGTGCATTAAATGTTACATTGCATCATGGAAGCCCACATTGGGTAATTATCTCCATCCAAGTTATCTTCAACAACAAACATCTTGAAAACATGTGTTGTTGTCAACCATGAGGAGTGACCGCACTTGATTTAAAAACTACCATAAAAGAGAAAAAACGAAGTAGGACCAACACGTGATATGTAGCACAACCCAAAGAAGATTGTAAGGGACCTGCTTTGCAAGAAATTGCACTAAAAAATTCTGCACAAAAGGACAATTGCTTGCGCAACACTGCTTGTGGTGGAAACGGAGGTCGAAATGAGCTTGAATGAAAATTTTGAGCAGACCAAGCTCTACACGCATTTTGGAAGTATTTGTCGACCTGCAGACGCTCATCAAAGCTCACCCAAATCAATCGAAGAAAGAGAACCGACGTGCGTTGGCAACGTTGACGACTATGCCTGGGAGGACGGAACCTACTCTGATACAAATTGTTGGATTTAGGGTTGCAAGGAAAAACACACAGCTTGAATAAGATAAAGAAGCTCAAGGCACACAACAAAGAATACACTGCTTAATGCACAATGGAAAGATAAGTTAGCCCTAGAATGATGGGCGAATATACAATGCATGGACAAAAACCTCCTAGTGAGGGAAAAATGCCTCAGTAGTCCTAAGTGTGTTCACTACCACACACATATATATATATATATGGTAACAGAGTCCTTGTACACAAGTTTTGATTTGTACATCACCTTGAGTGTCAGGCTGACCTGAGCATCGTCAAGGATCCTTAGTACCCAATAATACTTGCCTTTTCAAAAAAAGAGCTATACAAACACCAACCAGTTCTTTTTTTTGGCAAAACTCACAATTGTGAGTGAATTATATTGATCATCTCAAAAAATTACAAGAACTTGCCATGCTCGTGCCGAGCCATGACACCATCCAGAGACCAAACTTACATTACCTATCTAGGGAGCCACCCCTAACGACCTGTCCCCATGCTCTTGATACACCAGGTTCATTATCATGTTCTTCACTAATCTTCTGCTTTCATGATTTTCCCCTTACCTAAGCATTCCGCTGACAACAAGGCACAAGTAACCCTAGACCAATCATCTGAGTTTTGCTTGCGCCCAAGCGTCCATATTAGCACTCTGCCTTCTTGTATAATTTCTGCGAAGCTTGCCACCTCAGGACCTCCTTCGAACACACGGCGGTTCCTTGTTTGCCATACATTATGTAAAAAGCAAAACTTGATAATTTGAGTGCAAATTAGGATGGCAAGGCTACCCAAGTTCTTACCTCCAAGGAGTAAATCAGCCTTGAAAAACCAATTTTCCATGTTCTTTGGATCCACTTGCAAATTTTTCCTGTAAGGTCTCTGATAGCTGGGCATTCCATAAAAAGGTGGGTCAGATCCTCACTAGCCATCCTGCACCCCAAGCATCACTCTGTCCCTATCCCTCTCTCCTGAATCTTCACCCCCATCGGAAGAGCACCCCTAATTACTTTCCATAGAAATATCTTCATGTGATACGAAACCTTTGGCCCCCAGATGTTCTCCATTACTTGCTCCCACCTTTCGTACGACCATTGCTTTTTCCATATCTGTTAAGGGGGCTAGACCAATTATTCTTTAGCATCATTGTATGGTAAATGCCTGTAGAATAGGGTTTCCATAAGAGGCTGCTTCCGGGCCATTTCTAGGCATTCCAATCAAACTCTGAGTCACAGATTGGCATCAATGCACTGTCAAGCTCTTTCATCACTTTGTTGACTAGCAAAACCTCCAAGCTATTAAGTTGGAATTGGGTTACCAGAAGTTCTATGACCTTGTCCTTACCTCTTGCTAGAAATAAACTCAGGAGACACAAGTTATACTTAACATACACAACCCATCAATCTACTTACATTCTACGAAAGTATAAACAGGTACACCACAAGTACAGCCAGATCCGATATTTTAAAAGGACAACTTAAACATTGGAAGAGAGAGACATTTTCGGAAAAAGACAAAATTTCAGTTGTGCGTAAAAATTCAAGAAAAATATAAGCTGCTCTCCAACCAATCATGACTGGTTGTTTGACAATCCTTGACAAAGAGAGAGAAATTTAGAACATGTTAAATGGTCATCAAGATGGGTATACACCACTTGTACAAATATCTTTTCCACATCTATGGGTCTGAAATCCCATTTTTGTTATATGCAATGATGCATTCTCCAACTCACTGACATGGTGCGAGCACATAAAATCAGCGATAATTGAAAACTGGAAGAACCTTGAAGCCTTCCATAGTAACACTGTTTGAGTGTGTCAACAATCAGAATAATAACACACTGTTTTCAGGGGGAAGAAACTGACCCTTCAACAATTAGATGTGGAACAAGCTTCAGCACTAAATCAATAGGAATGGCAAAGTTTACACCAGATGACATGCCAGAACCTACATAAAAAGGATCCAACATCATCCTTAAAAGGCATAAGTGTGGAAGCAAGAAAGTCCTCGAATGTCTAAGAAGCTCCTAACAAACAATTCTGTTTAAACATATTTGGGTCTGGACAAATCAAACTAACCTTGGAGAGTAAACGTGGCTGTGTTTATTCCAATAATGCGCCCAAAGGAGTCAAGTAAAGGTCCTCCAGAATTGCCTTAGCAAATTGTAGTTAACCATCATCTTAATGATTAGGATCAAGAGATTACATGCTAAACAACCGAATTGTTAGTTACCAGCATTGATTGCAGCATCTGTTTGAATTGCTCCAGCGATAGAGCTTCCAGCAGGTGAAGGGATCTCTCTCCCTAAGCCACTGATCACCTGAATACAGTGGCAGAAAACTGAGACAGAAACTTACATCAACCTTGTAACAGCAAAGATACCCTCGAGCATATAATCAGAATTCCAATCCCTTACCCCAGTAGTTAATGTATGCTCGTACCCGTACGGATTCCCTATGGCAAAGCAGTTCTGACCCACCTTCAGTTTCTTAGAAGAGCCCAGTGTAAGTGGCCGAAGCACATCACCTGGTGCATCAATCTCAAATCAGATCTATCCAATCAGACTGTGTACAGTGAATTACCTAACTGATAGATATTTGAGCAAACATATGCAAAAGTTATTACTGAATAACTGGTACCTTCAAAACAGCTAGATCATGTGCAGCATCAATGCCAACAAGCCGTGCCACCTTGATCATAACATCACCATTAGGATAGAGAAGTGAAACCTGGAAAAATTGCACATTTGACTTTTTAGTCTTGCATGCAGAGCTTCAACCTCATAAAACTTTGTAAAAAATTAAAGGCATTACTCTCCCACTCAAAAGAGAGCTCTCAAACAGACAATGGGGTCACTTCTAAAAGGATTGACAGCTTTTGCTCACTATTAGAATATGGAGCAATTTCGGAGGCAACTCCACATACTTTTTGATTTTGCACAAGCGGGTGTCCTCTTCACTTTGTTCCTGTTTTCCTCCTCCAACTCTAGGAAGTGATCAGCGGCCATCACACCCAAAGCCTCATGCCACTTTTTTTGTTTGGCTGTCCTTCACTTGGTTCCTGTTTTTCCTCCAATTTTGGGACGATGGTTTAGCTGCTTTGAAAATTATGACAGCTGAGGAATGGTGTCCCATTTGAGCATTTAGTTTTGATGCTTTCACTCTTTTTAGATTCTTTATACCACTTTCTATCATACAGCCACATAAATTCAGGATTGGATAGACCCCATCCCATCCTTTCAAGCTAAGCTTTTCTTTAGGTTTAGCATTGCTTCTCTCCTAGATATGCTAGGGGGCTATGTGCCATGAAGGTACATACCATCACTGGATTGCTATATTGGATTTAACGGCGTGATCAGCAGGGTAGATCTCATACGTCAAACAGAACGAGTCCAACTCGTACTGTTCCGTACGTCTCGTACATTCTGTTCGGTAGTTTTTTGGTAACTGTTTCTAGCCATTGGCCCTTTTGACTGTTGACCATTGTCTGTTGAACACGCAGTTTTTGGGCCCGAATTTAGGCAGTTTGCCCACATTGGATTCCATTGTTGGGGCTCCTTGAGCTTTGCATGCTCCCCCTTCAACATGAATTCAGCCTATGTGACATTGATGCCACTTCTCTCATGCTCTAGCCTCTACCTATTTAAGCAATGCCTCTCCATCTTGTTCTCCAACACTTACAAGTTCTCAATGCTCTCAAGCTCTCCATGCGATGTTACATCTATGATCTAGTATGCTCAAGCCTTCAACCTCCCATGTTCTAGCTCTCAAGCTCTAGAGACTAGAGTCTTGCCTCTTCATCTCCTCTCCCTCCAATTTCTTTAAGACTAAAGTTTAAACCCAAGGGCCTAGGCCTTAGGCTTAAGAATTATTTGTTTATTTATTTTGAGCGTACATGAAGTTGTCGTACCGCACATCTTCGTACGTGTACAAAACGTATGGGACCGTACGAGACCACTTGGTGATCAGACATGGTGTAGTAGGGTATGCTTTGCTGGGCATGCTATGGAACCATGTATGATGTTGTCAGAGACCAACACTGGATTTGATCCACTAGCAAGGTAGTGCACTTAAGATTTGTTGCATTGAGCACCAAAACACTTGATACAGCACATTGGAATGATGTATCACCCCCTAATCTATGTTTTGTGGTTTATGTGATGTGATTATTTGCATCTGAGATGAATGACTACAACATTATCTCTAAGTGAGGTGAAGGTGTCTAGTGATTTGATTTTAATTGCATGATGGCACGAGGCATTAATTGTTAACAATGTTGATTGATTTTAGTGTATGCAGGTGTAGTTGTGGATGATTACTCTTGTTTAAGAAAGGGGTATGTGATGACTTGTGACGTGGCAAGGACCGGCTGGCACACATTCACACGAGGGGAGCGAAGTGGCCGAGCAATAGAGCCAAATCTCAGTGTGAGATCGAAACGTGGCAGATTTTGCACCGCAAATCACAGCCCAAAATGCAAGGCAGTATGGACAGATTATATGTGGCAGATTTTACAAGAAGAGCTTTGGCCGCAATTTTTGGGTCCAGTTAGTTAATGAAAGCAGATGCCTTTAGGGTATGTTTTTAGCAGTCCTTTTTAAGTTACTTCGTAGGGGAGTCCCTCCCAAATCCATAACCTCCAAAGTGCTGCCTCCTTGGCTGTGAAAACAGGGTCAACACAAGAGCACCTCCCCAAAGAGCCCACCACTCGAATAGGCTGCCAATGAGCATCCAAACGCCTATCAAGTGGTACCGCACCCTGAAATGTGAATCTCTAGTCATAGCCATGATGGCCAATCTCTACAATGTCAAAAACGAGAGTTCCATGCTTAGTGACAAGTGGCTGTCCAGAGGAGGGGTAAAAGACAGCCCACCACCCCTGATGAGGGGGCAAAAAAGCCTATCCCCCAATGAGGTCATGCCAGTGAGCAAGAATTGCAAAATCAATCTCTCACATACATGATCCCTTTGCGAATCCCATAGGTAGTTCCAATGATCTCTGCATTAACCAAGGAGGCCTCCGACCATCTACATAAAGATATTGCTGGACCATCCTCCCATCTGGCTTGATCAATAAGTCCTCTCTTCTAGCTGTTGGCTGTCACACAAGCATTCCAAATCAGTCGCTGCCTCTCAACTTCCTCCAAACAATGAGGTGGTTGTCGAATCAAAGCAGGAACCATAGTCATCCAAATCCTCAACAAGCAGCGCATAAACCGTGATAAATGAAACATATCCAAGGGTGCATCCCTGAAAAATGAAATGGATCATCATGCGCCAAAGGGCGTCACTGTCCATAAACCTAAAACGAGGAGAGGTACCTGACAAAGCATGGCATAAAAACTGCTTCCAAGGCTCAACCGGAGGAAACAAACCGTGGACTATGAGCTTGGCAAGCAATGCACTACTCTACATCTTGGGATAAATAATCCCCAAACAGCCCTTCTCTGTAGGCAACATCACGATGTGTCAGTGAACTCGCGGCCGTGTGTCTGTGGATCCATTTGACCCACTCCATAGAAAGTTACGCACTAAGCGGCGCAAAATGCCATGACTCCAGAGTGAAGAGTCATGCACGATGTAGTAAACCAAGCCATCGCAAGAAGAATCAGATTTACCAGAAGAGCTCTAGCAGCCAAATACAAATGCAAGGAAGACCAATGGCAAAGCTCTCTCTCTCTCTCTCTCTCTCTCTCTCTCTCTCTCTCTCTCTCTCTCTCTCTCTCTCTCTCTCTCTCTCTCTCTAGCAGCCAAATACAAATGCAAGGAAGCCAACCGGTATTTTTCTAAAGAAGAGGCCAACTCTTAAGAAAACCGGTATTTTCCTGGGAGATGACCTTACATTGGCACGAGTGGCACACATGCAAGAGTTGATGCCAGAGATCAGGGCAGCAAGAGAAAAGGGGAAAATCACCTTTTATAGAGGAGGGAAAGTAGTGGTTCTGGAAAAGCGCTCATCATGACGGTGCGAGACCTATGGGGCAACGCTCCGGATAGCGGCGTGGAATTGTAATGGATCATATAGACTAGATGTAGGTGCCTTTGAGGACAGCTTTAGGGACAGAGACATAGTTTTCTACTCAGAGACACACAGATACCGGGACAGCTTATGCCACATGTGAAGGGGTATTTATGGGAAACAACTGGTCGACCAGACAAGAGATCTCTGCGAGGTAGCCGGGGTTCAGGAGGAGTAGCAGTCTTATTTAAAGAGGAGCTGAAACCACTACTACAGATTATCAGGAAAGATGAACAAGCAAGGTATATGTGGGTGAGAATGAGAGCCGAGACAGGTAGATTTCTATATATCGCTATATGCTACTTCCCTCCAAGTACATCAGTCTACTCCTCACCTAAAGGACAGTCCCCTTTCTCCATATTGAATAATGACATATGGGAGTTGTTCTCTAGAGATGGAGACATCGTTCTCTTAGGAGACTTTAATGCCAGAACGGCCAACTCTCAAGCAGTATTCTATGATACTTCTGAGGAAATGCTCAGAGAAGTGGATTTTATCAGAGGAGGGGCTTACTAGAAACTCACAGGATAAAGAACACACTGAATATGGGAGACATCTCATGGAAATGGCAACTACACATGGTTTGGCCATACTTAATGGTCTAGAGAATTTCCCTTTATTTGGGGGATTCACATGCTTCCCGCACAGGCATGGGGCCAGTACAGAGCATTATGTCATGACTTCACCAAGCTTTATTTCTAGTATCGAGGACTTTAAGGTGGGACCCAGACCGGTTGGGACTGCGGTGGATCATGCTCTCTTGACCTTATCAATCTCCTTCCAATACAATGCCTCTCAAGTACGAAGGAAGAAGACACACACAAGATATACTTTCACGCCAGAGACTGATTCAATCTATGTGGAAAAGATCTATAACAGGATGTGGGCAGCCGAGCCAGTATATACTGTAGAGGAGATTACTTCTCAGCTAACAGAGATACTACATGGAGCAGCACAAGAGGCATACCCGCATACTCAGCCTGATCAGAAGAGAGGATATGGGAACATGCCTCAAAACAGTTGGTATGACGAGGAATGCAGAGAGACGAGAACCCAGGTCCAGAAAGAGCTTACACTTGGGATTATCACATATAAGCAGTCTCGGATTGCTCTTCGGCGTATAGTACGTTGCAAGAAAAGGGCATTTTTAGCCAAACTCGAGAAGGATTTATATCAGCTCTTCTTGAGTCAGGACTCACATGAGGCCTGGCGTTTATTTCACGAGCACTCATCACCTCCGACAATTACTTCTCCTGAGATTTGGGGTCAATATGTAACATCATTATATACGGTATCGAGACAGCCTCCATTAGCAGATCCGTTCGAGCCATGCTCTGCTACTAGTACTTTCTTTACTACGGAAATGGTGGAAAAAGCCATTGATAAGATGAAGACAAGAAGAGCATATAATCATGAGGGTTTAGTAGCAGAACATCTGATCCATGCAAGGGATCTACTTTCAGAAGTCCTTGCTCGTCTGTTTAATCGGGTCATGTGTGAAGGATTCCCTGAATCTTGGAAATTATCTACTATCGTACCTATTTTCAAGTCAAGGGACCCTATGATACCCGGGAACTACTGTACCATTATGGTGGGTCACACATTGACCCGACTGTACGCATCCATTCTGGAACAAAAATTGAGTAGATGGGCAAAGAATGAGGGCATAAGGGCAACGGGACAAGCTGGATTCAAGAGGGGTTATTCCACTTTAGATCATATTCTTACGCTCAGAGCCATTATTGAGGAAGGAAGAGCAAGCGGGAGAAGGATGTATTGTTGCTTTGTGGATTTTCGGAAAGCTTTTGATATAGTACCAAGGGCCAGATTGATGCGCAGAATGCAAGAGTTAGGGGTCCCCAAAGAGATTATCTGGGGGATCATGGCCTTATACGGGTCAGTAACTGGTTATGTACGTACTCCAGAAGGGGATTCCGACATTGTTCATTCCACCGTTGGAGTAAAGCAGGGATGCCCATTGTCCCCTACTTTATTTGGTATGTATATAGATGAGGTATCGGATTACATTGATAGAGAGGGTGACAGAGGTGCTCAACTTGCAGGGTCATGGATCCCTTTGTTGTTGTATGCAGATGATATTGTATTGATAACAGAATCGCCAGATGGAATGCAGAGGCAGTTAGATGCATTACATAAATTCGCGGAAGACAGCGGACTGTCGGTAAATTTGGGTAAAACCAAAGTTATGGTGTTTAACACCACACCGCAGTGGGTTAGGAGATCGGCACCTACATTTGCATATGGCCAGGATACAGTAGAGTACACAGACGCATACACATACCTTGGTGTGGTATTTACAGGACCGAAGTTTACTCTTAAGAAAGCAGCGGATGCTAGATTGTCCAGAGCCTCTGCGGCCTTGGGGGGGTTGGAGAGGATGTGTTCACAAGTGCAGTTTCAAGAACCACGAAAAAAACTTTGGCTCTTTGATACTATGGTGGCTTCGGCTATGCTTTATGGGGTCCAGATTTGGGGACCATCTGTGGATCAGGATAATTGGAAGTCAATGGAGAGACCTTTGGTATCTATGATTTCGCGAATGATTAGAGCCAAGGCCTCCGTACCACACACGATTACCCAAGCGGAACTAGCTGCCCCTTCGATAGAAATTGAAGCTCTTACCAGATCAGTGTCCTTTATACACGGTTTATGGGATACAAATAATTGCCGATATACTAGATTGGCCCTCAAATCCTCTCGACAATTAGCAATGAAAGGAGATACATCATGCTGGTATGCGCAACTATCCTCGTGGTTTCAGAGACACGGGTTCAGTATGGAAAGATTACCCCCCTTCCAATACTCTCTTGAGGCTCCATCACTGGCAATCACACGAACGGAGATTAATAAAATCATCTGCCAGGATCTTATACAGTTGGACACTAAGAGGACATGGGTAGACCCTACACAAGAATTGGGCACGAAGATGGCCGACTACAAAGAAAACTTCCTACAGATATCTGAAGATGGTTTTGTGATTCGCCCGAGCTACATGGATACCCACTTGTCTCACGGTTTGAGATGTGCTATTGGTCAAATTCGTACATCCTCACACCAGCTGGAAATTGAATTTGGCAGATTTAGGGGAATCCCACATGCGAGCAGAATTTACAAGTTATGCGGAATGGAGCCGAAGACAGAATTACTATGAGATACGCGGGCGTTTCCATTGCCTATTTAAAAAAGGCTTTGGACCTCTAAATAGAGTCATGCAATACCAAGATCAAAGGTGCTTAGGCCTGTACCTACTGGAACTACATCGGCACAGGGATAATCTAATGAGAAGACAAAGAGCACTACAGCCTCAGAGGCAGATCACAGATTTCTTCGGATCGAGAGAAGCAAGAATGGAAGGAGAAGCAAGAGGCCAGCACTGAGCACAAAGGAGTACCCACATTCAGACCAAAGGCACCCTCATTGACAGGGCGATTGAGCTTAGGAAATCGAGATGACCTCGACCGAGATGCAGAAGCACACTTCACCGGAGGAGACTACAACAAAGGATTAGAAGCATTCTAGCCAGACACCCAGAATGCTCCTAAGAAGCTTATCTAATACTTTGTATTTAGTTTTTCGCATTTATTTTCACACTTTTCAGACATTGTAACAGATTCACCACTTTTGTATCAGTTTGGTCTCATAGGTCACTCTGGCCTTTTGAAGACGTTAATATAACATTTCATTTCTCTCTCTCTCTCCGTTTATAGAGAGGAGATTTGAGACCGTCTATGGGAAGGCACAACTGGTACAGGCCTCTCAGTGGAGGAGTGCACCACTCTACTGACTGACACACTGCATGGTGTTGCATCCGTGGCATACCCACACACTCAGCCGGACAAGAGACGACATTCTAGGAGCATGCCCCAGAATAGTTGGTATGATGAGGAGTGCAGAGAGATGAGAGCCAAGCTTCAGAGGGATCTTCTTTTAGGAGTCATCACTTATAGACAGTCTCATATTGCTTCTAGACGCCTTGTGCGATTCTTGACTTACATGGCTCAGATGGACCTAGACTTATATCAGATGTTCTTGACTAGGGACTCAGGAGAGGCATGGCGACTCTTTCATGATCACTCCCCTCCCCCAGTGATAACTTCACCTGATGTGTGGACATCGTTATATACGATTCCAGGACAGGAACCCCTTCCAGACCCTACAGAGCCACGCCCATCTACGAGCACCTTCTTTACCACTCAGATGGTACAGAGGGCCATTGATAGGATGAGGACCGGGAGGGCATATGATCATGACGGTCTAGTAGCGGAGCACTTCATACATGCTAGGGATATGTTGATGAAGGTTCTTGCAGTGTTGTTCAATCGTGCCATGTGTGAGGGGTTACCTGAGACTTGGAGGTTGTCTACTATTGTGCCCATCTTCAAGGCAGGTGATCCTACAGAGCCTGGGAACTATCGCACTATTATGGTTGGACACACATTGGCACGGTTGTATGCATCCATTCTTGAGCAACACTTGAGTGATTGGGCAGAGGGTGAGGGTGTATGAGCAAAGGGTCAAGCCGGTTTCAGGAGGGGTTTCTCCACTCTTGATCATATTCTGACACTCAGAGCCATCAGTGAGGAGGGCAGGTCACATGGGAGGCAGATTTATTGTAGCTTTGTGGATTTCCACAAAGCATTTGACATGGTACCGAGAGCTCGATTGATGCGCAGACTGCAGGAGATGGGGGTGCCCATAGAGTTGATTTGGGGGATTATGGCTTTGTACAGATTAGTAATGAGACATGTACGCACTCCGGAAGGGTATCTGATTTAGTTCACTCTACTATTGGGATGAAACAAGGCTGCCCATTGTCTCCTACTCTATTTGGTATGTATGTTGATGAGGTGTCTGATTACATTGACAGAGAGGGTGACAAAGGTGCCTAACTGGCAGGGACGTGGATCCCATTGTTGTTGTATGCTTATGATATTGCGTTGATATCTAACTCACTAAAGGGTATGCAACGACATTTGGATGCACTACACAGTTTTGCAGAGGATAGTGGATTATGTGTAAACCTTGGTAAAACCAAGGTTATGGTGTTTAACACCACACCACAGTGGATCAGGAGATCAGCACCTACTTTCACGTATGGTCACGAGATTGTGGAGTATACAGATGCATACACTTACCTGGGAGTAGTCTTTACTAGGCCGAGATTTTCTTTGAGAAGAGCCGCAGAGACTAGACTGACTAGAGCTTATGCGGCTTTGGGAGGATTGGAGAGGATGTGTTCGCAGGTTTAGTTCCAGGAACCTAGGACAAAGTTATGGCTCTTTGATACTTTGGTTGCCTCTACTATGCTATATGGGGTGCAAGTTTGGAGACCTTTTGTAGGTCAAGAAGGCTGGAGACATATGGAGAGGCCCTTGGTATCTATGATCTCTCGGCTGATTAGAGCCAAGGCCTCCGTACCGCATGATATCATTCCAGCGGAGTTAGCTGGCCCCTCTATGGAGATTGAGGCGCTTACCAAATCAGTCTCCTTTGTACATAGCCTATGGGATACTACCAGAGATAGATATGCCAGGTTGGCACTAGAGTCCTCCAGACAGTTAGCTCTACAGGGGGATACATCATGCTGGTATACACAACTGACATCATGGTTTCAGACACATGGCTTCACCATGGACAGGTTGCCTCCTTTTCAATACTCTCTACAGGCACCCTTGATGTCCCTGCCACGAGTGGAGATCACTAGACTCATCGTCAGGATCTGATCCAACTGGACACGAGGAGGACATGGATAGAGCCGGTACAGGAGTTGGGCACAAAGATGACTTTCTATAGAGAACATCTTTTCCACCTCATAGAGGACGGGTTTGTGATTCGACCTAGCTATATGGACACACACCTTTCTCATGGTTTGCGGTGTGCCATTGGCCAGATGTGCACATCCTCACATCAGCTCAAGATTGAGATTAGCAGATTCAGAGGGATACCAGCAGATAGCAGGATATGCCGCTTATGTCATCTAGAGCCAGAGACAGAGCTAAATTACATATGCCATTGCACAGTGTACTATGAGATACGAGGCCGTTTCCATTGTCTATTCAAAGAGGGTTTTGGGCCTCTATCTAGGGTCATGAGTTATGAGGATCAAAGATGTCTTGGACTGTATCTACTTGACACAGGCATAGAGACACTTTACTGAGGAGAGCCGGAGAGAGACAGTCCCAGAGAGAGATTACAGATTTCTTTACACTAGATATTGGGCACCCAGAGGAGCAGCCAGAGGAGCAATCACCATTGCAGAGCTTTGCCCGCACTCATACTACCACTATTGGCATTCTCATAGACCGAGCATTCGAACTAGGGAGATCTAGAAGACCGCGATTGAGGAGAGGAGCTACACAGTATAGACGGAGACTACAGCAGAGGATTCGAGCCATACTTTCTCGACGGCCATAGTGCGGACGAGGATGGATCTCTACCATAACTATCTCCCCCCCCCCCCCCCCCCCCCCCCCCCTTCTCTCATTGGACTACACAATGTATTGGGCACCTTGTATTAGCTGGCACATCCATACAGTCCCACTTTGTAGTAGTTGTATTTTGTTTCAGTTCTTTTTTATTCCGGACATGGTATCAGATTCACTATGTTGTAACAACTTGGTCTCATAGGTCATTTTGGCCTTTCGAAGACGTTAATATATCATTTCATTTCATCTCTCTCTCTCTCTCTCTCTCTCTCTCTCTCTCTCTCTCTCTCTCTCTCTCTCTCTCTCTCTCTCTCTAAAGAATCACATCGTTGGTTCTCTATACTTTGGCCCCCTCTACGCGCCCGAAAGGTGTTTTCCTACAAGAAAGTTAATCTGATACAACCTCCCGAAAAGCAAAGTACAAGGCTTCCTTTAGGCATAGAACCCGTGAATAGCTGAGGCCCATCAAAAACCTGAAAAGACGGATAACGCATGTGGGCGAGCAACTATATAACTGAAAAACCAAGGGAAACCCCCCCCCCTAGGAACTAGGTGGAGAGCCGAGAGGAGTCCAAGTAAGTGGTCAGGGGGCAGCTATGCTACCCAAGACCGCCAAGCGACTAGGAAGAGACCAAATCGGCAGGAAGGAGGATGGACGAGAAGAAGCACACGTAGACACCTGAGAGAGCCGCAGTGACACCCACAAGGTAGAGGCGGGCAAACTAGGAACAGAGGAGCCGTCATGTAAGGTGCAGCGGAAGTGAATGTTGAACTTTGCTCAAGATGAGTGCTCCGAACTGTGCTCAAGGGTTCCTTTTACTTACGGAAGGAAGAGCCTTCCGTTCCTTTAGTGAGAGAGTGCAATGGACACAAACAAAGTGAATGACACTGTGAATGAAGGTGTTGAGACTAAGAGATAGAGAGAGAAGAGAATACGACACCAGAATGTTGTCAAACCCTCCTCCCAAGGCCCCACTCTCTATGGCGAGAGCGGTCTACTATTGATTGCACAAATCTCTACAATGCTTTGGACTTGCCGACTATGTCGACGACGATGAGGACGACGACGAGACGGGCTGAAATCTGAAAACGCCAAGGGCTGAAATCTGCAAATCTTGTATCTGCTGAATTCTGACTCTATGTCGGCGACGATGTCGATGGCGACGTGATGAAAAACGCAGATGCTGAAATCTGTGTTTTCCGGGCTGAAACTGCAAACTTTGCTGGATATGACCGTGCGGCGAGGATCTGCTGCGGGAAGGTGAGATCTGCGAGGTTTGGGGCTTGTTCTACTGTGCCTAAGTGCTGAAAACTGAAAACGCTGATGCTTTTAACTGTTCCGTCGCGAAGGATCTGCAAAACGCTAGGATGGTATGCTGATCCAAAACCGCTAGGGCTGAAAATGGGTCCTGCTACAAAAACTCTGTGAATCTGCTGGTGCAAACCACTAAGGCTAGGGCTGATCTATCCTCTGCTGTTGCCAGGCTGCTGCAAATGCAAAAACGCTGGCTGATCTGGGTTCTTGATGGAAAACGCTAGGCATCCAATGTTGATGGGGTCTTGTTGAGAAGTTGCCTGTTGAACAAACTGTTCCTGCTGCCTCTTTTGCCAGAAAGTGCCAGCGCTAGGTTTCTATTTATACAAACTTAGCAAGAATGCCCTACCTACTTTCCAACAAAAGTCACTTAAAAATAATAAGTGAAAAATGTCAAAAATAGAAAAAATAGGTCTATACATTGTAAAAATGCTCCTAATGGGATCTGACTGGAATTTGATTATCATGCTATGTGCAACCAGAGGATATAAATCTCATCTAAGTGTTTGGACATGCACGGTCTACGAACAGACTCACAAAAGTGCCAGATCACTTCCTATTCTAGACTGACTTGACTGAACTGAACCCTGCTATGGTGTAGCTTGTCCACGGACACATAGGGTTGGATGTGTCACATGACATCTCCTCCTTTTCAAAGTGAGATACTGGTACCGAACTGTATGCCGTCGAGGGAGATCGCCAATAGCATCCCAAATCCTGGAAGGGACTCTTCGCTGCCCACTCTGATGTGTGTGTCGTGCGGTACTTGAACTTCATAAAGGTCTGCAACGCTTCCTTCTTTGTGCCGCGCCGAAAGCGACACAAAGTCATCGGAGACTGCTTCAATGCTTCCACTTTGTCTATGGACGTAAGTCCACCTTCAAGAATCTCCATGGCTGAAAATTCATGAAACCATTTCCAACACAAACCATGAACATACCTATTCCATGTAAAGTGACTGGAAAAAATCTTGTCTTCCTAAAAGACTGTGCATGCAATGTAGACATAGTTACCCGGAACGGGAACGGGAAACGGGAACGGGAGAGTCCCGAACGGGACGGGAACGGGGAGGAGGAGGGGGGGGGGCCGGAACGGTCCACCTAAAGTAAGACTTGAAGCTCTTTCTACAAATGTATCATGCCAAGGAAGAGACTGGAATGTGACTTCCTTAAATGCATACTTTTCAGCTTTTCATGAATAATCCGCATACATCCGTGCTCATTCATGAGTGAAACGTGCCCAACGTGCAATATGTCATGCCTCGGAAAAGGGATCACGAATGAAACACTCGAACAATGCGTGCTGATGAATCACTCGAACACATAGTACTTCTTGTAAGGGTTCTTTGGACCTAGGCTCTAGAGCCAAGACCGGTTCTTCTTGAGGGGGTTCTTGGGACCTAGGCTCGAGAGCCAAGATCGGTTCTTCGTGATTGATCGAATCTGCAATGAGGTTAGCTTCACTACAGAAAGTATCAATTAACACATCATCCTTGTGAACAATCACATCATCTTCATGCAAATCATCATGCTTGTCAGAAATCACATCTTGATCATGCAAATCATCATGCTCATCATTTATCATTCAAATCATCATGCTTATCATCATGCAAATCCTGTGCGTCATGCTTTGGAGAAAAAGAGACTGAGAGAGTCTCCTTCTTTTGATTCTGTTCAAACTGTGCTTGCACAATTGAAAAGAGTCGCAAGAACTCTTTCATGTGTTGGTCGCTCTCCTCTTTTCTTGCTTTGTTCTCGCGATCAAATTCGGCTCGTCTTTCTGTGGCTTCCAAGCGTACTTGCTCGTACTTACGCTCGATGGCTACCAATCTTTCTTCGCGTTCACATGCTATGGCTGCCATTCGTTCTTCGTATTTACGTTCTATGGCTGCAATTCTTTCGTCACCTTCTAGCTTACTGTCCACCATCATCTTGTAAAAGCTTCCATAGGATCTGGTGCAATCTTTCGCGTAGATGGGAAAGCGGGAGGGTCGGAAAAACCTCCTGGTGGGGAGAATTCTTCTTCGCCTCTCTCATACTCATCACCTCTAAGCGAAGTATCCATTCCGCTTTGAGTGATGACCATCCACTGAAGTCGTGGGTTCTTGTGGTCTTGGGTTCTTAAGTTCACAAGGAGCTTGGGTTCTTGGGTTCTTACGGGTCTTGGTTCTTGGGGTTCTTGAGTTCTTGAGGTTCTTGCGCGTCTTGAGGTTCTTCTTTTGCTTGCAATCTGTGTTAGAGAAGGATCTTCTCTTCACCCGAGTTCTTCTCTTTCCTGCGGCGGGCGCACCCCTTGGCGGCCTTGCGCTCACACCAAGGTTGCTTTTTCCCACCTCACGTCGATTGGCCGGCCACTAAGTGCACGGTCCGCTCTTAATGAGTGAAAAGAGAAACAAGGGGAGGCTGGACAAGCCCTTCTTTCTTGGGTTTCCTGTCACTCTTCAAAAACACGATTAGGAATCAACACGCCCAAGAGAACTTGGGTTCGTGCGACCTCAACAAGCAAAAAAAATTGTGGTTCTTGTGGTTCTTTCCTTGAGTGATACAGAACACTGCCAAAGCTTTGATACCAATGTAAGGTGCAGCGGAAGTGAATGTTGAACATTGCTCAAGACGAGTGCTCCGAACTGTGCTCAAGGGTTCCTTTTACTTACGGAAGGGAGAGCTTTCCGTTCCTTTAGTGAGAGAGTGCAATGGACACAAACAAAGTGAATGACACTGTGAATGAAGGTGCTGAGACTGAGAGATAGAGAGAGAAGAGAATACGACACCAGAATGTTGTCAAACCCTCCTCCCAAGGCCCCACTCTCTATGGCGAGAGCGGTCTACTATTGATTGCATAAATCTCTACAATGCTTTGGACTTGCCGACGAGACGGATTGAAATCTGAAAACGCTAAGGGCTGAAAAATCTGCAAATCTTGTATCTGCTGAATTTTGACTCTATGTCGGTGACGATGTCGATGGCGACGACGACGCGCTGAAAAACGCAGATGCTGAAATCTGCGTTTTCGTTGCTGAAACTGCAAACTTCGCTTGATCTAACCGTGCGGCGAGGATCTGCTGCTGCGGGAAGGTGAGATCTGCGAGGTTTGGGGCTTGTTCTACTGTGCCTAAGTGCTGAAAACTGAAAATGCTGATGCTTTAAACTGATCCGTCGCGAAGGATCTGCAAAACACTAGGATGGTATGCTGATCCAAAAACGCTAGGGTTGAAAATGGGTCCTGTTGCAAAAACGCCGTGAATCTGTTGGTGCAAACCACTAAGGCTAGGGCTGATCTGTCCTCTGCTGTTGCCAGGCTACTGCAGATGCAAAAACAAGATGGGGTCTTGTTGAGAAGTTGCATGTTGAACAAACTGTTCCTACTGCCTCTTCTGCCAGAAAGTGCTAGCGCTAGGTTTCTATTTATACAAACTTAGCAAAATTGCCCTACCTACTTTCCAACAAAATTCACTTAAAAATGATAAGTGAAAAATGTCAAAAATAAGGAAAATAGGTCTACGCATTGTAAAAGTGCTCCTGATGGGATTTGACTGGAATCTGATGATCATGCTATGTGCAACCAGAGGATATGCATCTAATCTAAGTGTCTGGACATGCACGGTCTGCGAACAGACTCACAAAAGTGCCAGATCACTTCCTATTCTAGACTGGCTTGACTGAACTGAACCATGGTCGTGTTGTAGCTTGTCCACGGACACATAGGGTTGGATGTGTCACGTGACACATCAAATTGCTTGTCAAAGCCTACTATCAAGCAAGCAACAATAGGCCGGAGGAACAGGGGGAAATGTCGGGTAGGCCAAATCCAGTATCCGCTCTACAAGACGACTCAAACTGTTGAGAGAACATTCCTCACAACTCTTGCCAGTCAGCCTATTTAGGCTCCACCTTGAGCCGGAAGCACACTGCGAAGATGCACAACACATCACAAAGCAAACGTACACACTCAGACACCCATGCGAAGAAAATTGCAAATTGCTGGAGGTAATTCGGAAGAATGCCAAAAAGCCAGAATCGTTTGTGGAAGACCGCTGAGGGAAATCGAAGGTGCAAACAAGCAGAAATGCGGCGGAGGAAAGCCCTGGTGCAGCGACACTCCCAAAGCAGATGTCTGACGGTCTCATCAGCAGCGGAACAACCGACGAAACGAAAGGAGCTAATACAACGCGCCGCAAGGAGTGTTCCAATTGGAAGAACTCCCAACAAACAACGGCAAAGAAATAAACGCTCCTTAAGAGGCAAGCGAGACTTCCAGATTGCAATAAGAGCCTGCCTCCACCATTGATCGGATTTGTGTAAATCCCAAAGCGCATTACAATGATCAGCCAGCCAAGAAGTCCTGCATGAGAGAAGCATAGACATGGCGAGCAAAAATCGCATCCAAAGAAGAGTCGCATAAATTCCAATCCTGCATATGGCATCCACCGGCCAACGGCGGAACAGGTAGAAAAACATCCAACATATGCCGAAGCAAGCTCCAAATCTGACGATAATGTAGGCCCAACCCAAAGCGTGCTGCCGCTTGAGAAAAGGTAAGCAAATTCCCAGATAAATCCAGCACATCATCCACCGTGCGTATACCACGACCAGAGAGGAAGTAAGCTTGATGAGGCGACTAATCAACCAAGGTAAAAGAAAATGCCTTGCTCCAATGAATGTTTCCAAACGCAACGAATTCCCAACTGCTTGCTGCCTGCCATGCCAAGAGAGATGATCCGTAACAACTTTCCAAGCAGAGAGCAAGCCCAAGGTGATCAAGCAACAAGGAATATTACCGACCATCTTGCCAAACACAGTCTCCCAAAGGGAAATCTGCCAATGACCAAAGGCAGGAGTGGCAACATGTCGACATAGATCAGCAACCATAACTGTCCATGGCTGAAACTGCAATGCAAGAGTGGGCAATAACATAGCCTTCCCTGCCAATGCATGGCGGCGAAGGTCCAAAATATTCAGCCCACCAAGACGCTTTGGAGTGCAGAGTTTCTCCATTGCTAACAAACGGAGGCCTTTCTTATGAGAACTGGTGCGCCACAAGTGAGATACAATAGTAGACATCAACAATGAGAGGCGAGAGTGAGGCCAGTGCAACAATGGCAAGTAAAACTGAACATATGCCATCATGATACTTTGCACTATACGAAGTCGAACATGCAACGGCCATGTAGACAGTTTTACACACTCACACAAACACCTACACACAGAGACAAACACTCACTTACACCCGCACTAAAAGACACCGACACAAATACATACTCAGTCACAACCCTTGCATTACAGTGACATCCCCCTTCTTGAAAGAAGAGTAATTGTCCGCGATTACAGTATATCTGTAAAACGACTCAAGTTAGCTCAAAAATATCCGAGGGTCATTCCAAGGGGCATTCAGTTTTCTCATTTCATATTGGAGCTCTTGATATTCTGACATAGCAAATTGTCACGTGCACATCTAACCCTATGTGTACGTGGACAAGCTACTTCATGACAGGGTTCAGTTAGCCTAGCTTAGGAAGTGTTCTGGCACTTTTGTGAGTCTGTTCGCACACCGTGCATGTCCAGGCACTTAGAGTAGATGCATATCCTCTGGTTGCACACAGCATGATCATCAAATTTCCATCAGAACCAGCATTTTTACAGTGCATGGACCTATTTTCTCTTTTTAGTCAATATTCACTTAATATTTTTAAGTGATTTTCGTTGGGAAATTGGGTAGGGCAATTTAGCAAGCTAGTGTATAAGAAACCCCAGCGTTAGCACTTTCTGGCAGAAGAGGCAGCAGGGACCAAACATTCGGCAGTGCACCTTCTCAACAGGACCCCCCGGCATGATCACCTAGCGTTTTCAACCAAAGAACAAGCCAACGTTTTCATGCAATTGCAGATCAGCCTAGCGTTTGCAACTTGTAGAACAACCTAGCGACAGCAGAGCACAACAGTTCACCTAGCGTTTTTGCATCAGGACAGCAAGAGACCTAGCGTTTTTGGATCAGCACAATCACATAGCGTTTTGCAAATTCTCCGCGACAAGACCATCATTAGCATCAGCGTTTTTGGTTTGCAGCACTCAGATCCCGCAATAGAAGTCCCAAACCTCGCAGATCTCACCCTCACGCAGCAAATCCTCGCCGCACGGTCAGATCCACCGAAGTTTGCAGATTCAGCCCTGAAAACGCAGATTTCAGCATCTGCGTTTTCAGCGTGTCGTCGTTGCATCGTCGTCACCGACATAGAGTCAGAATTCAGCAGATACAAGATTTGCAGATTGCAGCCATTAGCGTTTTCAATATTCAACACCATCTCGTCGTCGTCCTCCTCATCGTCGTCGACATCGTCGGCAAGTCCATTGCATTGTAGAGATTTGTGCAATCAATAGTAGACCGCTCTCGCCATAGAGTGGGGCCTTCGGAGGAGGGTTTGACAACATTCTGGTCTCGTATTCTTTTCTCTCTCTATCTCTCCAATCTCAGCACCTTCATTCACAGTGTTTGCCACTTTGTTTGTGATCATTTGCACTCTCTCACTAAAGGAACAGAAGGCTCTCCCTTCCGTAAGTAAAAGGAACCTTGAGCACAGTTCGGAGCACTCATCTTGAGCAAAGTTCAACATTCACTTCCGTTGCACCTTACACAAATTTAGCCATCACACCCAAACCGCATTGATCTATAACGGGTGTCTTAGTGCACTAAAATTGCATACCCAAGCAATCTCATCCAATTAGAAATATTCAGTGGTTGGCACATCACAATGCAACACAATATGCTTACATATGCATGTTACAAGACACAGAAGCATGTAGTCGCTGATGAACACTACCCTGCAAATAACCATCTAGGTTCGGGCCATGAGCTGTTCAATGACTCCCTCATCACTCCTCTCACACGTAACCTAAAGAGGTCTGGGCCCTGAGATATAGAGGCCTTTTACAACCAACCCTCCTCAGACCGCAGCCTGCGTCACTTGGAGGTGCTGAGAGTAACCACTGCTCAGACTCCAATACACCCCCTAAAAATAACCATCTAGGTCTATGCCATGAGTAACAACAACACAAACATTCATACTCCCCCTGTAAATAACCATCCCGGTCCGGGCCATGAGTAAAAACGATACTCAATCATTCAATACTTCCCTCGCAAATAACCACAAGGGTCCGGGCCATGAGTATATGCAGGCAGTATCAAGCAGTAATACTCTTTAGTACTCCTCCCGGGAGTAAAACACGAATCATTGAAACCAGTATCAAAACCAAAACCAAACAATTTTCAAATCGGCACCAAGACAAGTTCAAAACAGATAACATCCATTTCAAACAAATTCCAAACAGTATTCTCAAACAAATTCTCAAGCAAAGTTCAAAAAGTATCTAAATCAAACTTAAAGAGCATTCTCGATGTATCTTCGTCAGTCGAGCTTGAAAAGACGACTGGCTTTCCATCCTAAGACCTACACCAAAACCATTGTGCGAGAAGTTGCACTCCAAAGGAAGATGTTAAAGATAGCATGTAACTACGGACAAAAGTTTTCTTGAAAGCTTGCCGTTCTTGGAGTGTGCGGCTTGGTAGCTATAGACTGCATGGCATTGTCTCTGAGAAAAGCGGTGGCTCAAAAAATCTTTTGACTCTTCTAAGTAGTTCCCCATGGCATAGATGTTGTCAAATTGTTCCAGAAACTGTATAGCTTTCCTTGGATATTTCTCCCCTTAAAATAATAAATTTGTGTGAAATTTGGAAGTGTCGTCTTGCTTTGTTTGCTCTTTGGAAGGACCGGTATGCTTTCAAAAAAGCACACGACTGAAGCTCTGGTACCATTGTAACGGAAGGGCACAACGTGCCAACGTAAAAGAACAGACTGAACAGACTTTCAAGCACTTGAAACAATTGAACTGAAAGAGATGCACGGGACACGAGACATAGAGTGGCAAAAACCCCTGAGATATTCAATGATCACAAACCATAGGGGGAAAACTACCAGTGATGCAAAGTTACAAAAGATGGGTGATACAACAAAAGCTAGGAGCAGGGGAGTGAGGGAAGAAAGTAACACAGAGCTGAAGCAGAAATAGGCAACCTTGACGTCGAGAGGAGGCCGAAAACTCCACCAAAGAATCTTCGATACCCGACTTCAAATCTCCAAGGCCATATGCAATGGTGTATCCCAGCCGAAGAGACATCACCGCTACAAGAAGACTGCACCAAAAATGCGGGAGAGAGATAGCCTCTAGCCATCCCTGGCAATGATCAGCACGGCTATGACATTCTTCAACCTACAAGCAGAAGCAATATAGTGCAAATCTGAAGGCGAGGCAAGAACTGCCCAACACACCCACCAGCCCACACCCATCAAACAGGAGAAAAAACAAAAAAGAACAACCAGTAAACAAGCAAAACAGGCATACATACATGCGCACACACCTCAACCACAAGCACTCATACAAAAAGTACTCAACCAAGCACATGCAAATCCACAAGCACAAGCATCACACACAAAAGAAATAAGATGCATACAAGCAAGCAAGCTAAACAAACAAAAACCATGATAAACAAAGGAAAATACTTACATAAGAACAACAAACAAAACGAAAGGAAAGAAACCGTCGCAGACAACACATGTGACATAAGAGGGGAACAGATATCTGATGAAGGCGGCCAAGTAGAGCATATGCGGTTTTGTAAACCTTGAGTGACCACCATAGTAAGTATGGTGGTTGCTTAAGGTGGGGAGCCATTCGTCGCAATGGAAAATCTCTCTCTCTCTCTCTCTCTCTCTCTCTCTCTCTCTCTCTCCAACCCCCCAACCCCCTTCTTGATGCTCGCAGGTACGAAGAACTCACTCTTGTTCACTGTCACATGCGCACTTCACTTGCGCCACGTGGACACGCTTCTGCCATAGTCTAGCATGAGTTTAGCTTAGGACTTAGCCTG
The DNA here is from genome assembly GCF_014529385.1 of Adiantum capillus-veneris. Classification (NCBI taxonomy): domain Eukaryota; kingdom Viridiplantae; phylum Streptophyta; class Polypodiopsida; order Polypodiales; family Pteridaceae; genus Adiantum; species Adiantum capillus-veneris. The sequence goes on from NC_140940.1 coordinate 151,048,733, forward strand.
GCATCTTTGTGAGCCTCTAGCAGGACGTGCATGTCCAGGCCAGTCACACTTGCATACCCTCTCTTGCACAAGAACAATCATTTCATCATGCAAGCATTTTACCGTGTGAACCGCCTCTTATAAGTCATTTTATTACAAGTGACTTTTGGAATTCTTTTTGTAAGTTTGTTGGAAAAGTAGGTAGGGCAAATTGCTAAAGATCTATAAAAGAAACCCATTGAGCACTCAAGAGAAGCAGGGACACAAGGAGACAGGCACCCAACACCTCAGTAGGAGCCCTAGCGTTTTTATCAAGAAGAATATCCAGATCAACCTGGCGTTTTCAGTTTTCAGCAGACAACCCACCGTTTTCAGTTTTCAGCCTTAGCCTCGCGACTCGCGAGAACCCGCTTCCACCAGGTTGCAAATCCTCGCCAGATTCCCCATCTAGTACCAGATCAGCCAGTGTTTTTGCATTTCAGTCCTAGCCCGGCAAAGCGGTTGCAGATCCAGGCAGCAGTATCGCCACAGTAGCAGATCTCCTGCAGAACACCTAGCGTTTTCAGTTTTCAGCCTTGACGCCGTCGTCATCGCAGATCCCTTCGTCATCGTTATCGCAGTCCTCGACTTGACAATGACACAATCGTCGTCGTCATCACAGTCACCATCGTCGTCGACATAGGCCAGCAGTACCCGTCGTCGACGGGGTCTATGTCGAAGACGATGATGTCGACGATAGGTACTGCTGGTCTATGTCGACGACGCCGACAATGGTGACTGTGAGGATGACGACGATGGTGTCGTCGTCGAGTCGGGGACTGCGATGACGATGGTGACGACAACGATGGCGTCAAGGCTGAAAACTGAAAACGCTAGGTGTTCTGCGGGAGATCTGCTACTGCGGCTTGGATCTGCAACCGCTTCGTCAGGCTAGGACTAAAATGCAAAAACGCTGGCTGATCTGGCTGAAATCTAAAAATTGTATCTGATGTGTTTGAAGAAAGATTGACATCGGATACACGAAAACCTAGATCTTGAGTACCAAGATCTCCTAGCTTTGTATACGGATATGGAAGAAGTTGGAGACAGGACCCTTAACCTCTTCTGCATTCGCATTCGCATGTAGCGTGCATCCATTTCTCTAGTCATTGAACCTTTGGAAAGGACTCCAGAACCAAACCTCAGTCCATCAGCACCGGTAATGTTTTCACCATAGTCGGTGTTCGAGGAACAGCTCTTGCTACAGCAGGCAGAGTCAACACTATCTGCTATAGAGCCTAGGCTGATATTCGGCAATCGTAGTAAGGCTGGACAGTGCCCCTTACACGGTGTTTGCATCGCCAGCAGTACCCACAGCAACCGTAGTACCATCAATCCCTGGTTTCGGAGGAATCTGCATTGGTTTGTGCATCCACAACATCAAAAGCATTCATCAATCACCTTCAGAAGTACAAATAGAAGTTCGGCAATTGTGTCTCACTTTTAACAGAGCGGGATGTCACATGCACACTTCACTTGCACCACGTGGACACGCTTCTGCCATAGTCTAGCATGAGTCTTAGCTTAGGCCTAAGCATGGCATCTTTGTGAGCCTCTAGCAGGACGTGCATGTCCAGGCCAGTCACACTTGCATACCCTCTCTTGCACAAGAACAGTCATTTCATCATGCAAATATTTTACCGTGTGAACCACCTCTATAAGTCATTTTATTACAAGTGACTTTTGGAATTCTTTTTGTAAGTTTGTTGGAAAAGTAGGTAAGGCAAATCGCTAAAGATCTATAAAAGAAACCCATTGGGCACTCAAAGAGAAGCAGAAGAAGCAGGGACACAAGGAGGCAGGCACCCAACAGGCACCCAGCACCTCATAGGAGCCCTAGCATTTTTCTCAAGAAGATCCAGATCAGCCTGGTGTTTTCAGTTTTCAGCAGACAGCCCAGCGTTTTCAGTTTTCAGCCTTAGCCTCCCGAGCCGCTTCCACCAAGTTGCAGATCCTCGCCAGATTCCCCATCTAGTACCAGATCAGCCTAGAGTTTTCAGATTTCAGCCAGATCAGCCAGCGTTTTTGCATTTCAATCCTAGCCCGACGAAGCGGTTGCAGATCCAGGCTGCAGTATCGCCGCAGTAGCATATCTCCCGCAGAACACCTAGCGTTTTCAGTTTTCAGCCTTGACGCCGTCGTCATCGACACCATCGTCGTCGTCACCATCGTCATCGTAGATCCCTATCTTGACGACGACACCTCCATCATCGTCATCGCAGTCCCCGACTTGACGACGACACCATCGTCGTCATCGTCACAGTCACCATCATCGTCGTCGTCGACATAGACCAACAGTACCCATCGTCGACATCATCGGCTTCGACATAGACCCCGTCGTCGACATCACCGTCTTCGACATAGTACCGTCGTCGACTTCACCGTCTTCGACATAGTACCGTCGTCAACGAAGAACCTTAGTACCTCGTCGTCGACGAAGTCGTCTTCGACATAGACCACGTCGTCGACCTCCCCGTCTTCGACATAGATCCCACTGTACTCGTCGTCGATGTCATCGTCTTCGACATAGTCCCCTTCAGTACCTCGGTACCCAGTCCCCAACATCAATAGCATCAGTACCCATTAGCATCAGCATCAGCATCATTGTAGTAGCATTTGTGCAAGAATAAAGAAAGTACTTGCTCTGACAACAGAGCAAGGGGGCCCTTGAGAGTTGGGACCTGACATCCCTATGTCGTCTCTTTTCTCTCTCTTGTATCTCTCTTTCTGTCAGTTTAGTTCAGTTCTTTCAAGTGAAGTAAAGTATCCTTTGTGTTTGTGTGCGGAGTACTAGATCCGAGCAAATCCTTATTCTCTTCTGCTGCACCTGACATTCACTCTCTCCTCTTGTATTGCAAGCATAACTATCTCTCTAGATCACTATGTACACCCATCAGCTCAAGCTGAACGTTCAAAGGCTTGACTACAAGCTTTTGCACCTATTCAAAGACAACTCAAATTTTGGTATAACGATAAAGACAATTTCTTACTTGCTCTCATAGATGAACGTCATGTCATCCTACATATGCATTCGCAGTCCAAACCCAACCTATACCTTATTTTGTAGAAAAGACCCTCATGTTTGGGTTCAAGGGCCAACAGAATCAATACAGATGCAGGTAACTGCCCATATAGAGTCACATAACTGCAAAGCAAGAAATGAGGAAGTGTAGTCCTGCTTACTTGACCCTTGACAACGAGAGAAATGTTTTGTCTGATGAAAGTCAATTCTCTGGAATATATAAGTAGACTTGAGTGTCTTTGATGAAGGTCAATTCTTTAGTTTATATAAGTAGATTCGAGTTTATTGAGAGTTTTCCACTCCCTCAAATCTACAATACTTTAAATAGTCTACAAGGAGCTAGTATGTTTAGCTGCATAAATCTGAAGAGCAGCTATTACCAGAAATGCATTGCCACAGAAGATGCGTATAAGACGATCTACATTCATGTTCTTGAATGCCTGGTTGACTTACTTCAGAGCACTAGACATGCTAGTATCATTACTTGATTTTCATTATTTGTCTTTCTGATGAGGGTTATAACAAACACGTTTTTAAGATGCGATGCATGAACTGGTGTCTAGGACCATAGTTGTTGTTTGCCTTGCATCATTCTTTCACAAATTTTATTCTGCACGTCAGCAGGGCTTCTCTTCAAAGAACCTGCCAAACCCTTGTGTTAAGCCAAGTCCGATGTCCCATATGAGAGAAGGCTGGATCTATGAACCTTTCCCCAAGTGTCTTTGTGGTTTGATGAGTCTTTGTACATTCTCTTTGTAATACCCAGTAGAAGAGAGTTGACATGGGAAACAACCCAAACCCACACACAATAGAATATTAATGCAACGCTTAGCACTCACTTGTGACTGTTGCTTGCCTGCAGTGTCCTTCGCTAATTTTGCTACAACATGATAGTTGGTTACCTTCCATAGCCAAAGCAACAGAAATGTTAGTTGTGTCGTATACAAGCATGCAAGACTGAATATTTCATGGGCAATCAGCAATAAAGTAAACAGCAAGCTAGTTGTACTGAGTATTAGTACAGAAAACAGGACTCTCACAATGTGACCAAATTTGTCCCAAACAAAGCCTGACCCTGTTCCTTCAATGCTTATGCCTTCATCATTGGGAGGAATCATGGTTGAGGAACCTGGGCTTGATACTTCCACATCCTTGATGCAAACAACTGACCTTGTAACTTCCTGGATCCAAAAGCGTTTATGTTAGCTGGTTATCCTCATGGCTTTGCACACTCAAGGACAAATTAAAGCACCAGGACAGTTCACGGCCTCAAAAAAAACAACTCCTGAGAGCTTATGCATCAGAAGTCATAGCCTGAACCTTAGTTTGTGTCTCCTCTAGCAGAACAAACTGACACTTGCATGGACCAAGTGGCGAAACCACCCCTTGACAGAGAAGCACTATCGCCAAACTTGGTCAGCCCCTTGCGGTATTTCTTTACGTCTCATCTCAAGAGGGTGGTGCTTGTGTACACTACACAAGTCTTGTACACACTGGAGCTCAAGTGGCTCTTCCGGATCTCTCTTTTTAAGCTTGCTGTTTTTTAATACCACGCTACCTTCCTTCAACCCCTCTCTCTCTCTTTTCGGCCCAGCGCTATACACTCTTTGTGTATCACCTCTGCGTTCTGCCTTCCCAGATAGCTGCCACAACATTCAGTGCCAACTCTACAACCTGCCACGTTACTGCCGGCTGGCTTCTGCCTCGTGTGCGCGCACGCGCACGCACGCGCATGTGTGTGCGTGTGAGAGAGAGATATGGCAGCTCCCACGTCATCACTTGGCTGGCCTCAACCTCTTTACCTATCAAGTGTCTCCTAGGGTTGCCACATCATATTCACTCGAAGCCATATCCCCAAGAACAATGTAGCTATAATCAGAAAAAGTTTAGGTCTTCCTTGTTCTCTTATTCAGAACCAGATTACAGCCTGCAAACCTTTTTAAGAAAACCCCAACTGTAAGGTGTGAGCTTTGTCCTAGAGTCACTAGAGTATAAGTCAAGGAGAGAAAAGGTGGAATTATCCCACATGTAGTGGTGCAAGGCTGTAGAGCTACTTAAAGCTCATTTCATGAATAAACAAATCCATTCCATGTTTGCATACATCTCTCTTGTTTATGGTGAGCTTGTGATGGGTTAGCAAACTACTCAAGATCGTGTTTATGACTCCAAGTTAATTGATCTTGGAACCTAATTCGCTTGAGTGATAATCTAGCCTATTGTCACAAACTGATGACATGGCATGACCAACTAATAAGTTGGTCCAAATTATGGGCAACTGCCAAGGGGCCAAAGGGACACATAGGCATTCAAAAAATGCATAAGAGCTACTGACGTGGCTGGTTGTACGGACGCCCACGATCTACGCTACTGACGTGGCAGTTGTACGAAATTCCACAATTCACGCTCGCTGTTTTGGGTGGCAGCTTTAGCACCAGATGCTTTTGGAACTTAAGCTTTCCATGTAAATTGCTTTTCCGAGGCCAAGGGCCTTTAAATAAGACCCTAGGCTCTCACTCTGGCTCATACAGAGCTGACGAGCAGGTGAGCAGAGGAGTACTTGCTCGATTTGTTAATACAAAAAGAAATACCAAAAGGGGCGCCAGTCTTTGGGGCCAATCTCTCTGGGCACGGAACTACGTTGGGCCGTGTCGACTCAATTGAACTGTGATTGAATTGTGGAAGTGTTTAAAGTAAATCTCTCTCGTGTCGCAACACATTCCAGACTTGGGGTGTCCAAGTTTTTTACACTGGTATCAGAGCTCAGTTGATTTCTCTTCTACCGGGAAATCCGGTCCCTTTTCTCACAGCACAGATGGATTCGGGCAAGAATCAGATGACTCCACCTGCCACCTCGGGAACGGGAGGCAGTACGGAGAATTTGAGTGGATTAGAAGAGCACGAGTACATGCCACCTCAGCCTACGGAGTACTAGCTTATGGAGATGCAACGTCAACAGCAGGTTGATGAGTGCGTAAAGCAGATGCTCCAATTTGCGAAGGATCCATAGTATGCAAAATTTTTGACCCGGCACCTGATGGATGAAGTGCATACTCATTGGTAGAAAGCCATTGAATCACCCATTAAACGGGCCCTCAAGCAACCTCCTACCCCAAGGATGTTTACTGAAGAAGAACTTCATGATGTCGTCGAAAAACGAATCAATCAACTTCTAGAAGCAAAGAAGCCAACGAAGAAACAATTGAAGAAGCGCAACAAGGGGATTGACTACCACAGTTACTTGCACAATCAATCTTCTTTTGCAAACGCACGAAAACAGAAGAAGCATGTACGTTTCGAAGGACTACCCAATTCTTCTTTTTCTTATGACAATTCAGATAGCTCTTCCTCTTCCGACTCGAGCGAGGAGGATAGAAAGGGCAAGAAGCGAAGCAAGAATCAAAGTTTTGGAAAGAACAAGAAGAAGACAAAGAAGAGCAGATCCCGGCCCGTTTCTGACAGTTCGATTGAGGAGTCATCCTCCTTTGACAGTTCGGACTCGGATGATCACATGTTTTATGAAAAGAAGAAACACTTTTATAGAACCAACCAGTATGATTTTCTCGAAGACAAGGGCAAAAAGACCAAGGAGTTTAAGAAAGGTGGACAAACAGTAAAATTTGAATCCTTTTCCGAATTCCGAGATGCCCCCAAGGCTTTAGCTTTTATTAGCAGTTTGATACGCCATTCTCTAGAGGGCGCTATTCAGAGCACTCCAAGATCAGGAGGGCAGCATTATTCTTGAAGGGAAATGCACGAACATGGTGGTCCACTCTTCTTTTGAGGAGAGAAGCCCCGACTAAGAGGCTAAAATTTAAACGGCTCTTTATTTCTTCTTGGTTGACTCAGGAGTACGAACAAGATGTGAGAACCACATGGAACCATCTTCGGATGACCAAGGTGACACTTTGGATGCTTATTGTGAAAGATTTTGGGATGCTTTTCTTCCGACCTCTTCTTTCAAGAAGGTCACTTTCAAGGAGAAAATCGAGCGGTTTTGCTGCGGACTTCCCAAAGAAATCAAAGATTACTGCCTTGAGCAGAAGTCTGAGTCCATATAACAATTGATGGGGCATGCTAAGCGGGGATTCTCTATACATTTGGGTAACCTGACTTACTCCGTTGATGAGGTTTCGACACCAAGGACCGTCAACAAATAAAAATAGAAGAAAGATTCCAGAAAAAGAAGGATGCACGACCCCGATTGACCGAGGAGCAGAGAACCGAATATCTCAAAGAGGGGAAGTGTTTTGACTGCGGAGAACAAGGACACATATCTGCGAGGTGCCCTAAAAAGGCACAACGAGAACAATCAGAAGATAGGCTAGAGAGCTCCAGAGCAGCACAAGAACGTGGCAGAAAAGGCAAGATGAAAGCAGGACTGGTACCGGATTGTATGGGGACCGTCGAACCGAGTCAGATGGACGAAAGCACAGAACTTTGTCGCGCATGGGGCAAAGTAAAAGATCAGGAAGCCCTCAACTTCTTTGATGGAGGAGCCAAGGCCAACTTCATTTCACCTGGATTGGCGGCTCGACTTGGAATTACGCCTGACAGGATGGGGCCACAGGCGGAGGCAGTTCTAGCGGCGCCCGGACGGGATGTTGCCATTACACCTTTCATTGGCAAACTCCGTTTGCATTGTCAGGGGTATTTAGGGCACAAGGACTTTTACATCATGCCTTTGGAAGGGTGTGACGTCCTACTAGGAACCCCTTGGTACCACAAGAACAACGCCATGGTTGACTATCGGGCCAAGAAAGCGACTTTGATAAATGAGAAGGGCAGGAAAATTGTACTTGATGTAAAATTGAAGAGCGAGTCCGTCCCTATTATATCGGCTTCGGCCATTTCGAAATTAATGAAATCCAGTACTGCTTTTTGTTTACTCAATCTACTTGAAAGAATTGAATGATGAACAAAGAACCAATATGTCTGAATTGGATAAAGAACGACAAGAATTTATGCCAGCCAAGCGGGCTAGCCTCTGCCACAAGGGCCGATGTCCCATACCACCGAGCCCACACCAATACAGGTATGCGGACAGAGCTGCCAAGGGCCAAGAGTCCAAGTGTGGTGATTACACAAGATGTCTCACAAATGAGAGACAAGTCCTATTTATAGGACTTCATAACCAAAGAGCCATGTTCACACTTGTCGGACATAATTGCAGGCGTCCATCCTGATGTCGGGGGGACGTAACACCTAGGCCACCTTACCAAGTTAGCCGAGCCCAAAATGAAGAAATTACGAACCAAGTGAAAGAACTTCTAGAAAAGGGTCTCATCCAACCAAGTACATCACCTTACTGTTCTCCGGTTTTGTTAGTACTAAAGAAAGACGGATCTTGGAGAATGTGCATTGATTACAGAGCTCTCAATAAAATCACCATCAAGAACAGATTCCCTATTCCAAGGATTGATGATATTCTTGACAGAATTCAAAGATCCTCTTGTTTCAGCAGGATTGATGAAAAGCGGATATCATCAGATCAGAATCGCTCCAGGAGATATTGTCACAAACTGGTGACGTGGCAAAGCCACCCGGACATACAGACACAAAGCATGCTGACATGGCAGCCATCCGGAAAATGCGCCGACAGGCTGTACACGATCCCGCCATATGCGCTAACTGCTGACGTGGCAACGTACGAACGGGCTGTACGGACACCTGCTTTTTGCACTGACACGCTAACATGGCAGTTGTACGAAAACCCGCTTTTTGCACTGACAGCATACGGATTTTCTGCAAATTACGCTGACAGCTTTTGTTGGCAGCTTTTGGGACAGTTTGCTTTTAATTTTACCAGCTTTTGGGGCTCTGCTTTTAGCAACCCTTTGTAATGTTTATAAGTAGCCTTAGGGGCTCACTTCTCAGAGCATCTGGACGCAAAGTCTGAGAGCGAGAACGCACTGGCTCAATTGTACCTTGCTCACAGATTAATATAAAAATAAATACCGAAAGGGACGCCAGTCTTTGGGGCCAATATGTCTTGGCACAGAACTATGCCGGGCCTATCGTCTCTTGTGGACTGTTAAGTAATTTGAAGTGAATCTTGCTGTGTCGCGGTAGACTCTTGACTTGGGGTGTCCAAGTTTGTTATAGTGGTATCATAGCACGACCGATTTCTCTTCTACCGGGAAATCCGATCCCTTATTTCGCGACACTTGTGGATTCCGACAAGAATCAGTCAACTTCTTCTAGATTTGCTAATGCGGGAGGAGATCACGCAGAAGATTTTAACGATTTAACAAAGGAAGAGTGCGGGCCACCTCGGCCTACTCAGTATGAACTTCAAGAGATGCAACATAGACAACAGGTTGACGAGTGCACAAAGCAGATGATTACATTTGCAAAAGACCCTCAGTTTGCAAAATTTTTGTCTTAGTAATCCGCCGGGTTAGTGTGTCGAATCAATTGTGAACTGTGAACTGTTTTGAAGTGTTTATTTGTGGTGTCGCGGTAGATTCTCGACTTGGAGTGTCCAAGTCTGTTACAGTGGTATCAGAGCACGGCCGATTTCTCTTCTACGGGAAATCCGATCCCTTTTTTTCCGTGGCACTTATGGCTTCAGGCAAAGATCAGTCGACTCCCTCTGCATCCGGAGATGCAGAAAGGGATCACAACGAAGATTCACGCAAGGAGTATGGCCCGCCTCGGCCTACTCAGGCGGAGCACCAAGAGATGGAGCGTTGGCAATTGATCGGCGATGCAAGAAAGATGATGCTTAATTTTGCCAAGAACCCAAAATTGGCAAAATTTATGAGCCAGACTTCTTTCGAGGAGGCGCACACGCAGTGGCAGAAGACCACAAAACCACCCCGAAAACCCGCTCTCAAGAAACCTCCTACTCCCAAGAAATATACAGAGAAAGAATTAGAAGAGGTGGTTGATGCACGAATTGCTTAGCTTTTTGACGCGCAAAATAAAGCTAAAAAGCACGACAAAAAGCAGAAGAAAGGCACTGACTTCCCGGGTTATTTGGGCAGTCGGTCTACATTTGAAAAGGCAAGAAAGCAGAAGAAGCGTGTTCGATTTGAAGGAGTACCCAGTTCTTCTTCTTCTTCTTCTTCTTCTGACACTTCTTCTAGCTCATCTGACTCGAGCGAAGAAGACAGAAAAGGCAAAAAGCGAAGCAAAAACCAACGCTTCGGAAAGGGCAAGAAAAAGGCAAAGAAGTCTAAATCTCGCCCCGTGATTGACAATTCTATAGAGAACTCGTCTACAGACAGTTCGGACTCTGATGACAGCAACTTTTACGCAAAGGAGAAGAATTTTTACAAAGCCAACCAGTATGACTTTCGGGAAGACAAAAGCAAGAAAGTCCAAGAGTTTAAGGAAGGTGGACAGTCAATTAAATTTAACACGTTTTCTGGTTATAGAGATGCTTCGAAGGCTTTGTCTTTTGTACAGCAGTTTGACATCGCTTTCGCGGGAGGGCGTTACTCAGAACACTCTAACATTCGGAGAGCTGCCTCTTATTTTAAGGGGAATGCTCGAACTTGGTGGTCCACGCTTCTATTAAACAAGACGCGCCAGTTAAATGGCTGAAATTCAAGAGGCTTTTTATTTCTTCTTAGCTAACTCGAGAGTATAAACGCAATATAAGAACTGCTTGGAACCATCTTCGGATGACCAAGAAGGATACAGTGGACCCTTATTGTGAGAGATTCTAGAGCTCTTTTCTACCCGCCTCTTCATTTAAGAAGATCTCGTTCAAGGAACAGATTGAGCGGTTTACCTTGGGTCTTCCTACAGAGATCCGAGATCACTGCTTGGAACAAAAGTCAGCTTCCATTCAGGAGTTGATGAGTCATGCGAAACAGGGTTTTGCCATTCACTGAGGCAGTTTGACCTACCCCACCGATGAGATATGACACAAAGAGCCGAACAGACTTCGACAAATGAAAGTAGAAAGAGGAAGAGCAACCCAAAAAAGAAGGATACACGACCCAAGCTCACTCCTCAGGAGAGAGCTCGCTACATCAAGGAAGGGAAGTGCTTTGGATGCGGGGAAACTGGACATATCTCCGTGAAGTGCCCTAAAAAGGCACAGAAAGAACAGAACGACAAGGACGACGAGAGGCATGAGAGTTCGAGAGTGGTTAAGGAACATAGAAGAAAAGGCAAGATGAAAATAAGACTGGTTCCAGATTGCGTGGGTACCGATCCCAGCACGTTGAACGAGAGTACAGAACTTTGTCGAGCTTAGGGCAAAGTGAAAGACCAAGAAGCCCTAATCTTCTTTGATGGAGGAGCCAAGGCCAACTTCATTTCACCAGAATTGGCGGCGCGGCTCGAGATCACTCCCGATGGGATGGGATCGCTTGCGGAGGCAGTTCTAGCGGCACACGACAGGGACGTAGCCATTACACCTGTCATTGGCAAACTTCGGTTGTGTTGTCAGGGCATTTGGGGCATGAGGACTTTTACATAATGCCTTTGGAAGGTTGTGATGTCCTCTTGGGAATTCCCTAGTACCACAAGAACAACGCCGTGGTCGACTATCGGGCGAGGAAAGCAACATTGACCACAAAGAAGGGCAGAACCATTGTACTCGATATAAAACTTAAGGGCGAGTTTGTCCCTATTGTATCGGCTTCGGCCATTTCTAAATTAATGAAATCCAGTCTCTTTGTTCACTCAATCTTTTTGAAAGAGTTCAATGATGAGGATAGGACAAATATGTATGAACTTGATAAAGAGCACCAAGATTTTCTCCACTCTCATGCCGATTGCTTCTCAGAGGGCCTGCCAGGCGAGTTACCACATGCTCGTCCTAAACATCATACCATTGATCTGATACCTGGAAGCACACCACCGAACCGACCACCTTATCGTGTGAGCCGAGCCCAGAACGAAGAGATTATGAACCAAGTGAAAGACCTCTTGGAAAAGGGTCTTGTCCAACCTAGTACTTCACCGTATTGCTCTCCAATGTTGTTGGTATTGAAGAAAGACGGACCTTGGAGAATGTGCATCGATTATAGAGCTCTCAACAAAATCACCATCAAGAACAGATTTCCGATTCCTAGGATCGATGATATACTCGACAGATTACAAGGATCCTCGTGTTTTAGCAGGATTGATTTGAAGAGTGGATATCATCAGATCCGAATCGCGCCGGGAGACGTCTACAAGACATATACCTAGATGAATCCAGGATGAGCCCAGATTCATCCTTAAAGGAAAGTGCAAGGTATAGACCCATGGTAGTCACCCACAAGACAATATAACCATCAGCTCCATCGTGCATAGTATTGACTAAATACCACGACATCCCCACTAACGTCTACAAGACAACCTTTCGGACAACTTTTGGGTTATTGGAGTTTTTGGTGATGCCTTTTGGCCTAATCAATGCTCCTGCGACATTTAACTGGATGATGGCCAGGATATTTCGAGAGTACATGCTATTTGTTGGCACTTTCATTGACGATATCATTGTTTTCTCCAAGGATGAGGCAGAACGTAGAGATCATTTGCTTCAAGTCTTTCAAGCATTACCAAATCACAAGTTAGTGATTAATGCAAAGAAAAAAGAATTTTTCCTACCAGAGATACACTTTTTGTGACACATTGTGTCAGCAGCAAGAGTGCAGATGGATCCGGCCAAGATAGATACTATCCGTGATTGGCCCGATTTGAAGAATGTCCATGAAGTTAGAAGCTTCTTGGGATTGTGTGCGTACTACAGGCGGTTCATTAGAAAATTTGCAGAGGTTGCTTCTCCTTTGCATGTTTTGACACAGAAAGGAGTCCACAGAGGTGATTGCCTTTCAGACATTGAAAGAAAAATTGACTACGGGACCAGTTTTGACTTTGTCGGACTTGCAGAAGTCATTTGAAGTATATTGTGATGCTTGTGGTCGTAGTCTGGGTGCGGTCTTAATGCAAGAAGGCCATGTCATTGCTTACGAGAGCCGCTTACGAGAGCCGATTATTCTCAAGGCCGGGATTGATAGCACAAATTTATGAGAAAGAGCTTTTGGCGGTTATCCATGCTCTTACTCAATGGCGGCACTACCTACTCGGAGCGGATTTTACTATCTTTACGGACCATCAGAGTTTACGCTACTTCTTGTCACAGAAGCAGCTATTGGAAAAGCAGACATGGTGGGCAAACATCTTGTCACAGTTTCACTTCCAGATTGTCCATGTGCAGGGACAGAAGAATTTGGTGGCAGATGCTTTGTCTCGGAAGCCGTTGGTTCTGGCTATTTCCGCGATTCATCATAGGAGCTTCGAGGATATGGTCGATCAGTATGCCACGGATACAGATTTTGCAGACGTTTTCACACGGATAGGGGATGGGGAGACAGTAGCGGGATATTTCATTCGGGATGGCTACTTGATGAGAAAAACCATGTTGGGCGTTACACAACCGTTGAGGGAAAAGGTTATGACTGAATGCCACTGTCCGCCTTTTACGGGTCACCGCGGTATTGCTACCACCATGAAAGGGGTAGAGAGATACTTCTCTTAGCCAAGACTCAGGAAGGATGTGGACGAGTTTGTGCGCAGTTGCTTGGTATGCCAGAAGGTCAAGTTTGACAGGCATAAAGCACAGGGATTGTTACAACCTTTGCCTATACCCACCCGCCCCTAGGAAAGTATTGCAATGGATTTCATTTTTGATCTCCCCAAAACACAGAGTGGTCACGATGGTATTTGGACTGTTATTGACAGATTTAGCAAGCAAGCTCATTTCATTCTAGTGAAGAAAACAGTCAAGCCGGATCACTTAGCGAGACTGTTTGTGGCCCAGATTTTCAGATTACATGGCATGCCTAAGACGATTGTCTCTGACAAGGACCCCAGATTTACGGGTTTGTTTTGGAAGGCAATTTGGGAGAATATTGGCACGCGGTTGCAGTTCTCGTATCTTTCCACCCGCAGACTGACGGGCAATCTGAGATTGCTAATTCAGTGGTTTTAGATTTATTGAAGTCTTACATCTCAGATTAGAGGACTCAATGGGAAAAGTATCTACCTTTGGTGGAATTTGCCTACAACAACACGATACACTCTTCGACGGGGAAAGCACCATTTGAGATTGTTGAAGGTGCTACGAAGGTTCCACCCTTCCTAAGCACGAAAGATAAGATTTTTAAAGCTACATGCGCGACTTAGACACGACTTTTGCCAAGGTCCGCAAGGCTTTGCAGAAATCTCAAGAAAGACAAAAAAAAGGCAGCGGATCGCCATCGTCGCGATTTGAAATTGAAGGAGGATGATTGGGTGCTCTTACCTTTCCAAATCTCCGAAAAGATCAATGATGTCTCCTTCTGATTGAAACTGCGTGACACTTAAGAGGATTCACAATGCATTTCATGTGAGTCTCTTGAAACCTTTTAAAGGTGATGTCCCCGAAGATGGGGGGAGCCTGATGAGCAACCCGAGGTGGAAGAAAATGAGGAGATCCTTGTTCCTGAACAGATTTTGGCACATAAAGACAAATATTATAAGGGTAAAGTCAGAAGGCGGTTCTTGGTTAAATTCAAGAACTATCCTGCATTGGATGCGAAGTGGATGGAGGAGGAGGAGGACCTAGCAGATACTCCTCAGATTGTGAAACTTTACCTTGAAGCTTTTGGTTTAGCATAGTCTACTCCAAATGGAACCCCAAATTCAACTTGGCCGGAGATCTGGTGCAGTGGGTTTGCACAAGAGGGGAGTTACTCCGCTCCTTTGTCAACGGATGCATTTTTGAATACTAGAGTCACTGATGTCTCTTTGAGCTGACAGTATTCCGTTGTATGACTTTATGAAATGGAATTCCTAAATATGAAACTCATTTGTTCTTGACTTGTTTTTAAGTGTAGGAACTGATAGAAAAAATGACTGTAGCATTTTGGTCTGAATGATCTCGAATAGACATGGTTGCAAAGGGATTAGTCAATCGGGCATCTATGAGGTCCTGAATGGATCTAGATGCGATTGCTAACTGCGTTGCTGATAAATCATGGTCTAAGATCCGAATGAATGTTGAATGTGATTGGTAATGTGATGTCCTGTGATGTCCTGTGATGTGACTGTCGATTGGTACATGTACTAGATGTGTGTTCCTAGTGCGTAGGTACTAACAGTCAGTGTCTGCTAAGGCAGTTTATGGCTTCTCTCTGTTTTGCAGGCGTAATTGAGGGCGATTACAATGCTTTCAAGAGGGGGGTATGTCACAAATCTGTGACGCGATAGCCTGTAGGGGAGCAGCGGATAAACACACACACACCTTTTCTCTAGCTGCAGTTGAATGCTGACATGGCAGGCTATGTACGGACAGGCTGGAAATGACTGACACGTGGCAATTGTACGGACGCCCGCATTTTGCGGCGGAAATTGCGGAGGCTGAAATCTGCGGCAGTTTTGCTTTTTGGGCAGTTTTTTTAATACGCAAATTATGGCTGAAGTTTTACGCTGGAGCTTTTTGAAGGTTGCTTTATTTTATTAAAGCCTAAGAGAGAGAAAGAACCTTTGCTTTATTTTCATGAAGGTTTTTAGAAACCCAAGCTTTTGATTTTTACCAACCTTTGGGGCTCTAAGCATATCCCTTTGTAATCTTTAAATAGGCAGGCAGGGCCTCATGACTCAGAGCATCTGGACATAGAGTCTGAGTGTGAGCGCCTGCCTGCACTCTTGTACTTTGAACACAGATTAATACAAAAAGAAATACCAAAAGGGGCGCCAGTCTTTGGGGCCAATATCTCTAGGCACGGAACTCCGTCGGGCCAATGTCGAATCAATTGTGAACTGTGAACTGTTTTGAACTGTTTATTTGTGGTGTCGCGGTAGATTCTCGACTTGGAGTGTCCAAGTCTACTACAGTTCTTCTAGCTCTTCTGACTCGAGCGAGGAGGACAGAAAGGGTAAAAAGCGAAGTAAAAAGCAAAGCTTCGGAAAGGGCAAGAAAAAGGCAAAGAAACTCAAATTCCGCCCAGTTTTTGATAGCTCTACGAAGGAGTCATCCTCTCGCAGTTCGGACTCCGATGACCATATGTTTTATGCAAAGAAGAAGCACTTCTACAGAGCCAACCAAGATGACTTCCTTGAAGACAAAAGCAAGCAAGCAAAAGAATTTAAAGAAGGTGGACAGTCGATAAAATTTGAATCCTTTTCTTGACTCCGAGATGCTCCAAGGGCTTTGGCCTTCATCCAACAGTTTGACATAGCCTTCTCTGGAGGGCATTACTCAGAGCACTCCAAGATTAGGAGGGCTGCATCTTTTCTCGAAGAAAATGCTCCAACATGGTGGTCTACTTTTATTCTAAACAAAGAAGCTCCAATCAAGTAGTTAAAGTTCAAAAGGCTCTTTATTTCTTCTTGGCTGACTCGAGAGTACGAAGAATGGGATATAAGAACCGCTTGGAACCATCTTCGGATGACCAAGGGAGATTCTTTGGACGCTTATTGCGAGAGGTTTTGGGACTCTTTTCTATTGATGGGTTCTGATGGAAAACTGATGATCATGCTGTGCGCAACCAGAGGATATGCATCTAATCTAAGTGTCTGGACATGCATGGTCTGCGAACAGACTCACAAAAGTGTCAGATCACTTCCTATTCTAGACTGACTTGACTAAACTGAACCCTGGTCATGCTCTAGCTTGTCCACGGACACATAGGGTTGGATGTGTCACGTGACATCCCCTCCTTTTCAAAGTGAGGTACTGGTACCGAACTGTATGGCGTCGAGGGAGATCGCCAACAGCGTCTTGAAGAATCCTGGGAAGGACTCTTCGCCGGCCCACTCTGATGCGTGGGTCATGCGATACTTGAACTTCATAAAGATCTGCAATGCTTGCTTCTTTGGGCCGCGCCGAAAGCAACACAAAGTCTTTTGTAGCTCCTTCAATGCTTCAATTTCGTCTAGAGTAATGCGTCTAACTTCTTCAAGAATCTCCTAAGCTGAAAATTCATGAAACCACTTCCAATACAAAAACATGAACATACCCATTCCATGTAAAGTAACAGAAAAAAATCTCGTCTTCTCTAAAGATTGTGCATGCAATGTAGATGAACATAGAGACGGAGTGTCAAACCATTCATCAAACACATGCAGACAATGAGATCAAATCTTTTCTTTCTGATCCCAATCAATCAACTGTGGCAAAACACAATGGAAATGCCCATGCTTGGTACTCATACTTTCTAGTACTCGTTCTACGAAGGTGTCATGCCAAGGAAGAGACATGAAATGTGACTTCCTTGAATGCATACTTTTCAGCTTTTCATGAATAATCCGCATACATTTGTGCTCATTCATGAGTGAAACGTGCTCAACGTACAATATGTCATGCCTAGGAAAAGGGATCACATAAAGACGCTGACTTAAATACATGAAACGATCACGAATGAAACACTCGTACAATGCGTGCTGACTAATCATGCGAACACAGTACTTCCTGTGGGGGTTCTTTGGACCTAGGCTCGAGAGCCAAGATCGGTTCGTCGTGTTTGATCGAATCTGCCGGGGCGGGGGGGGGGGGGGCTGTGAACCTCGACTCGAAAGCCAAGATCGATTCTTCGTGATTGATCGAATCTGCAACGACGTTAGCTTCGCTAGAAAAAGCATCAACTAAACCATCATCCTTGTGAACAATCACGTCTTGATCATACAAATCATCTTACTTGTGAGAAATCACATCGTGATCATCATGCAAATCATCATGCTTGTCATTGTCATTCAAATCATCATGCTTATCATTATCATGCAATTCATCATGCTTATCATCATACAAATCCTGTGTCATGCTTTGGAGAAGAAGAGACTGAGAGTGTCTCCTTTTCCCGAAGCTCTTGCATCTGTGCCTGCACTTGAGAAAAGAGTCGCAACATCTCCATCATGTGTCGGTCGTTCATTGCTTGTCTTGCTTTGTTCTCGCGATCAAATGTTGCTTGTCTTTCTTTGTTCTCGCGATCAAATTCTGCTTCTCTTTCTTTGTTCTCGCGATCCAACTTTGCTTCTCGTGCTTTGGCTTCCAAGAGTGCTTGCTCGTGCTCACGCTCTATGGCTGCCATTCTTTCTTAGTATTCATGATCTTGGCTGCCCTTCTTTCTGCAGATTCATGATCTATGGCTACCATTCTTTCTGCTTTTCTAGCGTTGTGTTCTAACTCCCTTTTCATAAACAACTACTTCAACTCCTCCATAGGAGTTAGTACAATCCTTGGCGTAGATGGGGAAGGGGGAGGGTCGGAAAAACCTCCTAGTGGGAAAAATTCTTCTTCGCCTCTCTCATGCTCATCACCTCCAAGCAAAGTATCCATTCCGCTTCAAGTGATGACCATCCACTGAAGTCGTGGGTTCTTGTGGTCTTGGGTTCTTAAGTTCACGAGGAACTTGGGTTCTTGCGGATCTTGGTTCTTGAGTTCTTTAGGTTCTTGAGGGTCTGGAGGTTCCTGCGGTTCTTCTTTCGCTTGCAATCTGTGTTAGAGAAGGATCTTCTCTTCACCCGAGTTCTGCTCTTTTCCACGGGCACACCCCTTGGCGGCCTTGCACTCACACCAAGGTTGCTTTTTCCCACCTCACGTCGATTGGCCGGCCGCTAAGTGCACGGTCCACTCTCAATGAGTGAAAAGAGGCACAAGGGGAAGTAAGGTGCAGCGGAAATGAATGTTGAACTTTGCTCAAGATGAGTGCTCCGAACTGTGCTCAAGGTTCCTTTTACTCATGGAAGGGAGAGCCTTCCGTTCCTTTAGTGAGAGAGTGCAATGGACATAAACAAAGTGGTGAACACTGTGAATGAAGGTGCTGAGACTGAGAGATAGAGAGAGAAGAATACGACACCAGAATGTTGTCAAACCCTCCTCCGAAGGCCCTACTCCCTATGGCGAGAGCGGTCTACTATTGATTGCACAAATCTCTACAATGCTTGGACTTGCCGACGGTGTCGACGACGATGAGGATGACGACGAGACGGGCTGAAATCTGCAAATCTTTTATCTGCTTAATTTTGACTCTATGTCGGTGACAATATCGATGATGAGGGTACGACGACGACGCGTTGAAAATGCAGATGCTGAAATCTGCGTTTTCCGGGCTGAATCTGCAAATTTCACAAGATCTGACCGTGCGGCGAGGATCTGCTGGCAGAAGGTGAGATCTGCGAGGTTCGCGGGTTCTACTGCGGTTACTGAATGCTGAAAACTGAAAACGCTGATGTTCTTGATGGTCTTGTCGCGAAGATCGGCAAAAACGCTGATGGTCTCAGGTAGATGCAAAAACGCTAGGGTTGAATGTCATCCTGCGGTGGGAATCTGCTAACGTTGGGAATCTACTGTCTTCTGGGGTCGTCGGGGCTGATCTGCTGTACAAAACGCAAGGGCTGATCTGTCTTGCAAAAAACGCTAGCTTCTCAGTTGGGCTGAAAATGCTAGGTCAATTGCGGGGGTTGGTCTTGCTGAGAAGTTGTCTGTTGAGCAAGTGATCCTGCTGCCTCTTCTGCTAGAAAGTGCTAGCGCTAGGTTTTCTTATATACAAACTTAGCAAAATTTCCCTACCTACTTTCCAACAAAAGTCACTTAAAAATAATAAGTGAAAAATGTCAAAAGTAGGGAAAATAGGTCTATGCACTATAAAAATGCTCCTGATGGGTTCTTATGGAAAACTGACGATCATGCTGTGTGCAACCAGAGGATATGCATCTACTCTAAGTGTCTGGATATGCACGGTCTGTGAACAGACTCACAAAAGTGCCAGATCACTTCCTATTCTAGACTGGCTTGACTGAACTAAACCCTAGTCATGCTATAGCTTGTCCATGGACACATAGAGTTGGATGTGTCACGTGACAGAAAAGGGTCGAAAATTTGTACTTGATGTAAAACTGAAGGGCGAGCCCGTCTCTATTGTATCGGCTTCGGCCATTTCCAAATTAATGAAATACAGTCTCTTTGTTTACTCGATCTATTTGAAAGAGTTAAATGATGAACATAGAACGAACATGTATGGACTTGACAAAGAACGCCAAGATTTTCTCCACACACATGCTGATTGTTTCTCTGAGGGCCTACCAGGCGATTTACCCCTATCTCGTCTTGCGGAGCACACTATTGATTTGATTCCTGGAAGCACACCACCGAGCCGGCCACCTTACCGTGTTAACCGAGCCCAGAATGAAGAGATCATGAACCAAGTGAAAGACCTTCTCGAAAAGGGTCTTATCCAGCAAAGTACTTCACCCTACTGCTCTCCGGTGTTGTTGGTATTGAAGAAAGACGGATCTTGGAGAATGTGTATTGATTACAGAGCTCTCAATAAAATCACTATCAAAAATAGATTTCTGATTCCAAGGATCGATGATATTCTTGATTGACTTCAGGGATCCTCTT
Organism: Adiantum capillus-veneris; assembly: GCF_014529385.1. Lineage (NCBI taxonomy): Eukaryota > Viridiplantae > Streptophyta > Polypodiopsida > Polypodiales > Pteridaceae > Adiantum > Adiantum capillus-veneris. The sequence goes on from NC_140940.1 coordinate 151,069,099, forward strand.
GTTTCAGTAGGATTGATTTGAAAGGCGAATATCATCATATCAAAATCGCTTCAGGAGATCTCTACAAGACAGCCTTTCAGACAAGCTTCGGTTTATATGAATTTTTGGTGATGCATTTTAGCCTTATCAATGCTCCAGCGACTTTCAATCGAATGATGGATAGCATTTTCCGAGAGTATCGATCTTTTGTCGGTGTCACCAGGAGGTGTATTTTTCCTGTTGCCTTCTGTAAATAAGTACTAGATATTTTTACTTATTTTTATTTTTACTTGTTTTCCCCAAAACCCTTGAAAAGGTGCAAGTGGACATTGCATGGCCAGTGTGAAACGGTTGCGGCCGAGCAGGTTTCTCGCATCGAGAGTCTAGGTCGGTCGATCTGGTTGGGCCAGTTAGCACTGAATTCTAATGAGTATGGAAGCCTGTGCGCGCCAAATGAAATCTAGGCCACTCAGAAAGTCACTTACTACTTTATAGGTGAGTGGGAACTAGAGAATTAACTCCAAGGGGCAAGTTGGACACTTGGCAAGAGGAGAGCAGTCTACAGGACACCTCAATTGGAGGGTGCGTCCATTTTGGGCTGATTTTAGCCTCATAAGTGACCTACAGTGTGTGTATGAGTAGTGGATGCAAGTCTACAGCTTTAATGGAAAGCTTGCCTTCTCCTCTGTCTCATGTAGCGCGATGACTTGCTCTCGTGCATCTCTCTCCCCCCTTTGGCACATATGGTAATGCCCCACTAGTTGGGCTACTCAGATGAATATGTACAGTTCTGGGGGTTTATGCATGTTTGCCAAGGCAAGAGCCTTCTGAACAAGAACCGGATTAACTAATTGCTAATCCCCCAAAGGTACACACAGTTCCATCGCGAAAGATTATGAGTTTGAAGAGTTTTCTCGCGTGAAAACTCGTCCAATTCACAAGGGCACTGTCCCATTGCGTGCGGGAGCCCTTGGGACACGCGTAGGCGTGTTCGCTCCGCTAAAAACGATCCTAAACAGGGAATTAGAGCATGCTGTGTTTTTCTGCAGGTTTAGGGTTTCGCACCTAAACTGCAAGGAAACACTAAGGGAGCCTCGTGAGAGCCTTGGGATGCATGTACAGGCTTTTGGGCACCCGGCAGTGAAAAACAGAGAATTACAGCACGCTGAATTTCTGTGACAGCTCACCAAAAAGCTTCCAGATAGCGAGGGAATCCGCCCTAGACAGGTACTTTTGACCTACAAGGGTTTTTGCGCCGTTATGCTGCCGAAATCAAGTCGGAAACCAACATTTTCAGCCCTCGCCAGGTTTGGAGCTTTGTGAAAGCTTGTACTAAGTGGTCGGATCGTCTACCTTAAATTGAATGAAGAAATATTGAAAGGGACACGAGTGTTTGGGGCCTACAGGGTGTCGGTCTTGTGTACGCAGTGAAATTCTAGTCGCTGGACGCATCTGTGTTCTCTTTCCTTCTCAGTGCTCTGTGTAAAGTTAACAGGTAATTGAAATAGTACCGCCCTCCTACGTTGTATAGGCCGGTTATATGGTTTGGCCAATAGAAGAATGCCTCAACCCCTTTCCCTGTCACATCAATTCCACGATGCCCAGCATAAGGTGGAGCATGACTTTCCATCAAAATCTTTGGCCGTAACTGTTTAGTAACGCATAACTTTCCATGCATCATGAGAAAGTCATTCTTAAGCATATAGTGCTTATGATGTTGCCCATCAACAAGCTAGTCATAGATCCTTGCAAAATCTGAATCTTCAGCATATTGTGTCTTCATTTCGCCTAGTTCACAATGGTACGGAATCGACACTGCTGAAATTTGGGGCTTTCGTGACAATGCATTAGCCACCACGTTCTTTTTCCCTTGCACATGCCCAATCTAAAAATGGAACATTGACCAGATGTTTGCCAATCGCGTGTGCTTCTCAGACAACTTCGTTTGTGTGACAAAATAACGCAAGGTTTGATGATCTGTTTGGACAACAAAATCAGCCCCTAGCAGATAGTGTTTCCAACTAGTGAGAGCATGGATTACTGCCAGCAATTCTTTCTCATAGACTTGCAAGTTCCTTTCAGTCTTCAAAAGAATTCTACTCTCATATGCGACTACTCTGTCATTTTGCATTAGAACTGCACCAAGACTATGGCCACACGCATCACACTGAACCACAAAAGGTTTCGAAAGATCTAGCAAAAGCAACCGGGATTGTTGCAGCCATTGGCGATCCCTGATAGGCCATGGGAAAGCATGGCGATGGACTTTATCTTTGATCTTCCAAGGACACAAACAAGCAATGATGGGATTTGGACTATCATTTGTAGGTTCAGTAAGCAGGCCCATTTCATTCCTGTTAGAAAGAAAATAAAGCCTGAACACATGGTCAAGATATTCATGGCAAATTCTACTATCCTGGATCTGCTCAAATGTTATGTGTCAGAGCACAAGGCAACTTGGGAACACCATCTTCCATTGGTTGAATATGCTTACAATAACACTGTGCATACGTCAACAGGTAAGGCACCATTTGAGATAGTGGAAGGAGGGAGAAAAGTCCCGCCCATTTTACAGACTAAGGACAAGATATTTGAGGCAGACAAGTATGTGCAAGATATGGATGAAACATACAAGAAGATAAAGATTGCTCTTGAGAAGACTCGGGCTAAGCAAAAGAAAGCTGTTGATCGTCACCGTCGTGAACTTGTATTTTCACTTGGTGATTGGGTGCTTTTGCGCTTTGAAAAGGCCAGGTTAAGGAAAAGGAAAGGCAAGGAACGTTTGTTTCCTAAGCTCAGTATGCGATATTATGGTCCTTTTCAGATTTCAAAAAATATCAGCGATGTAGCTTACAGGTTGAAGCTACCAGAAGGCTGGAAAATACATAATGCTTTTCATGTCAGCCTTCTAAGACCTTTTATTGGTGATGTGCCAGAGAATATGCTTAATGAGGAACAACCCGAAGTGGAAGAATTGGATGAGATTCTTGTTCCTGAACAGATATTGGCACATAAAGAAAGAAAGGTTAGGGAAAGGTTGCAAGACGCTATTTGGTGAAGTTCAAGAACTATCCATCGTTGGATGCCAAATGGATGGAAGACTCTGAATTGGTCGATTCACCTCAGCTATTGCAATTGTATCTTGAAGCCTTTCAGATGGAACCCACAATGACTTGATGTAGCCTTTTTGGAGCAAGGCAAGAGCATGGTTCATGATGCTCAAGAGAGTAGTTAAGCAATTGTATCTACTCTTTCCATACAGAATTTAGCTAGAGAAGTTTGTGCTTGAGAGTACACTAGAAGACTTCTATGCTTGATATATGTGTCATAGCCAAGTTGGTGGGATTGTTTAATCGTCCAACGCTACATTTCCGAAAGCATGTATATCTTGGATTCCCATCATAGAATATAGGTGATATCAGGAGATACAGAATGTATTATTGGCATGCAAGCGAGGTCGCTTGCAGTATTTCAAGGGTGGGATGTGTCACCAGGAGGTGTATTTTTCTTGTTGCCTTCCGTAAATAAGTACTAGATATTTTTATTTATTTTTATTTTTACTTGTTTTCCCCGGAACCCTTGAAAAGGTGCAAGTGGACATTGCATGGCCAGTGTGAAACGGCTGCGGCCCAACAGGTTTCTCGCATCGGGAGTTTAGGTCGGTCGATCTGGTTGGGCTAGTTAGCACTGAATTCTGATGAGTATGGAAGCCTGTGCGCGCCAAATGAAATCTAGGCCACTCAGAAAGTCACTTACTACTTTATAAGTGGGTGGGAACTAGGGAATTAACTCCAAGGGGCAAATTGGACACTTGGCAGGAGGAGAGCAGTCTATGTTGGGTTAAAGGCCTAAATAACCTCTTTTTGTACATTTTTATACTTTGTCCATGTTCATATTGAACCTGGACACATTTTTGAAAGGTCACTTATAATAAAAGTGGGAAAACCCAAAACTCACTTATTGAGTTTTTCCCAAAAACGTGAGCCCTCTCTCTCTCCCTCATCGTTCTGTTAGCGCTTCCTCTCCTGCTGGCTTTCGTCACCCCTCTCTGCACACACACTGCACTTCCTCGCGTGCTCTTTCACTTGCACACACCGCCGCGCGCTCAACAACTGGTATCAGAGCCAGATTAGGGTTTCAGAAGCTTTGCGCAGGTGGCTGGACAGCAAGCAAAAGGCTTCTCTCGCGTCAAATTTCCGCTTTCATCGCGAAGCCCCTTGCTTCCGGTGTCACCTAGGGTGATTAGGGTTTCCAAAACAGCCTAAAACAGGCTGAAATTAGGTCAAAACAGGTAAAAATCAGAAAATTACAGGTCAAAACAGCAAAACGCAGGTGTTCGAAATCGATTCCCGTGAATGCCCCTTGCTTTTCCCACTCAAAATAGGTCCATTTGATGCAAATTGATGCGCCAAAACAATAAATTTGCAGAAAATTCAGAATTGAACTGTTTTTATGTACACAAATTGAGGTTTATGTACGCCTTTTGTGGGTTTATGCAAGTACGCATTGGGGATACTTGTTAATTGGTGAAATTTTCAGCACATTGTATGCAACGTGCGGTACATTGTGATCACTGAAAATTTTCAGATTTTGTGTAGACACTTTCTGTTGCATTTTTATCCGTGCAAATGGCCTCTACTTCCTCATCGTATGATGCCAAGAGCTTGATGGAAATCAAGCGATTTGACGGTACAGGTTTCGACCTATGGCAGGACAGGATGCACGGGATTTTGTTCCTCAAGGATTGTGAGGACGCCCTTTTGGCTGTAAAGCCTGAGGATATGCCGGATGAGGAATGGGCCAAGCTCAACAAGAGGGCAAAGGCCTATATCAAAATGGCTGTGACCGATGACATTCTGGTGGACATAAAGGGCTTGTACACTGCACATGCAATTTGGCATAAGTTGAAGGCCACTTATGAGAATGCCACCCCTGTGAGTCAGGTGCATTTGATGTGCAAACTGGTGAACATGATGCTTGACGAAGCCAAGTCGGCTTCTGAGTACTTAAGTGCTTTCACCAGTGTTATGAGTCAGCTACAGGATACTGGGCTTCAACCTTTTGATGACAAGTTGAAAGCCATATTTTTGTTGATGACGTTGCCAGACTCTTGGGAAACGCTTGTGGTTTCTTTGAGTAATAGTCCCAACCTCACATATGATGGAGTGCGAGGCTCCATCTTAAATGAGGAAATTAGACGCAAGTCTAGTGGTGGGGAAGGTGGCAGTTCTGCTTACAATGCGAGAGGTAGAAGTCAGAAGCAAAATACAGGTACCAAGACTCAAAACAGGAGCAAAAGCAAGTCTAGGGATAAGGATGTGACTTGTTACCAGTGTGGCAGAAAAGGCCATAAGAAGCCAGATTGCAAGTATTTCAAGAAAGAGCAGGAAAGAAAAGAGGATTAACAGGAGAAGAAGAAGACAGAGGATAAGAAAGGGAAAAAATCAGCAGGTACCTTCTCCAAGGATTCGGAGACTGTCAATGTATCCTCTAGTGTGGTTATCACAGAGTTATCCGACAGTGAGGAGATCTTAGTTGCAGCTTCATGCCCCTCATATTTTGTTGTAGCAAATGCAGAAGACATGCTTATCTCACGTAGAGATGTCATTGATGCATTGCTAAGTGCAAATGATGGCCTTACACAGTCTTGGATAGTAGACTCGGGTGCCTCATTTCATGTGACTCCATCTATGGAGTGTTTTGCTTCTTATCATGCAGGCAAGTATGGCAAGGTTTACCTTGGGGATAACCATGCTTGTGACATTGAAGGAATGGGCACTGTGCGCTTGGCATTAAACAATGGCCAAGAGTTTATGCTTAAAGATGTAAGGTATGTACCAAGCAACAAGAAGAGTCTATTGTCTGTTGGCCAGATTGATGCACAGGAATATACAACCATTTTTGCTGGGGGTTCATGGAAGTTGCTTAAGGGATCAATGCTCATTGTCAAGGGATGCAAGAGTGGTATATTGTACTATTTACATGGCAAAGCTTTGCCTGGCAAGTTTCTTGTAGTGGCCGAAGTTGCTTCTCATTTGGAGTTGTGGCACAAAAGACTTGGCCATATGAGCCAGAAGAGACTTGATGTGCTCTCCTCTTTGAAGAGGGTTGATGTAAAGGGCACCAAGTTAGATTTTTGTAATGACTGTTTGTATGGTAAACAAAAGAAGTCTTCTTATTATTCTGGTGTCTCGCGCAAAGCTAATGCTCCTGATTTAATTCACTCCGATGTATGTTCAATGCCTGTTAAGTCTTTTGGTGGTGCATTATACTTTGTTACATTCATTGATGATTGCACTAGGAAAGGCTGGGCATATTTGTTAAAGAATAAGAGTGAGACATTTAATGCATTCAAGAGGTTTCATGCTTTTGTGAACACGCAAAAGGGTAGTAAGCTTAAATGTCTCAGATCTGACAATGGGGAGGAGTACACGTCTGCTGAATTTCAGCGTTATTGCGAAGAATATGGGATTAAAAGGGAGTTGACAGCCCCTTATAATCCATCTTCTAATGGTGTGGCTGAGAGGTATAACCGTACTTTATGTGAGAGAGTGCGTTGCATGTTGTCCACGGCTAATCTCCCTCATGGGTTTTGGGGAGAGGCTTTGAAAACTGCAGTTCATGTATGCAATCGCTCTCCTAACAGTACGCTAAAAAATGAAATTCCAGAGGAGGTTTGGTCTGGCAAACCTGCCTCTTATGATCATTTGAGAGTGTTTGGTTGCGAGGCTTTTGTCCATGTTTGTAATGACTTGAGGACAAAGCTAGATGCCAAGTCCATCCAAGGACTCTTCCTAGGTTATGGGGAAGAGGGTGAAATGGGCTACAGGATATGGTTGCCTCAGTTTAAGAGGGTAGTACGCAGCCGAGATGTAGTGTTCAATGAGGCTAAATTGCTGAAAAATGCTACATCTTCTGAAATTGACAAGAAATCGGTCAAATTTCAGCCTCTCTTGCCACCTATTGATGTTGAAAAAGAGCCTCAGGATGCATTACCGCAAGCTGAAATTGATAATCAACCGGTTAACTTGAGCCAGAAGAGGTAGGACATGATTTAGATGCTCCAAATGAGGATGGACAGCCACCTGTCATGGCTGAAAATGATTTTCAACAGCATGAGCATGCTGAAAATGAGTTGCCTCCTGATGTAGAACCTGTGCCTGAGAATGTAGATCATTAGGTACGCAGGTCTACTCGTGTCAGAAGGTTGATACAGCGCTTTGACCCCTCTTTGCATCATGTTATGTTGACAGATGAGGGAGAGCCTCTTACATATAAAGAGGCAAAATCATGTGAGTTAAGCAGTAAGTGGGAGCTTGCGATGCAAGAGGAAATCAAATCTTTGCATGCAAACAATACTTGGGATCTTGTGCCATTGCCTAAAGGAAGAAAGGCTCTTCCCAACATACAAGGTCAAATGTGTTGATGGAAAGCCCAAGTATAAAGCAAGGTTAGTTGCCAAAGGGTATGCACAAAAAGAGGGGATTGACTTTCAAGAGATCTTTTCTCCTGTTGTAAAGCTTACGACATTGCGTGTCCTTTTTGCTCTCGCTGCAATGCTTGACTTAGAATTGAATCAAATGGATGTAAAAACAGCTTTTCTTCATGGTGACATTGATGAAGATATCTACATGAAGCAACCTGAGGGTTTTGTAGTTCCTGATAGAAAGGAACTTGTATGCAAACTAAGAAGGGCACTGTATGGTTTGAGGCACTCATCACGTCAGTGGTACAAAAAGTTTGATACTTTTATGCTGTCTCAAGGCTTTAAACGCAGCCATTCAGACCATTGTTTGTATACAAAGAAGGATAATGATGGAAGTCCTATAATCCTTGTGCTATATGTAGATGATATGTTGATTGCTGGGAAGCATAAGTCTACCATTGATGCTCTTAAACGTCAGCTGAATTCAGCTTTTGCAATGAAGGATTTAGGTGATGCTGAGCACATCTTGGGCATGAGAATCAAGAGAGATAGAAAGTTGAAATTGCTCTTCTTATCTCAAGAAAAGTACATTGCTAAAGTACTTGACAGGTTTAACATGGCTGAAGCTAAGTCACTTGGAGTACCTTTACCTCCACACACAAAACTTAGCAAAGCCGATTGCCCAAAGGATGACGTGGCAATGAATGCTATAAAGGGAATCCCTTATGCATCAGCTTGTGGTTCTCTTATGTATGCTATGGTTGCCACTCATCCTGACATTGCCCATGCAGTGGGAGTTGTTAGTAGATACATGTCCAATCCCGGCAAAGCACATTGGGAAGCTGTGAAATGCATTATGAGATACTTGTCAGGTACACAATCTAGGTGTATATGCTATGGCAAAAGTGACCTGAAGTTGCAGGGCTATTGTGATGTAGATATGGCAGGTGACTTGGATACCAGGAAGTCCACTAGTGGCTATGTGTTTGCTATTGCTGGTGGTGCTGTCTCTTGGTGTTCACGACTGCAGAAAATTGTGGCATTGAGTACTACTGAGACTGAATATATTTCAGCCACCGAGGCTTCTAAAGAGGCCATATGGTTGGGCAGACTTGTCAAAGAGCTTGGTATGCCTGCTAGTACTCCTGTCTTGGGATCTGATAGCCAAAGTGCTGTCTATTTGGCCAAGAATGCCATGTTTCATGCACGGACAAAGCACATTGATGTGCGATACCACTTTATACGACAGGTATTGGAGGATGGTCTAGTCACCTTGACTAAGATTCACACACAGGATAACCCTGCAGATGTTCTCACCAAGAGTCTTGCTAAGGCTCAACATGAGCATTGCATACAGCTGGTGGGAGTTGGTTAACTTAAAGGCGTCATTTATGCCTTTAAGTGGGAGGTTGTTGGGTTAAAGGCCTAAATAACCCCTTTTTGTACATTTTTATACTTTGTCCAGGTTCATATTGAACCTGGACACATTTTTTAAAGATCACTTATAATAAAAGTGGGAAAACCCAAAACTCACTTATTGAGTTTTCCCCAAAAACGTGAGCCCTCTCTCTCTCCCTCATCGTTCTGTTACCGCTTCCTCTCCTGCTGGCTTTCGCCACCCCTCTCTGCACACACACTGCACTTCTTCGCGTGCTCTTTCACTTGCACACACCGCCGCGCGCTCAACAGTCTGCAAGACACCTCAGCTGGAGGGGGTGCCCATTTTGAGGCTGGGGCTGATTTTAGCCTCATAAGTGGCCTACAGTGTGTGTATGAGTAGTGGGCGCAGGTCTACAGCTTTAATGGAAAGCTTGCCTTCTCCTCTGTTTCATGTAGCGCGATGACTTGCTCTCGTGCATCTCTCTCTCCCCTTTGGCACATATGGTAATGCCCCACTAGTTGGGCTACTCAGATGAATATGTACAGTTCTGGGGGTTTATGAGCGTTTACCAAGGCAAGAGCCTTCTGAACAGGAACCGGATTAGCTAATTGCTAATCCCCCACAGGTACGCACAGTTCCATCGCGAAAAATAGTGAGTTTGAAGAGTTTTCTCGCTTGAAAACTCGTCCAATTCACAGGGGAACTGTCTCATTGCGTGCGGGAGCCCTTGGGACACGCGTAGGCGTGTTCGCTCCGCTAAAAACGATTCAAAACAGGGAATTACAGCCTGCTGTGTTTTTCTGCAGGTTTAGGGTTTCGCATCTAAATTGCAAGGGAACACCAAAGGAGCCTCGTGAGAGCCTTGGGATGCGTGTACAAGCTTTTGGGCACCCGGCAATGAAAAACAAAGATTTAGAGCACACTGAATTTCTGTGACAGCTCACCAAAAAGCTTCCAGATAGTGAGGGAATCCGCCCTAGACAGGTAATTTTGACCTATAGGGGTTTTTGTTGCTGCCGAAATCAGGTCGGAAACCTACGTTTTCAGCACTCGCCAGGTTTGGACAGCTTTGTGAAAGCTTGTACTAAGTGGTCGGATCGTCTACCTTAAATTGAATGAAGAAATATTGAAAGGGGCGCCAGTGTTTGGGGCCTACAGGGTGTCGGTCTCGTGTGCGTAGTGACATTCTAGTCGCTGGTCGCATCTATGATCTCTTTCCTTCTCAGTGCTGTGTGTAAAGTTAACAGGTAATTGAAATAGTACCGCCCTCTACGTTGTACAGGCCGGTTATAGTCAACACTTTCTTTGATGACGTTATAGTCTTCTGCAAGGATGAAGTAGAACATGGATACCATCTGCTACACGTCTTTCAGGCATTGCGGGATCACAAATCAGTTATCAATGCCAAAAAACTTGAATTTTCTTGCTGAAGATACACTTTTTGGGACACATCGTCTCAGCAGCAGCAGCAGTTCAGATGGACCCGGCCAAGATTGAGACTATACGTGACTGCCCAGATTTGAAAAATGTTCATGAAGTTAAAGCTTCTTGGGCTTGTGTTCTTACTACCGGCAGTTCATTCAAAAGTGTGCAGAGATGGCTTCCCCTTTGAACATATTAACTCAGAAAGGAATCCCTTTCTCGTGGGGACCAACGGAGGTGACTGCCTTTCTGACACTTAAAGAAAAACTGACTATCGGACCAGTGTTGACTTGCTCAAAAGTCATTTGAAGTATATAGTGATGCTTGTGGTCGTAGTCTGGGAGCGGTCTAAGTGCAAAAAGGCCATGTGATTGCCTATGAAAGCCGATTGTTTTCAAGGCCAGAATTAACAGCACACATTTATAAGAAAGAGCTTTTGGCAGTGATCCATGCTCTTACTCAGTGGCGACATTACCTACTCGGAGCCGATTTCACGGTCTTCACTAATCATCAGAGTTTATGCTACTTCTTGTTACAGAAGCAGCTTTGGAAAAGCAGATGCGGTGGGCTAACATCTTGTCACAGTTTCACTTCCAAATTGTCCATGTTCAGTGACAGAAAAATTTGTTGGCAGACGCATTGTCTCGGAAGCCCCTAGTCTTGGCTATTTCCGCGATTCATCATAGAAGCTTCAAGGACATGGTTGATCAGTCACAGATCCGAATTTTTTCGATGCATTCACTCGAATACAGAATGGGAACGTAGTAACGAGATATTCCATACGGGATGGCTACTTGATGAAGAAAACGATGTTATACGTCACACAGCCGTTGAGGGAAAGGTTTTGACTGAGTGCCATTGTCCACCTTTTACCGGTCACCGCAGCATCGACACCACCTTAAAAGGTGTGACGCGTTACTTCTTTTGGCCGAGACTCAAGAAAGATGTGGATGAATTTGTTCGCAGTTGTTTAGTATGCGAGAAGGTCAAGTTTGACAGACATAAGGCACAGGGATTACTATAGCCTTTACCCATTCCCACCCGCCCATGGTGTAAGGTGCAGCTGAATGAATGTTGTTCTCTCTCAAGATGAGTGCTCCATTATGTGCTCAAGGTTCCTTTTCTTGTTCTTATGGAAGGGAGAGCCTTCCGCCTTTAATGAGAGAGTGCAACGATAACGAACAAAGTGAGTGGACACCGTGCGTGCAAGTGTATGAGACTGAGAGATAGAGAGAAGAGAATACGACACCAGAGACTGTTGTAAAACCCTCCTCCGAAGGCCCCACTCTCGTCGGCGAGAGTGGTCTACTATTGATTGCACAAACTGGTACAATGATGATGCATGTGATTGATGCAAGTCTATGCTATGCTGGTGATGACGACGGGGATGGCGATGAATGTTGTTCTCTCTCAAGATGAGTGCTCCATAATGTGCTCAAGGTTCCTTTTCTTGTTCTTATAGAAGGGAGAGCCTTCCGCCTTTAATGAGAGAGTGCAACGATAACGAACAAAGTGAGTGGACACTGTGCGTGCAAGTGTATGAGACTGAGAGATAGAGAGAGAAGAGAATACGACACCAGAGACTGTTGTAAAACCCTCCTCTGAAGGCCCCACTCTCGTCGACGAGAGTGGCCTACTATTGATTGCACAAATTGGTACAATGATGATGCATGTGACTGATGCAAGCCTATGCTATGCTGGTGATGACGACGGGGATGGCGATACCGGTCTAAGGGCTGAAATCTGCAAGTGTGTATCTATTGTCCAAAAACGCTCAAGGCTGAAATCTGCTGGAACTGAAACGCTGAATTCGAGGCTGATTTTATGCTGTTTGAAAAACGCAGATTTGGCTGATGAAAAACGCTGAAATGTATGCTGCGTTTTGGTGCTGAAAATGCTGCCTTTCTGCTGCGGGTTGGTGCTGAAAACGCAAGGGAACAGTAGGCGATGATGGCTCTGTAAAACGCTGGATGCAAGAGGGCAAGGTGGTCTTGTGTCTGTTGAAAAACGCCAAGGGGAAAAGGTTGATGGCGATGGTGAGGAAAACCCTAGGGATGCCTGCAAGAGGAAATCGCCAAGGCACTTGGGAGTCTGTTGTTCTCCTTGCTCATCTGCTATTTAGTGCTAACCTTGGTTTGCTTATATATTTTCTTACCCAATTTGCCCTACCTACTTTCCAACAAAAGTCACTTAAATTAATAAGTGAAAAATGTCAAAAATAGGTAAAATAGGCTAAATGCACTGGAAAATTCGCCTGAAGGATTCTGGCTAATGGGAATGCCTATGATCATGCTGTGTGCAACCAGAGGATATGCATCTACACAGAGCACGGTCTACGAATAGACTCACAAAAGTACCAGATCACTTTTAATCTAAACTGACTTGCCTGACGGAACCTTGTTATGCTGTAGCTTGTCCACGGACACATAGGGTTGGATGTGTCACGTGACATCCTCTCCTTTTTAAAGTGAGTTACTGGTACCGAGCTGCATGGCTTCCTTGTAGTCTGCCAACAACTCTGGATAATCTTTGAAAAACTCTTCATCGACCCACACCGCTTCGTGGGTTCTTCGATCCTTGAACTTCAAAAAGTATTGTCTCACTTGCTTCTTCGAACCATGTCGAAACCGATACAATAACACTTGCTCCGGTTCCATGACTTCAGCTTCATCAATGATATCCGGTTCTTCTTCTTTCGAAATGTCCTTTGGAGGTGTTCCCTGAAACACTTTCAATCAAGAAACATGGAAAACGTTGTGCATTGACCATGAGTTATGCAACTGCAATTTCATTGAAACCTCATTTATCTTTTTAATGACTGGAAATGGACTATACATACGAAAAGACAACTTGGGACACTTCTTTCCAACTTGCTTAAGACGTTGCTTCATGATTCTTAAATACATCCAATCTCCTTCCTTGATCGAAACATCCTGACGATGTTTATTAGCCTGTCGTGAATAAGATTCCTGAGCCTTGCTTAGCCGAAGCTTCATACTCTCAAAAATCTCATCCAATGACTGACTTTCAGCATTGGCATCAGGCATTTGACTAGCCAAGCGAGTCAAAAGTGACTGGAACAGACGGCCAAAAGCTGCCTCATACGAAGTTCGATCAATAGCAGAAGAAAGAGAGTCATTCAAAATAGCCTGAACCAATGGGAGATAGAGCTCCCACTGAGACTGTTGATCATGCACATATGACTTTAAAACATCAAAAGCCAATTAATTGTAAATTTCTGTTTGACCATCTGACTGTGGATGAAAAGCCGATAAAAAATTCAACTTAGTGCCAAAATTTTCAAAGAGTGCGCGCCAAAAATTGGACGTGAACTTAACATCCCTATCTGAAACAATTGATTTTGGCAAAACCACAGAGGGGGTACCAATGCTTAATGAACAATCGTGCTACATCTTGTGCAGTAACAATGGCTTTACAAGGAATCAACATGCAAAACTTGCTGAAACGATCAACAATTGTCAAACATTGAGTGTTCCTTGAAGGCAAACATCGTGGTAGGTTAGTCACAAAATCCATAGAAATATCTTGAAAAGGTCCATCGGGAATAGGCAGCGGAAGCAAGAGGCCTTGCTGCTTACCCCGAGGAGCTTTTACTTTTTGACATATAGTGCACTGTGTGACATAACGAAACACATCTTTTCGCATTTTAAGCCAATAAAAGAATCTTTCAATTTTTTCCAAAGTGGTGTTTATTCCCCTGTGCCCACCCGTGAGAGAATCATGTGCATCATGCAATATGGTTGGCTTGAAAGAGGGCAACACACATAAACGTTGACGAAAATACAACAAACCATCACGAATGAGATAGTTGCTTAGCCCTTGGGAAGCAACACCCTGCAACCAATGCTTACCAAACTCGGAATCCGCATACTGATTCTTCATGCTGTCAAAAGACTCACCTTGAATAGAAAATGTGGATCTTGACTCAAGAGCCAAAATCTGTCCTTTGCGACTCAACGCATCTGCAACAGGTTTAGCTTTCCCAGGCACATAATCAAACCGCCAAATGGCTCAAAAAATTGTGACCACCGTGCTTGGCGATATGTGCACTCAGCATAGACTGTAGCCACTTGAGGGCTTGATGATCTGTGCGAACTGTAAACTCTCTACCATAAAGAAAATGCTTCCAATGCTTAAGAGAGTGAATGACAGACAAAAGTTCTTTATCATAAACTGAATAATTCTTTTTCGCACTATTGAGCTTCCGGCTAAAGAAAGCTACAAGACGACCATGCTGCTGAAGCACAGCGCCTATGGCGACATTGCTCGCATCCGTCCATACCTCAAAGAGATCATCCCAAGAGGCAAGGATAAGACACGGTGCTTCTGTCACCGCAACTTTGAGAACTGCGAAAGCCTCAATGGTTGCTTCGGACAAGTCTACGTGCTGACGGCGAGTCTTTACCCCTTTCAAAACATCAGTCATAGGTGCAGCAATGCGTGCAAAATTCTCTATGTGCGAACTATATGCTTCACATAAACCAAGAAAAGAACGCACATCATATGCAGTTTTGGGCAAATCCCAATTACGAACCTGTTCCACCTTTGCGGGATCTAGCTTGACGCCTTCTGCAGAAATGATATAACCCAGATAAGTGACTTCAGTAAGAAAAAATTCAAACTTCTTAGCTGCAATGTACAACTGACACTCATCCAAACGGGTTAGTACCCTTTCGACATCTCTTTCATGTTGTTCCCACGATGCAGAAAAAATGAGAATATCATCCAAAAAGATGAACACACATACACCGACCATATCGCCGAAACAACCTACCATGAGACGATTAAATGTACCCACGACACCTGTCAATCCAAAAGGCATAACAATATACTCCCATTGCCCTCGCTCGGTGCGAAAAGCGGTCTTGAAGATGTCGCCTTTGAATACCCGTACCTGATGGTATCCACTCTTGAGATCGACCTTGCTGAAAACCTTTGCCCCATTGAGCCTATCTAGGATATATTCAATGCGAGGCATCGAAAACTTGTTCTTGACGGTCATCTTGTTTAATGCCCTGTAATCAACACACAAACGAGACGAACCATCCTTCTTGCGAACAAACAAAATAAGGGCAACAAAAGGACTTACACTAGGGTGTATGAATCCTCTAGCCACCAACTCCGTGAGTTGTCGCTCTAACTCTTCCTCCTGTGTCTTGTTTAAACGATAGGGAGCCTTATTGACAGGCTATGTCCCCTCCATAAGCTCGATGCGATGGTCCTCCGACCGCTCGGGTGGGAGACGAGGTGGAAGATCATCCTGCAAAAGAGATGTTTAAACTTCGTTAAAAAATCTGAATACTTAGCTGGAGCCTAAATGCTCTGGGAAACTGGAGCAGCATAGATGAATGCCGCTTGTGCTCCTCGTCGTAATTCATGACTAACCTCTAGGCGGGCTCTCTCAACAAGAGAGGGACAAATCACATCATGCATACTGCCTGTATCAAACAATATGATAAAACGCTGACCCTTTACATGACCATAACACTTCATGAGAGACTCATCAATGTGTGTGTCAGAGTCATGAGAAGATTCAGCGTGGTGCATTATAGTGCTTGTGGTTGTTGTGGGTGCCTTTTGTTCTTTAGGTGGGGTTGTCTTAGGAGAAGCCTTCTTAATGTGACCCTTGACGTGACATTGAAAACATCTACCTTCCTTAGCATAAATCACTTGTTCTTCAGCCATGATGTATCCTCCTACAATTCCTTGTGCAACTTTTTCATCTGGGTTAGCTTAGGTTTTGCAAGTGCTTTAGCTTTACCCTTAGATTCATTGTTAGAGTTCTTTTCCGAGGAATTAGAGGAAGAAGGGCTAGAAGAATTACCATTCTTACCGTTCTTACCATTCTGCGTGTTCTGAGAATTCTGCGGGGTTCCTTGAGAAGTCTTGTCTTCCTTAGGCTTTCCCTTGTTGTGCTTCATCTCGTGTGCGAGAGCAATCGCTACCGCCTTGTTGAGATCGATTGGATCAAGTACCTCGACATCATACTTGATATACTCGTCCAATCAGTAAAGAAATGCCTCCTTGCGCTCCGCATCCAATTTGCGTAATTGAGTGCCGAGCTGCAACACACGATTAGAGAAAGACATAACCGGCATACCATTTTGCTTGAGAGCGCGCCAATCGTCCTTCAATCGTGCGAGGTACTGAGGTGGCATAAACCGCGCCTTGAGCTTGTCTTGGAAATCAACCCAACTGAAGGAAAGGGGCGTGAGTTCGTCGGCTTCCTCTAGGTGCGCGGCTAGCTGTGCCTCTTGCCATGCGTGGTACAAATTGATGGCATCACCAGCAAGGTACATAGCTGCCGTCAATACCTTCCTATTCCCTGTCTTCTTAGTTGTTGCAAAATAAGCATTAAATTGATGCAACCAAGAATGAATAACCGTAGCATCCATCTTACCATCATACTTACTGGAATCAACTTCTTTGTGACTGGGTTGTTGGAATCCGCATCGTGCCTTGCGCCACTTGAGGAACCCCCACGATCTTTGGCTGGTTCGGACATCGAGGCAAGTACTTGTCGTACCAATTCTTGAGTGCGTAGTTCTCTTTGAGCCTCCCGATCGACCTCCAAGGCCGCTCGTCTTGCTTGAGCTTCCTCTTGTCTTTGTGCTTTTCTTTCTTCTCGTTCATCGCGCTCGCGTTCCAAGGTAATGCAATTCGCTTCTTGTTGTATGCAATTCTTTCGTTTCTTTCTTCGCGCACGCGATTCGCTTCTTGTTGTTGGGCCATCATGTCCAACATCAACTTGACCATCGCCTCCATGGAAGTTGGTACAACTCGTGGCGTAGATGGCGAAGGGGGAGGGTCGGGAAAATCTCTTAGTGGGGAAAATTCTTCGTCGCCTCTCTCATGCTCATCACCTGTATGCGAAGTATCCATTCCGCTTCGGGTGATGACCATGCACTATGATCTTTGGTGCTTAAGTTCACAGGTTCTTGAGGTTCTTGAGGGTTTTCTTTCGCTTGCAATCTGTGTTTGAGAAGGATCTTCTCTTCACCCGAGTTCTACTCTTTTCCGCGGGCGCACCCCTTGACGGCCTTGCGCTCACACCAAGGTTGCTTTTTTCCACCTCACGTCGATTGGCCGGCCGCTAAGTGCACGGTCCGCTCTCAATGAGTGAAAAGAGACACAAGGGGAGGCTAGACAAGCCCTTCTTTCTTGGGATTCTTGTCACTCTTCAAAAACACGATTAGGAATCGACACGCCCAGGCAATCTTGGGTTCGTGCGACCGCAACAAGCAAAAAAAATCCTTGTGATTCTTATGGTTCTTTCCTTGAGTGATACAGACACTGCCAAAGCTTTGATACCAATGTAAGGTGCAGCGGAATGAATGTTGTTCTTTCTCAAGATGAGTGCTCCATAATGTGCTCAAGGTTCCTTTTTTTGTTCTTATGGAAGGGAGAGCCTTCCACCTTGAATGAGGGAGTGCAATGATAACGAACAAAGTGAGTGGACACTGTGCGTGCAAGTGTATGAGACTGAGAGATAGAGAGAGAAGAGAATATGACACCAGAGACTGTTGTAAAACCCTCCTCCGAAGGCCCCACTCTCGTCGGCGAGAGTGGTCTACTATTGATTGCACAAACTGGTACAATGATGATGCATGTGACTGATGCAAGTCTATGCTATGCCGGTGATGACAACGGGGATGGCGATACCGGTCTAAGGGCTGAAATCTGCAAGTGTGTATCTGCTGTCCAAAAACGCTCAAGGCTGAAATCTGCTGCGACTGAAACACTGAATTCGAGGCTGATTTTATGCTGTTTCAAAAACGCAGACTTGGCTGATAAAAAACGCTGAAATGTATGCTGCGTTTTGGTGCTGAAAATGCTGCCTTTCTGCTGTGGGTTGGTGCTGAAAATGCCAAGGAACAGTAGGCGATGATGGCTCTGTAAAACGCTAGATGCAAGAGGGCAAGGTGGTCTTGTGTCTGCTGAAAAACGCCAAGGGGAAAAGGCTGATGGCGATGGTGAGGCTTGCTGAGAGAGAGGGAACCTGTCGGCCGAAGCCTGCTATTCTCCTTGCTCATCTGCTATTTAGTGCTAACCTTGGTTTGCTTATATATTTTCTTACCCAATTTGCCCTACCTACTTTCCAACAAAAGTCACTTATATTAATAAGTGAAAAATGTCAAAAATAGGTAAAATAGGCTAAATGCATTGGGAAATTCCCCTGAAGGATTCTGATGGATTCTGATGGGAATGCTTATGGTCATGCTGTGTGCAACCAAAGGATATGCATCTACACTAAGTGATTGGGCATGCACGGTCTACGAATAGACTCACAAAAGTGCCAGATCGTTATTAATTTAGACTGATTGGACTGAAGGAACCCTGTTATGCTGTAGCTTGTCCACGGACACATAGGGTTGGATGTGTCACGTGACACATGGGAAAGTATTGCAATGGATTTCATTTTTGATCTCCCGAAGACGCAGAGTGGGCATGATGGCATTTAGACTATCATCGACAGATTAAGCAAGCAAGCTCACTTCATTCCAATGAAGAAAACAGTCAAGCCGGATCATTTAGCGAAACTGTTCATTGCACAGATTTTCCGACTACATGGCATGCCTGAGACAAAAGTCTCCGACAAAGATCCCCGATTCACGAGTTTGTTTTGGAGGGCTATTTGGGAGAACATTGGCACACGGTTGCAGTTCTCGTCATCATTCCACCCACAGACAGATGGGCTTATATTTATTGAAGTCTTATATTTCCAATCAAAAGACTCAATGGGAAAAATATTTGTCTTTGGTGGAATTTGCCTACAATAACACGATTCACTCTTCGACAAGGAAGGCGCCATTTGAGATCATTAAAGGTGCTCCGAAGGTCCCATGCTTCCTTAGCACTAAAGAAAAGATTTTTGAAGCCGACCAGTACACGAGGGACTTGGACACTACTTTTGCCAAGGTCCGGAGGCTTTAGCGAAATCTCAAGAACGACATAAGAAGGCAGCAGATCGACATCTACGAGATTTGAAATTAAAGGAAGACGATTGGGTGCTCTTACGTTTTAAGAAGGCACGCCTAAGAAAGCGAAAAGGAAAGAAGCGGCTTTTCCTAAAGCTCAGCATGAGGTATTATGGCCCTTCCCAGATAAAAGAAAAGATAAGTGATGTCTCCTCTAGACTCAAGTTGCCCGATACTTGGAAGATTCACAATGCATTCCATGTGAGTCTATTGAAGTCTTTTAAAGGCGATGTGACAGTTGATGGGGAGCCTAATGAGCAACTCAAAGTGGAGGAAAGCGAGGAGAGACTCGTTCCAGAACAGATTTTGGCACACAAGGACAAAAAGATAAAAGGTAAAGCAATTAGGCGATTCTTGGTTAAATTCAAGAACTATCCTGCATTGGATGCGAAGTGGATGGAGGAGGAGGACCTATCAGATACTCCTTAGATTTTGGAACTTTACCTTGAAGCATTTGGTTTAGCATAGTCTACTCCGATAGAACCCCGATTTTAGCGAGGGTGAATCTAGTACAGCGGGTTTGCACAAGAGGGGAGTTACCCTTTGTCAACAAATTACCCCGATTTTTGAATAAGGTCACTGATGTCCCCTTTGGGTTTCAGGGATACTAATGGGCTGAGTAGTAGTCTGTTGTATGACTTTATGACAGGAATTCCCGAAACAGACCCAAATCAGTCAACTTTTGGACGCGAACAATCAATCCACAAAGCAAGTGAAAAAGTGCAAGAAGGGGACTAACTACCCTGGTTATTTGGGCCGTCAATCTTCTTTTGCATCTACACGAAAGCAGAAGAAGCGTGTACGCTTTGAAGAACTACCCAGTTCTTCTTCTTCCTCTTCTTCTCACAGTTCTTCTAGCTCTTCTGACTTGAGCGAGGAGGACAGAAAAGACAAAAAGAGAAGCAAAAAGCAAAGCTTCGAAAAGGGCAAGAAAAAGGCAAAGAAACCCAGATTCCACCCAGTTTTTGACAGCTCTAAAGAGGAGTCATCCTCTGACAGTTTGCACTCAGATGACCATATGTTTTATGCAAAGAAGAAGCACTTCTACAGAGCCAACCAATATGACTTCCTCGAAGATAAAAGCAAGAAAGCAAAAGAGTTTAAAGAAGGTGGACAGTCGATAAAATTTGAATCCTTTTCTGGATTCCAAATGCTCCGAGGGCTTTGGCCTTCATCCAATAGTTTGAAATAGCCTTCTCTGGAGGGTACTGCTCAGAGCACTCCGAGATTAGGAGGGCTGCATCTTTTCTTAAAGCCAATGCTCAAACATGGTGGTCCACTCTTCTTCTGAGGAAAGAAGCTCCAATCAAGTGGTTCAAATTCAAAAGGCTCTTTATTTCTTGTTGGCTGACCCGGGAGTACGAACGGGATATACGAACCGCTTGGAACCATCTTCGGATGACCAAGGGAGATTCTCTATACGCTTATTGCGAGAGGTTTTGGGACTCTTTTCTACCAACCTCTTCATTTAAGAAGGACTTGTTTAAGGAACAGATTGAGCGGTTTTGCTGCAAACTCCCTACTGAGTGAGATCCGAGACTACTGCATAGAACAAAAGTCAAATTCTATTCAAGAATTGATGGGTCATGCGAAACGGGATTTCTCGATACATTCGGGAAATTTGACTTACCCCACCGATGAGATCTTACTCAGAGAACCCGAAAGACCTCCAATAATGAAAGTAGAAAGAAAAAGAGTTCCCAAGAAAAGAAGGATAGGGATACACAACCTTGGCTCACTCTTCAAGAGACGGCCAATTATATCAAAGAGGGGACGTGTTTTGTTTGCAGGGAACATGGGCACATCTCCACAAAGTGCCCCAAAAAGGCACAGCAAGAACAAACTGAAGACAGGCCAGAGAGTTCTAGAGCAACAGAGGAACATGGCAAAAAAAGGCAAGATGAAAGCAAAACTGGTACCAGAAAGGCAATCCTAGCAACACCCGGACGGGACATAGCCATTACAATTGTCATTCGCAAACTTCGGTTGCGCACGAGGACTTCTACATCATGCGTTTGGAAGGCTGAGACGTCCTCCTAGGAGTCCCTTAGTACCATAAGAACAACGCTGTGGTCAATTATCGGGCAAAGAAAGCAACCTTGATGAATGAAAAGGGCCGAAAAATTGTCCTTCATGTAAAAACTAAAGGGCGATTCCATCCCTATTGATAAAGAACGCCAAGATTTTCTCCACACACATGCTGATTGTTTCTCTGAGGGCCTGCCAGGCGAGTTGCCCCCATCTCGACCTAAGGATCACACCATTGATCTGATTCCTGGAAGCACACCACCAAACCGGCCACCTTACCGTGTTAGCCGAGCCCAGAATGAAGAGATCATGAACTAAGTGAAAGACCTTCTGGAAAAGGGTCTTATCCAGCCGAGTACTCCACCCTACTGCTCTCCGGTGTTGTTGGTATTAAAGAAAGACGGATCTTGGAGAATATGCATTGATTACAGATCTCTCAATAAAATCACCATCGAGAACAGATTTTCGATTCCAAGGATCGATGATATCCTAGACAGACTTCAGGGATCCTCTTGTTTCAGCAGGATTGATTTGAAAAGCGGATATCATCAAATCCGAATCGCTCCGGGAGATGTCTACAAGACATCCTTTTGAACGAGCTTCAGTTTGTATGAATTTTTGGTGATGCCTTTTGTCCTTACCAATGCTCCAATGACTTTCAACCGAATGATGGATAGGATTTTCCGAGAGTTTAGATCATTTGTCTCCACTTTCTTTGATGACATTATAGTCTTCTCCAAGGATGAAGCAGAACATCGACACCATCTGCTACAGGCCTTTTAGGCATTGCGAGATCACAAGTTAGTTATCAATGCCAAAAAGATTGAATTTTTCTTGCCGGAGACACACTTCTTGGGACACATTGTAAGGATTCTAGTCGCTAATCCATAATTAAGTACTTAAACTCATGATTAAGACTTAAGAAACTGAAACTGAACTTAGAACAAGACTTAGAAGACTCTGTGTTTGATTGATTGAAAGTGTGATACAAGGGTTCCTTTTATAGGAATTGAATAGTCATCAGTGACGAGGCATGTCTCTTTGTGAAGAGACATGACTTTAGGTGAAAAGACACATCCTTTCGATGAAGAGCTGCAACCATTGGGTGAAGAGTCGCATCCGTACGGTGAAGGGGTGTGACCAGTCGTCGAAGGAGTGTGGCTTTTGGCGAAGAGGTATGTCTTTTGGGCGAAGGGGTGTGACCATTCGAGAACAGGAGTCCTCCTGGGTTAGTCACACTTCGCATCTGCATCTGTAATGAATCAAGAAGAGTGTAACAAGTCACAATCGTGACATTCCCTCCCATTTACATTAAAACCCCGTGTTCAGATGAAAGTCTTCCGCTTTTCAAAGAATTCTTGAAGGAGGTTTGGATACTGCTGCATATCTTCATCCGTTTGCCAAGTTGAGTCTGACTCATCAAGATCCATCCACTTGACAAGAAATTCTGTTGTGATCTTTCGTCTTGTTTCTTTTTGTCTCACATCAAGAATCTTTTCTCGAACAAGAATTATGTGTTCATCTTCAATTTCTGGCACATAAGAAGATAAGTCTGGAATTGGCGAATCTCCTTGTATGTATTGTTTGAGCCAAGAAATGTGGAAAGTTGGATGAAGTTTTCCCCATGAGAGTGGAAGTTCCAACTTGTAACTGACAACTGAGTACTTCTTGATTATTTTGAAAGGTCCATAGAAGCGAGGACGCAACTTTGGAAAGACCGATTTCACAGTTTTGTAGCGATGAGGTGCTACATATAATAAAACAAAATCTCCCTCTTGGAAATCTGCATGTCGTCGATGCTTATTGGCTTGTTTCTGGTACTTTTGTTGGACATGAACCAACTTGTCACGTACTTGAATAAGTACATCTTGCATTTCTTGAACCGACTGATCTGCTAGAGCTACTTTGTGTTGAAGAACAAAGTTTGTCGGTATAAGAGGAGTATGCCCATAAGCTGCTTGGAATGGAGTCATGCCAGTTATTGAATGAATAGAGTTATTGTATGCGAACTCTACAAGTGGAAAATACTCTTCCCATGATCCCAATCGAATTTGTATGTAATGTCGAAGCATTTCTTCCAAAATTTGATTCACTCTTTCTGTCTGCCCATCAGTTTGAGGATGGTATGCTGAGCTGAATAACAAATTTGTACCAAGGGATTTGAAAAGGGATGTCCAAAAATGCCCTGTGAATTTTGGATCTCTGTCTGAAACAATAGACTTTGGTAATCCATGTAATCTGAAAATGTGTTGCACAAACAATTGCGCAACGTCTCGTGCCGAGGCAGCTTTCTTGCAAGGAATAAAGTGTGCCATCTTTGAAAACCGATCCACCACTACGAGAATCTGTGCATTGCTTTTTGAGAACGAGGCAATGTAGTGATAAAATCCATGCTGACACTTTCCCATCTTTCTTGAGGTACGGGCAAAGGATGAAGTAACCCTTGAGGAAGTTGTCGAGAAGCCTTCATTGTTTGACAGGAATGACAAGCTTTGACAAACTTGATAACATCTTGCTGCATTTGTGGCCAAAAATATGTTGCAGATAACAATCTGTATGTCTTGTTGAAGCCTGGATAAGCAGCAAAAGGGACTTCATGATGTTCTTGGATCAAAATTTTCCGCCATGGTATATTGTGTGGAACACAAATGCGATCAATGTAATACAGCAAATCATTGACAATGGTGTAAGCTGCAAACATATTCATCTCTGCAGGAGTCGGAGTAGAGGATTTAAGAGCTTGAAATGCATCCCCAAAATCTCGATCTGTCAAATACTCATGTTTGAAACAAGCAGGTATTTCCATCTGCACACCGGAAATGGCAAAGTTGATGGCTCGATGAAGGCGGCTTAAGGCATCTGCAACTGCATTTGCAAGGCCTGGCACGTATTGAATAATCATATGAAAATTTGCCAAGAACTCAACCCATCGTCCTTGACGAGGATTCATTAAAGGTTGAGTAAAAATGTATGTCAATGACTGATGATCTGTCTACACCACGGAATCTGCGCCAAGAAGATAGTGTTTCCAAGTGCGGTAAGCATGAACAATGGCTAAAAATCCTTGTCATAAACTGGGTATCTCATTTGTATGGCTGAAAATTTGCGGCTGTCAAAAGCAATGACACGCTCATTCTGCATAAGAACACCTCCAGAAGCACGATCTGACGCATCGGTCATGACCTGAAAAGGTTGAGTAGGATCTGCAATAGCCAAAACTGGAGTTGTCGTCAAGCCATGTTTAAGGGCTTTGAACGACTGTTCTGCTTCTTCAGTCCATTGAAGTTTATCCTGTTTGGTAAGCTCAATCAAAGGAGCTACAATGTCGGAGAATTTGTGGACCTTGGTATGATAGAAATTTGCAAGTCCCAAAAAGGAGCGCACATCTGAGACGGTGAGCGGTAAAGGCCAATCCACTATGAATTGTATTTTCTTGGGATCGATTGCAATGCCACTGGCAGAACTAATGTGACCAAGGTATTCCACCTGATTCTTGAAGAAATCACTTTTCTTCTTATTGATGTATAGCACATTGGTTCGCAAAACTTGGAAGACAAGCTTCAAATGTTCCTTGTGATCAGCCATCGTTTGACTGAAAACTAAAATGTCATCCAAATACACGATCACGAACTTGTCCAAGTATGGTCCAAATATTTCGTTCATAAGCGTCATGAAAGAGGCCGGGGCATTGGTTAACGCGAATGGTAATACCAGAAATTCATAGTGACCATACTTTGTGCGAAAAGCTGTCTTGTACTCATCACCAATGCAAATGCGAATTTGGTGATACCCTGATTTTAGATCAATTTTGGAGTAGATCTTTGCTCCCAATAACTGATCAAATAACTCGTCAATGCGAGGCAGGGGAAACTTGTTTTTGATCGTCAACTTATTCAAAGCACGATAGTCAATCCAAAGACACATAGACCCATCTTTCTTTTTGACCAACAGAACAGGAGCTCCAAATGGACTTTTGCTTGGGCGAATATGACCTTTATCCAACAAATCTTCTAGCTGCCGCTGTATCTCTTGAGACTCTGAGTATGAAACTCGATAAGGGGCTCGAATTGGTGGAGGTTGGCCGGGGATCAAATCAATGGGATGATCCACGGGACGCCGAGGAGGCAAAGTTGTTGGTAGCTCGTCGGGAAACAAGTCCAAATGTGGTTGAAAGAAGGGTTGCTGCAAATAGGCAATGTTTGAGGAGGATTTAACTTCTGCTTCTTCTGCACCGGGTTTAACATCTCTTAACATGATTAAGACAGTAGCACAATCATGTTTTCGAACCAGCCGTTTGACTTGTAAAGCAAAAACCAATATAATGGGTTTGGCACTGAAAAGACCACGAAGATCTATTTCCTGTTGCTTGTGAAAGAGCCGAATTGAGTGATCTCTGAAACTGATTATTGGATCATCCTGAAATAACCAAGACTGGCCAAGGATCAAGTCGTAATGTGACAAAGGCATAACGGAAAAACCAAGCTGATCCTGGTAATCCTGTATCTGAAAATCTAGCTTTTCAATCCTTTTGTTGCACTCGAGGAAGGAACCATCAGCAAGTTCTACTTGGTAAGCTGCCTCACTAGGTTGAGTTTGAAGGCGCAATTTAGTAATCAAAGATGTGCTGACGAAATTAGTAGAACACCCACTATCCACAAGAACATTGATTGGTTGCTTGCCAACAAAGCCAAGGAGGCTGAGAACCTGATTCGAAAGATCCACTGGAGCAGTGACGTGATTCCGAGCATTCATCATTAAGGCACTTACAACCTTGGAAACTCGAACACAACGTGCTGCTTGTTTGCCTTTGTCTGGGACAGGAGGTTGACTGTGGATAGGTTCTGAAATTGTGGTCTCCATGTGAGAATTCTGGCGAGGATTTGAAGGATTTGGCTTCTTGGGGCATTCATACGACCTGTGATCTCCATGACAAATTGTACATAATCATGTACGGTTGGAGTTGGAGGTTGAAGGAGCTGATGAAGAGGATTGCTATCCAGAGGACGTATTCGGCCGAAAATCACGACGACCATTCCTTCTATGATTGGGACGATTGTTTCGTCGATTCTGATTATTTGCCAAAGAGGAGGCTCTGGAAGTGGCTGCTTGTCCAAAAGATTGGGGTCGAAAAGAAGTTTGTCCAGCAGAGTATTGTCTCGAAGAGTGAGCTCCTGAGAAAGAACGCTGATTCTGACCACCTTGTCCTTGGTAATTACATTGTGAAGAGCTTACAGAATTGGAAACTCGATCACCAAGAAGGAAACTTCTAAGTGGGCGCCGATTGTCACCAAGACGCTCAACATAAGCGATTGCAACATCCAGTGTGGCAGGGTTTAATTTATGGACATCATCTCGCAGGGAAGGCTCAAGTCCGTCAACAAAACTGTGGAGTTTGTCGGAAGGACTGAGAGTCTCTATCTCAAGAGTTGATTTCTGAAACTCTGAGATGTACGCGGCCAAGGAACCAGTTTGGCTCAAGCGACGGAGAGAAGACCGGGCGTGGAAATCAACATTTGCAGGCTCAAAAGCCTTGCAAAGAACGCGCCGGAATTTGTCCCAAGTAGCGGTGATTTTTCCATCTTTGATGCGGCGACGCCACCAAAGGAATGTAGTATCCTTTAGTAGAGAGCTAGCCAAAGCAACTTTCTTGCTTTCAATGAGATCAGTATTTGAAAAGTAAACCTCCATTTTGAAAAGCCAATGGTCCAGCACGCGCTTATCGCGGCGACCGTTGTATGGCTCGGGCAACTTTGCATCTATTTTCTTTTTTTGTGCTATGTTTATTATCTTAAAAAGATATTTCAATTCAGGATTGTCTACCTCTGGTTCCGGAGCGTCGACTTGCTCAGGAACTGACTCTGCTACCGAAGAAACTGAATGGGTAGCTGGCTGCGTCCTTGAAGAAGAAAAGGCCTGCAGAACATCCAAATGTGCGGTCATCAATGCAAGACCGGTGGAGAGGGCCTCCTGGAGGACAGACATCTATTCTCTAAGGATGGCTATCGGATCGTCTGGTGCAGCACTGCCTGTCTCTGACATTCTGACGGCTCAGAGGGAATATCTCGGAGAAGCTGGAGAGGTGTGATTGCCGTAAAAGGGTGAAGCTGCTGCTGATGCTGTGTCCCACTCCTCTAAGAAATCTGGTCCAAGATCCGAATCCTCGATATCTTCCAGCTCGTCGATAGGAGGTGTGTCGTCTGGCGTCAAAGGCGTGTAGTCCGGAAGATGTAACTCGCTGTGAACCCAAACTGGGAAATGATGTCGTTTACTGAATCCACGCGACACTCCGTCAGAGAATAGGCCAAGTGGGGGTACCGGCTCAGTATGTGCTCGTAGTGCGGCAAATGAAGAGGCTCGCACGTAACTATGATATGCCACACCACCCAGCCCTGTGAGCGCGAGGCATGCTGATGAGTGACATAAACCAGGTAATTTTGTGGCAACACTACTGGCTGTAATGCAGGTCCAGGAGCAGGCTCGGGTGCCGGAATAAAGTCGGGAACTTGTCTTTCCTCTGGAACTGGAACTGGAGATGGGGAATCCGAAATGAGAATTACTTCCGGTTCGAATGCGGGTTCCGGTTCGGGTACGGGTTCTGGTTCGGGGGTATCTGGTATAATTATCACTTCGGGAGCCAGAGGAGGATTTTCTGGCAATATTTCTTCGGGCACCTCGTCTATGTGAAGAGGCATGTCTCTTTGTGAAGAGACGTGACTTTAGGCGAAAAGACACATCCTTTCGGCGAAGAGCTGCAACCATTGGGTGAAGAGTCGCATCCGTACGGTGAAGGGGTGTGACCAGTCGTCGAAGGAGTGTGGCTTTTGGCGAAGAGGTATGTCTTTTGGGCGAAGGGGTGTGACCATTCGAGAACAGGAGTCCTGGGTTAGTCACACTTCGCATCTACATCTGTAATGAATCAAGAAGAGTGTAACAAGTCACAATCGTGACACACATCGTCTCAGCAGCAGGAGTACAGATGGACCCGGCCAAGATTGAGACTATACGTGATTGGCCCAATTTGAAGAATGTTCATGAAGTTAGAAGCTTCTTGGGCTTGTGTTCTTACTACCGACAGTTCATTCGAAAGTTTGCAGAGATAGCGTCCCCTTTGCACATTCTGACAGAGAAAGGAGTACCTTTTTCATGGGGACCCACAAAGGTGACTTCCTTTCAGACACTAAAAGAGAAATTGACTACTTGACCAGTATTGACTTTACCAGATTTACAAAAGTCATTTGAAGTATATTATGATGCTTGTGGTCGTAGTCTGGGAGTGGTCTTAATGCAAGAAGGCCATGTGATTGCCTATGAAAGCCGATTGTTTTCAAGGCCAGAATTGACAGCACAGATTTATGAGAAAGAGCTTTTAGCAGCGATCCATGCTATTACTTAGTGGCGATGTTACCTACTTGGAGCCGACTTCACGGTCTTCACTGATCATCAGAGTTTACGCTACTTCTTATCACGGAAGCAACTTTCCGAAAAGCAAATGCACTGGGCTAACATCTTGTCACAGTTTCACTTCCAAATTGTCCATGTTCAGGGACAGAAAAACTTGGTGGCAAATGCTTTGTCTCAAAAGCAATTAGTCTTGGCTATTTCCGCGATTCATCATAGCAGCTTCGAGGACATGGTTGATCAGTACACCACAGATCCAGATTTTTCTGCTATATTCACTCGAATACAGAATAGGGAGGTAGTAGCGCGATATTCCATACAGGATGACTACTTGATGAAGAAAACGATGTTGTGCGTCGCACAGCCGTTGAGGGAAAAGGTTCTGATTGAGTGCCATTGTTCACCTTTTATGGCTCACCGCGGCATCGACACCACCTTAAAAGGTGTGGAGCGTTACTTCTTTTGGCCGAGACTCAAGAAAGATGTGGACGACTTTGTACGCAGTTGTTAAGTATGTCAGAAGGTCAAGTTTGACAGGCATAAGGCACAAGGATTGTTACAGCCTTTACCCATTCCCACCCGCCCCTGGGAAAATATTGCAATGGATTTCATTTTTTATCTCCTGAAGACACAGAGTGGGCATGATGGCATTTGGACTGTCATCGACAGATTTAGCAAGTAAGCTCACCTCATTCCAGTGAAGAAAACAGTCAAGCCGGATCATTTAGCAAGACTGTTTATTGCACAGATTTTCAGACTACATGGCATGCCTAAGACAATAGTCTCCGACAAAGATCCCCAATTCACGAGTTTGTTTTGGAAGGCTATTTGGGAGAACATTGGCACACGGCTGCAGTTCTCGTTATCTTTCCACCCGCAGACAGATGGGCGATCTGAGATTGCAAATTCAGTTGTACTGGATTTACTGAAGTTTTATATTTCTGATCAGAAGACTCAATGGAAAAAAAATTTGCACTTGGTGGAATTTGCCTACAATAACACAATCCTCTCGTCGACGGGGAAGGCGCCATTTGAGATCATTGAAGGTGCTCCAAAGGTTCCACCCTTCCTAAGCACTATAGATAAAAATTTTGAAGCCGACCAGTACACGAGGGACTTGGACACTGCATTTGCCAAGGTCCGGGAGGCTTTAGCGAAATCTCAGGAACAACACAAAAAGTTAACAGATCGACATCGACGAGATTTGAAATTAAAGGAAGAACATTGGGTGCTCTTACGTTTTGAAAAGGCAGGCCTAAGAAAGAAAAAGGGAAAGGAGCGGCTTTTTCCAAAGCTTAGCATGAGGTATTATGGTCCTTTCTAGATAAAAGAAAAGATAAATGATGTCTCCTTTAGACTCGAGTTGCCCGATACTTGGAAGATTCACAATGCATTCCATGTGAGTCTATTGAACCCTTTTAAAGGTGATGTGCCCAATGATGGGGAGCCTGATGAGCAACCCCGAAGTGGAGGAAAGCGAGGAGATACTCGTTCCAGAACAGATTTTGGCACACAAGGACACAAAGATAAAATAAAGTGATTAGGCGGTGTAAGCTGCAACGGAAGTGAATGTTGAACTTTGCTCAACATGAGTGCTCCGAACTGTGCTCAAGGGTTCCTTATACTTACGGAAGGGAGAGCCTTCCGTTCCTTTAATGAGAGAGTGCAATGGACACAAACAAAGTGGTGAACACTGTGAATGAAGGCGCTGAGACTGAGAGATAGAGAGAGAAGAGAATATGACACCATGAAGTTGTCAAACCCTCCTCCAAGGGCCCCACTCTCGATGGCGAGAGCGGTCTATGCTATTGATTGCACAATCTGGTACAAGATGCTGATGCAAGCCGTGAGACTATGATGCAACGTGGATCTAAACTTGGGGACGACGGCGACAACGACGAGGACGGCGACGACGGCGACGACGACGACTGAAAAACACTACCTCCTAGGAGGTTCTTCTACTGAATTTGATGGGTCTTTTGCTGAATTCTGTTGCTACTAATACGGTGAATTCTGCTACTGCAAATCACTGCCTTGCAGGTTCAAAACGCTGGTCATGCTGTCCTTCAAAACGCTGGTCATGTTGTCTCTAAAAATGCTGCCCTTGCTGCCTTTGAAAACGCTGGCTGCAATCCCTAGAAACACTGATTTGCTGGTTGTAAAAACGCTATGGCAGCAGGCTGGAAATCGCTGAACTGCTAGGCTGAAAACGCTGGGAAGTCATTGCTGCAAACGCTGAGGTTTAGGGCTGAAAACGCTGATGGTCTAGAGCTGAAAACGCCACGGGTTCTTTGGGGGAATCTTGCTTGAGAAGGTGCTCCAAAGGGCCTGCTGCACTGGGTGCCTGTTGCTCTCCTTCCTCTTGCCAGATAAGCCTAGCACTAGGTTTGCTTATATATTCTCTTAGCAAAATTGCCCTACCTAGTTCCCAACAAAAGTCACTTACAAATAATAAGTAAAAAATGTCAAAAATAGGGAAAATAGGTCTAATGCACTGGAAAATGCTCTTGATGGATTCTGATGGTAATGTTGATGATCATGTTGTGTGCAACCAGAGGATATGCATCTAATCTAAGTGACTGGACATGCACGGTCTGCGAACAATTTCACAAGAGTGTCAGATCACTTCCTATTCTAGACTGACTTGACTGAATTGAACCCTAGTCATGCTGTAGCTTGTCCACTGCCACATAGGGTGGGATGTGTCACGTGACATCCCCCTCCTTTTCAAAGTGAGGTACTGGTACCGAACTGTATGGCGTCGAGCGAGATCGCCAATAGCATCCGGTATCCTGGAAAGGACTCTTCGTCGGCCCACTCTAATGTGTGGGACGTGCGATACTTGAACTTCATAAAGGTCTGCAACGCTTGCTTCTTTGGGCCGTGTCGAAAGCAACACGAAGTCTTCTGTAGCTCCTTCAATGCTTCAACTTCGTCGATAGTCATGCGTCTACCTTCTTCAAGAATCTCCGAAGCTGAAAATTCCTGAAACCACTCTCAACACAAAAACATGAACATACCCATTCCATTTAAAGTGACTGGACAAAATCTCCTCTTCTCTAAAGACTGTGCATGCAATGTAGATGAACAAATAGACGGAGTGCCAACTCGTTCACCACACACATGCAAACAATGAGATCGAATCTTGTGTTTATGATCTAAATCAATCAACAGTGGCAAAACACAATGGAAATGCCGATGCTTGATGCTCAATCTTTCTTGTGCTCTTCCGGATACTGTGTCCTGCCAAGGAAGAGACATGGAATGTGAATTCCTTGAATGCAAACACTTCATCTTTTCATGAATCATCCACATACATCCGTGCTCATTCATGAGTGAATCGTGCTCATCGTACAATATGTCATGCCTGTGAAAAGAGATCACATAAAGACGCTGACTAAAATACAGGAAACGATCACGAATGAAACACTCGAACAATGCGTGCTGACTAATCATTCGAACACATAATACTTCCTGTGGGGGTCCTGTGGTCCTAGGCTCGAGAGCCAAGATCGGTTCTTCCTGAGGGGGTTGTTTGGACCTTGGCTCGAGAGCCAAGATCGGTTCTTCCTGAGTGATCAAATCTGCAATGAGGTTAGCTTCACTAGAAACAGTATCAACTAACCAATCATTCTTGTGAACAATCAAATCGTGATCATACAAATCATCATGCTTATCATTATCATTCAAATCATCATGCTTATCAGTGTCATTCAAATCATCATGCTTATCATAATCGTGCAAATCATGTGTGTCATGCTTGGGAAAAGAAAAACTGAGAGAGTCTCCTTCTCCTGATTCTCTTCAATCGACGCCTGCACATTAGAGAATAATAGGACAAACTCTTGCATGCGTTGATCTATCTGCGCTTCACGCTCTAACCATCTTTCTTTACGCTCGCGAGCGAATTCAGCTAGTCATTCTGTGGACTCGCGATCCAATTCTGTGTTTCTTTCTATGGCCACCGAGCGTGCTTGCTCGCACTCACGCTCTATGACTGCTATTCTTTCTTCGTGCACACTTCTCGTTGTCTACCTTGTCGTACCATGTCCATCGTCGACTTGACCAAACCCTCCATAGGAGTTGGTGCAATCCGTGGCGTAGATGGGGAAGGGGGAGGGTCAGAAAAACCTCCTGGTGAGGAAAATTCTTCTTCGCCTCTTCCATGCTCATCACCTCTATGCGAAGTATCCATTCCGCTTCGGGTGATGACTATCCACTAAAGTCTTGGGTTCTTAAGTTCATGAGGAACTTGGGTTCTTGTGGGTCTTGGGTTCTTGAGGTTCTTAGGTCTTCAGTTCTTGAGATTCTTCTTTAGCTTGCAATCTGTGTTAGAGAAGGATCTTCTCTTCACCCGAGCTATACACTTCCCTACGGGCGTACCCCTTGGCGGCCTTTCGCTCACACCAAGGTTGCTTTTTCCCACCTCACATCGATTGGCCGGCCGCTAAGTGCACGATCCGCTCTCAATGAGTGAAAAGAGGCACAAGGGGAGGCTGGACAAGCCCTAATTTCTTGGGATTCCTATCACTCTTCAAAAACACGATTAGGAATCGACACGCCGAAGAGAACTTGGGTTACGTGCAACCTCAACAAGCAAAAAAAATAATGTTCGTCTGGTTCTTTTCTTGAGTGATACAAAACACTGCCAAAGCTCTGATACCAATGTAAGGTGCAACGAAAGTGAATGTTGAACTTTGCTCAAGAT
The DNA here is from genome assembly GCF_014529385.1 of Adiantum capillus-veneris. Classification (NCBI taxonomy): domain Eukaryota; kingdom Viridiplantae; phylum Streptophyta; class Polypodiopsida; order Polypodiales; family Pteridaceae; genus Adiantum; species Adiantum capillus-veneris. The sequence goes on from NC_140940.1 coordinate 151,102,440, forward strand.
GAGTGCTCCGAACTGTGCTCAAGTTCCTTTTACTTACGGAAGGGAGAGCCTCCCAATCCTTTAATGAGAGAGTGCAATGGACACAAACGAAGTGTGAATGAAGGTGCTGAGACTGAGAGATAGAGAGAGAAGAGAATATGACACCATGAAGTTGTCAAACCCTCCTCCAAGGGCCCCACTCTTGATGGCGAGAGTGGTCTATGCTATTGATTGCACAATCTGGTACAAGATGCTGATGCAAGCCGTGAGACTATGATGCAAGGTGGATCTAAACTTGGGGACGACGGCGACGACGAGGATGACGACGACGATGGCTGAAAAACATCATCTCCTAGGATGTTCTTCTTCTACTGAATTTGATGGGTCTTCTGCTGAATTCTGTTGCTACTAATACGCTGAGTTCTGCTGCAGCAAATCACTGCCTTGCGGGTTCAAAACGCTGGTCACGCTGTCCTTCAAAACGCTGGTCATGTTGTCTCTAAAAACGCTGCCCTTGCTGCCTTTGAAAATGCTGGCTGCAATCCCTAGAAACGCTGATTTGCTGGTTGTAAAAACGCTATGGCAGTAGGCTGGAAATCGCTGAACTGCAAGGCTGAAAACGCTGGGAAGTCATTGCTGAAAACGCTGAGGTTTAGGGCTGAAAACGCTGATGGTCTAGAGCTGAGAACGCCAGGGGTTCTTTGGGGAATCTTGCTTGAGAAGGTGCTCCAGAGGGCCTGCTGCACTAGGTGCCTGTTGCTCTCTTTCCTCTTGCCAGATAAGCCTAGCACTAGGTTTGCTTATATATTCTCTTAGCAAATTTGCCCTACCTAGTTCCCAACAAAAGTCACTTACAAATAATAAGTAAAAAATGTCAAAAATAGGGAAAATAGGTCTAATGCACTAGAAAATGCTCCTGATGGATTCTGATGGTAATGATGATGATCATGCTGTGTGCAACCGGAGGCCAGTCTAAGTGTCTGGACATGCACGGTCTGCGAACAGACTCACAAAAGTGCCAGATCACTTTCTATTCTAGACTGACTTGACTGAATTGAACCTTGGTCATGTTGTAGCTTGTCCACGGACACATAGGGTGGGATGTGTCACGTGACATCCCCCTCCTTTTCAAAGTGAGGTACTGGTACCGAACTGTATGGCGTCGAGCGAGATCGCCAATAGCATCCGGAATCCTGGAAAGGACTCTTTGTCAACCCACTCTGATGTGTGGGACGTGCGATACTTGAACTTTATAAAGGTCTGCAACGCTTGCTTCTTTGGGCCGCGCCGAAAGCGACACGAAGTCTTCTGTAGCTCCTTCAATGCTTCAACTTTGTCGATAGTCATGCGTCTACCTTCTTCAAGAATCTCCGAAGCTGAAAATTCCTGAAATCACTTCCAACACAAAAACATGAACATATCCATTCCATTTAAAGTGACTGGAAAAAATCTCGTCTTCTCTAAAGACTGTGCATGCAATGTAGATGAACAACTAGACGGAGTGCCAACCCGTTCACCACACACACACAAACAATGAGATCGAATCTTGTGTTTATGATCTAAATCAATCAACTGTGGCAAAACACGATGGAAATGTCGATGCTTGATGCTCAATCTTTCTTGTGCTCTTCCGGATAATGTGTCCTGCCAAGGAAGAGACATGGAATGTGAATTCCTTGAATGCAAACACTTCATCTTTTCATGAATCATCCACATACATCCGTGCTCATTCATGAATGAATCGTGCTCATCGTACAATATGCCATGCCTGTGAAAAGGGATCACATAAAGACGCTGACTAAAATACAGGAAACGATCACGAATGAAACACTCGAACAATGCGTGTTGACCAATCATTCGAACACATAATATTTCCTGTGGGGGTTCTGTGGTCCTAGGCTCTAGAGCCAAGATCGGTTCTTCCTCAGGGGGTTCTTTGGACCTTGGCTCGATAGCCAAGATCGGTTCTTCCTGAGTGATCGAATCTGCAATGAGGTTACCTTCACTAGAAACAATATCAACTAACCCATCATTCTTGTGAACAATCAAATCGTGATCATACAAATCATCATGCTTATCATTATCATTCAAATCATCATGCTTATCAGTGTCATTCAAATCATCATGCTTATCATAATCATGCAAATCATGTGTGTCATGCTTGGGAGACTAAAAGACCGAGAGAGTCTCCTTCTCCTGATTCTCTTCAATCGACGCATGCACATTAGAGAATAATAGGACAAACTCTTGCATGCATGGATCTGTCTGTGCTTCACGCTCTAACCGTCTTTCTTTGCGCTCGCGAGCCGATTCGGCTAGTCTTTCTGTGGACTCGCGATCCAATTCTGTGTTTCTTTCTGTGGCCGCCTAGCGTGCTTGCTCGCACTCATGCTCTATGGCTGCTATTCTTTCTTCGTGCACACTTCTCGTTGTCTACCTTGTCGTATCATCATAGACCTAGATGAATCCAGGATAAGCCCAGATTAGTGAAAGGTATAGACCCATGTCCATCATTGACTTGACCAAAGCCTCCATAGGAGTTGGTGCAATCCGTGGCGTAGATAGGGAAGGGGGAGGGTCAGAAAAACCTCCTAGTGGGGAAAATTCTTCTTCGCCTCTTCCATGCTCATGACCTCCATGCGAAGTATCCATTCCGCTTCGGATGATGACCATCCACTAAAGTCTTGGGTTCTTAAGTTCACGAGGAACTTGGGTTCTTGAGGTTCTTGAGGGTCTTGGGTCTTCAGTTCTTGAGATTCTTCTTTAGCTTGCAATCTATGTTAAAGAAGGATCTTCTCTTCACCCGAGCTATACTCTTCCCTACGGGCGTATCCCTTGGCGGCCTTGCGCTCACACCAAGGTTGCTTTTTCCCACCTCACGTCGATTGGCCGGCCGCTAAGTGCACGATCCGCTCTCAATGAGTGAAAAGAGGCACAAGGGGAGGCTGGACAAGCCCTAATTTCTTGGGATTCCTATCACTCTTCAAAAACACGATTAGGAATCGACACGCCGAAGAGAACTTGGGTTACGTGCAACCTCAACAAGCAAAAAAAATAATGTTCGTCTGGTTCTTTTCTTGAGTGATACAAAACACTGCCAAAGCTCTGATACCAATGTAAGGTGCAACGAAAGTGAATGTTGAACTTTGCTCAAGATGAGTGCTCCGAACTGTGCTCAAGTTCCTTTTACTTACGGAAGGGAGAGCCTCCCAATCCTTTAATGAGAGAGTGCAATGGACACAAACGAAGTGGTGAACACTGTGAATGAAGGTGATGAGACTGAGAGATAGAGAGAGAAGAGAATACGACACCATGAAGTTGTCAAACCCTCTCCAAGGGCCCCACTCTCGATGGCGAGAGAGGTCTATGCTATTGATTGCACAATCTGGTACAAGATGCTGATGCAAGTCGTGAGACTATGATGCAAGGTGGATCTAAACTTGGGGACGACGGCGACGACGAGGATGGCGACGACGACGGCTGAAAAACACTACCTTTTGGGATGTTCTTCTTCTACTGAATTTGATGGGTCTTCTGCTGAATTCTGCTGCTACTAATACACTGAGTTCTGCTGCTGCAAATCACTGCCTTGCGGGTTCAAAATGCTGGTCATGCTGTCCTTCAAAACGCTGGTCATGCTGTCTCTAAAAACGCTGCCCTTGCTGCCTTTGAAAACGCTGGCTGCAATCCCTAGAAACGCTGATTTGCTGGTTGTAAAAACGCTATGGCAGCAGGCTAGAAATCGTTGAACTGCTAGTCTGAAAACGCTGGGAAGTCACTGCTGAAAATGCTGAGGTTTAGGGCTGAAAACGCTGATGGTCTAGAGTTGAAAACGCCAGGGGTTCTTTGGGGGCATCTTGCTTGAGAAGGTGCTCCAGAGGGCCTGTTGCTCTCCTTCCTCCTTCTGCCAGATAAGCCTAGCACTAGGTTTGCTTATATATTCTCTTAGCAAAATTGCCCTACCTAGTTCCCAACAAAAGTCACTTAAAAATAATAAGTGAAAAAAGTCAAAAATAGGGAAAATAGGTCTAATGCACTGGAAAATGCTCCTGATGTATTCTGATGGTAATGTTGATGATCATGTTGTGTGCAACCAGAGGATATGCATCTACTCTAAGTGTCTGGACATGCACGGTTTGCGAACAAACTCACAAAAGTGCTAGATCACTTCCTATTCTAGACTGACTTGACTGAACTGAACCCTGGTCATGCTGTAGCTTGTCCACGGACACATAGGGTTGGATGTGTCACATGACAGGCGGTTCTTGGTTAAGTTCAAGAACTATCCTGCATTGGATGCGAAGTGGATGGAGAAGGACCTAGCAAATACTCCTCAAATTTTGGAACTTTACCTTGCAGCATTCGGTTTAGCATAGTCTACTCCAATAGAACCCTGACTTCAACAGGGTGAATCTAGTGCAGCGATTTTGCACAAGAGGGGAGTCACTCCGCTCCTTTGTCAACAGATTACCTCGATTTTGAATAGAGTCACTGATGTCCCCTTTTGGTTTCAAGGATATTAAAGGGCTGAGTAGTATTCTGTTGTATATAACGGAAATTTCCAAAATGAAAATAATTGATTTGTACTTGACTTGTTTGAGTGCAGGAACCGAAAGACGAAATGACTGCAACATTTCGGTCATAAATCTCTATAGACATGATTGCAATAAGGATTAGTTAATCAGGCATCCGTGAGAGCCAGAATAGATCTAGATGCGATTAGTAAATACGTTGCCGATAATCATGGTCTGAGATTTGGCATGAATTTGTATGTGATTTGTCCTGTGATGTCAAGTGATGTCCTGTGACGACCGATGATGTGACTGTCGTTTTGTACTAGTGCCAAATGTGTCGTGTCTAGTGCATCGGTACTAACAGTCAGTGCCTACTAAGACAAATTATGGCCTCTGTCTGTTTTGCAGTCATAATCAAGGGCGATTACAATTCTTTCAAGAGGGGGGTATGTCACAAATTGGTGACGTGGCAGACCCCCGGACACACACACACACACACACATTTTTGACGTGGCAGATTCCCGCAGAACGTGCCGACAGGCTGACGTAGCATCACCGTACGGATTTCCGCAAATCTCGTTGACTGTACGGACAACCAAAAAATGCGCTGACATGGCAATGTACGGAATTCCGCAATCCACACTGTTGCTTTTGGCTGGCTGAATTAGCGTTGGCAGCTTTTGGGACAGTTTGCTTTTATTTTTAAAAGCTTTTGGGGCTCTGCTTTTGGGTATCCCTTGTAAGAATAAAATAGTCCTAAGGGGCTCACTACTCAGAGCATCTAGACGCAAAATCTGAGAGGGAGCACCCGAAGGCCCTCTTGTACTTTGCACACAGATTAATATAAAAAGAAATACCTAAAGAGGCGCCAGTCTTTGGGACCAATACCTCTTGGCACGGAACTACGCCGGGCGGTGTCATCTTTTGTGAACTGTTTTAAAGTGAATCACTGCTCTGTCGCGGTAGAATCTTGACTTGGGGTGTCCAAGTTTGTTACAGATTTACACGACTCTACTACTTCACAGGTCTAGGGCATATAGTATGTCTCCAAGCTGGCCACCCATAGTCTAGGTTGCTCTTGTTCCGACTGTCCGAGTTTGGGGCCGGCCTCCCACTTTGTCCAGGCGCCCTCATATATTTCCATATATCATTCTCTATTGGATCGTGCCATAAAAACTAATATCTAATACTCCTAAATGATTTTCTCATGTTAAATTGATCATTTAACATGGGGAAGTACCAGGGGAGTAAAAGCTAGAATATTGGTAAGACTGGCAGACCGGTCTCTGTCATGGATCCAAAAGAGGGAAAATAGGGATCCAAAGAAGGGATAGTCTGCAAAAGAGCAATGTGTTTCCATGGGGCTTAAAAGACCTAGGGTTCAGCTCCATTAAGACTTCCATAGGCTAAGGTTCCAAAAATTAACTCAATTGTCCAATGGGCAAAGCAAGGGGAAAATTGGATGGTCATGGGAAGACTAAAAAGTCTTCCCACATCCCTAGGAAGGAGGGGGTGAACCCTTTTAGTAGGGGATGAGAGAGAAACACACACTCCAAGGCTCCCCCTTTACAAAAAGGGAATATTGGACACATGTCAGGCTCCTAGGCCAGCTGCCCCCAACCTCCCCTCAAATTCTATGGGATGGCCATAGAGGTGGACCAATGAGAATTAGGCTAGAGTAAAGTTAATCTAATCAATTTAAAAATGCTTGATAAAAGAACCGTTAGAAATTAAGCTCCCTAGAAGACTATTGGACAGACTACCAAGGGGTCCAATGAGCATTCAACAGCCCAATGGCTTGCCTGATTCCTATTGGCCAGAAGACTAAGAGGTCCAATGAGAGTTTGATTGAATTATTTAATTACCTAAAGCTCTCACAAAAGGGGAAAGGGGGACACTTGTCAAAAGGCTATCAACTATGCTTCTAGTTTGTGATTCGCTAAGCTTTACAGGAGCCAATGGGAGGCGAGCATGAGCAATTAGCAAGAGGGATAGACCAAGATGAGAGAGACGGCTGCATTTTACACAATACTACACACACACACACACACACACACAACTCATGTGTGCAAGAAGAACTTGATCTCCTTCTCCAAGCATTGAGAAGTAGAGGCCTACACCAACAACTCTTGGCTATGGAATGCAAATCCAACCAAGAGCCAAGCTTCAATGGCATGCTTATCTCCTCTACCATGCTAATTACTAAGCTAAGCTATGCTATTAGAGTGATTATGTGAGGAGAATACTTCTCTCTCGTAAGATACCTCTTCTTCCTCTCAATCTATCCTCATTCCCTGCTAGCTCTCACCATTTTTGAAGGTGTGTGAGGTCTTGGGACTGAGGCTAGGGACAAGGCTAGGGACACTAGGTGTGTTTTTCAAGCATAATTTGGTGCATGAAGCTTCCATCTTCATTACACCAACGAGTTTTGTCAAGGAACACAAGAATTGTATTGTACAAAAGTCTCCTTTGATGGGAGAAGCTATAACACAAAGCCTTTATGGAGGGGGGACCGGCTCCATGTAAATCCGGTCCTCAATTGTTGTCAATTGTTCTATTTCTCTCTTTTCAACTATTGTCAATGCCAAATTAGCTAGGTGTAAATTGCTATAATGCTTTCTCAAATTAAGTACTCTCTCTATGCTCATTAATGAAATGCTCACTATGTTATCAATTTCCACTACACACAAGTTACTAGTGCATTAAATGTTACATTGGTATCAGAGCTATTGGTTTCTCTTTTCTTGCTCAAGAAGAGAGGTCCTCAAGCTTGCTACAAATGGTTGGTGTTATTAATTGCAAAAGAGTAAGTAGAATAGGGATTTTTCATCCTTGAAGCACGCCTGCTTTATGCAGTTAACGGGGATACCGTCGAGAGCTATGGTCTTAATAATGGAGTCCTATAGGGCTTGCTTATGGCTTAACCATTATTGAGCTATTAGAAGCTTGACAGGAACCGATGTTGTCTTGGCTCTGTTGAACCCTCTCTTCTTTTCCTTGCAATTAATAATATTCGAGCCACGGGTATAGATGCTTGAGTGCTTATCTTTGAAGGTAAAGAGGAGCAGCAACTAGGGCTTGAAGTGCCAAAGTACAAGTAAAAGTTTACACCTAAAATTTGCTAGTATGGCTGACAAGGGAAAAGAGATTGAAATGAATGGTGATAGCTTTGATTTTGCTAATGAAAGAGCAACTAATGATGCCCCTATGCTTGTGAACTATCTTGTTTCTAGGCTTCAACAAGCCTTGGGCAACCCATCCCTCAAAAAAGAAGTGCTACAGCAATTGCGCACCCATGGTCTAGACCTTGATGAGGCATCTCCCTCCTCCCCATCGAAAGAACGAGAAAGAAGTGAGTCTCATGCCACCTCGGCGGAGATAGCTCCACGAAGACGGCGGACAAAACGCTCTCCAACACCCCCTAAACGGAGAAGACCATAGCATACTTCTAGAATTACACCATAATTCAAAGGGGAAGAGAGAAAACAAGAGAAGAAAAAGGCGAGAAAGAGGTCACCCTCTTCTCCATCTTCCTCATCCTCTTCCTCTTCTGAAGAAAGTGATGGTGCAGACAAAGAGAAACAAGGGAAGAAAAAGGCGAGAAAGAGGTCACCCTCTTCTCCATCCTCCTCATACTCTTCCTCTTCTGAAGAAAGTGATGGTGTAGCTCTCGAACCACCTAAAAGAAGAGGCCATAGGAAATCCTATGCCACCTGGAAGACGTCGTCCAAATTTAAAAAGTTCAAAGTGGGAGGAAAGAACATCTCTTTCCCTACCTACCATGGCACCTTTGGTGTTACGGACAAAGTCTTGGCCTTTATCCAACAATTCGATACGGCGTTTGGAGATGAGGGCTTCACGGAGTCCTCTAAGCTACGCCATGTAGCTATGCATTTTCAAAAGTCCGCCAGGCAATGGTGGTCTAGTCTACGAGCAAACGGTGAAGCTCCACGAACATGGAAAGCTTTAAGAGCTTCCATCATGAAGTAGTTTTTAGCTACCGATGCCAAAGACAAAGTACTCACCGAATGGCGAAGCTTGAAGCTCTCCGTACGAATCTATTCACAAATATGTCGACAAGTTTTGGGATTTACACCTCAAAGCCACTGTCTTCAAAAAGATGGATTTTGGAGAGCAAAAACAACAATTTTGTGCGGGTTTAACTGAGGATATGGCGGAGTATGTTAACTCCCAAAGGCCACGCACCATATCTACGGTCATACACCATACCATGGTGGCTTCAAGAATCAACTTCCAACAAGGGGCTAAGAGAAATCTTAAGCCCACGGAAAACAAGGACCGTAACGAGCCTAAGGGGAAGGACAACGTCCAAAAGTCTCCCAAAAGCAATGCCAACAACAACAAAGCTAAGGAGAAGGGAGTTTATAAAGGCAAAAATAAACTCTCTCCTGAAGAGCTAGAACGTTATCAGAAAGATAACCATTGTTTCAAGTGCAGGGAGCAAGGGCATGCCTATCGTGCTTGTCCCCACAAGAATACACGTAATGAGCCTCCTATAGCTACCTTGGTCGAAATTCAAGAAGAGGATGCTCATCACAAAGGATCTCCTCTATGCCATGCTTGGAGAAAGGTAAAAGAACATGATTCTCTTATTCTCTTTGACCCTAGTACTACTCACAATTTCGTATCCACAGAGTTGGCCACCAAGCTAGGCATCCAAGCCTATGAGATGGGAGATATCCTACCTGTCGATGGTGCTTTCAACGGGCAAGAAGCCTCAGTCACTCCCTTTATTGGGAAATTGAGGCTCCATGTCCAAAGCTATGTGGACAAGGAGGATTTCTTCATCTCTCCTCTCAAGCATGAGGATGTAATCCTAGGGGCACCATGGTTCGATCGCATGGCTGCCAATGTTAAATTCCCTGAAAGGCAAATCTACTTTAGGTTCAAGGAAAAAAATATGTACATAGATGCTAAGGAGTTGGGTAGTACCATACCTCTTGTACATAAGCAAGCTTTCAATAAGTCAATAAAGAGCTCTATTTCCGTGTACATGATTTTTGTTAAAGATTCTCAAAATGAACCTAATGCTTTAGCAAAAGAAAATATAAACAATCAAAAGGAATTAGAGTTAACCAATTTTCTCAAGGGGTTCCAAGATGTTTTTATTGACAATATTCCTTGTGAACTACCTCCCAAACGAGGCAATGACGACCATGCAATTGAACTTCTTCCACGAAGCTCACCGCCTAATAAACCTCCTTATCGAGTTTCTCAAGCTCAACAAGAGGAGATTATGCGGCAAGTGCATGAGTTAGTTGAGAAAGGCATGGTTAGGCCTAGCTCGTCACCATTTTGTTCACCAGTGTTATTAGGGCAAAAGAAAGACGGCACATATCGGATGTGTGTCGACTATAGAGCACTAAATAGGATCACTATCAAGAATAGGTTTCCCGTTCCACGGGTAGAAGACCTATTTGATAAGCTACAGGGGTCGACCTACTTCAGTAGGTTGACCTAAAAAGTGGCTATCATCAAATAAGGATAGTTGATCAAGACAATGTAAAGACCGCATTTCGCACTACGCTTGGTCTTTACGAGTAAATTGTCATGCCTTTTGGCTTAACCAATGCACCAACCACATTTAACCGCTCGATGGAGAAGCTATTCAGGCCTCACCTAAGCTTTACTGGAGTGTTCTCTGATGATATAATTATCTACTCTAATTCATTAGACGAACACAAGCAACATCTCCAGGTAATAATTCAAGTTTTACGAGAGAATAAACTTTATATTAATCGAAAGAAAAGTGAATTTTTCTTACAAGAGATTCAGTATTTAGGTCACATTATCTCTCAAGATGGCATCCAAATAGATCCATCAAAGCTAGAGGTAATAAAAGCATGGCATAATCCAAGGAATCTGCATGAACTAAGAAGCTTTATAAGTATATGTGCATACAATAGACGCTTCATAGAAAAATTCTCACAAATAGCGGGACCATTACATGACCTAACAAAGAAAAGCGTTAGGTATATATGGTCCACCAAGGAGAACAATGCTTTCGAAAAACTTAAAGAGAAGCTTATCTCTCAACCTGTGCTTACATTGTCGGATCTCTCAAAGCCATTTGAGGTCCAATGCGACGCTTGTGATTGCCTGGGAGCTCCAAGAAGGGCATGCCGTAGCCTATGAAATTCCAAGGCTCGACCCTGTCGAGCAAGCTCTAGGCATATATGAGGAGGAACTCTTAGCAGTTCTACATGCTCTAGATTCATGGAAGCACTATTTATTGGGGACTCCTTTCATTCTACGAACGGATCACCAAAGCCTTAAGTACTTCATGACGCAAACCAAGCTCTTCAACAAACAAATGAGGTGGGCAAATTTCCTTTCGCAATTTCATTTTCATATTGCTCACATTGTTGACAAGCATAATCAAGTGGTCGATGCACTCTCAAGACGACCGAGAGTGAATGCGGTATCCATAGCAACTCACAATGATCTATCTTCTATGATAGATGAGTACGCTATCGATCCCGATTTTAGAGATGTGATTTCAGCCCTTGCACTAGGGAAGAAGGAAGAACCATTTACCCTACAAGATGGTTATCTTCTCTATGGCAATAGACTATGCGTCACTAACTCACTATGTGAGAAAGTAATGTATGAATCTCATGCTCCTCCTTATTCGGGGCATAGAGGGATTCAATCTTACCCTAAAAGGGATAGAAACATATTTCTATTGGCTTGCCATGAAAGCAAACATACAAGAGTATGTTTCAAAATGCGTGGTATACCAAAAGACGAAGTTTGATAGAGGGAAGCAACCTGGATTGCTTCAACCTTTGTCAATCCCTAATTCACCATGGAAGAGCATATCCATGGATTGTATCTTTGGATTGCCCAAGTCTATCCATGGGAATATAGGAATATGGACGATAGTAGACAGGTTTAGCAAACAAGCACATTTTATACCTGTCAAAAAGACTATAAAAGCCCATCAAATGGCAACCCTCTTTATATCACAAATCTTCAAGTACCACGGCTTGCCCATAGTGTCGGATAGAGATCCTAGAATGACCAGTAATTTCTGGAAGGGTCTATTTGAGAATTTAGGTACAAGGCTAAACTTCTCTTTGGCCTATCATCCCCAAACGGATGGCCAAAGTGAAATAGCTAACCTAACAATTCTTGATCTACTAAAAGCTTATGTCACAGAAGTAGATCAAAAGTCTCAATAAGAAAAGTACTTACCTTAAGTGGAGTATGCTTACAATAATATTATACATACTTCCACTGGAAAAGCACCCTTTGAGGTGATGGAGAGAAGATCAAAAAGTCCCCTGCTACTTAAGGTACATGGACAGATCTTCGTTGCAAATGAATATAGCCGAGACTTGCAAGAATCTTTTCAAAAGATTAAGGATGTTATATCCATCTCTCAGCAAAGGCAAAAGATTGTTGCTGATAAGCACAGAAGAGTCCTAGCCTTTAAACAAAATGATTGGGTCTTGCTTAAATTTCCCAAGGCACGATTAAGGGACACAACGGGCAAGAATCCTACGGAACACCAAAAGTACTATGCTAAATTAGCAAAAAGGTACTATGGCTCCTTTCAGATTCTTAGGCCAATCAATGAGATGACCTATCAACTCAAATTGCCCAACCATTGGCTCATACACAATGCTTTCCACGTGAGCTTACTAAAGCTTTACAAAGTAGAGCCACCTCAAGAAGCAATCATTGAAGACCAATCGGAGATCGAAGACCAAGAAGAGGTGATCGAAGACCAAGAAGAGATGCTACAGCCGGAGTCCATTCTCCGACACGAAGACAAGGTATTATGAGGCGGTAAGACTATCCGACGATATCTTATCAAGTTTAAAAATTATCAGTTTGAAGCTGCTAGATGGATGCAATGCATACAATTAAAGGATTACCTAAACCTTGTCAATCCTTACAATGATTCCGTAGAGAAAGCAAGTGTAAATATGTTTAAATGAACAAAAGTTTTGTCTTATAATACTCTCTTTTTCTTTATTGTGCACAAATGTCAATGAGTATGCATGTTTAGGATCATGTTTGTGGAGACGACGTCTCCCGAACACCACGTAGAACTTGTCACTCTACTATGGAAGATTGATACGGACTAATGTGCACACATGCTTGCGGCAGATAATGCTCTCAAGCACCAAATGGACTAGTCATCCATTCTGGAACGATGTCGTAGGGTAAAACAGGGATCCTCTACCCGCTAGCAAACGGACTAATGACTAGGCTTTATCTTCTCTACCTTAGTCAAGGACGACTGTGATTTCAAGAGAGAGGTGATGTCATAAAAACTAATATCTAATACTTCCAAATGATTTTCTCATGTTAAACTGATCATTTAATATGGGGAAGTACTAGGGAAGTAAAAGCTAGAATATTGGTAAGGCTGCCAAACCGGTCCCTGTCAGGGATTCATAGGAGGAAAAATAGGGATCCAAAAGAGGGACAGTCTCCATGGGGCTTAAAAGACCTAAGGTTCGGGCTCCATTAAGACTTCCATAGGCTAAGGTTCCAAAAATTAACTCAATTGTCCAATGGCCAAAGCAAGGGGAAAATTGGATGGTCATGGGAAGACTAAAAAGCCTTCCCACATCCCTAGGAAGGAGAGGGCGAGTCCTTTTAGTAGGGGATGAGAGAGAAACACACACACACTCCAAGGCTCCCCCTTTACACAAAGGGAATATTGGACACATGTCAGGCTCCTAGGCCAGTTGCCCCGAGTCTCCCCTCAAATCCTATTGGATGGCCATAGAGGTGGACCAATGAGAATTAAGCTAGAGTAAAGTTAGTCTAATCAATTTAAAAATGCTTGATAAAAAAACCATTAGAAATTAAGCTCCCTAGAAGACTATTAGATAGTCTACCAAGGGATCCAATGAGCATTCAGCAGCCCATTGGCTTGCCTGATTTCTATTGGCCAGAAGACTAAGAGGTCCAATAAGAGTTTAATTGAATTATTTAATTACCTAAAGCTCTCACAAAAGGGGAAAGGGGGACACTTGTCAAAAGGCTATCGACTATGCTTCTAATTTGTCATTGGCTAAGCTTTACAAAAGCCAATGGGAGGCGAGCATGAGCAATTAGCAAGAGGGGTCGACCAAGATGAGAGAGAGGGCTGCATTTTACTCTAATACAATGCTACACACACACACACACACACAATTCATGTGTGCAAGAAGAACTTCATCTCCTCCTCCAAGCATTGAGAAGTAGAGGCCTACTATGAGGGGCCTGTACAACGTAGAGGGCGGTACTATTTCAATTACCTGTTAACTTTACACAGCGCACTGAGAAGGAAAGAGAACACAGTTGCGTCCAGTGACTAGAATGTCACTGCGCACACGAGACCGACACCCCGTAGGCCCCAAAGACTAGCACCCCTTTCGATATTTCTTTATTCAATTTAACGTAGACGATCCGACCACTTAGTACAAGCTTTCACAAAGCTGTCCAAACCTTGCGAGGGCTGAAAACACAGGTTTCCAATCTGATTTCGGCAACATAACGACGCAAAACCCCCTGTAGGTCAAAAGTACCTGTCTAGGGAGGATTCCCTCGCTATCTGGAAGCTTTCTAGTGAGCTATCACAGAAATTCAGCGAGCTATAATTCTCTGTTTTTCACTGCCGAGTGTCCAAAAGCATGTACACGCATCCCAAAGCTCTCACGAGGCTCCCCTGGTGTACCCTTGCAGTTTAGGTGCGAAACCCTAAACCTGCAGAAAAACACAGCAGGCTGTAATTCCCTGTTTCGGATTGTTTTTAGCGGAGCGAGCCTGTGAATTGGACGAGTTTTCACACGAGAAAACACTCCAAACTCGCAATCTTTCGCGATGGAACTGTGCATACCTGTGGAGGATTAGCAATTAGCTAATCCGGTTCCTGTTCAGAAAGCTCTTGCCTTGGCAAACGCGCATACACCCAGAACTGTAAATGTTCATCTGAGTAGCCCAACTAGTGGAACATTACCATATGTGCCAAAGGGGAGAGAGAGATGCACGAGAGCAAGTCATCGCGCTACATGAGACAGAGGAGAAGGCAAGCTTTCCATTAGAGCTGTAGACCTGCACCCATTACTCATACACACACTGCCGGTCACTTCAAGTCAAAAATCAGCCTCCTCTCTCAAATTGGGCGCCCCCTCTTCATGCTGGATCTGGCAAATCTACCAGGAGCCGCCATGTGTCCAGTTTTCCCCTTTTGAGTTAATAAGTGATTTTTATAAAATTATAAGTGACTTTCCGAGTGGCCCAGACTTCATTTGGCGCACACAAGCTTCCATACTCATCAAAATTCAGTGCTAACAGACCCATCAATCCCAGACTGATCGACCTATACTCCCGATGTGAGAAACCTATTTGGCCGCAACCATTTCACACTTGCCATGCAATGTATCCACTTGCACCTTTTCAAGGGTCTCGAGGAGACAAGTAAAAATAAAAATAAATAAAAATATCTAGTACTTATTTATGGAAGGCAACAGGAAAAATACACCTCCTGGTGACACCGACACCAACAACTCTTGGTTATGGAATGCAAATCCAACCAAGAGCCAAGCTTCAATGGCATGCTCATCTCCTCTACCATGCTAATTACTAAGCTAAGCTATGCTACTAGAGTGATTATGTGAGGAGAATACTTCTTTCTTGTAAGATACCTCTCATTCCCTGCTAGCTCTCACCATTTTTAAAGGTGTGTGAGGTCTTGGGACTGAGGCTAGGGACACTAGGTGTGTTTTTCAAGCATAATTCGGTGCATGAAGCTTCCATCTTCATTGCACCAACGAGTTTTGTCAAGGAACACAAGAATTGTATTGTACAAAAGTCTCCTTTGATGGGAGAAGCTATAATACAAAGCCTTTATGGATTGGGGACCGGCTCCATGTAAATCCGGTCCTCAACTGTTGTCAATTGTTCTATTTCTCTCTCTTTTCAAGTATTGTCAATGCCAAATTAGCTAGGTGTAAATTGCTTTGTTGCTTTCTCAAATTAAGTACTCTCTCTATGCTCATTAGGAACTTATTCTAATGAAATGCTCACTATGTTATCAATTTCCGCTACACACAAGTTACTAGTGCATTAAATGTTACAGATCGTTGGGATTTTTATCATGCATTGACATACCTCCCCTTGGGCACCTATTTATGGGGTTAGGGGGGTACCCACTTCCAACACTATCTGTTGTACTAAGGTTCTCTTGCTCTGGTAGTCAGTGGGGGGTTGATCGCCCCCTCTTCATCATATCTTGCGTTTGTGCTCTCTCTCTCTCTCTCTCTCTCTCTCTCTCTCTCTCTCTCTCTCTCTCTCTCTCTCTCTCTCTCTCTCTCTCTCTCTCTTTTCCGCACACGCGCACTCTCACAAATACTTCTTCTCAATGCTCCCTGTCATCCATCCAATGTGACGCATCAGAAGTACCTGTTCTTGGTGGCCCTATAGATATTCCCGTTTGTAGTGCTCCAGTCATTTCTCTGAATGACGCATTAGAAATATTTGTACTTGGATATCTCAAGCAAGAAAAACCATCTCGCTCATAGTTCCAATAATTCATTTAGAATTATTTTTCCTAGTGTCTCAAGCGAGAAACCCCTCTCACTTATAAATCCAATAATTCATTTAGAATTATATTTCTTTCAGATAGAGTTAATTTAGCAACATATTTTCTCACACAATGGAAATTATTTGAGAAACATATGAGATAAGCCAACTTTCTGTCCATGTTTCATTTCAAGGTGCTTTACTTCACTTGAAGAGAGAAATTGAACTCAACGCAATGAAAGAGAGAAGCAAAGAGAGAGAGAAAAGAGAGACGACACCGCATGTAAGTGTCGATGCTTCATGTGGATGAATTGCAAAACGCTAGGGCTGATCTAATGCAAAACGCTATGCTGATTTGGTGCAAAAATGCGGGGCTGATCTCGCGCAAAAACGTTGGGCTGAACTGATGCAAAACGCTAGGCTAATCTGATGTAAGACGCTAGGGCTAAACTAATACAAAACGTTGATGATGCTGGGGTGCTAGCGGTGGAAATGCTAGGTGTTGAGGTGCTGTAGGCGGTGGATGCCCCTGCAAGTATTGGGTTCTGATGTCCTAAAAATTGAAGGCCAAGTAACTTCTTTATAGGCTTTTTTGCCATTTTCCCTAGCTACCTTTTATAAATTTCATGTCAAAAGTTACTTACTAATAAATGAATTAAGTGATAGTTCATATGCCTATATGCTTAAGTGACTGAACTATGCAAGTGAGGGTATGCAACTATGACTTGCCGAATCATGCATGTCCTTCTAGAGACTCACAAAATTGCCAGGCTAGATCCTAAGCTAACTAAACGGGAAGTTCAACTGTAGCAATAGCTTGTCCACGTAGCTCGAGTGCAATACGCACCTGACACAACACTATGTCAATCTTTTCCCATACTCTTCTCCTTTTCTCTCTGTCGGTTTCTATTAATCAATCATGTGCGATCCCATTTTGGACATTTGGCATTGCACTGGAGCCAAGCTACTACTACAGGTTAGCATCAGTCTTAGCTCAAGATCTAGCCCGACATTTTGTGAGCCTCTAGAAGGACATGCATGATCAGGCAAGTCATATGTTAGGTGCAGCGGAATGAATGTTTGCGCTTTGCTCAAGATGAGTGCTCCGAACTGTGCTCAAGGTTCCTTTTATTCTTATGGAAGGTAGAGCCTTCCGTTCTTAATGAGAGAATGCTATGATCACAAACAAGTGAATGGACACTGTGCGTGCAAGTGTATGAGACTGAGAGATAGAGAGAGAAGAGAGATACGACACCAGAGACGTTGTAAAACCCTCCTCCGAAGGCCCCACTCGTCGGCGAGAGTGGTCTACTTATGATTGCACAATCTGGTGCAAATGGTATGCATGAGACTGATGCAAGTCTAGGCTATGTCGACAATGCCGACGGTGATGACAAAGTCGACCTAAGGGCTGAAATCTGCAATCTTTCTACTGCTGTCCAAAAACGCTATGGGCTGAAATCTGCGATCAGTCCAAAACGCTGATTTGGGGGGCTGTTTTTTGTGGGTCTTTGTCGCTGAAAATCTGCAGGTCTAGGGCTGAAAACTGAGGTTCCTAAATGCTAAAAACTGATGTCTTTACCGAGCTGAATCTGCTACTTCTTGTGGGCTGAATCTGCAAGTCTTCTATTGCTGAAAACTGAAAACGCTGATGTTCCTTGACTTTCCGTCGCAGTGAATCTGCAAAACGCTAGGGTGTGTAGCAAATGCAAAAACGCTAAGCTGATCAGAGGTGCTGCTGTCGCCGGGATCTGCAAAGGCAAAACGCTGGCTGATCTTGTGATGAAAACGCTAGGTGATGCTGGATCTGCAAAATGCTAAGTCTCCTAGGGGGGGATCTGCTGAGAAGTTGTCTGTTGAGCGTGGAGCTCCTGTTGCCTCTTCTGCCATTTAGTGCTAACTTTGGTTTGCTTATATACAAACTTAGCAAAATTGCCCTACCTACTTTTGTTGGAAAGTCACTTAAATTATTAAGTGAAAAATGTCAAAAATAGAAAAAATAGGCTAAATGCACTGGAAAATTCCCCTGATGGAATCTGATGGAATCTGATGGATTCTGATGGAAATACTGATGATCATGCTGTGTCCAACCAGAGGATATGCATCTATACTGAGTGACTGGGCATGCACGGTCTACGAATAGACTCACAAAAAGTGACAGATCACTTCTAATCTAGACTGACTGGACTGACTGAACCCTCATCATGCTGTAGCTTGTCCACGGACACATAGGGTTGGATGTGCCACGTGACATCCCCTCCTTTTCAAAGTGAGGTACTGGTACCGAACTGTATGGGGTCGAGGGAGATCGCCAATAGCATCCGGAATCCTGGAAGGGACTCTTCGTCGGCCCACTCTGATGTGTGGGTCGTGCGGTACTTGAACTTCATAAAGGTCTGCAAAGCTTGCTTCTTTGGGCCGCGCCGAAAGCGACACAAAGTCTTTTGTGGCTCCTTCGATGCTTCAACTTCGTCTAAAGTCATGCTTCGTTCTTCTTCAAGAATCTTCATGGCTGAAAATTCCTGAAACCATTTCCAACACAAAACCATGAACATACCTACTCCATGTACAGTGTGAAAAAAATATGGTCTTCCTCAAAGACTGTGCATGCAATGTAGATGAACCAATAGACGGAGTGCCAAACCGTTCACTACACACACGCAAACAATGAGATCGAATCTTTCTCTTATGATCTAAAGCAATCAACTCTGGCAATTCACAACGGAAATGCCCATGCTTGGTGCTCATACTGTCATGTGCTCTTTCTACGAATGTGTCATGCCAAGGAAGAGACAGAATGTGACTTCCTTACATACATACTTTTCAGCTTTCCATGAAAATTCTGCATACATTCGTGCTCATCCATGAGTGAAACGTGCTCAACGTACAATATGTCATGCCTAGTAAAAGGGATCACAGAAAGACGCTGACTAAAATACAGGAAACGATCACGAATGAAACACTTGAACAATGAGTGCGTATCAATCATGCGAACACATAATACTTCCTGTGAGGGTTCTTTGGACCTAGGCTCGAGAGCCAAGATCGGTTCTTCGCGTTTGATCGAATTTGCAATGAGGTTAGCTTCGCTAGAAAAAGCATCAACTAACACATCATCCTTCTTATGAACAATCACATCTTCTTCATGCAACTCATCATGCTTGTGAAAAATCACATCTTGATCATGCAAATCATCATGCTTGTCATTGTCATGCAATTCATCATTATCATTTAAATCATCATTCTCATCATTATCATTCAATCCATCATGCTTCTCATAATCATGCAAAACCTGTGTGTCATGCTTGGGAGAAGAAGAGACTGAGAAAGTCTCCGTCTCCTGAATCTCTTGCATCTGTGCCGGAACTTGAGAAAAGAGTCGCAAGAACTCTTGCATGTGTCGGTCACGTTGTTCTTGTCTTGCCTTTCTTTCTGCTTCTCTTTCTGCTTTGCCTTCTGCATACCTGCGATCCATTTCTGCTTTTATTTCTACGTGTCTGCGATTCATTTCTGCTATTCTTTCTGCATTTCTTGCTTCGCGGTCTAAGTTCCTTTCCATAAACATCAGCTCTAAAGCCTCCATAGGAGTTAGTGCAATCCTTGATGTAGATGGGAAAGGGGGAGGGTTGAAAAAAACTCCTGGTGAGGAAAATTCTTCTTCGCCTCTCTCATGCTCATCACCTCTAAGCAAAGTATCCATTCCGCTTCGAGTGATGACCATTCTAAAGTCGTGGGTTCTTGTGGTCTTGGGTTCTTAAGTTCACGAGGAACTTGGGTTCTTAGGGGTCTTGAGGGTCTTGAGGCTCTTGACGTTTTCTTTCGCTTGCCAACCGCGTTTGAGAAGGATCTTCTCTTCACCCGAGTTCTACTCCTTTGTGCGGGCACACCCCTTGGCGGCCTTGCGCTCACACCAAGGTTGCTTTTTCCCACCTTACGTCGATTGGCCGGCCGCTAAGTGCAAGGTCCACTCGCAATGAGTGAAAAGAGGCACAAGGGGAGGCTGGACAAGCCCTTCTTTCTTGGGATTCCCGTCACTCTTCAAAAACATGATTAGGAATCGACACGCCCAAGCGAACTTGGGTTCGTGCGACCACAACAAGCAAAAAAAATTATGGTGATTCTTGTGGTTCTTTCCTTGAGTGATACAGAACACTGCCAAAGCTCTGATACCAATGTTAGGTGCAGCAGAATGAATGTTTGCGCTTTGCTCAAGATGAGTGCTCTGAATTGTGCTCAAGGTTCCTTTTACTCTTATGGAAGGTAGAGCCTTCCGTTCTTAATGAGAGAATGCTATTATCACAAACAAGTGAATGGACACTGTGCGTGCAAGTGTATGAGACTGAGAGATAGAGAGAGAAGAGAGATACGACACCAGAGACGTTGTAAAACCCTCCTCCGAAGGCCCCACTCTTGTCGGCGAGAGTAGTCTACTTATGATTGCACAATCTGGTGCAAATGGTATGCATGAGACTGATGCAAGTCTAGGCTATGTCGACAATGCCGACGGTGATGACAAAGTCGACCTAAGGGCTGAAATCTGCAATCTTTCTACTGCTGTCCAAAAACGCTATGGGCTGAAATCTGCGATTAGTCCAAAACGCTGATTTGGGGGGCTGTTTTCTGTGTGTCTTTATCGCTGAAAATCTGCAGGTCTGGGGCTGAAAACTGAGGTTCCTAAATGCTAAAAACTGATGTCTTTACCGGGCTGAATCTGCTACTTCTTGTGGGCTGAATCTGCAAGTCTTCTATTGCTGAAAACTGAAAACGCTGATGTTCCTTGACTTTCCGTCGCGGTGAATCTGCAAAACGCTAGGGTGTATAGCAGATGCAAAAACGCTAGGCTGATCTGAGGTGCTGCTGTCGCCGGGATCTGCAAAGGCAAAACGCTGGCTGATCTTGTGATGAAAACGCTAGGTGATGCTGGATCTGCAAAACGCTAAGTCTCCTAGGAGGGGTCTGCTGAGAAGTTGCCTGTTGAGCGTGGAGCTCCTTGTGCCTCTTCTGCCATTTAGTGCTAACTTTGGTTTGCTTAAATACAAATTTAGCAAAATTGCCCTACCTACTTTTGTTGGAAAGTCGCTTAAATTATTAAGTGAAAAATGTCAAAAATAGAAAAAATAGGCTAAATGCACTGAAAAATTCCCCTGACAAATTTTGATGGGAATATTGATGATCATGCTGTGTGCAACCAGAGGATATGCATCTATACTGAGTGACTGGGCATGCACGGTCTACGAATAGACTCACAAAAAGTGCCAGATCACTACTAATCTAGACTGACTGGACTGACTGAACCCTGATCGTGCTGTACCTTGTCCACGGACACATAGGGTTGGATGTGTCACATGACATCATAGTTGCATACCCTCACTTGCACAATACAGTCACTTAAGCACATAGGCATATGGACACACTTAAGTCATTTATTAATAAGTGACTTTGACATGACATTTATTAAAAGTAGGTAGAGCAAATGGCTAAAAGACCTATAAAAGAGTCATTTGACCTTCAGTTTAAGGACAGCACAATCCGGTACCTACAGTACAAGTATCCGCCGCACAAGCACCCGCCAACATTTCCATCGCCAACACCTTCATCATTGTCAGTACCCTCAACACCAACAGTTTAGCACCGGCGTTTTCAGCCTACAGCATCCGATCAGCCATAGCATTTTGCATTAGGTTCAGCCCCATCATTTTTGCAGCAAATCAACCAATGTTTTGCATCACATCGGCCCCATTGTTTTTGCAACAGATCAGCCAGCGATTTGGCATCAGATTCAGCCCCAGCGTTTTCAGCCTAGAGCATCAGACCAGCCCTAGCGTTTTGAAGATCCTCAACATCAGCATCAGATCCAGCCTAGCGTTTTGCATGAAGTATTCAGTATTAGCATTCAGCATTTAGCCATTGTATCAGCATTTGTGCAAGTAATTAAAGCAAGTTACAGACTTGGGCACCCTAAGTCGGAAATCGGGCACGACACACGAGAGAATCACTTATAATACTTCACACTTTTAATTAAAGAGTCGACAAGGCCCGACGTAATTCCATGCCCAGAGGTATTTGCCCCAAAATCTGGCGCCCTTTCAGTATTTATTTTTATATTAATGCTTGAGCAAAGTTACACCTCCCGCGGGCCTTCTCTGCTCAGATATCTGCTCGTCAGCACAAAACTGAGTGAAAGAGGGACCTTGGGTTCTTATTTAAAGGCCCTTGGCCTCAAAATCAAAAGCAAGTACATGAAAAGATGAAAGCTCAAAAGCATTGGCTAAAAGCAACCAACAAAAATCGCGGAAATCCGTACAGCCTGCAACGTGGCATGTCAACGCAAAACGTTGGGATTTGTGCTGCTACCATGTCAACATGTCAAGGCAATCTGCGGAAATCCGTACAGTTGTCCATGTCAACATGTTAGCGGGTTGTCCGTACACTTCTTCCACGTCATCAATTTGCGACATATCCCCCTCTTGAAAGAATTGTAATCACCCTCGATTACGCCTGCAAAATCAGACATAAGTCATAAACCAGTTCAGTAGACACTAACTCTAAGTACCGACGCACTAAACGACACAAATCCAGCACTTGTACAAAGACGACGGTCACATCACATTCAAGCCATATCACATAAAATCCATCCAAAACTAGGACCATGATTCCTGGCAACATATTTAGCAATCGCA
Source organism: Adiantum capillus-veneris (assembly GCF_014529385.1). Classification (NCBI taxonomy): domain Eukaryota; kingdom Viridiplantae; phylum Streptophyta; class Polypodiopsida; order Polypodiales; family Pteridaceae; genus Adiantum; species Adiantum capillus-veneris. The sequence continues at coordinate 151,125,160 of NC_140940.1, forward strand.
TCTAGATCGACACCGTACCTCACTGATTAACTAAATCTTATTGCGATCATGTCCATAGATTTCTCAAGACGAAAATGTTGCAGTCATTATGTCAATCATTCCATCTTTCAACCCTGCACTCAAGCACAATCACATGTGTGAGTAATCAAAAATCAAATTCAGTTCCGAGAATTCCAGTTCATCTATCACACACTGAGTTCATACTGAACAGAGTGTTTCAATCATTCAATTCTCGTAATCTTATTGTTGTGTAGCCATCGCATCCCTCGTGAACTCTTGATACGCTCACCACAGTTTCATTCAATCATTCATCATCAGTCATCATCATCATTCGAAATTCATGATTCTTATCTCGAATCGTGATCGCGTTCATTCTGGAGCTATCATTGCTCCCAATTCGTTATCATCTTATTCTCGATTTCACATGTTATCTGTACACAAATAGCAGGATCTTCCAAAAAACATTAATTTCATACATAAATCAAAGTCATCTTCAGGAATTTCCCATTTCAAAAATTATTCATTCATAAAGTCAAAAAGCAAAAATATTGCCAACACATCAGTATCTTTTTCAATTTTCTATCCAGTATCTGTTCTGGAGCGAGTATCTCCTCACCCAGTTCTATTTAAGTATGTCGGTTGTTCTCATTCTTGTGCCTTTTTGGGGCACCGTGCAGATATATGTCCTTGTTTCCCACACTCCAAACACTTCCCCATTTTGAGGTATTCGTCTTTCTGTTCCTCTGTCAATCGGGGACGTGTTGTTAGAGTTTTGGCATCTCAAGTGAATTGCCCAAGATGATCCCATTATTTAGTTTGGTTTTTAGGTATTTATTTTACTTATTTATCAAAGTCTGAGTAGGGCAATTTACTGAGGTTGCTATATAAGCAACCCCTTGCCTCCATTGTATTACACATTCAGTTATTCATTCCCAAGGTTGATTGGTTCAGGAGACTCTCTCTCTCGTGCTCATTCTCCTTGGTCTCTACGCTTCTGCATAGTCAACTTTGACGTGTATCTTTGTTTCCTCTTCTTGTGTCATCACTTGTCGAAGGTTGATCTGTTGGATAAGTCAATTTACCTGAATGCAAATGTCCCATCAACTGTTGTATGGACTCAGATTTCTGTAACAAGCAGTAATCTCGTATCTCTTTGGGCAGTCCACAACAAAATTGCTCGATTTGCTGCTTAAAATTGATCTTTTTAAAGGATGAAGCGGGTAGAAAAACATCCCAAAATCTCTCGCAATACGTATCCAAAGTATCTGCTTTTACCATCGGAAGATGATTCCAAGCGGTAATCACATCACGTTCGTACTCTTGAGTGAGCCATGAGGAAATAAAAAGTCTCTAATACTTAAGCCACTTTGTCAGTGTTGCTTTTCGTAACAGAAGAGTGGACCACCATGTCCGTGCATTGCCTTTCAAATAGGATGCTGCCCTTCTAATCTTGGAGTGCTCTGAATAGCGCCCTCCAAAAAAAGCTAAGTCAAACTATTAAATGAAAGCGAGGACCTTGCGCGCATCTTGAAAACATAAAAAGGTCTCAAATTTTATCGCTTGTCCACCCTCCTTTAATTCTTTGGTCTTCTTGCTCTTATCTTTGAGAAAGTCATATTATAAAAGTGCTTCCTCTTAGAATAAAACATATGGTCATCAGAGTCCAAACTCTAGAAGAGGATGAATCCTCCTCAGAACTGTCAAAAAGTTTCCAAGATCTGCGATGAGATCTGCTTTTCTTGGCCTTCTTCTTGTTCTTTCCATGTCTTTGGTTCTTATGTCGCTTCTTGCCCTTTCTGTCCTCATCCTTGGAATCAGAAGAAGAGGAGCTGTCGGAACTGTCAAAAGAGGATGAGGACGAACTGGACACACCCTCGAAGCGTACACGCTTCTTGGCTTTTCGTCCATTTGCAAACGAAGACTCTCGACCCAAATAACGAAGACTGTCGACCCAAATAGCCAGGGCAATCTGTTCCCTTGCTGGGTCTCTTTGGAGGCTTCATGGTCTTCGATATTTGGTTGGCTCGTCACTCGATCACATCATCACGTTCATCTTCAATGTATATTCGCGGGAACATGGTTTCTTCAATGCAGACTTTAATGGTGAATCGATGGCCGAACGCGATCAGGAATGCATCTCATAAATCGGGTACCGGGTCAAAAATTTCGCGTAATGGGGATCCTTCAAATACTGGAGCATCTACTTCACACAAGCATCAACCTGTTGTTGACGCTGCATCTCCATTGGTTCATACTCCGCAAGCCATGGAGGCCCGTACTCTTGTTCCGATTGTCCATTTAAATTTTTCGTACTTTTACCCAATCCGGAGTTGTCAGGTGGGTTCTTCTGATTCTTACAGGATTCGTCGTTTGAATCCATGTGTGTCGCAGCAGAAGGATCGGATTTCCCAGTAGAAGAGAAATTGGTTGAGCTCTAATACCACTGTTACAAACTTGGTCACCCCAAGTCGAAAATCGGGCACGAGACACGAGAGAGAATCACTTAAAATACTTCACAATTTATCACACTTTTAATTAGAGAGTCGACACAGCTAGGGGTAGTTCCAAGCCCAGAGGTAATTGCCCTGAAATCTGGCGCCCCTTTCGGTATTTATTTTTATATTAATGCTTGAGCAAAGTTACAACTCCCACCGTGCCTTCTCTACTTAGATGCTCATCAGCACAAAACTAAGTGAGGCCTTGGGTTCTTATTTAAAGGCCCTTGGCCTCAAAATCAAAAGCAAGTACATGAAAAGCTGCAAAATCAAAGCACTCGCTAAAAGCAACCAGCGAAAATCAGGGAATTCCGTACAGCTTGCCACGTGGCATGTCAGCGCAAAAAGCGGGGATCCGTATTGCTGCCACGTCAGCATGCCAATGCAATCTGCGGAAATCCGTACAGTTGTCCACGTTAGCATGTCAGCGGGTTGTCCGTACACTTCTGCCATGTCATCAGTTTGGAACACTTGCTCTAGCAACAAAGCAAGGGGCCCCTTCAGGGTGGTTGGGACCAGACATGCAATGTCATCTCCCTTTTCTCTCTTTCTACCTCTCTCTTTCATTGTGTTCAGTTTAGATCTCTCAACTGTAAAGTAACCTTGTGTTTGTGTGAAGTACTAGATCCGAGTTAAAATCTTAAACCCTTCCGCTGCACCCGACACTTTCCCTTCATTTTCCTTTCCTTGTGTGCTAGCTAGGACCTACTCAGGTATAAGTATCTCCTTGGTTTCTTCTACCTCTAGATGCTCCTTTGGCTCCCTGTCCACTGGCATTTGCCTCAATAGACTCACATAAAAAGCATTGTAAATCTTCTAGGTATCTGGGAACTTTAGTGTGCAGGACACATTGTTGATCTTTTCATGAATCTCGAAGGGCCATAGTATCTTATACTTAGCTTTAAAAAAACCTCTCCTTATCTTCCTTCTTTTTACGGCGTGCCTTCTCGAATCTAAGAAGCACCCAATCACCTTCCATCAACCGCAAGTTGCAACGATGCTTGTCTGTTGCTCTCTTATGCCGTTCTTGAGAATTCTACAAAGCCTCCTTAACCTTAGCACAAACAGTTTCAGATCCTGTACAAAATGATCTGCCTGAAAAATCTTACGCTTGGTATTTTGCAACCCTCAACAATCTCAAATGGTGCCTTCCTCGTCGAAGTGTGAGCAATATTGTTATAAGCGAACTCCCCGAATTGTAAATACTTCTCCCACAGAGACTGATTTTCAAAGATATAGCACTTTAACAAGTCCAAAATCACTAAGTTGGTTATCTCTAACTGCCCATCGGTCCGTGGATGACATGAAGAAGAAAACTTGAACATAGTGCCCACATTCTCATACACTGCTCTCCAAAACAAACTAGAACCCTAGACTTAAGGCATCCCATGCAACCGAAAGATGTGCAAGACAAACAGCTTTGCCAAAATGATCGTCCTTCACTGACTTCTTTGATACAAAGTGAGTTTGTTTGTTGAAACTATCTACAATAGTTCAAATACCATCATGTCCACTCTAGGTCTTGGGAAGATCAAAAATGTAGTCTTATCGCTATACCCTCCCCCATGGTCAATCTAGAATCGTTAAAGGCTGTAGAGTGCGGTCAATTTGTGCCTGTCATACTTTAGTTTCTGACATACGACACAAGCACGCACAAACTCACACATCCTTCTTGAGCTCTGGGCGATAGAAGTATCTCTCGACACCCTTAAGTGTAACACGCTTGGACACCCAAGTGAGAAATCAATAGCAACACGCAAACAGAAATTGCAACGAACTTAATTGGGGGGGGGGGGGGGGGAAGAGAGAGAAGAGTTGATACGATGTGGCATCTGGCCCGAAAGCCTTGAACCCCTTTCAGTATTTTTTTAATATTAATATGCACAAGGTATAACTCTCGGGGAGGGCCTGATCTACAATCTCCACGTTCAAGAATGCTAAAGAGCGGCCCAATGCGAAACAGGAACCGGGGGGTCCCCCTCGGACGAGGCGACAGCCAAGGGCCCGGAACGAGAATGACGCAGAACAGGAGGCATAAAAAAACCCCTAACTAATGGAATTGAGAGCTTGTAAGGTTAAAGTTGAGATTGAAAGGGAGGGATGAAGCGAGCTTTAAAGTTCAAAGTTGAGAGGGAGGGAGGGAAATTGAAAGTTCAAAGTTGAGAGGAAGAGGAAGAGGAAGAGAGGGGAAGAGGAAGAGAGCTTGAAAGTTGAGACTCAAGAGGGAGCTTAAGCCTTGAGAGGGAGAGAGCTTGAGAACTTGAATGGAGATGTGAAGGGGTGGGGGAGGACGAAAGAAACGGTCTTTTTAAAATTATGGTGTTTTTTGCCATATGGAGGTTAAACTGCCCTTGCCAGTCAGCCGTGTTCCGAACCCATTCCCCGCCATTCTGGAACGAATCATTCGGGTGACAGGCGGTCACCTAGAACATCCAACCATTCCGACACGTCCACCTATAGGTGTCCAGAATGCCATTCCGCTGTTCCAAAGCAGTCCAGAATGCCGTTCCCTATAACAATGCCCAGCTGCAATGCTGAGACGTACTCCTTTGCAAAAAAGTAACTGCTTTCCCGAAAGAAACTTGCTTGCTCGTAATGCAATTGCTTGTCTGAATAGCTTTTCATTTTCATTCATGTTCTGGCCCTTAGCGGCAGCACTTACTTAGTCAAGAATCTTCTAACCTTGAAACATTCCCGTCCAAATGCTCGCATCACCCACCTTCTAACAAACTAGAAATGCTCATAACTTGGCTCTACTTACCCGACTAACGGAATGAATCCTTAGTGATGCTCTATGTCACCCACCATGTGACTCATGCCTGTTCCAGGTGGTTGAATACTCAGTAACCTATTTCCAAGTGGCCTAGCAAATGTTCCCTATCGGGGTGCTCTCTTCATTTATATGAAATGAAATGATGCACCAGGAGAACCTGTTCTAGAATGGCTCAAGGGACACTTCGCCTAAGCTGCTCTATGTCAGGTTCATAGACTTCCGTGTTCAAGGGCACCTTGGAGTTTTCCAAATATGAATACATAGACTTCTACCCAGTAGTTAACAAGTGCAAAAACAACCACAAACACAGCATTTCCCAAACTAGGACTCAATCAACCCCCGCCTTGGTAATTAAAAACAGATGTACAGCAAAGTTTCAGACCCAGAAGTAATGCCTACACCGCGATACATGCACAAGAAAATTTGGGACATCATAATCACTAATCATCGAAGGCCCAATAAAGCAGTAATATCTGGAGGAAATTGTTTTTATACCAAATAAACATCTCAAAGATGCTAGTCAATTTGGCTCTGAGTACATACCTCCCTAAATACACCTACTCTCTCTCTCTCTCTCTCTCTCTCTCTCTCTCTCTCTCTCTCTCTCTCTCTCTCTCTCTCTCTCTCTCTCGGTGAAAAAGACTTTCTAGAACCTCAAAGAGATGCCCTCCTCGATCCTCAAAGTCACTACTGCTAGCGCTGGCGAAGGCTCTCTCTCTCTCTCTCTCTCTCTCTCTCTCTCTCTCTCTCTCTCTCTCTCTCTCTCTCTCTCTCTCTCTCTCTCTCTCTCACACACACACACACACACACGGTATTAATGGGTGAGGGAGACTTTCTAGAACCTCAAAGAGATGCCCTCATCGTCCTCAAAGTAATCGATGTAGCTCACTACTGCTAGCGCTGGCGAAGGCTCTCTCTCTCTCTCTCTCTCTCTCTCTCTCTCTCTCTCTCTCTCTCTCTCTCTCTCTCTCTCTCTCTCTCTCTGTGTGTGTGTGTGTGTGTGTGTGTGTGTGTGTGTGTGTGTGTGTTGAAGGATGATAAAAATGACTTTCTATTACCTCAAAGAGATGCACGACTCGCTCCTCCTCGTCCTCAAAGTCATCGATATAGCTCACTACTGCTAGCACTGGCGAAGGCAAGGCAAGGTTTGCAGCCGAGACAACAGCTGTGAATAGACACGCACGCCGAGAGAGTATCGTCGTCCAAGTGCCTGACGAGGACGATTTTGTGGGTGGTGATAGTGAACACAATTGTTGAGCAGCTGCACTTGCATACCAACACAGTGTAGCCATAGTCGACAGAGAGCAGAAAATTTTTACGACAAAAAGCAATGCGGCAGCTACAGACCGAATGGATGGGCGACGACACATTCAGAAAAGACGGACATCACTTAAATAGGCTAATGTCAAGTCTCCCGCCTTCACTTTTGCTGAAAAGCTGCAATGTCAGCAGTGCCCATCCTTAACCTTCTCATAGGCTTGCTAACGGGGGTTATTAAAGGGCCGTCCTTCTCTCACACCCCCTCCCATACACCTGATCCACACGCTGCTGAGTAAAATTCGGAGCAGGTTTCGTGGGTGGTTGGACCACCCTCTAAAACAATGAATCACATCTGAAACCGGATGCAGGCAGTCAACGTGATTTTTGCAGCCGATAATGACCGAACAGTACCACAGTTAGCCACCGATAATGACCGAACAATACACACAGAGGTTGTAGCTTGGTGTATGAGAGTGTGTAGCCAGAGGAGAGTGGGTCGCTTGCTTTAGACAGGCCTTTTGCTCAGAGGCAATTGTAGGGCTCCTATGGGCAGGCGCTGTTAGACTGCCACACGAGGGCCAGCATGTGGCCATGGCTTCAGTGTGTGAATCCCTTTCGGACAACCATTCCAAAGTGGCGCCCTTTTATTGGTTCTAAGTTTTGTCCACCTCACATGATCGGATGTTTGTGAAAGCACCCTAAACTCCTTCACGGAACGGACACATCTCATCATTGTATTCATACTGCATCTTTCACTCTTAAAATCGTCCATCTATTCTACGCTATAACATCTACTAGTACAACGGTGCCACCTCCGGCAGTGCTATGTGGATTTTCTTAGCTTAGACATGCCACCACTATTATAGGCATGAGAAGCGGCCATGAAAGACATGGTTGTCATAGAGAGAGATGTCACATGCCTTCAAAGTGCGAGTGTACATGATAGCATTTGGAGAGATGCCCTCTCTCTGCATCTGGTAAAAACAGTCAAGAGCTTCTTGACCCTGATCCTTGCCTTCAAGATGCAAGCGTATGTGATTGCATCTAGAGAGACACCCTCGCTTCGCATCTGCCAAAAATAGCCTAGAACTTCTTGGCCCTATCGCCCAAGTTGGGCACATCCTGCAATCAATGCATTCCAAGGGACGACGACATCCCGGACAGGAAGCTCCGCAAGCACTTTTTGTGCTTTATGAAGTGCACCACATTTGGCATACATGTCGACCAAGGCAGTGCCAAGCACAGTGTTTTCTTTCAACAACCCCTGACTAACAATATATATATCACGGGGCTCCCTTCCCCCATTACATATACTATAGAGAGGGAAAATGGAGGTCCATCCTCATGCTACTATGGATGGTCGAGTTGCCGCCTACAGTCAGAGATGGGGTGGTGAGCAAGGAGTTTCCGCCTTAGAGGCCGATGATATGTGTGGTGAGCATAGAGCTCCAATAGCCAAGGTGGAAACGGGGAGCTGTCTCCTGCAGAGTTCAAGGCAATGTGCAGCACTGAATTATGGAAGTGGCGATGAGTATCTTGAAGGTGGCATATTGTAGATGGGAGATGCAACATCCAAGAGGGTTACATGAGCTGAGAGGGTGACAGGAGCTGGAAAGAGCCGTGGTTATGGGATTTGCTATAGGGGTTAAGACGCTTTTAGCTTTGTAGAGGTGCCTCTATAGCATGGGGATCGACAGTGTATTAGCATGAGGATCGCCATGCTTCAAAGACCGCCTCTTCAAACAAAACTTTGATTGGAGTCGTGGATCCGGCCTCTCGATGTCTCATGATGTTGCGCATATGCGGCATAGGCCGCAAATTTAGCAAGTTGCCATTAGCAAGTTCCTTGCGGGAGGAGACAATGTTGTTGATCTAACAGGCTAGGTCGTAGGTGGCTTATTTCTTGTAGCTCTCTAAATTACAAATCTTCAAGCTTCTCTTGCTTCAACTCTATGCCCAAGTCAAACTCTGTCATGGCTCCGCTACTAGTGGGGAAACTGGATGTTACCCTGTGTATCACAATGTAGTCCTCTAGGCTTGGAAGAGTGTCGTTGCATGTATGCCTCTCTCTGAAGGCCACCTCGTGCGCTTGCTCTTGGAGATGCTTGCAGAAGTTGGATCTGAAGCGTGCTCCTTGCGAGGGTGAGACTACCTATTGCATTTCCTCCCACCATTTGGACCCCATAGCTACGATAAGCGGCTGATTTTCATGGACTATGTTGTCGAGTGAGATATAAGCATGCAGGGCTTCTGTTGGACGAAGGTGGATTGGTTGAGTTGTCCTAACGGGCAATGGGCTTGGGTGTCATTGTCTAGATTGTTCGTAGGCAATGTCCACAATGGTGTGCCATTGCATGAGCTTGAGGGCGGCAGCGGCCCTCCTGCCATCTGTAACATTAGGCAGCATGTAGGTGCCTAGAGAGGCGATGTTAGTGGCACACATCTTGTCGATGTCCGCTGCACAAGCCGTGTCGAAAGAGGTGAACCACCCACCTAGGACGGCCTCTTCCCTTCCTTCTATCTCTTTACCTAGAGGTTCCTTAATGCTCATTGATGAGCTTCTCTCTCTAACGATACAATTTCAGAATTTCTCTCTCTCTCTCTCTCTCTCTCTCTCTCTCTCTCTCTCTCTCTCTCTCTCTCTCTCTCTCTCTCTCTCTCTCTCTGTGTGTGTGTGTGTGTGTGTGTGTGTGTGTGGGTGTGTGTGTGTGTTTCCAGTTTCCAAATCTGCCCCGCAGGTAGATACATGCTTTACAACCATCTGTCACTTTCAATATCATCCATCTATTCTACTTTATAACATCTATTCTACTATATAACGGGAAGCCAAATTTAGGCTAGGCCACACGGTGCAAGATCTCTCTATGTGTGGCACGTTCTAATTGGATCTTTAGATATTGCCCTTTCATGCTCAAGAAAAGTGTGTATCAGCTTACTTTCATGATGCTTGAAGATGTCGCTTGAAGATTCAAATTTCATTGATGCCAAAAGAAAAAAAAAAGTCCCACCTAGAACGTGAGAGAAATAGTGTACTCAAATTTCTAGCATTTCTTTTTTGAAAGGCCATAGAGAGGAATTCTTGATGGTTAAGATCAATCCTGATTCTTCTCGTATATTGGTTGTATAGCATGTATGATCAGGACAAATTTTGAGGGTAACAAATCCGTGCTAGCATTGTGATGTTAAATGTGAGAGATTAATAGAATGGAGGACGACATTTCGGCAATCGGGGTTGCCACATGGCCTCACATCCCATAATTTCAAGTTGAATGCTCCGCTCTCTTTCTTTCCTTAACTCTGAGTGGTGTCTATGCACGAGTTAGGTCTTTGAGCGAGCTTAGGAGCGAGCTTTTTTTTTTTTGCCGCCCTCCTTAGCTCTACTTCCTCCTCCTCTTGCCGCCCATGTGCCTCCTCCCCTCCACTTACTTCTCCTCCTCAACCTCCTCCTCCAACATCCTCCCTCCCCTCCACCTTCTTCCTCCACCACCTCCTCTAGCCGACATCCTCTTCCTCCTTACCCATCCATCTCTTCTACCTCATTCCTCTCTCTCTCTCTCTCTCTCTCTCTCTCTCTCTCTCTCTCTCTCTCTCCCCCCCCCCCCTCCTCAGACCTTCACTCTTCTCCTTTTTCACACTATTCCGCATACCCCCCCCCCCTCTCTCTCTCTCTCTCTCCCCTCTCTCTCTCTCTCTCTCTCTCTCTCTCTCTCTCTCTCTCTCTCTCTCCTCAGACCTTCACTCTTCTCCTTTTTCACACTATTCCGCATACCGCCCCCCACATTGCAAAATGTTTTTTATCTAATTGAACCAAAAAGAAAACAATTACTTTGACTTGGGTGCATGTTCATGCTATCGCATGCTAAAATTATTTAGGCTACATTATTCGCACTCTCTCTCTCTCTCTCTCTCTCTCTCTCTCTCTCTCTCTCTCTCTCTCTCTCTGCTCCTCCTCAGACCATCTCTCTTCTCTTTTTCCACACTATTCCGCATACCGCCACCCACATTGCAATATGTTATTCTAACCCCTATATCCCCCCCTCTCTCTCTCTCTCTCTCAATCTCTCCATCTGCTACTACCCTCTCTATTCTCCTCTACCCCACCAATCCCGACCCCTCCCCCCACATTGCCATGTGCTTTTTTATGCAATTTACCAAAAAAGAAAACAATTACTCTGACCTCGGTGCATGTTCACGCTATCGCATGCTACAATCATTTAGGCTACAATATTTGCATTCTCTCTCTCTCTCTCTCTCTCTCTCTCTCTCTCTCTCTCTCTCTCTCTCTCTCTCCTGCACATATCTAAAACCAAATAGATTAAAACAAAGATAGAGAATGGATAGTAGTAAGTGACCCAAATAACTGTATTTATTTGATGACGTTAACAACTAAACAATGCCGTGTCCATAATTATCTTGGTCCCTCATCACATGTACATATGTAAATTCAACTAGATTATAACAAAGACAAAAAGAGGAGACTAAAAAATGAACCAAATACTTTTATTTATTTTATGACGTTCGCAGCTAAACATTGCTGTGTACACAATGTTCTTGGTTCCCTCATCACAATTTAGGATGTGCCATGACCGCATCTCCTCCAAGACCAAATGTCGCCTCCATTGTGTGCTCAACTTTCCCACCATGCGCTGTAGAAACTACAATCAAATTTTGGTCAGGGACAATGCTCTTAGCAAAAACTACATTGATACTAAAAGTTAACTAAGAAGCCGTAGAAGACAGTATTTCAAACCAATCACCTATTAAATGAATCCTATGACACACATTGTGTACCTTGTTTGAAAGGTGTGTTCTTGATATAATCCGTTGCTAACCCAGGATATGCATGAAGACCTTCTAGATATGGGAGTAAATTCATGAGGAGCACATTGTCGTTGCTCGCTCCATCGTAACTCCTTACTGTGACAAGCGTATGTGGTGGGTTTTCAATTGCCTTCTCAGGATTGTCATCTACTAGAATGGTGTTCAGAGGGTCCTTGATGTATGCGGCTACCAATTCAGACCTAAAGTTCTTCACAAACACCAAATTGAATTTTGGATGCTTGCCTTCGCAGTGCCTCTCTTCACAATGTCCTTGATGCAGACAAAACTTGAAAAATGTCTCACCATACCCAGCCTCTTTGTATTTACTCTTAATTAAATTGATAATGGGGGTCAGATTTTGCTCTTGCATGGAGCTCCAAAGCCCTACATCGAATAGCTCAAACACCACTCTCAGCAATCGCAATATCCCTGGTCGCAATGACACACCCATTCGCCCTACATTTAGAATATTTGCAGCATGGGAAGGAGCACTTTCCCACCGCCACCGTTTCAACAGGACACCGTTAACATCGAACACTATGAGTTTCCTTTTCGCATGGCAAGAAGGAAGTGTTCCTGTGCCTTCACGACGATCAATTACCAAATGGATCTTACTTAGCATCATATTAGAAGGGATACATAATTCAGTCTTTCACACTAATCGAGGAAGAAAGACACTTACCATTACATAGATGTTGCAATTCTTCCATTGACTCTTGTCGATCTAGCAACAGTACATGTCGACCCATTCGCAGCCCCGGACGTGCCAGAAGACCGCAACCAGCATACATTTGTAATACTACATTACCCTCCTCTGTATAGAAAGAGAGTAGCTTCTCGTGTAAAGTTGGACTTCTCTCCATGCCCCCTGAAGAGATATCATCATTCTAAATGTATGTCTGGAAATTTAGATAAGCAAATACAATGGAGGTGAACTTTTTGAAAACTCACGGCATACCTCGCCAAGGACAGCCATCCGTTTTGAGTTGCCAATGACTGGCGTTGTAGTAATCAAAGATAACTTCCGAATCAGGCTTTCGATTCAATCTGTAGGCACCAATTTTGCGGAATACAACGATTTCCAAGCACCGCATCTGTGGGACTTAAGACTCATAATGAGGACACAACCTATCACACACTAATTTTCCAAAGCAAGCAAGTAGTTTTACCTATCGTAACACCACCATGGAGGCTGAATGGAGTAGCACACAGGACAATAGTGGTATGATCAAGATAATACCCATTTCGATTTGCTAGGCTCGATAATACCCATGCATGTTCTCGACGACATATCAACACTAGATTTCCCTTCTCATCAAGATACTCCCTGGAAATACCAAAAACCTTTTGGATTTGATTGATTTTGAAATGGTTCCATTTGGGGATATTTGGTGATGTTATCCTGACGACGCTTGTGTTGGTTGGTAGATGACAAAATATTGCATCGCAACCTACATTTTTTGTCCCGCCTCGCACCCGAAAGCTTCGCCTAGCTACTATAGCAATTTTTGTGAGTAGGGCACCTACATCTCCCTTGCCCGTCTCATTAGCTGCTCCCATAGGATCAATAGCTAAAACCGTTGAATCTGATTTTAAAGAAATGAATATCCAGTTAGTAAGGTGAGACAATAATACTAGGAGTACCTCAGGTTGGTAGCATACAAGAGCTATGTGCCATTGAATTATGTGCTTCATCGTGAGGTGGAGTGTTGCATTGCACCATGACATCTAAATATAACAAGCAGGTAAGTGACTGTATTCTAAATACTTAAAGATACCTTCTCTTAGTTGCTACACACTTGCTCACCTCCAACAAGAAGAGCAGGCTCCCTGCGGTGACCAGTCTCTGCTACAGTAGACAATCCTGTTGAAAGTTCGGTTATTGTGACGTTCACATCATCTGCATCCACCCACTACAATAAATACATTGCTTACTGCACAACACATACCACAATCAATCATTCCATACTTACGAGGTAGACCGATAATTGTTGCCATTTCATTAGAGCGTATGGCATCCTGCAACCCTTCACTTTCAGTGGTCGCCTGGCGGTGTAAATGAGCAGGCTCTATATTAATTCCAATCTCTGTGCACTGTCGTTGTGCCTGCTCATGTGCCTCGTCATGCGAAGGAAGAACATGAGGCTCTGAAATGGAATGAGATGCTGGTGGAGCTTGTTCAGGCTCTAGAATATGACTATGAGCTTGGTTTTTTAGGCTTCTCGGTGTTAATAGGTTCTCTCCCATTGATTGTGTGTCTCTCTCTTGACGTGCTTTCGGACTTGATGTACCTACCTTGTTTAGAGGCATTGGAGTATCTCTGTCCATTGCTTGACCTTTACCCTTCTTTGCGTTGCTCCCCTGTCAAGAGCATATAAATTACACGAGCTCTATTAGTTCAACCTTTCCATTTATGCAACAACAAGGGTTTGCGAAAACTTGCCTGGGTAGTTTGTGGGGCTCTTGTAGGTTTAGCAGTTGGAGAAGGCGGCACATCACTTTCGTCTTCATCATCCTCAAACTCCGAAGGACATTCACCGTCACTGCGCCTTGGTTCACGATCCTCCTCCACCTCTTCTTCATTATCTGTCCCCTCAGTCACAACATCTTTTCCTTTTAGGGAACGTAGGTTCTTACCCTGGCAAAATTATTTTCACATGTTGCAGTTAAATCCTCACATGACTTGAAAATAGTTTAACTATGGTTTTGTATGCTTTTACCTCTTCTTGCTGTCTTTTAACTCTACCAGTCTCTGCCTCCTTGAACTGCTCCCTCTCGTTGGGGGGAAATGTGTCATTCGCAAAGTCAATGAAAAGAGGACACTGAACATAAACTTTTTTGGGCCACAATGCTGCACGTTGTTCTTCCGTATACATGCATGCAGTGTGCTTCACATTGAGCCACTCTTTTGTAACTGGAACTTTATTTGTCCAATCCATGATCCGCACCCATCTGGTATATGTTTGTCAAAATATACTTATTGTCATCCACTCAAATTTTTTAAGATTTGGAAATCAAGTAGGAAAAGATTACATACCTGTAAAATGCCCGTTTGGCGGCCATGTTAGTACCCTCCTTCTGTTTCTGCTTATTAGATTTGAGTCCACCTTTCAATCTCTCGCACTCCACTTCATACAATGTGCCACTGTACCTCGATTGCCACTCCCTTATAGTTGTCACTAGGGTGTCGTTTTCAAGGAGGCGGCACGATTTCTTTAGCAACGCATACTGTCTCGTAGCCTCGTTCACAAGTCGATTCCACCATGTCTCTCGACGTAACCAAGTGCGAAATACGGAGTGGTCATCTACATTATTACACAATTACGTTATTGTTTACTATACTCTTTTTATTTGAAACATTTATCGAAAAATGACCTTACTTAGCGCTGATTTTAGGCTTGGATATAATGTGGTTGGATCATCGCTAACCAAGGCCCTTAGCACATTGCTACGATGATTGACTGGTAGATCGGCGCATGCAAGACTGTATATTCGATCATCTGTCAACCACTTTGGTCTCTTACTCCAATCTATGTCCATAAGCAATCTAGAAACAAGTGTTAAAAATTTTTAAGCAACACGTGAATGTAAACTTAACTCCATTTGAAAGAAACCCCTATTAATCTTACCTCCACCACTCCTCTCCTAAGTTAGGATCCGCAATTGCGGATGCCCGTTGCGTATTTTTTCGGGCTTTCTTGTCAGCCATATAGAATGCGTTACGGTAATGGGTAGTGAACTCCTCCATTGAGAGCTCATTTCGCTTATTACTCACAGATTGCAAAGCCTTTGTATACTTTTCCTGAATCGTGACATTAGTTCATTCTTTGTTTGATCCACTACATTGTCATGGTGAGAATAATGTAAAGGACAATGAAACTTACCAGATATAGAAGTTGGGATAGCACGATAAGAGGGACCTTGTACCAGCGTCTTCGCAATCCCCCACGCTTATTCATTTCAGCATCTAATTCTCGTTGCAACCATCCTGGAACATCTTCCTCCAAACCCTTAAGCAATGTATCCATGTTGGCTGTGCCCATTTCTTTTACCATACATAGCATATCTATGAAGGAAGTTTTTACGTAGCCTTTGTCATTAATGTTGTGGCAACAAAACTTACACCATTAAAAGAATAGGAAGAGATAACCATGCTATAGCTAAGCTTATCAAATTGACTAGAAAGCAATACTCATGCTATGGCTAAGCTTATCGATTCGACAAGGATGCGTTAATTATGTTATAGCTAAGCTTACCGATTCAAGCGTGCCACCACAGTGAGAACTTCTCCCTCGTTCTCTTTAGTGACCTTAACCATGCAAGCTTCCACACAACAATGGTACTTAGGCTCCTCTTTGTGAACTGCAGAGAAAAATTACCTTGCATAGTTTCACAAAATTCATCTCATCTTGATATTGAGTCAGAAACAGAAGTGTATAAAGTAATCTACCTGTATCAATTTGTGCATTCCATGCCCGAAGACGGTGATTCCCATCCCATGTGTACAACAGTTTTCCTTTCACATCCCCCCACCCGGATTTATGCAATTGTTTCTCAAATTCCTCATTAAGTTGCATCCAGATTGGATCCCAGGTTTTCCGAATAGCATGACTAACTTCTACTGAATCTAGATCTAGAGTCCTTATTGAAAGCATGAACCTGGCACGATGTGGAACATATCCATTTCTAGAGAACTCCAAAGCTAGATTGTGCACACGATCTTGCACTGGCCATACCGCTGGATGAGGTAACAAGCGGCACAATGGCACTGGTGGCAGTGGTACTTTGCGAGTATCCTGTATAACCGTACTTGAATAGCTTTTGATCTTGTAGTTTGAAATAGGAAATGTTAGAGGAGCATACCATTTTAGAAGTTACCAACCTGAAGGCGGTGCAAAGTGTTGTCGAGCAAATCCCATTTCAGCGTGGATTTCTCGGTAATAGTAAAAAGACCGCGATCTTCATCCCCCGCATCCTCTCTTTCGTCATCTTCTTCACTTGAGTACTTCGCAATAGGGACCTTGTCCTTTGATGGCGCTGGTACCTCGGATTGTGTAGTGCCCTCTGCATTGGCTTTCTTTGGCTTTTGCACTACTTTCGCTTTGGTGACTTCTTTCTTTGTGGCACCTTCCTTTTTCAAAGGAATTCTACCCTTTTTCTTTGGGGGCTCCCAGCTAGGGTCCTCTTCTTTCTGTGCTCGTGTGACCCGCTTGCTTTCAACGACTTCACTTGCTTGATCTGCACTTCTTTTCTTGACACCCGTCGACTACTTGGCCATAGGCAAATAATAATTAGCTTAAGTTACTGGCAAACAACGATTAATTTCATGAGTAATAGTGCAATAAACTCCAGTGGATTACCTCTGTAGCAAGAGTCTTTGAAACGCTTGGTTTGGGCATAGCACCCGATGCTATGCTAGTGGCTCTTGGTGCGACAGGGACTGAACCTTTGCCTCCAGAGGATACAATTCGTTGTCCTTTTGCCTAATGTTCGATGTTGCTTGCAAAAGAGAGCATGTAAGACTAAATAAAACTAAGAGGTCTCATTACCAATTCTCTTATCGGCCACGCCACAATTGTACCCACTGCTGCACCTAAGGTGGACACATAATTGTCAATGGGTGGAACATGTGGCAACATGAGACCGGGAGCTGATGCCGATTGGACAGCTACTCCCAACGTGCCTCTAGGTAACTCTCTTCCATGTAGCTGTTCGTGGGGTAGAGACTGTATCATAATTCCTTTCCCAACTTCCTTACCCTTGCTTAAGAGAACCACGTTCTCATTCTTGCTAAAAGACAAATTTTTTGTAGCCATCTATTTCATTTTTCACATAAGTTTCATTTTTCATTTTTCACAGATGAAATCCTTGCACAGAGAGAGAGAGAGAGAGAGAGAGAGAGAGAGAGAGAGAGAGAGAGAGAGAGAGATCATGGATAGCTACATTCTAAACATCAAATGTCATCAATGCACAAATGCTATGAGAATGGTAAGCTGTATATTAACTACACTAGATTGCATGTGAATAATGAATCCCAAAAAAATAGAATGCTTCGGCATTTGTTCAAAGGACTGACCTGTACAGCTAAATGTGGTTGAATGTCCTCTAGATTTTGTTTTCTCCAATACTGCAACACCTTCAACAAAGTAACATAGGTTTTTGTTTAGTCTTACATCAACATAGAGAGAGAGAGAGAGAGAGAGAGAGAGAGAGAGAGAGAGAGAGAGAGAGAGCATGGCCGACGGAGAGGACGGGGATGGAGAGAGGTAGAGAGAAAAGGAGAGGGAGAGAGAGAATGGCCAACAGAGAGGACAGGGATGGAGATAGAGGACTAGTAGGAGAGATGAGGGACAACAAGAGGAAGAAAGAAAATTGTTGGGAGGGATACAGAAGGAGGGAAGAGGAGAGAGGTGGAGAGGATGAGGGATAGAGAGAGGATAGCTAAGAGGGGAGGAGATGGTGAGAAGGCAGGGGATAGAGAGGTAGGAGGATGTGATGAGGTGGTAGAGATGGAGGAGGAGGAAAGAAGGGAGGACCATACCTGTCTGGAGCAACAACATAAAATGGTCCTCTCAATCTTTACTCATCTTTTTATACTGTAGGGAGGGCAGAGAGAGACTCACATATAAAACGCACACACAGACACAATAAAGGCGAACATGCACTACTGCAAATTCAAACAGCAGCAAAAAGAAACTTGTACTCAGTAACTTTCAATACACCACCTCTCACCACAATATGCAAAAGAGACCAAGATGTTGCAAAAATGCTCCTCTAAGAAGGTAGCTTATCTGAGAATGCAATCTAGAAACACCACTATCCACTTTCCTAGGTACAGACAAAACAAGTCATTTATCATTTGCTTCTAGAAAGTGGAGGTTGTAAACCCAATAGGTAGGACAAAGAAATGGTAATACCCATACCAAGTACACGACACAAGCTTCAAGACATCCCAAGAATGTGGTCGTATTGACCTCAGATCAATTTTGGTTGATACATACCTTGAACTTGAGAGTCTATCTATGAGGCCATCCATCCACAATAGACGATACTGATGCTTAATTGTAATTCTATTAAGACCCTTATAATCTTAGCAATCAAGACCACGCTGCCCGTGGAGTTACCTGCTCCCCGAGATCCATCTTGCACATGATGACATGATGCACATCCCCATAACAATCACCAACCCTTAACTCAGAATATGAGGAAGGGAAATGCATCATGTAATAGGAAGAAACTCCTCCCTAAAAATAGGCAAGACCCCACAGTCAAACACTCCAGATAATCCACACACAAAGAAGATGACTCCTTTGTCAGGTTTCCAAATATACACATGTAGGTAGGTTCTGTAACACCAATGGGCACTTTTTTGTGCTTACCATACTTCAAAATCCACAGAGGACTCCACTCCTTGCTAAGATCGATGCGATGGACCAACATATATTCAGATACTCACAGTAACAACACTTGCAAAGAGTATGTTGAGGAAGTCTCTCTTAGAACTCATATTCCTAATGCTAACACGAACTGGAAAACAAGCACGCTTCAACTTTTTCTGTGTGTGTCAAACAGAAGGTGCCCAATGATAAGGTTGAAAGAGTGCGACACAAAATCCGATAAAAAAGCATGGCTGGAAAAAATTATCGCCATCTCATGTAGGTGTGCTCATACGCCTAGTCTCCAAAGTACGAGAGAGAGAGAGAGAGAGAGAGAGAGAGAGGGAGGGGGGAGAGAGAGAGAATCGTGGCTGCTCTTGACGCTGACGCACAAGAGAGAGGAATATGTTGTTTCTCCACAGAGGACTCCACTCCTGGCTGCCTGTGACGCTGTCGCACAAGAGAGAGAACCGTGGCTGCCGCCTCCTTGTCACGCTGTTGCTGCAGCTCTTAGACGTCAGCGTCACGCTGTTGCGCGCCTGGCAGAGGACCTCCTTGTCACGCTAATGCTGCAACGGACGACAACGGCCCCTGCCGAGACAGTAATCTGCTGCCCCATTGCACCTAGGTAGCTAGTAATCGAGATGGGGTCGTTGACCGCTTGCCGGTTCGCGAGAGAGAGAGAGAGAGAGAGAGAGAGAGAGAGAGCTTACTTGGGGTTGCGGACCTACACAGAAACCTATAAAAAGAACGATCAATAGCGATATCGCTATTGCTCCGTTTATTTTTTATTTTAAAAAAAGGCTAAAATAAAGGAGCAATAGCGATATCGTTATTGCTCCGGGATTTTTGACTTAAAAAAAGGCATAAAATTTTCATTATTAAATAAAAAAAATTATCAAAATATCGCTCTAATTTGTGGAAATTCCCAAAATACCCCTCAAATTTCAAAAATTCCCAAAATACCCCTAATATTTTGACATAATTTCCCAAAATACCCCTCAAATTTTCCAAAATTCCTAAAATCCATGGTTGTGAGATTAAATTTTTCCAAAGATTCAAAAATTTGTACCTTTCATAAGAAGACTGGGTGTCTATTAAAAAAAGATACTAAAACTAGAATTTGAGTAGGTTATGTAGGCTTTGTAGATGAATTGCTTCATTATTTTAGGATATAATTGCCGTAGCCATTATTCCCTTTAGACAATTGAGATCGGATTTTGAGAGCTTGGCCTGTAGTTAAATTATCGCACAAATTTAAATCATGTCTATATTTAATGAAGCAATTCATCTTCAAAGCCTACATAATCATACAGTACATACGAGAAGACTAATAAAAAAAATCCCCCGCTTTGCGCATCCCTCCCCCTCCCCCTCCCCCGCATGTGCATACCCCTATCTCACCATGCTATCTATTCCCTACCTCCTCCGCCAACACCTTGCGGCTTCTTCTGTCGTCTGTCTCTACCATCAACATTTGTCAACTACATAATTATGCGCCAGATCTGCAAGCCCCCCTCCCCCATCTTCCTCTCTCTTATGCGACGTACAAGAGATAGAGAGAGAATGGACATGGGCCTGCGCATGAGAGAGAATAGGATGGGCTCGTGACCAGGAGTGAGACATAGAGATAGAGAGAGAGAGAGAGAGAGAGATCCTTGCTCTTTGCTGCAAAAGAACGCGGGAGAGGGAGAGGGAGAGAAGTGTGCTATGCCTCTTCTCTTTATGAATGGCGGTGCACTTTTCCTAAAAACGGAAGGAACATGAGTAGTGTATACAGCGAGCTGCACCTTATTTGACCTTGGCGATTGCAAGCATCTAAACAGATACTTCCTATTTTGGAATAAATCCCAACCGTACCTCCCTATTCAACTCAATGGAAGCTACAACCCAGCAAGATTGCAAGATGAGGGAAGGTTGCATCAACAAGATACCGTACATTCAGTATGTGTGTGTGTGTGAGAGAGAGAGAAAGAGAGATTAACAAAAAAGAAAAGTGTGTGTGTGTGTGTGAAAGAGAGAGAGAGAGAGAGAGAGAGAGAGAGAGAGAGAGAGAGAGAGAGAGAGAGAGAGAGAGATAGAAGAAGAACAGAGTTTTAACGTGGTATGAATAGACTCCTCTTTTTTTTTTTTTAAAAACCATTTCAACCTCCACCCTCCCTACTCTTAACATTTTACTTGTATCAATGAGTTATATAAAGAGATGGCTCAATAAAACTTACCATTTTTTTTCCATCTTTTAGTTATCTCTCCTCCTACACCTCTCTACTTACCTTCACTCACCATCTGTACTCCTCTACCTCTCTACTTAGCATCACTCACCATCCCTCATTTCTACTCCAACCTCTCTCTATCATCTTTACTCTACCCCATTTCTCTATCATCTTTCCCTCCAACTGTCCCTCCCTTCACTACATCCACATACCTTTGTCCACTCTGCCTACATCCTGTGCTCAGGGCACCTTCACTACTTTCTCTCAATCTATCCTCTATCTTCCCTTCTCATCCTCTCCTCCTGTCCCTCACTTTGCCAACACATTCCTCCCACCTCCATCTCTCTCTCTCTCTCTCTCTCTCTCTCTCTCTCTCTCTCTCTCTCTCTCAATGGATAGCTCTCATTTCATCGTTCACGTGGGTGGTGTGGGGGTTGGCAAACCACACCACCTATCATTGGAAGGATCTTTGTTGGTTCTATCTGGAGCTGACATAAATGCACCATCTGGCTATAATGTGTTTGCCTTATCAAAATTTGTTGAAGGTGAACCATCAACTTTTCCTTTGCAGAATGCAGGTAAAGGTAATAGCTCTCCTCTTTATGTTTTGGATGCTAAAGTTTCCACAGAGTATGTTGCATTCTTGGATTCCCCTGTGAAAGCTACTACAACACTACAATCTGCCGACATACTGTTGCTTTCTTCTGATGAAGAGAAAGAAGACTTTCACTTTGACCCCACCAACAAAACACCCAAAAATGGGGTGATCGACCTAGACTCCCCACTACAAGAGGGATGTAAGAAGGACCGGTCACCGATCGGTGATTCCTTTAGCATAGTGGAGCTAGCGTTACATCCCACTATGAGATCTCCGAAGCTAAAGAACTTGATCGCATCATCGGAATGGGAGTGGGTGGAAGAAATTCCATCAAGCTACAATGGAAACATGGTATTTGAATTTCCACCTCAGCCTAATATCGAGAGGTCAGCTATGGATGGAATGGAGCAATCAGTGGATGGTCATGTGTGGACAAAACCAACAACCACAAACATCAAATTTCCAGCAACTATCAGGAAAAGCTATTGTGGAGGTGATTTTGAATGTGTGTTTGCAGAGTGCTCGCAAGTGTTATCTACAGGAATACCCAACCGGTCGTCTTGGACAGGTATTTCTTATTCTTTTCTTTCATGTACAAGGGAAGAGTGAAAAAATCACAATTGTAAGCATGGATTAACAGGTAAACTAATTGAGAGACCAATGCTAAATGGTGACTTGCAAAAGTATGGCACCTTGAAGTGCTTCTATTGTCAACATGTGCCTGCTATTCGAAAAACCTACGACTGCCAAGTTTACTACATAATGCCAACCGACAAACGCTATTCTCGAGCCATGGTGCACCAAGGCTTCCATTCCCATGATGTCAAACTAGGGTCATCCAAAAGTACCATTGCAAGGGTGAAGTCTTTGGTGGCTGAGGCCGTTGATTCGCTTGGCATCCAAGCTGGGCCGAGAAAAATCCAAATGGAGGTGGTTAAGCTTATTTCCCAATCTGTCCTTCAACCTTCATCAGGTGAATGCACGTCGCTTGGACAAGTAGAGTTGTCAGTTCTACTTCAAGAAATATTTCCTCTTGTTAAAAGCCAAAGGTATGGGAAATGCATTTTAATATACTTTATAAACTTAAAGTCTTATATATTTCTAAACTTTCTTGATCTTCTCCGCAGAATTAAGAATTGGGTGCATAAATTTCGTGGGGAGTCGAGTGCTCGTGGAGAGGAGTCATTGATAATTGACTTAAAGAGACACTTGACATTTGTGTTTATCCACGGAATGCTATTTCCAGGTCAATCTAATAGTGAGGAGGATAGATGTTTTGTTTTCAAGATGTCGACAACAGGTCTTGGCTCATGCATAGATCTTGTCAATAGAATGCGAAGAAATGGGAATGGAGATCTAAAAAGAGAGTGGGTTTGCTTTGATTACGTTCGACGGGTAGAAGGATGGACAACCATGGCAGCACATGTTTACGATCCAAGGCAAGTTTTAATTTAATTATTTTAATTCTATGTTCAATACATCCTACAACCTATTGTAGAACAAATTCTAGAGTACTAAACACATATTGACACATATTGATGTTCAGTGTCCAGGAATTAATGACAATTGCCATATGTGAGATGAAAGAAGAGGACACTACAACACATATGATATTTTGGCAACAAATGATCAACGTGCTAGAGCGCAATGGGGTGCCCCCACCAGATTTTGCTGGCTTTATGGCAGATGAAGCCCAAGCAAACTGGAATGCAGTGCGCACAATTTTCAATGGAGGTCCGGATATGGTGATGAATGGTAGGGAGAGATCATGCCTTTTCCATTGGGAACAAAGTCTAGGGATACACACCACAAAATATGTTCTCAATGCATTTCAAGACGAGCACAAGCGACTGTGTCGAATGTGGTGGTGCGCGCATAGCATTGAAGATGCAGAGGCCCAATATCGGTTCATTCGAGCTTGGTGGGCAACAGGAAAGGTGGCAGATGGGAATCTAGGCCCAATGGAGTGTTGGTTGAGTTGGTGGCATGTGAGGTACCCTCATTGGAGGAAGGAAATTGTTGGTGTAAGTTTTCAAATTTATTATAGAATAGGTTATAGGATGTCCATTTAATTAGACCCTTCATGATATCAATAAAATATATTAATTTCTTTTTTTGTAGGCTTTAGATGACTATTGCATCGAGGTTGTCCCTCGAACAAATCTCTCAGAGTCACGTCACGCTTCATGGCTAGCATGTGAGGGTCACAAGCCTAAAATTTATTTGTACGATGCAACAGTTTCGGATATTGGGAACACTCTTCTTCAACAATCCAAAATAATGGCATATACAGAGGGTAAGTATATAGGAAGCGGACCAAGCATAAGCAAGATGAGAGACAGGGCAGCTTCACGAGAATTTCACACACCTACTCCATCACAGAGTAGCCGTGTTGTGAACGATGCAATTGGAGGAACTGATCTTCCAAAGGTGCCTGAGTTTTTTGGAGACCGGGTTACAATGACAAGGCGACGCAAGACATTCGGCAATGTTATAGGCGAGGAGGCAAATAGTTCACACAGGCCAGAGTATGTCACTCAAAATGTTGCTCGACAAAGAAAGGCTCGAAAGTTGTCATTTGGAGATGCATCACAGGTAATCCAAGATCACTCTATGGACGAGGAGAATGACGGGGTGACAATTCGGGCCATCGAGGTTGACATAAATGAAACCATGTGGGCAATCCGCAGGTGCAAACCGGGGTCTAAGTTCACTTGCCAAGGAAAAATCAAAGGAGGAAAGTGCAAGAAAAAGGTGAATTTATGCAAAGAGGGAACGACAGCACCAAGTTTTTGGGGGAAACGCAACTGGGAGGGGCGTAACAATGAGACATGGGTATGGTTTTGTAGTGATGATGTCAAACATGTGTGGGATGTATGTCCATATATTGTGATGCGGCCTCCAAGACCTCAGCTTGAGTGGCCAGTGGCACAGGGCACGAACTTAACAGCGCTGGAAGTAAAGTCTTTGCAGCTAGCGGGGTTTCATATCGCAACAGAAACTATGGAAGTGCAAGGGCAAAGACGTGCGGGCAGGTATAGGACAGGTGTTTCTGAAGAGGCATCGAAAAGGATCGACAGTGCTTTAGTACTAGAAATGGTCATCGAACAAGTGGAAATGGTAAAGATCGGTAAGCATGAAGTCTTCATTATAGTAACACCAAACTCAAAATTACGTGGTGAGAAATATCGAGTCACAGTAGCTAGGAATCCTAGTTGTACTTGCAGAGACTTCCAAAGGAGGTCAGGGGAAGGAATGACCTATGTGGCTTGCAAACACTTGTATTATATCTACTTGAGAGTGTTTGGAATGGACATAAACAACAACATGTTCATTCATCAGTCTAGTCTGGCTGATAACGAGCTCAAAACTTTATTGAGTGCAAAAAGACTATTGTAATAATGTAGCATTTGTTGTGCTATCACATTTACCTTGAATTGTGCAAACAATGATATTTGTTTCGAGTTTTCAACAAAGTGAATTCTATCATTGTTGTCTTTTGATATGCAATTAGTGAATGTGTGATGACAGAGAGAGAGAGAGAGAGAGAGAGAGAGAGAGAGAGAGAGAGAGAGAGAGAGAGAGAGGGGGGGGGGGGATAGAGATACACAAGTGAGAGAGAAAGAGAGACAAAATCAAGAAAATAAAGAGAGAGACAGATTGATAGAGAGAGAGAGAGAGAGAGAGGATATTGATAGCTAAGCTTCACAGGCTATCTCTTTCAATATGGGGCAATCTCATGATTCTTAATAACATGTAAGATTCAACAAGGTTGATTCTCTGTGAAAATTCGATAAGGTCGATTCTCTTTTGTTTTGATATGGGTGCATGTTAGCTATGAGCAATTACACTCAGTCTATCTCATCTTCTTGATGAACTCATGTGAAGCAAGGCTTCAATTTGGGGCATTTTGTCCAGAAACTTTCAAATTTTGGAATATGCTCATAGCATACGAACTTGGAAAATTTTGGTAACATGTCTACTTGTTTTTTTATTGGAGATCGGTATGAACCAAGCCCTCAGGGCATACAAGGTACATTCGACAACTCTAAATTTCTCAGTATACATGGCTATCAACCACATTCTAGCAACAGGAACTGCTCTTAGATGGGCGACAAGATCACACATTTTCAAGCTCTACTTGTATTTTCTGTTTTTCAATTTTCATTTGAATAAGATTTGTTTGATGTGCAAAGCAAAGTACTTTGACAGACTTACTGCTAAGCAAGGCTTCTCCTCCATGCAACAGCACTACCCATTGACTTAGGATCAAGGATACTACCACACATATTTGGCAATAAGAGAATATAAGCTCACAATTATGGTTTCCAATGACCAACTTTGATGTATCCATGCTAGTACGCATTGTGCAAGGCACGTCTGGCATTTGCTCACATTGTGGAGATCATCATTGATGAAGCCAAGAGCTTCTCACGTTATTTTGTGATATGCATGCACGGTATGTCAATACTATGGACTCATTCCACTAAAGCATGGTTTACGCTTTTGCTAGAACATCAGCTAGTCTGTCAAAAAGAGTGGAAGCTAGTATAGTTGGTTGCGATCGTTGTATATGACTACAGCAGTGGGCAACTTCTATGCACAAGGTGATAACACTACAGATGATGCTTTCTATGGATAGCAAGTAGGCAAAGCCTCGCTATCACGTAAATGCTTCATGGAACGACATGAATAGACAAACAGAGCCTTAACATAGGTAATCTCTCATTACAAACCCAAGATAATCGAGTATGACTATTTTCTATTGGGTGTTAGGAATCATTTTCTCATGTTTATGAAGAGATATGATTATTTTGAGATCTAGTCATGAATAAGAGTCCAGCTTGAGAAGAGTTGTAAAGAGTTGTTGTTTACTTCTAGCATTGATTATGTATCTTAGAGTGGTAATTATGGGGATATGACCCAATTAATATACAATCACTCCATAGGTGTTGAGGGTCACAATTTGATCTCATCACAGTTCTACTTTTAAGGAAAGAATTCCACAAGATGCCGAGGGGTGGTGGACAAGTTCAACTTCCAAAATTAACTTCACTCACTGCTAGACACAGTAGACTGTGTTGGTCACCGTTGGCTACTAGGTTGAGCAGTTTTCATACAGAGTCTAACCAAGGGGTTTGACATTCTCAGTTTTAATCAAGGGGTTTGGATTGCAAAGGCAACACCCAGGGTTACCAGTACAATACTGCTTGATTTTCACTAATCTTTCAATTAGTGTTCCTATGACTTTGTAGACAAAAAAATTGCTTATGTGCATTTGACTAAGGGTAAGTGAACATTATGTTCAACCTCCAGGTACGCATCTAATTTTATTTTATTTTATTTTTGAATATGTTTTTTGTTTATTTTTTCAAGTAGGATGTATAAGCTTCTATGTTTTCATCTATTTTACTCTTCAGAGACATGACAAGGTCATGTAGGAGCAAAGTATTTTGGGCCGTAGTGTCCAAAATACATTTTTGCATTATGCAGTTATGGACCTACATGTAGGGTTTGGTTTGGCACATGTTATTACATGGGATACAACATGGTCTAGGAACTCAAGGAGTTCAGTTTAGCTAGTGTGGGGAGTAAGTAGCCATAAGCATTGACAAGTATGGTCAACGATATGCAGGTTTGGATCTATTTTTGTTGAATGCACGCACACTAGGTGTTATAGGTCCTAGTATGCAACAAAGGCTGATTTGAAGCGGCTTGCAAATTAATGACATTAGTAGCTTCTAAAGCCTCTTGCACTCTATGTGCAATATCTCTATGAGATTACTTGTAGATCTATCAATCACCAATAGGGGTCATGGCTCGGTTTAGAGGCTTGTAGATCATCTCACTAAAGTTAACCAAGATGGTTGTTCTTAACACTGTTGATTAATCAGCACTATTGCAAAGAATTGTGATCCCTGTTTAACAGTCATTTTGGCAGATTGTTTGTAAATGGTGGGGAAATACATCTCAATACTGCTAGTCATCCAGAAAGGATAGGTAGATTACAAGTGTTAATCGTGTGCTAAAGGATATGCTAAGTGTGTATGTTAGCACCAAGCACTCCTATTGAAAAGTTTATTTCTCTACTTGGACTTTTCTTACCATGAGGCAAAGCATGTTACGAGGCTAAGTTTAGTCTCTTCATGTTTACATCAGGCTCTCAACCTCGATCAACAGCTAGGGTGGGGTTTTTACTGATGCAGATTGATAACAAGTCAAGGACTTATACTTTGCTGATGAGTTACGTCAACCACTTACTTTCATGGAAAGTGAAAAGATGTACTTTTTGCGGTACATCTTTGTTGTGATAACTCGTTTAACATGTTCAAGTGAGTTCTAAATGGAGTCTACATGCTATGTTGAATATGGGCCAGTTACACAAGATGGTTGCAAAGGGACAACAATGTGGAAAATCTAGATGCCTTCTTGATTTCTTTGAACCTCCTATTGTACCGTGCTCCAGTCAAAAGGACAGGTGGATCCATGAAGGATGCCACTGCCAAAAACATTAGTGTTCTTCATGACACTTTTGTTTTTTAAGAAAAAAACACGTGTCTAAGGGGGGAGTAATATAATGCTAAGGGCAAACATAGGGGGGTCATGGACCCAGGCTAAGGGTCGACTACTAGGTGTGGATAGGGGATTCTAAGTATGGATGGCAAAGGGCCTATATTATGGGTGGTAGGGCAGAGAATCTGGGAGGCAGTTCCCCTGGGTCTTATACAAAATATGTTATGAAGAGATGTCAAGAGGTATGGTTAAGGTTGATTCCATTACTAGGAATAAAAGATAAAATAGTAATTCACCTCTAAAAATTATGGGTGCTTTTGTAGGTCTTTCAAATTGTTAGAAGAAATTTTTTCACACATTGTTTCTAATGCATAAGATGTTGTGAAGAGAGATCAAGAGATATGGTTACGGATGATTCCATGACTGCGAATAAAATTAGCCTTTTCATGAGGGATGTGGTCCAAACAATGAGGCAATATATTTTGCCAATGATTAGAAGTGCCCCTGCACCTGTCCTCGCTTTCGTAGCTCCCTTCCAAGCTTCTCGAATCAAATCATACCTAGTATTTTATAGCACTGTGAATGCTTTAGGATAAACAAAGAGAATTAAGTAGACAATCATGAGACATATATATATATATATATATATATATATATATATATATATATATATATAGAGAGAGAGAGAGAGAGAGAGAGAGAGAGAGAGAGAGAGAGAGAGCTTGAAGATCTCAAGATTTGAACCACTTTTCCATTTATCTTCATTAATTTAACCAAGGTATTTTTAAATGGCTCTTACTAATGTTCAATGTGTAGCCCCTCCTCACACCTAATATTTTATAGCTTTATGAATGCTTTAGGATAAAGAGAGGATTAAGTAGACAGTAACGAGAGAGAGAGAGAGACCTTGAAGATCTCAAGATGTGAACCACTTTTCCATTTACCTTTCAGTTCTACCTTGGTTCTTCTTTGGTTCGTGATAGATGGCCTCACCATTTTGCAATATGGATCTTCATCAATTTGACCAAGGTATTTACTAATGGCTCTTTCTAATGTTCAACATCTAGCTCTTACTACTGACTTTTGAGAAATTTTAGCAATATTTTTTCATTTTTCTACTTTTGTATCTCATAGCGACTCAATTCTTTGCACCTAAGAAAGAGAAAAATCATAGTGTAAATTCTAATTTTATGTGTGTGTGTGTATATATATACATAGTAGAGAGACTACTAGGTACGCATGATAGGATAGAACACATAGCACGCATATGGTACACATATTCTCTCTCTCTCTCTCTCTCTCTCTCTCTCTCTCTCTCTCTCTCTCCACGCACACTCCTTGCTTGATATTAATTATTATTTGAGGAAAAATTATTAATTATGGTTCAATTAATTAGGTGATGTTTGTACTGCAAGATGTTGTAAAGTAGATTAATTAATTCAAGATAATTTCATCAAATTTACAAAGTCCATGTTAGAGAGAGAGAGAGAGAGAAGAAGAAGAAGAAGAAGAAGAAGAGAGTTTTAACATCGTAGCTGGAAACTATACCAAGAGACCTTAAATATCTAGCGGACGAGCAGTTGAACTCAAGACCTGTTATTCAAGAGGGAAATAGCATAACCAATCTACCACACTTGGGTGATAGAAAGGTTATACCCACACACCATAGAGAGAGAGAGAGAGAGAGAGAGAGAGAGAGAGAGAGAGAGAGAGAGAGAGAGAGAGAGAGAGAGAGAGAGAGAGAGAGAGAGAGAGATTTTATTATCGACATCAAAGGTCAAATATGACCTATGGCACCAAAGTTACATGTGATGTAGTATGTGTAGCGTGACTCTCGATGCTCCAAAATTTTGGTGATGAGAGTCGCAATGGAGAGCCCACATTGTGGTTGGGAGAGGAAAGTGTGTAGGTCTAAGTCATGGCTAAAAATGTGAGAAAAGCAAGTTCGAATGTGACCAAAAGCTGAGCACTCTAGTAATGTGTGGTACTTAGACTCTCGAACTTGTAGTGAGCTTAATGTGCACAATCGATTTGACTCTTCTCCATTGCCCCAATGCCCTGCCTTGCATATAAGGGAGTGGGAGCTAAATTGAATGGTTGCGATAGTGTGTATCACTGACAAGCGGATAGGCTCGAGCATGAAAGAGTGAGTACGGTTTTCTCCTTAAACGAAGAACATGGTTTTGTAGTTGGGGGCAATATGGGTGGTGTAATGTATGAAGCATGACCCACCGGATTTCTCCCAAGCCATAATACATTGGTGTTATAGAAAAACTTCATTCACTTGGGACGTAATTAAAGCATCATGTAGCAAGTATAATGCATCCCATCTTCCAAACCACTTCTTTATGTCTTGCATCCATCTCGTGCTCAAGATCTTGCTTTTATGCGTCTTTTGAACTTTTTTGCTTGCTTCCCATGCAATTGTAGGAAGTCGATGTGAGGTGTTTTGACGCATCTTTATCATGCACTCCACAATCCTTTCCACGTCCACAACCTCAATTGGAAGAGATCTTGACTCAAGAAGTAGGAACATATATGGTGTTTGTGTCTCAACTTGGAGAAAGTTTGTAAGAAAACTCTTTAGGACATTCTCAAACTCTTTCCAAGTAGACTTTAAGATACTCCCGCCCCACATTTCAACTCCATAAAGAAGAACTAGTGACACTAATGTGTCAAAAAGGTACTTCTTGAGAACCCAACACTTGATCTTTTCCGCATTACACATGTTCTCAAATGCATAATACACTCTCTCTCTCTCTCTCTCTCTCTCTCTCTCTCTCTCTCTCCCTCTCTCTCTTCCAAATGATGCATAGCATATCCATGCCATTTGTAATTGCCAGAACCTTAAGGCCAAGGTACTTAAAGCTCTCAACAACTTCAAGTGTCGCATTGTTGTACACAATGCATGGCTTCTCCTTATGGTTGGTTTTCACAAGCATAACCTTTGTCTTGGATTCATTCACAATCAGCCCACTATGCAAGCAAAAGTTTTGAAGGACAACCATAAGCTTTTGTGCATCCTCTAAAGTGTGTGCTAGAAGCACTACATCATCCGCATACAACAAAAGCATGATTGCTGCATTTCAATTAATGACCTCTTCAAAAATGCCTTCTTCTTGTATAAAGTCAAGTACCATTTGTTCCAATTGATCGATGCATAGATAGATCACAGAGAGTTTGTGACAATGGACATCCTTGTTTAACCCCAATAGTGCTTGCAAAAATTTCTAAAATTCCTCTTCCCATGCGCAATGGACACTTAAACTTCTCATAAATTCTAGAAACCGCAAGCATTAACTCACTTGGCACTTAAAGTTCTTCCATCCTTCTCCACAAATTGTTATGTGGAATCATATCAAAGGCTTTCTTAAAGTTTGTGCACAAAGCAACAATACAATCACTTGACTTTCCTCCATGAGAACACAAAGAGTGACAAGATGATCAATGGTGCTATGGCGTCGACAAAAACCCGCTTGTCCTTTTGTATGCTTGCCATTCTCTTCAGCTCAATCACTCAATTTTATCTCCATTATGCACCTAAACAACTTTTCCATGAGAGACCCAATCATTATAATCCGGTAGCTATTTACATTTTTACGTCCCCTTATTTATGCAAGGTTTGACTCAATTTGTACTCCAATCATAAGGCATACCATGTTGAAGAGCAAGGTTGAACATATCACACATCCACTCATGTGTAAAATCTCCTATCCATTTAATTATTTTCGGCTTGATACCTTGAAGATCTCTCGCTTTGCGAGTGGCCAACTTTTCGAGCCCACCACATACATCCTCAATAGTAAACAAAGAGGGCATACATGGAAGTGAACCACAAAATGACATCTTTCTAGCATTTTGGTTACTCATATAGTTGCCTAAAATATGTGTACATATCCATAAAATTCAAGCTACTAAAGCTCTCAACCCGTTCTCCCCTCAAATTTCTCCAAAATCTTCCACATGATGTGCCTTTTCTTGGACTTGAAACAATTGTTGCTTTAGTTCCCATCTTCTTCTCTTATTTTGAATCAATGCCTTGTATGTATGCAAATGACTTTGATAGTTTTCTTTGTCCATAGTTGCATCAAGCTTTATCAAGGACTTTTGAGTATCTTGGCATTCTTTATCAAACCATCTTTTGCGTGATCTATCTTTGTTGATACCATGGACATGATTTATGGCAAACCATTCTTCGGCACAAGAACAAATAACTTTCTTGAAATCTTCCCATTTAGTTCCAATGTAGTGTCATATTGAAGCTTTGTCATCCATAAATTTTGCTCAACCATTTCAATGTACATAGGTGCCTGTTTGAAATCCATACATAGTGATAACTTCTCTTCCCTTTGGCTGAGATTATCATACTTAGTTGCTTCTCCACATGCAAGGTCAATACATAAGGTTTGATAATATGATTTTGGGGTCCATTGGCCAAGCGTAAAACTCTTTATGTGATACATAATGGCTTCGAAGAGTAGCATATATTCAATCACACTATCCCCATTATGTTTTCTACATGTAAATCCATTGGTTCCACTCCACAAAGATACACCATTGGCAATTAGCATACTCGTGCTATTACACATGTGTAAAAGTAACTTTCCATAGTGATCCGACTCTTTCTCATCCATTGAAGTACGATCATACAAGTGAACTTCCTCCAGCTCCCTTGAAATGTATGGCATATCAAACAATTGAGTATCATGTTGCAATGTTTTTGTGCGAGCATTCATATCCCCAAAGACAATAACATCACCTTGGCCTTTAAAATAAGCAATATCCTCCTCTAAATAAAAAAATGGCTGATCTTTATCCATGCAACCGTAAAAGGGGAAATCATGATGAGGAATGTAGCAGCTGAGTAAAAAAATGGGTGCTCTTTTTGGTGTCATAATTTTCAGCCATACATAACGTCTTTGGTGTTATCTTTCACAATCGATACCAAATCTTTTAATCCTTTCCTAACCATACATGCTACCCCTCCTTGCTCTCTTCATTACTTGAGATTCTCTCACCACATCAATGAATGTACATGGTATTCCTCCAACCTGTTAATCCTTTGTGTATCATGCTCCCAAGTTTCTAGTGATGTCTTTTTTGGGAATTTTTAAAATTTGAGGAATATTTTGGGAATTTCCACAAATTAGAGGGGTATTTTGAAAGTTTTCTCATTTGTTTTTTTAAAAACCAACTCAAGCATTAGCGACATCGCTTGAGCTTGAGCTTAAAAAAAACACCATCTTTTCTTACATCTCTCTGTGTGTGTGTGTGTGTGTGTGTGTGTGTGTGTGTGCTCATCACTAGGGAGTGGATGCTTTGTTTACACCACTCTCTTTCCTCCCGTATCCTCTCCCCCCCCCCCTCTCTCGCTCTCTCTCTCTCTCTCTCTCTCTCTCTCTCTCTCTCTCTCTCTCTCTCTCTCTCTCTCTCTCTCTGAGTAGCTTCCTACGACATTAAAATTCTCTTCTTCTTCTTCTCTCCTTGTTGCGAGATTTTGGGAGCGAAAAGGAGGGGTTTGTCGAGAAGAGGCTAGAGAGCGGACTGCCACCTGATGACCTGGCCATCCCAATGGACCTGGAGCTCCTCGATGTCCCTTACAATCATGTCAAGCTCTTCCGCATACAATGGTAGGGAAGTTGTCTCTGCTCTCTGATAAGAAATCTGCGAAGACTTGTCGAACGGGCCAACTCTTTTGAGATTGAGCAGACAAAATTAGCTTGGCGTTCCTCCCCTACCATTGTTGTCAGAAGAGCCAAGAATCTCAAGCCTGCTATCTGGCATAATCCAAGTGGCCCTGCCAGTCCAGCTGCTCCGCTTCAAGGTGGGCTACCCTCTACTATAAAATTGCATTCTCAGCTTGCAGTGCTTCAATTTGTTGATGTTGCTCAGAAGTTTGCGTGAGGGAATGGCACCACCGCAAGTTTGCCTTGCATATTAGAGCCATGTGTTGATTTACCTTGTGCATTAGAGCCGTGTGCACACTACTATAGCACTGATTTTACGGCCAAGCTTGTGTTTAACAAAACAACTCACTTTTATTTAAAAAAAAGAAGAACCAGCGCTTGGTTCTCTTTTTTCCCCCCTCTAAAGAGCAACTCTATCTCTGGATTTTGTTGCAAGAAGCCTCTCTCTCTCTCTCGTATGCTCTCTCTTCTCGACCCTGATACCCCTTTTCTCTCTCCTTCTCTCTCTCTCTCTCATCTCCAAAGCCTACATAATCAGCTCAAATTTCTAGTTTGAGCATCTTGCATGATAGACACTCAGTCTTCTTATGAAAAACTGCAAAATTTCTTATTTTAAAGGGCATTTTGGGAATTTTCAAAATCCAATCTAGAAAAGCCTTTAAAGCTTGAGGGACCTTTGCTCTTTATCCTAATTGGTGTAAGTTTGCACTTTGGCTATAGTGTTTAGGTTGGGTTCCTCTATTGTTAGCAACAAGCTAACTTGGACACCATTTTTTGGAGCTTTCATTGTAAAAACAATTATTATTTTGATGAATCGGGAATATTGTAACTCCTATTTTTTGGATAAACTTTGTAATTGATGAGCCGAGGCTACAAGCTTCAGATTGTATCAACTTGTCTTTAGTTAGAGCTCCCAGATTATTAATTTTGACCACCAAAAACCTTGCCTGAGGTATAAAAGCCAATTTTGTAGAGTTATTATCAAGTTTTGGATAATGAAACACACAGTGTGAGCTAATGGCTCTCACTTCTCTCCTTCTCGCGCTTCCTACTCCCTCCCCGATTCTCACATTGCAGTCGCGTCTGTGAGTTGCAACCGCAAGTAAGAGCTCTACGCATTGGCGTGAGCAATTCATGGTATTTTGTAACTTTTGGCGTCGCCGACTTGTGGCCTAATTTCATCATAAGTAGGAATTTACACTTCAAATTCAAAAACTAAGCATAGGCCCCCGGGGTATTGGGACATCATTGCTAAGCATTTAGATGCATTCTAGGTCGAAAACGACTAGGTCAAAAATCCATTGCTGTTAATAATCACGTTTTTGCATTTGACCTAAAGTGGGATTTGAGACCATAAAAATGTGTGCTTAGGTCTTATTAACATGTCCTAGAAGTTTTGTTACATTTGGATGTCATTTGATGCTGTAACGGATGTGATTTGTTTGTCGATGAGCGATTGGCTTTTGGTGATTTCAATCACTTGACTGTAGCTTGATTTAGATGCGAGTTGTTTATTATTTTCCAAGAGATTGACAACCTCTTGTAGCTTCTATGCACTAGTCGAGTCAGCTTCATCCCATGGATTGACAATTTATTTGTGGTTCTCGCTACATCTGCAATAAGATAGGAGTGAGGTTAGACACCCGTCCCACATTTGGTGCCGCTTTCAGGGATCAAAGAGACC
The DNA here is from genome assembly GCF_014529385.1 of Adiantum capillus-veneris. Taxonomy (NCBI): domain Eukaryota; kingdom Viridiplantae; phylum Streptophyta; class Polypodiopsida; order Polypodiales; family Pteridaceae; genus Adiantum; species Adiantum capillus-veneris. The sequence continues at coordinate 151,160,580 of NC_140940.1, forward strand.
CAAACTAGGGAAAAACACGAGCGTCTTGTGTAGATTTCCTCTAGGATCTCCTAAAGTAGAAACTTTCTTTTTAAAACCGCATAGCTTAAGATTGTCGTCTTTTGTTGTGTAGAGGTAGCTTGGAAGTAATTGTACTTACTGAGTACCTTTAGGATTGTAGAATTGTAGAATTAGATTAGGGTTTTGAGAATGATTGATGAACGAGACAAGTTTTAAGATCAATATTTAAAAAATCATAAAAAATAAGAAAACAAGTGTTTGTGGACACTTTTCACAACCCCATTGCACTAGAATCTAGGAGTAGGGTGAGTAGGATCCGAGGTGGGCTTTAGAATATTGCTCTCTCCGAAAGAATCAATTGTGAGTTGTTATGTAAAGTTGCAGAATTTCAGGTCTACGACTAGAAATAGCACGAAAAGGCTGCCAACCACTCAATCCGACTGGAGAGTATGCTTAAAAGTCATATGAACTAGTGGGTAAGCTCAAGGACACATTGAGGTAAAAATTTCAAAGTTTGCAAAAACGCAGATTATTTACCTTTTCTTGATATTTTAGGCCAAATTAAGTTTTGACTTAACTCAGAGGCTTAAAATAGCTCATGGAAAGACTGTCCAATAAAAAAGTTCAAAAAAGTGTTCATTTAGGGCTTAAAGTAACTAATCGTGATTATTTACTTCTTGCTCAAAAGTGACCAAGGTTGATACTAGAGACTCTATGCATAAGTGCAAACAACTTTTGTAAAGGACCATAGAATTTGGATCACCAAATTGACCAAAAGCTGGGTAAAAACTAAAGTCTGTACTGACTTTCGAAACTTTAGTGTAAATGGGGGAAATTTTGTTCAAACTCAATGAAACTTGATTCATAGGCTTGCATTGATGTGATAAACATGTGTACATGCTCAGTTGATAAAAAAGATGCAAGAATTTGCCAAAAGTAAATAATCGCGATTATTTACATCTTTTCCATTTTTCAACTTCTTTGACCAAGTCAGCATACCACTAGCTTTACCATGTTGTAATAAGCCCACAAACCAAATTTGGTAAGATTTGGATCATTAGATTGAAAATTGTGGCCAAATTGCAAAGTCAGTCTGCAAATACAAAATTGATGACCAATTGAACAAAAATTATGCAAATTTGTTCAAACTTGGCTAGGGAGCTTAAGTCGAGGTACTTAATAGATCTGTGTCAAGATTGGGATAAAAACTTGCAAAAAATAGATGAAGTAAATAATTGCAATTATTTACATTTGCTACAAAAATTGATCATCTTGCCCATTTGAGTATACCACAGGGTCAAGCACATCAGGTAGACCACACAAATCAATTCTGGTGAAATTTGGATCACAAAAGTGAGACTTAAGCCAGATTCTTGAAAACTGAGTCTGCAAACACGAACTAGTTGTTGATAACTTGAACAAATTTTGTCCAAACTTAGTAAAACTTGTCCACGGACCTTAACAGGTTGTATACTTGGCAGACCAAGCCAAAAAGTATAAAAAAATTGAGAGAAGTAAATAATCACGATTATTTACTACTGCTACACATAGACACCATTTTTTAACTTTTGAACTTGTACAGTGTTAGAAAAACATAATACAAGGCTACCAGGCAATTTTGGGTTCAATCGGATCCAAATTAGTACATGTTCACTTAGTTTCAGATTGCAGATTAGTCTTTTGGCTTTTTGCAAAAGTGGAATATGAAAGTCTCAACTACTGACTCACTTAGCTCGATTTGAAGTGATACACATAGACCAGTCACAATAGTTAGCAAGAATTGTATAGTCTTTGTGAAAGAATAGCTAACTTTTTCAAAACTGATACAAGAATCAGGTTGCAGACAAGGAATTGACAGCTTGACGGAAGTTGCAATCAAGTCGTGGAAGAAATTGACAACAAGTCAATCCGACGGTAAGTACTCTATCCAGGTCTTCACAAATCTATATGAACCTTAGATCTGGTCGTATAATAGGAAACCAAGGCATATTTAGAAAGACCGCTAGTAGAGTATCCACCAAAGAAAGTGTGAATCAAGGCAATCCCTTGCACACTATCCTTGAAGAAGTCTTGAACACTTTTTAAAATTCAACATCTGAAATGTCTTCTTATTCGACTCATCCAAAAACCGGAACGATAGTGTGCTATAAGCATATACTCTCTTTTTATAAGACTAATCGCCATGGAGCTCAGGTCTACCTAGATCCCAATGAAGAGTATGCTATTCGCATTGATGACCATGGTATTGAGTTTAAAGACGAGATCAGGACAAACAAACAAGGAAAAATGTACATGGATAGAAAGAAACTCATATTTACAAGTTCAAAACCCTGACGTGATAGACAAATGGGGATTAGAAGTAAATGCCATGATTCCAGATATGGCAGCAAAAGAAGAACCACCGACTTTAGAATTCAAGGGATACGATCAAGTTGACTTGAAGCCTTTGAAACAACTTAGTACGGATAATCCTAGGATCAAAGTCTATTGTTGGGAGGATAGAAATGTAAAAGATCTCCTATGGACTTCTCATGTTAAGTCAGCACAGCAAGCACCCATGAAGATTATCTATATCTTCAAAATCAAAGATAAGGGTTTATCAGATCTACCGACGTACCTGTTTAGGGATTGTTATAACAATAACTTTGTTATGATGACTCCTGAGGAGGTGGAACAAACCAAATACCAAGGGTATTCCATAAGGGATTGGATATTGGGCCAAGGACCAGAAACTATTCCAAGAGATGAACACTGTGAGAGATCTTCTATAGCTTTAAACAAAAACAAGGTGAGTTTGTTAGGGATTGTGTAACTAGAATGAAGCAATACATTGCAAGATGCCCAGAGCTAGAGATACCTGCAGAAGAACGACTAATATCATTGTTTCTAGAGAGACTGCTAAACAAAGAACTTCATGCTATACTATATAGCAAGAAGCATACGACCCTAGAAGAGTGCGTGTCAGATGCTATTGACTTAGGGGACAATTGTGATATTTTCAACGAAGAAGATGTCCCTAAGGATAACCAAAGCGAGAAAACAACATCCACCAAACCACCACAAGTGGGAACGGCTACTGCAGCACCGCTTTCAGCCATAGAAGACATGCTCAAAAGGATGAATGACATGATGAATAACATGCAAAAAGCACCTATGAGGGGACCAGGACAAGGGATACCTCAACAGGGACAACCAATTAGGCCGCAAAAAAGGTGTGCAATCGAGGGTAAATGGACCAACCATGAGACTAATGAGTGCTACTACCGACCAAAGTATGATGGGAATGTTCAATACGTGCCTGCCTATGAGACCACCAGGATAACCCTTGTACAGATATCAGCCTAATATGGCCTCAGCTCAAAGACCACCAATGAGTATGGAAAGACCTCAACCCGTGTTGGCCAACAACCTCCATATCCAGGACATAATGCAGTGCCTGTAAAGTACATGCATCCAGAGGGAGTCATAGATGAATAAGCACTAGTGCCTGCTACACCGTATGATGAGCCTACTCCATCTATAGTAATGGTAGAAGGAGATTGGTATAATTCACATCCATTGTCAATGGAAGAACCCGTGAATTATACTACACCAGAGCTTGCATCAATGTACTATGTATTTAATCAATGTGTTAGACCTCCTATGGCAAGACCCGTGATTAAGCCAAGAACTGGAAATTGTCATAACTGTGGTGCAGATGATCATTGGAAAAATGAATGCCCAGAGCCTGACAAGAATCTCAAGCCAGTTGAAGCTTATTGCATACAATGTTGCAAAAAGGGAGGATACTTCCCTGAAGATTGTCCTAAAAATCCTTTAAACAAAGGTAAAATGGTAGTGAATGTAGTCCAAGTGATACCCAGTAGCTCATCCGAGAGTGAACCGATTGTTCCAATCAAGGTAATCACCAGAGCCCAGGCTAAGAAAAAGAAACATAACTCCTCTGATGATTTGGAGAATAAAAAAATTTCCTCTCAAAAGAAAAAAAGAAGCATTGCCCTGATAGCCAATGTAATTATGGTCCCTGGATGATGTCATGGCTCAACACGAGCATGACAAGACCTTGTAATTATTTGGGTTGATTAATATAATTCACTCACGATTGTAAGTTTTTCTATAAAAACAAAAAATGAAAAGGTGGATGAAAGAACTTCTCAAAATGAAAAGGTGACTCTTGGGATTTGTGGAGCCCCCCATTATGCTAAGTCTTTATCATCTAACCTCTAAGGCTTTCAACTTTTCAAAGGCAACCCAAAATCCTTTCGTTGATAAATGAGCATTCATTTCATATTTTAAAACTCAAAACATGTCCATCATTAGATTTACACACTCTTCATTTAAATTAGTGTCCACTATCTTATTTCAACCAACATCATTTTTGGCCTATCAAAAAATGCTTGAAAATACAACTCCACCTTTTTTTGCCTGCCCGAAGGGCAAAGGCTATAGAAATGCCTTCTCTTTTTGCTGACCAAAATAGAAAAAATACTCAGTTGTATTTTCAAACATTTTTTGACAAACCAAAAATGCTGATTGATTGAAATAAGGCAGTGGGCACTCATTTAAATGAAGAGTGTGTCAATCTAATGATAGACATGTCTTGAGTTTTCTGGCTAAAAATTTTAAAAAAATCATTGAGTTGTTTTTAAAATTTTCATAGGTAGAAAATTAGATCTGCCTTTGATATCATTGCACACAGTCATCAAATATCCTAGGATGTGAAATTATGAAACACCAATTACATACCCTCTTTCCTGAATGATGCTCCAAGCCTTCAACACGTTTTATCTTGGAGTATACACTATAATCTAATTCTTTGAAAAAAGCATTATGGGCTATGTAGTGCATGAGGTGATTGAGGGGTGAGAGGATTTGGTTCAAAAAATGAGCATTATTGTCGAGTTGGTTTCTTGGTGGTCGAGGGATGCCTTGAGTTGCATGTTCCTAACGTTGGCCATCAATTGCCGATTTGCGGTGGGTACCTGCTCCCTGAGCTACCAGAAAAAGTGCCTTGGGTTGTGGGCGTTACAACTTTGAACTTGGGGTAGTGGTGCAAAAGGAAGGTAGACATCGAGTAGGTGTGCCTCGTTACAGGGGAGACGAAGGCAGAGTGATGGGGCTGCCGCCTCGGGGGCTACAATGGCGGTGAGGAGGAGCTGTAACATTTAATGGTCTATAAAGCTTGTAAATAGCGGAAAATAACTTAACATAGTGAGCATTTCATTGAGAGCAAGTTCCTAATGAGCATAAAAGAGTGCTTGGTTGAAGATAGCAACATTAGCATAACACCTAATTAGTATGGCATAACCATACTTGAAAGAGGGAGAGAAATAGAACAATTGACAACTATTGAGGACCGGATTTACATGGACCGGTCCCCCCTCCATTAGGCATTTGTATTATAGCTTCTCCCATTAAGAGAGACTTTGTACAATACAATTCTTTGTGTTCCTTGATAAAAACTTGTTGGTGCTATGAAGATGGAAGCTTCATGCACCAAACTTACACGTGATAACACATAACATCAATTCCTCGTTGGTCTCAGACCCAAGACCTCACACACCTTCAAAGATGGTGAGAGCTAGCAGGGTATGAGAGTAGATCTAGAGGAAGAAGGAGTATTCTTACGAGAAAGAAGTATTTCCTCACTTGATTACTCTTGTAGCTTAGCTTAGCTTAGTAATCAGATAATAGAGGAGAGAAGCATGGCATTGAAGCTTGGCTCTTGGCTGGATTTGCATTCCATATTGAAGAGTTGTTGGTGTAGGCCTCCATTCTCAAATCTTGGAGAAGAAGATGAGCTTTCCATTAAAGCTTGGAGAATGAGATGACTTTCTTGCTCTACGCATGAGTTGTGTGAGTGTGTGTGGAATTATGCCTTTACAAATCAGCCCCCTCTCTCATCTTGGTCGACCCTCTTGCAATTTACTCATGATGGCTTCCTATTGGCCCTTGAAAAGCTTAGCCAATAGCATTTGAGCAAGCTTTTTACTCATGCTGGCTTCCTATTGGCCGGTGAAAAGATTAGCCAATAGCATTTGAGAGGCCCAGTCAAGAGCCTTGTAACAAGTGTCCACCCCTTTCCTCGTTTGTAAAAGCTCAGATAATTAATTTAATTATCTAAATTGTTATTGGACCTTTTAGTCTTTTGGCCAATAGGAATTAAGCAAATTTGTGGGCTGCTTATTTCTCATTGGACCTTTTGACTGTCCAATAGTCTTTTTGGGAGATTAATTCTCATTGGTTCTTTTATCAAGCATTTTTAAAATAAGAAATTGGATTTACACTAGCTCAATCCTCATTGGTCCACCTCTTTGTCCATCCAATAGGATTCAGGCAAGAATTGGGGGTTTCTTTGCATGCCTGACATGTGTCTTGTTTACTTTGTGGAAAGGATAAGCTTAGGTGTATAGTGTGTGTATGTGTGTGTGTCTAGTCACTTCACAAGCTTTGTCATCTTTTCAGATCACCCTCTAATCTGTCCTCTAGCTGTTTGGACTTTTGTACACACACAAAGCAACCAATTCCATTAACATTTGACCATTAAACTTACACTTTGAAATTTTGGAACTTAACCTTTTGGAAGTCTTAATGGGATGAACCCTAAGGTCTTTGGAGCCCATTCATTGCACATTGCTCTTCTGCAGATGGTACCCCTTTGGATCCCTACTGTGGGCCCCCTACTGTGACCAGTATGCTAGCCTTACTAATAATCTAGCTTTTTCTCCCCTGGTGCTTCCCTATATTAAATGATCAGTTTAACATGAGAAAATCATTTTGGAAAATTAGATATTAGTTATTATGACATTACCTCTCTCTTGAAATCATAGTCGTTCTCGACTATGAGGTAGAGATGATAAAGCATAGTCATTAGTCCTTTGCTTAGCGGGTATAGGATCCCTATTTTACCCTACGGCACCGTTCCACAATGGATGACTAATCCATTTGTTGCTTGAGAGCCAAAGCTGCCGCAAGCATGTATGGGCATTAGCCCTATCAATCTTCCATAGTAGAGTGACAAGCTCTACTTGGTGTTTGGGAGATGTCGTCTCCGCAAACTTGATCCTAAGCATCCATACTTCTTAACATTTATGCACAATAACGGAAAAAAGAGAGTCTTATAAGACAAAAACATTGATCATTTAAAACATATTTACATTTGCTTACTGTAGGGAATCATTGTAAGCATTGAGAAGATTTAGGTTATCCTTTAATTGTATGCCTTGCATCCATCTAGCATCTTCAAAAGGATAATTCTTAAACTTAATAAGATACCATCGGATAATCTTACCACCTCTCAATACCTTATCTTCGTGTAGGAGAATGGACTCTGGCTGCAGTACCTCTTCTTGGTCTTCAATCTCCGGTGGGTCTTCTATGGTTGCTTCTTGGGGTGGCTCTCCTTGGTAAGGCTTTAACAGGCTCACATGGAAAGCATTGTGTATGAGCCAGTGGTTGGGCAACTTGAGTTGATAAGCCGTCTCATTGATTGGCTCAAGAATCTGAAAGGGGCCATAGTACTTTTTTGCTAGTTTCGCATAGTATTTTTGGTGTCCCGTAGGATTCTTGTCCGTGTGTGACTTAATGAAGCCTTGGAAAATTTAAGCAAGACTCAATCATTTTCTTTAAAGGTCAGGGCTCTTCTGTGCTTGTTAGTAGCAACCTTTTGCCTTTGCTGTGAGATGGATATAGCATCTTTAATCTTTTGGAAAGATTCTTGTAGGTCGTGGCTATATTCATCTGCAGCAAAGATCCTCCCATGTACCTTAAGTAGCAGGGGACTTTTTGATCTTCCCTCAATTACCTCAAAAGGTGCTTTTCACGTGTATGTATGTACTGTGTTTTTGTAAGCATACTCCACTAAAGGTAAGTACTTCTCCCATTGGGATCTTTGATCTACTTCAATGACATAACGTTTTAGTAGATCAAGAATTGAGATAGGTTAGCTATCTCACTTTGACCATGTGTTGCAGGTTATAGGCCGAAGAGAAATTTAGCCTTGTACCTAAATTCTCAAAGAGACCCTTCCAAACATTGCTAGTCATTCTAGGATCTCTATCGGACACTATTGACATTGGCAAGCCATGGTACTTAAAGATGTGATATAAAGAGGGTTGCCATTTGATGGGCCTTAATAGTCTTTTTGAGAGGTATGAAATGCGCTTGTTTGTTGAACCTGTCTACTATTGTCCATATTCCCGTATTCCCATGGATAGACTTAGGCAATCCAAAGATAAAATCCATGGATATGCTCTCCCAGGGTGAATTAGGGATTGGCAAAGGTTGAAGCAAACCAGGTTGCTTCCCTCTATCAAACTTTGTCTTTTGGCAAACCACACATTTTGAAACATACTCTTGTATGTTCGCTTTCATGGTAGGCCAATAGAAGTACATTTTTATCCCTCTTAGGGTGGCTTGAATCCCTCTATGCCCTGCATATGGAGGAGCATGAGATTCATACATTACTTTCTCACATAGTGAGTTAGTAACGCATAGACTATTACCATAGAGAAGATAACCATCTTGTAGGGTAAACGGTTCCTCTTTCTTCCCTAGTGCAAAGGCTGACATCACATCTTCAAAATTGGAATCGATAGCGTACTCATCTATTATAGAAGATAGATCATTGTGAGTTGCTATGGAAACCGCATTCCTGTCGGTTGTCTTGAGAGTGCATCAGCTACTTGATTATGCTTGCCAGCAATGTGAGCAATATGAAAATGAAATTGCAAAAGGAAATTTGCCCACCTCATTTGTTTGTCGAAGAGCTTGGTCTGTCTCATGAAGTACTTAAGGCTTTGGTGATCCGTCCGCGCCGCAAAATGAAAGGAGTCCCCAATAAGTAGTGCTTTCACGTGTCTAAGGCATGTAGAACTGCGAGGAGTTCCTTTTCATATATGCCTAGAGCTTGCTCAACTGGATCAAGCCTTCGACTTTCATATGCTATGGCGTGCCCTTCTTGGAGCAGCACGGCTCCAAGGCAATCACCACAAGCGTCGCATTGGACCTCAAATGGCTTTGAGAGATCTGGTAGTGTAAGCACAGGTTGAGAGATAAGATTCTCTTTAAGCTTTTCAAAAGCAGTGTTCTCCTTGGTAGTCCATGCATACTTAACGTTCTTTTTTGTTAGGTCATGCAATGGTCTACTATGAGTGAGAATTTTTCTATGAAGTGTCTATAGTATGCACATATACCTATAAAGCTTCTTGATTCATGCAGATTTTTTGGTTTAGGCCATGCTTTTATTACTTCTAACTTTGATGGATCCATTTGGATGCCATCTTTAGAGATAATATGACCTAAATACTGAATCTCTTCTAAGAAAAATTCACGTTTCTTTTGATTTATGTAAAGCTTATTCTCTCGCAAAACTTGAAACATTACCTGGAGGTGCTGTTTGTGTTCGTCCAAGGAATTGGAGTAGATGATTATATCCTCAAAGAACACTGCAGTGTAACTGCGGTGAGGCCTAAAGAGCTTCTCACCATGCGGTTAAATGTATCGGTGCATTGGTCAAGCCAAAAGGCATGACAATGAATTCGTAGAGACCAAACGTAGTGCGAAATTCGGTCTTTACAATGTCTTGATCAACAATCCTTATTTGGTGATAGCCACTTTTTAGGTCAATCCTACTGAAGTAGATCGATCCTTGTAGCTTATCAAATAGGTCTTCTACCTGCGGAACGGGAAACCTATTTTTGATAGTGATCATATTTAGTGCTCTATAGTTGACACACATACAATATGTGCCATCTTTCTTTTGCACTAATAAAACTGGTGAACAAAATGGAGATGAACTAGGCCTAACCATTCCTTTCTCAACCAACTCATGCACTTGCCTCATAATTTCCTCTTGTTGAGCTTTAGAAACTCGATAAGGAGGTTTATTAGGCGGTGAGCTTCTTGGAAGAAGCTCAATTGCATGGTCATCATCCCCTCATTTTGGAGGCAATTCATTAGGGATGTCGTCAATAAAAACATCTTGGAATTCATTAAGCAAATTAGATAACCCTAATTCTTTTTTATTCCCTTTATTTTTATTTGACAGAACATTAGGTTCATTTTGAGAGTCTTTTACAAATATTATGTACAAGGAAATAGAGCTCTTTATTGACTTATCAAAAGCCTGCTGATGTACAAGAGGTATAGTGTTACCTGACTCGTTAGCATATATGTACATGTCTTTGTCCCTGTACTTAAAGTAAATTTGCCTTTCAGGAAACTTGATGTTGGCCGCCATGCGATCAAACCATGCTGCCCCTAGGATTACATCCTCATGCTTAAGGGGAGAGATGAAGAAATCCTCTTTGTCTACATAACTTTGGACATGAAGCCTCAATTTCCCAATTAAGGGAGTAACTGGGACTTTTTCTCCCTTGAAAGCACCATCGGCTGGTAGGGTATCTCCCATCTCAAAGGCTTGGATGCCTAGCTTAGTGGCCAACTCCATGGATATGAAATTGTGAGTAGAGCCATTGTCGAAGAGAACGAAAGCATCATGTTCTCTTACCTTCCCCAAGCATGGCATAGAGGAGATCCTTTGCGATGAGCATCTTCTTCAATTATGGAAGCTCTAGGAGGTTCAGTGCGTGTGTTCTTTTGTGGGCAAGCACGATAAGCATGCCCTTGCTCCCCACATTTGAAACAATGGTTATCTTTGCGATAACGCTCTAGCTCTTCAGGAGAGATATTTTTGACTTTGTAGACTCCCTTCTCCTTAGCTTTGTTGATGTTGAAGTTGCCCTTGGGAAACTTTTGGACATGGTCCTTCCCCTTAGGCTCATTACGGTCTTTGCTTTCCATGGGCTTAAGATTTTTCATAGCCCCTTGTTGGAAGTGGCTTCATGAAGCCACCATAGTATGGTGTATGACCGCTGAAATAGTGCGAGGCCTTTGGGAGTTGACATACTCCGACATATCTTCAGATAAACCCCCACAGAATTGTTGTTTTTGCTCTCCAAAATCTATCTTTTTGTAGACAGTGGCTTTGAGATGTAAATCCCAAAACTTGTCTACGTATTTGTGAATAGATTTGTAGGGAGAGAGCTTCAAGCTTCACCATTCGTAAGCACTTTGTCTTTGGCATCGCTAGCCAAAAACTGCTTTATAATGGAAGCTCTTAAAGCTTTCCATCTTCGTGGAGCTTCATCGTTTGCTTGTAGGCTACACCACCATTGCCTGGCAGACTTTTGGAGATGCATGGCTACATGATGTATCTTAGAGGACTCTGTGAAGCCCTCAACTCCGAATGCCGCATCAAATTGTTGAATAAAGGCCAAGACTTTGTCCGTAGCACCAAAGGTGCCATCGTAGGTAAGAAAAGAGATACTCTTTCCTCCCTCCTTGAACTGTTTGAGCTTGGGCGACCTCTTCCAAGCGGCATATGATTTCTTATGGCCTCTCCTTTTGAATTCTTTGGGAGCTGCACCATCACTTCCTTCAGAAGAGGAGGAGGATGATGAAGATGGAGAAGAGGATGAACTCTTTCTCGCCTTTTTCTTCTCATACTTCCTTTCTCTCTTATTTGAATTACGGTGAGAAGGACTATCCGATGGTCTTCTCCGTTTAGGGGGTGTTGGAGACCGTTTTGCCCGCCGTCTTTGTGGTGCCATCTCCACCGAGGTGGCGGGAGATTCACTTCTTTCTTGTTCTTTCGGTGGGGGCTCTACCGTTGAGATTTGGGCTCTCCTTGGTGAGAGTGTTGCCCCGTCAACTTGTAAGCTTCTGGGTCCTTCGTATGGGTCCTCCTCTTCTCTCACCGTAGAGAGGCCTCTTTTAGAAATCTCACTAGGAGCTTTCATAGGCACTCCCTCTTCTAGGTGAGGAGATTGGAGAATCCCATGGATGCATAATTGCTGTTGTACTTCACCTTGGAGGGATGGGTTGCCCGTTGAAGCCTAGTAACAAGATAGTTCACAAGCATAGGGGCATCATTAGTAGCTTGACCATTAGCAAAATCAAAGCCATCAACATTAATTTCACTCTCTCTACTATTGTCACCCATTCTAACTAAGTTTTAGGTGTAAATTTTTACTTGTACTTTGGCACTTCAAGCCCTAGTTGCTACTCCTCTTTACTTTCAAAGATAAGCACTCAAGCATCTATACCCATGGCTCGAAATATCATTAATTGCAAGCAATAGAGGAGAGGGTTTATCATAGCCCATTCAGCACCGGTTCCTGTCAAGCTTCTAATAGCTCAATAATGGTTAATAAACCGTAGGCAAGCCCCTTGGGACTCCATTATTAAGGCCATAGCTCTTGACGGTGATACCCCATTAACTGCACGAAGCAGGCGAACCTCAAGGATAATAAATCCCTATTTTTTTTACCCTCATGCAATTAATAATACCAACCATTTATAGCAAGCTTGAGGACCTCTCTTCTTGAGCAAGAAAAGAGAAACCGATAGCTCTGATACCAATGTAACATTTAATGGTCTATAAAGCTTGTAACATCGGAAAATAACTTAACATAGTGAGCATTTCATTAAGAGCAAGTTCCTATTGAGCATAAAAGAGTGCTTGGTTGGAGATAGCAACATTAGCATAACACCTAATTAGTTTGGCATAACAATACTTGAAAGAGGGAGAGAAATAGAACAATTGACAACTATTGAGGACCGGATTTACATGGACCGGTCCCCCCTCCATTAGGCATTTGTATTATAGCTTCTCCCATTAAGAGAGACTTTGTACAATACAATTCTTTGTGTTCCTTGGTAAAAACTTGTTGGTGCTATGAAGATGGAAGCTTCATGCACAAAACTTACACGTGATAACACATAACATCAATTCCTTGTTGGTCTCAGACCCAAGACCTCACACACCTTCGAAGATGGTGAGAGCTAGCAGGATATGAGAGTAGATTTAGAGGAAGAAGGAGTATTCTTACGAGAAAGAAGTATTTCCTCACTTAATTACTCTTGTAGCTTGGCTTAGCTTAGTAATCAGATAATAGAGGAGAGAAGCATGGCATTGAAGCTTGGCTCTTGGCTGGATTTGCATTCCATATTGAAGATTGTTGGTGTCGGCCTCAATTCTCAAATCTTGAGAAGAAGATGAGATTCCATTAAAGCTTGGAGAAGGAGATGACTTTCTTGCTCTAACGCATGAGTTGTGTGAGTGTGTGTGGAATTATGCCTTTACAAATCAGCCCCCTCTCTCATCTTGGTCGACCCTCTTGCAATTTACTCATGATGGCTTCCTATTGGCCCTTGAAAAGCTTAGCCAATAGCATTTGAGCAAGCTTTTTACTCATGCTGGCTTCCTATTGGCCGGTGAAAAGATTAGCCAATAGTATTTGAGAGGCCCAGTCAAGAGCCTTGTGACAAGTGTCCACCCCTTTCCTCGTTTGTAAGGGCTCAGATAATTAATTTAATTATCTAAATTGTTATTGGACCCTTTAGTCTTTTGGCCAATAGGAATTAAGCAAATTTGTGGGCTGCTTATTTCTCATTGGACCTTTTGACTGTCCAATAATCTTTTTGGGAGATTAATTCTCATTGGTTCTTTTATCAAGCATTACTAAAATTGAATTTACACTAGCTCAATCCTCATTGGTCCACCTCTTTGTCCATCCAATAGGATTCATGCAAGAATTGGGGGTTTCTTTGCATGCCTAAGATGTGTCCTGTTTACTTTAATTTTGGAAAGGATAAGCTTAGGTGTATAGTGTGTGTGTGTGTGTGTGTGTGTGTGTGTCCAGTCACTTCACAAGCTTTGTCATCTTCCCATCTCACCCTCTAATCTGTCCTCTAGCTGTTTGTACTTTTGTACACACACAAAGCAACCAATTCCATTAACATATAACCATTGGACTTACACTTTGAAATTTTGGAACTTAACCTTTTGGAAGTCTTAATGGGCTGAACCCTAAGGTCTTTGGAGCCCATTCATTGCACATTGCACATTTCTCTTCTGCAGATGGTACCCCTTTGAATCCTTACTGTGGGCCCCCTACCATGACCAGTCTGCTAGCCTTACTAATAATCTAGCTTTTTCTCCCCTGGTACTTCCCCATATTAAATGATCAGTTTAACATGGGAAAATCGTTTAGGAGAATTAGATATTAGTTAAAACCTAGAGCACTTGCAGGGTAGTGGGTGGCCTAAGGGTGTGGGGCTATGAATCTTGCAGTGCGAGGTGGAGGCAGACAAGGAAGAGGAGTTGAGGGGGGGTGTTGTGGGTGGCGGAGTTGCAGGCTTTCCAGGGGCAAGCTTTTGGCGGTGCAACTATTTGCCTAGGATGGCAAAGGCCAGCTACGGCATGGTCGTCGACACCAGTCTCACTACCACCATGGATATTGAATCTAATGTGCTGCATCAGCATGTCTCGACATTGTGGAGCAAATTTAGGGTAGTGAGGGCAGTGAGGGCGGTGCCATCAAAAGCAGCTTCTCCTTAGCAAGGTGGTAATGATGACGATGTTCTAGATGCTGAGCCACACTAGCTGAAAAACTGCACGAAAGTCATTGTGGCTGTATATCCATCCCCTTCGCTTTGAAAGATCTGTCTATTGCGCTACTCTGGCGAGGACCCACTATGCAGGGAGGCTAAAAAGGCCTGCAGGGCACCTATGGTAACTATGAGAGCAAGCGGTAAAGGACACAATTAGGGTGTTGGGCGATACAGCCACGCAGGTAAGGCCAAGAAGTTATGGCTGGACGATGAGGTGATGGACGTTGGGGGGTGACCCGAGCATGGGAGTAATCAGGGATCGTAAGTTTGTAAGCTTAGATTAAGGGAGGAGCTCAAGGGGACAATATCTCTGCCCTGATCATCCATGTGGGTGTTGTTGCTATTGCAAGCAAGGGGCTCATGGAAGCTTGAGGTTGACGGAGCCACGCAAACCTTCAATGTTGTGGGCGCCACGCTCGTATGAGTGCTTTTAGTACTCTCTGCATGAAGTTGAGCCCTCTTCCTTAGAGAGTCGACTCTCATTAACTGCTTCGGTGCCTCATCATCAAGCTTAGTAGGGTTGGGATGCCTTCACTGCTATCAAATTTCTCGAGCTAGCATCATTACCTTCCTTCGTAGCTCTTTGTGCATTTTTACAAAGGCTTCTCTCATGCTGACTATGTTGTTTCAATCTCAATTACCTGCATGCTAGCCGCATGTGACACACAAGCGAGCCTCATAATTATAATTTTTTTGCTGGCCTGGAGTGTGCCCACGTGGTCTACAAGGTTCCTTTGTATCTGGTGTATTTGAGAGTATCTATAAATGTATCTCCTTTTGATTAGGGCTTTTTATTTTCCTTTCTTTTTTTCTATTCCCTTGTTTAAAAGTGGCGATTGCAGTGTTATGGAAAAGTGTGCCTTGCAGCTGGTTGAAAAATCAAAGCAGCCAATTGAAGGGAGGGGGAGAAAGAGATAATCTGCTTTGAAAATTTAAGAAATTAGTGCTAAATGCTGGTTACATCTTCAATATTGTGGATGCCAAACATTGCTTTCTTCAATGTGCCATGCTCTGTCAAGAAATCTCTAAAAGAAGTGTCATGTTCACCTTCAGTTCGAG
This sequence comes from Adiantum capillus-veneris, assembly GCF_014529385.1. NCBI lineage: Eukaryota > Viridiplantae > Streptophyta > Polypodiopsida > Polypodiales > Pteridaceae > Adiantum > Adiantum capillus-veneris. The sequence goes on from NC_140940.1 coordinate 151,176,096, forward strand.
CGCCATTGCCCTCGTCTTATGCACCCAACCATTGCAGCTATATTCTCATCATGATTGTTTGCTTTTGAATATCAATGGGCTTCAAGTATTCACACTTCATTGCAGTGTATTATGTCCATATATTTTTGACTTGTAAACCATGTTTGTTCCTTGTGGTTGCCCACAATATTGCAGCACACAAAAAATTGGTAAGGATTTGTACTAATTGATTCTTTTTTTGTGTGTAGGAAAACTTGATTTTTCCCATATGGTAGTGCATACATCACTACCTCTGCACTAGGTATCAAATCCTTATTAAAATTATGGACTTTGTCAAGCCCATCCAAGAATATAATACCATTCAAATGCCAAGAAACCAAGAAGATAGATGCATTGCTCTCATGCCAAAGGGAAAGAGCATTAGTACTATCAGATGCATGGAATTGTTGTTAACAAAGGGCCCAAGGTTTAAATGTTGCTAGGATAAAAAACATCCGCTCTAGTTTTGCAAGCCGCAAATGCAGTAAGCAACATTTTTTTACTATTGCTCATGTATTTTATGAGGTCTTTTACATTATTTTTTAATTTTGTGAGCTCTATATAGAGTGCTTTTGGGCATAGGAAAAAATTGGCTCAAGAGCATACACATTCTTTAGAATAACTGCGATCAGTACAGTGGTGCTTGTACAACTTGTGGATATGGAACATTGTCTTGGTTAGCCTTATTTTTCTCCCTAGTTTGATACATGATAAGTTATTTTTCTCCCTAGTTTGGTACATGAGACGTTATTTCTAAATCTGAGTATTATAAAGGTTGGTGTTTATTGTCAGTTTTGATGCGATGCATGTAATTAAACCAAAGTTTCCTAAAGTTAATCTACATTCAATATTTGATCAAAGTCTCATGGTGTAAATGAATCCACCCTTCACACATCTTATTCTTTAAGATAGAAATCAAATTTTCAAATGGTGGACAAATGTCTTGTTTGTATTCCAAGCACGGTTCATTATTTTATGATTGACAATTAAGACCATATTAGGTAAAGTGGGAAAATCCCAATTCCCAGGTTGGACAACTTTCAATATATCATGTATAAAATATAGAGATTTTGTCAAAAATTTGAGTTTTCTTAAGGTCTCATTCCACTTTATGCACATACAATACACAATGAAAACAACTAAAATATCATGGTTTCAATCAATTGGATTATTAGGAGAGGAGTATATTGCATCCATTATCGTTGTCTATGTTCTACTGTCCTACCTACAACTTATCTCAACATGGAGAGCTTGGTTTCTAGGTCCACCACTTGTCCAAGTTAATGTAAAAGTGACTCAAGGTTCACAACTTGTGAAAGCAAGGATCCATTGAGGAATACAATCCACTTGGCTATTTTTCCTTAATTTATTGCATGTGACATTTAAGCAAGGTCCACTTCTAATCTATAACTTCTTAATTTGAGGCATGGGGCATACATAAAATATGTAGCATATGCTCTATTGCCTCATAGGAAGGTTGGTTTCAAGGTGCACTTATCCATGCTAGCCTATCTTGGAGAAATGATGGAGCTTGCTTCTCTCCTTGTTTCAATGGAGACTAGCTTGGACAAGTGGTGGACCTTTGCTTCTCTCTATGTTTCAATAGAGTTAGCTTGGACAAGTGGTGATCTTGGAACAAAACCCCCATGTAAAACATATCATGGGTATTCCAAGTGATTAGAAAGATTACCATTTAAGATATAACCTTATAGGTTGGACAACTAGATCTTGGCTTGGAGAAATGGTGGACCTTTGATTCTCTCCATGTTTCAATGGAGTCTATCTTGGAGAAATGGTGGAGCTTGCTTCTGTCCATGTTTCAATGGAGCCTAGCTTGAACAGTTGGTGGACCTTTGCTTCTCTCTATGTTTCAATAGAGTTAGCTTAGACACGTGGTGGATCTTCAAAATAAACCAACTACTATCAATGTTGCCTAGCTTGGACAAGTGGTGGAGTGTTTCTCTACTCCATGTTTCAATGGATCTTAGCTTGGACAAGTGTTGGACCTTAAAACAAAAACCCCATGTACAACATAGAATGGATTTTCTAGATTTCAATGGAGTCTAGATTTAACAAATGGTGGAGCTTGTCTTCATCCATGTTTCAATGAAACTAGCTTGGACAAGTGGTGGACCTTGTAACAAACCCTCCCATGTACAACATATCATTGGTTTTCTAAGTGATGGGAAGGAATACCATTCAAGATATAAACTTATAGCTTGGATAAGTAGTTGACTTTAAAACCAAATTCATCATAATACAATGAAATACAGGTCAGCCAATTCCTAAATCTTGAGACCAAACCTCCCATGCTATTAGAGATAATATATTGGATAAGTGGTGGACCTTCTATTATTTTCCCATGCCTAGTTTAGACAACGGTACACTTCGCAGCTATAAAGGTTGGACGAGTTGTGGAGCCTTGTTTCTATCCATGTTTTAATGGATCCTAGCTTGGACAAGTGGTGGACCTTGGAAAAAAGCTTCCATGTACAACATATATGAGGTTTTCCATGTTTTAATGGAACCTATCTTGGACAAATGGTGAAGCTTTCTTCTCTCCATGTTGATTTTGGAACTACCTTAGACAAGTGGTGGAGCTTTTCTTTTCTACTCTTCATAATACAATGAAGTATATGTTGGTTACATGGTGAATCTTAAGGCCAAACCTCCCATTTTACTAGAGATGATAGGTTGGACAAGTGGATCAACCTTCTATCATTTCTCCATGACTATATTGGACAATTAGTAGACATAACATCTCTCTATGTTGTCTAGAGATGAGCTTGGACAAGTGATGGACCCTGCTTCTCTCTTCCCTTGGTTACTAGTTTGAAGACTCAGTATATATACTTTCTTAGATCTAGCTTGAACAAGTGGTGGACCTTGCATCCACAATCTTAATTCAGTACAAAAAAGTATATGAAAAAATAACATAGGAATCTTGGTTTGAAGGTCAAGCAATTAGGTTCCAAATGCACATAATAATATATTTTCCACCCATATTAAAAGAAAGTTAAATATGTTATTACCAAATTGACAAAGGTAACGTCCAAGAATTATATCTTTCCATCTTGTCAGATCTAAATCTTCATCAAGGCGACATGCATGTATACATCAACTTTCAAGCCATTCAAGAATACATGCACTTAGATTCCATAGTTTTGTTTTCAAAGTCTTTTAGGTTCTAAAACTCTTTCACATAAAGTATGTAATGACAAAATTCTTGAAGCAAACATTTGTGCCCAAGAAAAAGATCCCTCTCACATATTTAAAGTCCATGAATTCTCTGATCCACACTTACAAGTTTTATTTTGACATCAAACATCAATTCTTTCATAGTTCCAAATAAATGCAACCTCGATATGAATTGACAAAAAATGAATTTCTTTTACTATATGACCCAACATAGGCCCCAATCAAATAAAAAATGAGTCCCCAAAAATTTGGGTGCACTCTAGCAATACATCAGAGTCCCCTTACAATAGGATGCACTCCAATAGTACATTGAAGTCCCCTTAGAGTAGGGTGCACTCCATTCAAGTGTTCATAAAATTGACACACCTTAAAAAAAAAAAAAAAGACTATATCAAATTATACAAATGTTGAAAGATACACACTAGAATAAAAAAAGCATCTTATAGCCATATTTATTCAATGCTTTCGTGTTGACAAGTACACACCAAGGACATAATTTGTCTCAGAATCACTATACTGATTTACAATTGTGTTGTATGTATAGACTCTCTTATCTCTTGCATACAACCATCCTACCAACCATGGAATTATGGTTCTCTGCAAGAAGTTTTGAAGTTGCTCGGAAGTTTGCCTCCACATCTTTGGAAATATAAGATATGTCCCTGGCATGTTCCACATCACCCTATATGGAGTGTCATCAAAAATTAAGGTATTGTTTGCATCCAAATCCTCAAATATCTTCCAAATATCACTCAGATTTTTGTGATAAACCCTTGTAAATCCTAACATGATATTTGGATTTTGGCAATTTTTGTTACTCATAAACACCTTGAACTTGGTATACTGCTCAGGAAAACACTTTTGTGTGATGCGTTGCACCCTTGTTAAGTTATAGCAACTCCATATCCATAGCTCAAAGTATTCAGCACAAAAATCCAAAAAACTTTGTGCGTCTGGTCGCACCACATGATAAACTTCATCTTTGTCCTCCACAAGTCGCATGTGTTGAGCCCAAGATGGCATAGAATCTCCATGTTTCATTTCAACTGTCTTGAGAAGTAACCCCTCTAGATCCAAGATAAGTACTCTTTTGATGTCCTTGAAAGCAAGTGGTAGGTGATAAGGAGGTGATTCATTCCTTGGACAAGGTCTTGGAGGAGGTTGGATGGGTAATTCAATAGTTTTCTTCAATTTATGCCAGCATATAGCCAATCCATTTTTTTGTAATGGTTCTGAAATTAAAGAACAAGAACACTTAATGCAAACACAACAATAGACATGAGTTTTACATTGTCTACCCTAAGGTTTTATTAGATACCAAAATCCATCTATGATCTACTCATTAATAGAAAGAAAGTCAAATTAAAATCCTGACTCTTTTTTATGCTACACTCTCTCTTAGTCTCAATACCATGGAGTTCAACTAGACTTAAGTCAACTAATAACTACTACTTGTTGTTAAAGGTATTCTTGAAGTGTATAAGGCTTAACCAATGCTCTAGTGTAGAATGGGTATTTAGGTCTCAAGGTCTACCACTTATCCAAGCAAAGATCCATTTAGATATGGAAACCCAATTTTTCTTAATATAATGATATAGAGTGGACAAGTGGTGAATCCTGAGACCAAGCCACTCATGCTACTAGGGATAATAGGTTGGACAAGTGGTGGACCTTGAATGTAAACCCCCCATGTACAAAGTATCAGGGGTTTTGGGTATTTCAATGGACTCTAGCATCTTGGAAACATGGTGGAGCTTACTTCTCTCCATGTTTCAATGGAGTCTATCTTGGATAAATGGTGGAGCATCATTCTCTCCATGTTTCAATGGAGCCTACCTTGGACAAGTGGTGCACGTTTGTTTCTCTCTATGTTTGAACAGATTTAGCTTGGACAAGTGGTGGACCTTGAAACAAAATCCCCATGTAAAACATATCATGGACATTACAAGTGGTGAGAAAAAATACCATTCAATATATAACCTTATAGGTTGGAAAAGTGGTGGACCTTAACACCCAATTATTATTAATATAATGACATAGAGTGGACAAGTGGTGAATCTTGCGACCAAACCTACTAGGAAAAGTACGTTGGACAAGTGGTGGACCTTGAATGCAAACCCCCCATGTACAAAATATTACTCATGCTACTAGGAATAATTTGGTATTAAGGTCCATGTTTCAATGGAGCCTAGCTTGGAAAAGTGGTGGACCTTTGTTTCTCTCTATGTTTCAATAGAATTTGCTTGGACAAGTGGTGAACCTTGGAACAAAACCCCCATGTAAAGCATGTCATGGGCATTACAAGTGGTGAGAAAAAATACCATTCAAGGTATAACCTTATAGGCTGGACAAGTGGTGGACCTTAGCACCCAATTCCTCTTATTATAATGACATATAGTGGAAAAGTGGTGAATTGTGAGACCAAACCTACTAGGGATAATAGGTTGGAGAAATGGTTGACCTTGAATGTAAATCACCCATGTACAAAATATCATGGGTTTTGCGTATTTCAATGGAGCCTAGCATCTTGGAGACATGGTGGAACTTACTTCTCTCCATGTTTTAATGGAGCCTATCTAGGAGAAATGGTGGAGGTTCCTTCTCTCCATGTTTCAATGGAGCCTAGCTTGGACAAGTCGTGGACCTTTGTTTCTCTCTATGTTTGAATATGGTTAGCTTGGACAAGTGGTGGATCTTGGAATGAAACTCCCATGTAAAACATATCATGGGCATTTCAAGTGGCGAGAAAGGATACCATTTAAGATATAACCTTATAGGTTGGACAAGTGGTGGACCTTAACACAATATAATGACATAGAGTGTACAAGTGGTGAATCTTGAAACCAAACCACTCATGCTACTAGGGATAATAGGTTAAACAAGTGGTGGGCCTTGAAATAAAACCCCCTAGAGTGTTTCAATGGAGCCTAGCTTGGAAACATGGTAAAGCTTGCTTCTCTCCATGTTTCAATGCAGCCTATCTTGGATAAATGGTGCAGCATCATTCTCTCCATGTTTCAATGGAGCCTAGCTTGGACAAGTGGTGGACCTTTGTTTCTCTCTATGTTTGAATAGAGTTATCTTGGAAAAGTGGTGGACCTTGGAACAAAAACCCCATGTAAAACATATCATGGGCATTACAAGTGGTGAGAAAAAATACCATTCAATATATAACCTTATAGGTTGGACAAGTGGTGGACCTTAACACCCAATTATTCTTAATATAATGACATAGAGTGGATAAGTGGTGAAATTGGGACCAAACCTACTAGGGAAATAGGTTGGACAAGTGGTGGACCTTGAATGTAAACGCCCCATGTACAAAATATCACTCATGCTACTAGAAATAATTTGGTATTAAGGTCCATGTTTCAATGCAGCCTAGCTTGGAAAAGTGGTGGACCTTTGTTTCTCTCTATGTTTCAATAGATTTATCTTGGACAAGTGGTGTACCTTGGAACAAAACCCCCATGTAAATCATGTCATGGGCATTACAAGTGGTGAGAAAAAATACCATTCAAGCTATAACATTATAGGTTGGACAAGTGGTGGACCTTAACACCTAATTCCTCTTAATATAATGACATAGAGTGGACAAGTGGTGAATCATGAGACCAAACCTACTAGGGATAATAGGTTGGACAAGTGGTGAACCTTGAATGTAAACCCCCCATGTACAAAAAATTATGGGTATTGGGTATTTCAATGGAGCCTAGCAACTTGGAGACATGGTGGAGCTTATTTCTCTCCATGTTTCAATGGAGCCTATCTAGGAGAAACAGTGGAGGTTCCTTCTCTCCATGTTTCAATGAGCCTAGCTTGGACAAGTGGTGGACCTTTCTTTCTCTATATGTTTTAATAGAGTTAGCTTGGACAAGTGGTGGACCTTGGAATGAAACCCCCATGTAAAACATATCATGGGCATTTCAAGTGGTGAGAAAGGATACTATTTAAAATATAACCTTATAGGCTGGACAAGTGGTGGACTTTAACACATATTTCTTCTTAATATAATGACATAGAGTGTACAAGTGGTGAATCTTGAGACCAAACCACTCTTGCTACTAGGGATAATAGGTTGGACAAGTGGTGGACCTTGAATGTAAACCCCTCATGTACAAAATTATGGGTTTAGGGTATTTCAATGGAGCCTAGCTTGGAGACATGGTGGAGATTGCTTCTCTCAATGTTTCAATGGAACCTATCTTGGAGAAATGGTGGATCATCCTTCTCTCCATGTTTCAATGGAGCCTATCTTGGACAAGTGGTGGACCTTTGCTTCTCTCTATGTTTTAATGGAGTTAGCTTGGACAAGTGGTGGGTCTTGGAACAAAACCCCTTTGTAAAACATAGCATGGACATTACAAGTGATGAGGAAAAATATCATTCAAGATATAACCTTATAGGTTGGAAAAGTGGTGATGGACCTTGACAAGTGGTGAAGGATACCATTTAAGATATACCCTTATAGGTTGGACAAGTGGTGGACCTTAACACCCAGTTATTCTTAATATAATGACATAGAGTGGATAAGTGGTGAATCTTAAGACCAAATCACTCATGCTACTAGGTATAATACGTTAGAGAAGTGGTAGACCTTGAATGTAAACACCCCATGTACAAAATATCATGGTTTTAGGGTGTTTCAATGGAGCCTAGAATCTCGGAGACATGGTAGATCTTGATTCTTTCCATGTTTGAATGGCACCTATCTTGGAAAAATGATGGAGGTTACTTCTCTCCATACTTCAACGGAGCCTAGCTTTGACAAGTGGTGAACCTTTGCTTCTCTCTATGTTTGAATAGAGTTAGCTTGGACAAGTGGTGGACCTTTATGCTTCTCTCTATGTTTGAATAGAGTTAGCTTGGACAAGTGGTGGACCTTGGAATGAACCCCCGTGCCTTATTAAAACATATCATGGGCATTTCAAGTGTTGAGAAAGGATTACCATTTAAGATATAACCTTATAGGTTGGACAAGTGGTGGACCTTAATACATAGTTTCTTCTTAATATATGACATAGAGTGTCAAGTGGTGTATCTTGAGACCAAACACTCGTGCTACTAGGGATCCTAGCTTGGACAAGTGGTGGACCTTGGAAAAAAGTCCCCCTGTACAACATAGATGAGTTTTTTCATGTTTTAATGGAAGAGAGATTCGACAAATGGTGGAGCTTGCTTATCTCCATGTGGATTTTAGAACTAGCTTGGACAAGTGGTGGAGCTTTGCTTTTTTACTCTTCATAATACAATGATGTATAGGTTGGTTACATGGTGAATCTTAAGGCCAAACCTCCCATCTTACTAGAGATGATAGGTTGGACAAGTGGTCAACCTTCTATCATTTCTCCATGCCTATAATTAGACAATTAGTAGAACTAGCATCTTTCTATGTTGTCTAGAGCTGAGCTTGGACAAGTAGTGGACCTTGCTACTCTCTTCCCTTGGATTATTTAGTTTGAAGACTCATTATATATACTTGCTTGATCTATATATTACTCATTAGTTAGGTTACAAGTGGGTATGTAATTTGTTAGCCTCAAGGGACTTTGAATATTGAATAGTAAGAAAGATCAAGTGCTGGTTTGAAGATCTTTTGCTTATCTAAACTAGACTCTAACTCAATAATAAGTTTCATAAGTTCCACGAATTGTCCTATCTAGGCTCCAAAAGAGTCTTAATGGTTTGTGCTAGATTCTAACTTCCTTTGATGGGGTAGAATCCTAGAAAAATGAGGCACTATAAGTTTTACCTTAGCTCAAATGGATTTTTCACTTAAACTCGACTGCAATTTAGGCTATCTAGTCTTTGTCTCGATGGAGTTTAACACTAGATACATAGTAGTGATATTTAAGCTTCATGTCTCTTCACTTGATCGAGATATGAGACCATACTTTCAAGGTCACCACTTGTCTTACCTAAAGACCAATGTGAGACATGGGAGCAAGAAAGCCATCCGATATTGTTTTAAGGACTATTACATAGGCAATCAATAACTTAAGTAAAGCAAAAAGACTTGGATCTTTCACAATTAATAACTTAAGTAAAGCCAAAAAGACTTGGATCTTTGACAGTTTTTTTCAAACTAAAAAAGCACAATCTCATGCTAACAAAACTATAAATCACAATTGAAAGGTTTGAACAAGAAAAAAGATCAACAATCTTAATAAGAAGGATACTCTTTCATTTCATTTGATGATTACAAACTAAAATAAAGTCTCTCAAGAAATTGATAAACAAAAAATGTAGGTGACTGCTTCATTATTTTGAGCAAAAATATCAAAATCTCTATTGATTGAGCTCCATCTAGTAGTATCCTTTGTAAGATCCTGCAAGAAGGAATAAAAAGAAAGATTTGTTAGATACCATGCACATGAGTGTTCAAGCATGTGTATCAAGAATATATGACATGTCACTAGTACCTTAGGGTTGCTTTCTATCCAGCCTTAGAAGATTGTTCTCAGCTTTCACCTATATTTATATAAGCCTTTGCTGTGGTTGCCTTCAAAACTCCTTTTGTGTTACAACCCAATTGCCTAGCTAAAGTGGTCAATTGTGACGCCTTCATGCTTTCAATGGGTGTACGTTCCTTTGCCAAGATCTCTTGTATTTGGGCTCTTCTCATTTCATTGCGGTGGCTTGTGTCACTTGCATCTTCAATGATAGTTTCATCTCTGTCACCTTTTGCAGGTGGTATTCTTCTTGTAAAGAACACCTTAGCTGACCAAACATCATTTTTTGCTTCCAATACTCCATGATTTGTTTGTATTCACTATCATTTGTCACTATAGGTTGTCCATAACGATTAGAAGCAATTAAATCACGCACATCCCTTCTCTCATCAAGCTGAATCAAAGTATGGCAGTAGCTCCTCCAAGAGCATATTGTCAACCATCTTCTCAGCATCAAATTGTGGTGGAAAAATGCAATTGTTTGCTGGTGAAATACATCCCTTGTAAGGAGAGTCATCAATAAGCACTGTTCTTTGTGGATCACATTCAAACCCCATGGCAATTTTGGCTAGAGGCTTGAACATTGCCTCAACGTTTGGATTGTCGGGTCTAAACAATTTTTTGATTTGAGCGGTGTAGCAAACATCTTGCGACCAAATTGCAAAGAAAGGCAATGTATCCTCAGCTAAGTTGTTTAGTGCTGCAAGGATTTGATACACATTATTCCTAGTAGCTGTCGACCAAATTGCAACATTAACCTTTGTAAAATAGTCTTCAAGAATTGGATGCAACCTGGCCTGAGTATAATATATCTTTTTGAATCCATTTGCACTGAGTTGTGGTGTGTGAGGATGGTTGAGGGGAACGTTTCAACAATAGACCATTTAAATCCAATATAATTGTAAGCATGGATTTCTCAACATCTACGCTACATGACGTAGTACCAATTGGCAATAGCTCGTGAGTGGACTTTTCAGTCTCTTTTGATGTATGTTGCATTTTTGAAGCATCGATTTCTTGGTTCTCATTATTGGAGCTTGCTCAAGTTGCACAACACTAGACTCTAGTATAGAAATATCATCCATCTTGGGCACTTTAGAAACCATAGAATCTATGGATTCTATAGTTGTTGACTGAACCATAGGAGCATTATCCATCCCAGTTTGTGAATCTAAGAAAACACACACACAAATGGTATCTCAAAACCACTAGAATTTTATTCACCATATTTATATGTAGAACTCCTAGTAAGAAATTTATTTAAGGTAAAGTCGTTGTTAGAATCCTTGCAACCATTTTCAGCATTCGCATTCTACCAAACACCACTTGTCTAAAATACAATCTACAACTCAACATTTTCCATCCTACACTTTATTAAAGATGAGTACTTAAAGTGAAAACTAAAAGCCACCCTTGTTGAGGAAACATGGATACAAGTCCACCAAATGTCCAACCTAGACTACAAGAAAATAATTAGAGATTTGGCTTAGATTTGGATTCAAAGGCCACCACTTATTCAAGTAAGATAACTCCACTTGTTTAAGACAGTAATGTTTGAAGCCCCACCACTTGTCCAACCTAGACATTGATTAAATTTTGGTAAGATTTATCACAAATCTAGAGTAGAATCAAGATTCTATGGCCAAGGTAGTCAAATATGTTAGACAACACACAAAGCATAAGAGCACTCTAGATTCTCGTTGAGCATAAACTAAACAATAATCAAATGTTATATTTACTTGAGATTTCATCCATGAAAAATGAAAATGATGCATGTACTTGAGATTTCCATCCATGTACAATACTTTACAATGTCAAGTAAAGTTATAGTCAGCAAACAACTCTTCTCCTGCTTCAACTTGACAAATAGTCTCAATGCATACATGGCCATATTCTTCTGACTTGATGTGTGAAGAGGTGCATTTATGCCAAGGTGGCAAATTTGGATCAAATGTATAGCGTACGTTGGGACAGACATTTGTACTGTGAGAACTATTTATATAGCCCGACACGTTTCCTTCTTCTACACAACCAATAATGTATGATTGATCTTCCTTCTTCTTCTTCTGTTTGGATCCTCTAGAAGAGAATATTTATAAGCTCTTGGAAATATTTTGCATATCTTTTTCCAGTCTTGAAATCTATACTTATGCCCTCCATAGTTTAGAATAGTCAAACCACTTTCCAGGGTAGTATGCACAAATAGCCATAACCAGCTCCTTCAATACATGAAAGTCGCACTTCAAAATCCACACCGTTAATATGGAAAATTACATCTTTGGGAATAGGAAAAGTTGGTGTCCCAAAAGGATCTTCATGCCAATCATAGTGTGAAATACATCTAGTTTTTATATCACTTAACTCCTTTGTGTCTGCAAAAAGAAGAAAATATTATGCATAAAATAATGACAATATCAAAGAAAGATATCATTATTTTATAGTCCAATAGGTCCATTGTATGGAAGACTTAGAGTGCCTCTTACATGGTGCCTCCAAGGTTTCCAAAAAATAAAATCATTGGAAAAAAAAGGCCACTATGTCTCCAATCTATTGCCCATTTGAAGCATAGAGAGAACCAAGGTCCACCACTTGTCCAAGCTAGACATGGAGCATTGACACAAGATCCAACACTTATCCAAGAACCCTATAGTATATGTGGTAATGGGATGATGCATTGATGCAACAAAAGTAGTCTAGCCTCCTCATCCATCTCTTTTTTCTTGTAGCCTAGAGGGATTAGTTTCAAGGTCTATCACTAGTCAAAAACTACACATAGAACATTGATACAAGGTTCCACCACATGTGAAACCTATCATCTCTAGTAGCATGGATGGTTTGATATCAAGGTTCATCGCGTGTCCTACCTATACTCTATTGTAGCATATAGATTCTGGTTTGGTGGTACTACACTTGTCCAAACTTGGCTTGTTGTTGATATCTGGAGGTAATCAAGGGTCCTCCACTTGTCCAAGTTAGGCATATAAAACAATTGCAAGGTCCACCATGTGTACAACATATGATTGATTATAGCATGCATGGTCTTATTTCATGGGCAACCATCTTCTCTCCAACATGTGTCCAACCTCGGCTCCATTGAAGCATGGAGAGAAGCAAGGTCCACCACTTATCAAAGCTATTATTTTCTCCCAGTGCTTTCAAAACCCATAATACGTTGTACATGGGAGGGGGGGATTCTTGTTTCAAGGTCCACCACTTGGCTAAGATTGGATCCATTGAAACATAAAGAGAAGCAAGCTCTACCATTTGTCCAAGCTAGGAGCCATTGAAACATGAAAACCCCATAATATGTTGTATACGGGGGTGTGTTTTCAAGGTCTACCACTTGTCTAAGCTATGGTCCATTGGAACATGGAGAGAAGCAAAGCTCCACCACTTTTCTAAGCTAGGATCCATTGAAACATGGGAGAGAAGCAAGCTCCATTTTTGTCTAAGCTAGGCTCCATTGGAACATGGAGAAAACAAGCTCCACCACTTGCCTATTATTGCATAGAGATTCTGGTTTGAAGGTCCACCACTTGTCCAACCTTGCCTTCATGTATGGAGATAATCAAGAGTGCAATGCTTCTCTAAGCTAGGGACATAAAAGAGTTTCAAGGTCCACTACATATACGATCTATGATGGGTTGTAGCATGGGAGGTTCATTTTAAGGTTGACCACTTCTCCAGCTCCGCTTGTCCAACCTCAGATCCATTGAAGAATGGAGAATAAAGGTGTACCAACTCTCCAAATAGGCAAGACAATCTCTATAAAACCCATGAATTGTTAATATATGCTATGCTGTGGAGTTTTGTTTGAAGTTCCACTCTTATCCAAGCTACAATCCATTGAAGCATGGAACTAAGTAAGATATATCTCTAGTCCAAGATAGGATCCATTGAAACATAGAGAGAATCAAGGTCCACCACTTGTCCAAGCTATGCATGGGTAATTGATATAAGGACCACTACGTTTTCACCCTATACTATGCTCTATCATGGATGGTTTCATATCCACCAATTTTCCAACCTATTTAGTAGGTTGTATTATGGGGGTTTGGTTTCAAGGTACTTCACTTGTCTAAGGTGGGTTCCATTGAACCATGGAGAGAAACTATGTCTACCACTTGTCTGAAATATGCTCCTTTAAAACATAAAAACAAGGTCCACCACTTGTCCAAGCTAAAGTTTCTCTCCATTGAAGCATGGAGAGAAACAAGGTCTACCACCTGTCCAAAATATGCTCCATTGAAACATAAAAGCAAGGTCCACCACTTGTCCAAGCTAATATAACAAATGGGTGTTGGTTACAAGGTGTACCACACTTGACTAAACTAGTCTTCATGCAAGGTCTACCACATGTCCAAGCTATATGAGCTTGTTTTGAAGGTCTACCACACCTCTTGAAATTAGGATCCATGTAAGGTCACCTTTTGTCAAGCTATGCATTTAATGAGTACTAAAACTAAGTAAATTGCAGCAGTACTTAAATACCTTTCCAAGCTCATTAAGATTTTGGTCTCTAAGGCCGGCCACACCACATGTCTAATCTATGCTCTAATTGATTACTTATGCTAGTTCTCAAAGTCCAAACATAAGCTCCCTTCTAGCAAGGTTAGTTTAAATTTAGGCTCGAGCACCTGTCTAAGCTAGGTTCAATTTATGAAGCATCACCATTTAACCATGCTACGATCTAATGTATCATATCAAGGGGTATTGTATGAAAAGGTCCAAAACTTATTGAGTTCAAGCTCTTAAGTAATTAAGTCTTTGTGAGTATTAAATGTTATAGTTTTAGTCTACAGATCCACCATTCAAAAACTCAAGTAATTTACTATTTACATTCAAACCTTGAATGCTTGAGATACAAAATACAAACTCAATCAATACTATATAAAGCAAAATCTAACATTAAGAGTATCAAATCAGTAACAAGAAACACTAACATGCACAAGAAACTCAAAACATACGTGTCTCCATTTCCAAAAAGTCCTCCATTGACAGAGGATGGTGTTGTTGTTGTTCTTCTTCTCTTTGTGGAGAGCACTCCTCTGTAACAGGCACACATGTCGCCTGATTGCGAAGTGGATTGTTGAAGTCCAGCCCATTTTTCTATATCTTCATGAGACTTAACAAAGTCTAGCAGCATGGTCTCCACGCTTTTTGCCTCCTCCACACTATCAATTAAGCAGATAACTTCTTTTTTCTGTTGTATTCCTTCTTGTGCAACCAAGGAGCCATCACCCAAAACATCAACAAGCTTGCGGTCTTCAAAACAATATGTACGAATGTAGTGCTTGACCAAAGCTCTTTTTTTGGCCTCCAAATATTGCAAATCTGACATATCGTTATCTGCTACTTGAAGAAGAGAACAATCAATTGGCATGGGATGTTCCTCTAATCTTCTTCTCAGGTCTTCAAATGCATTGCTTGTCCCAAGAAGGCAATAACTGTTAGGAATTGAATTGCTCCTTTGCAAGGAGCTGATGGAAAGTGATGCAATGCACCACAACAATGGTAGCTCAGATTATCTCCCATGGCGTCAAAGGCACATTGCAATTTTGTGAAGTTAGTGAAATCCACAAATGCAAGAAAGACAAATCCAGGATCTGTTGACCCTCCAGCAATAGCCAAGATCCCATCCAAAGCATTGTTAAATGTCTCCTCACTCCACTTCAAATTGCCTCCAACGTTTTTTGTCATATCTAAAACACATAAGCCAATAGGCACTTTATTATATAAGTGGCGCATCAAGTAGAGATTGCCTTCCATTTGTAGGATCACCACATAGATTGACCATGGCAAATCTCTAGGCTCAGTTTTCTCCTTTTGAAGGTGAATTGCCCATTGCATGTATTTTATTGCTCCATCTGGAAAAGCCATTTTCTTTGTTCCACGCGTCAAACTAGATCTGATCCATTCCTCGCATAGCATTAAAATTGTTTTATAAACAACATCATTGATGTTATACATTTTGACCACCTCCTCCCAGTCTTTACATGGTGAAGACTCATTCAAATTGTTGAAGCCTTCAAGAAGTGCATCTTGAATCAATTTGTCTTGCTTCAACTGCTTGATTCGATCATACATGTCAGTTGCATCACTATCCTTTGCACTCTTTGACAGTAAAATCTTCTCATCTCTAATCTCTTCTTGAATAGTCTTTACCTCTGATTCCTCAAGGCCACAAAGGTATCTAAATACAGTTGTTGGGGTTTCTTATTCTCCTCTTCTAGATTTTCAATGATTTCTATCCAGCAATCATAAACTAAATCAGAGTAGTGACCATGTGTGCTGTTTAGCAATCCAACTTGCTGCTGCACTCATTCTTGCCAATCGAAGAAAAGCCTAAAAAGAAATAGAGAAATAATTAAACTATTGAGCAAGATTTGTTAATTAAACACTATCAAAAAGACAAAGAAAATAACTTACATCCCATCCGGCACGAGATGCATGTCCCTCTGCAATTCCACTTGCTGCCTTTGGTGGTCGTCCTGAGAAGATCCATTGACTCCGTAAATGTCTCAATATTGGCTGTAAGGTTGCTTGACATACAATGCCTGAGCCTCCTCATTTGCAATGGCAGATATAGCAGTTGCAACAAATGGAGGAGCATTCACAACAATGCGAGCCTTTCTAAATTTATACACGCTAATCAGTCTTTCAAAGATCTCTTTGTTGTTTTGTTCATTTGTGAAGCAAACTTTTGCAGCATAGATTGAATGCTGCCCGGCAATCAAGAATCCAATAATGATAATCTTTAATTTTTTGCTCCTCTACCTCTTCTACTGCCAAAGGAGTCCCCTTCTTTGATTTTGCATTTCGAACAGGCATCAAATATGCACATGCTGCAGGCTTGGTCGTACTCCGTGAAAATCCAAATAACACACTTTCAGCGTGTTTTTTATCCATAATACGTGCATTATAGTGATCAGGAGCAGCAAGCCAACAATTTTGAATAGGGATATCAAATTCCCTATATTGGAAAGGAAAATAATTTATGTACTTATTCATTCCACCTGTATCTTTTTCTTGTCCTTTCATGGCCTCAGCTTCTAAAACATCTGGATCCACAATTCTCATCTTGACATTGAACCCTCTGTTGATGAGGATGCCAAAGATGCCTTGTCTACATCCAAAATGGAACTAGTTCGCTTAGCTTCTACTTTCTGCACTTTTGCTTGCTTCTTTGTGGATGGTGGTCGTGAAGCTTTCACCTTTTTTCGTTGTAGTGTGGCAATGATGGAGCTTTGAAGTTGATTTGCTGTGATATTTGGATTTGATTCTGCAAACTTCCATCCTCGAGAAAACATTGTCTCTTCTTTGTTTCTAGACATGCGCTCCAATGCATATGCTCCTGGAGATAGTTGAAATTCTAGATTCATTGGAACTAGAATGTCAATGCATTCCACCTCTGGATGACTATCAACTACAGAGACAGATGCTCCACAACTTGTCCAACATCTTCAAACAAGCTGTCATTCTCCCTTTTGGCAATAAATAGATGCACCTTATGAAATTGTGCACCCTCTATACCATGTATGTGTCCAAATACCATTTCCTAAGATCATTGCAAGTATAGTCAACTGAGACAGCAACCCTTGCAACCTGTTTTTTTGGAGCCATCTTTCCTGAAACAAAAAAACCAAATGTTATTTAAATATACTTTTTTGTAATGGATTAAGTTGTGTGAATACAAGTTCCACCACTTGTTCAAGCTAGATCTAAGCAAGTATACATAGTGATCATTTAAGCTAGTAAACTAAGGGAAGGGAGAAGTAAGGTCCACCACTTGTCCAAGCTCAGCTCTAGACAACATGGAGAGATTCGAGGTCTACTAATTGTCTAATATAGGCTAACTATATTGAAACATAGAGAGAAGCAAAGGTCCACCACTTGTCCAATCTAGGGTCCATTGAAACATGGAGAGAAGGATGCTCCACCATTTGTCCAAAATAGGCTCCATTGAAACATGAAGAGAAGCAAGATGCACCATGTCTTTGAGATGCTAGGCTCCATTGAAATACCTTAAACCCATGATATTTTGTATATGTGGGGTTTAAATTCAAGGTCCACCACTTGTCCAACCTATTATCCCTAGTATAGCATGAGTGGTTTGGTCTCAAGATTCACCACTTTTCCACTCTATGTCATTATATTAAGAAGATCTGGGTGTTAAGGTCCACCACTTGTCCAACCTATAAGGCAATATCTTAAATGGTATTATTTACCACCACTTGGAATGCACATGATGGGTTTTACATAGGGGTATGGTTCCAAGGTCCACCACTTGTCCAAGCTAACTCTATTGAAACATAGAGAGAATCAAAGGTCCACCACTTGTCCAAGCTAGGCTCCATTGAAACATGGAGAGAAGGATGCTCCACCATTTGTCCAAGCCAGGTTTTGATTGAAACATGAAGAGAAGCAAGCTGCACCATGTCTCCAAAATGCTAGGCTCCATTGAAATATCTTAAACCCATGATATTTCGTACATGGGGGTTTACATTCAAGGTCCCCACTTGTCCAACCTATTATCACTAGTAGCATGAGTGGTTTGATGTCAAGATTCACCACTTTTCCACTCTATGTCATTATATTAAGAAGATCTGGGTGTTAAGGTCCACCACTTGTCCAACCTATAAGGCTATATCTTAAAGGGTATTCTTCTCACCACTTGGAATGACCATGATAGGTTTTACATGGGGGTTTGGTTCAAGTTCCACCACTTGTCCAAGCTAACTCTATTGAAACATAGAGAGAAGCAAAGGTCCACCACTTGTCTAAGCTAGGGTCCATTGAAACATGGAGAGAAGGATGCTCCACCATTTTTCCAAGATAGGCTCCATTGAAACATGAAGAGAAGCAAGCTGCACCATGTCTCCAAGATGCTAAGATCCATTGAAATACCTTAAACCCACGATATTTTGTACATGGGGAGTTTACATTCAAGGTCCACCACTTGTCCAACCTATTATCTCTAGTAGCATGAGTGGTTTGGTCTCAAGATTCACCACTTTTCCACTCTATGTCATTACGTTAAGAAGATCTGGGTGTTAAGGTCGACCACTTGTCCAACCTATAAGGGTATATCTTAAAGGGTATTCTTTCTCACCACTTGAAATGTCCATGATATGTTTTACATGGGGGTTTGGCTCCAAGGTCCACCACTTGTCCAAGCTAGGCTCCATTGAAACATGGAGAGAAGGATGCTCCACCATTTGTCGAAGCTAACTCTATTGAAACATGGGGGGTTTACGTTCAAGGTCCACCACTTGTCCAAGCTATTAGTGCTAGTAGCATGAGTGGTTTTGTCTCAAGATTCACCACTTTTTCACTCTATGTCATTATATTAAGAATATTAGGGTGTTAAGGTCCACCACTTGTCCAACCTATAAGGCTATATCTTAAAGGTTATTCTTTCTCACCAGTTGGAGTGACCATGATAGGTTTTAAATGGGGGTTTGGTTCCAAGGTCCACCACTTGTCCAAGCTAACTCTATTGAATAATAGAGAGAAGCAAAGGTCCACCACTTGTCCAAGCTAGGGTGCATTGAAACATGGAGAGAAGGATGCTCCACCATTTGTCCAAGATAGGCTCCATTGAAACATGAAGAGAAGCAAGATGCACGATGTCTCCAAGATTCTAGGCTCCATCGAAATACCTTAAACCCACGATATTTCGTAGATGGGGGGTTTACTTTCAAGGTCCACCACTTGTCCAAGCTATTATCGCTAGTAGCATGGTTTGGTCTCAAGATTCACCAGTTTTTCCACTCTATGTCATTATATGAAGAATATCTGGGTGTTAAGGTCCACCACTTGTCCAACCTATAAGGCTATATTCTAAATGATATATTTTTGACCACTTGGAATGTGCATGATATGTTTTACATGGGGTTTTGTTCCAAGGTCCCACACTTGTCCAAGCTAGATCTATTACATATATATTATACATACAATATTCAACTAGATTCCCTACCATCATGTCCAGTAGCATGGATGCTCTAGCTTGAAGGTCCACCACTTGTCCAACCTATACTCTCTTATGTAAGGGAGATCTCGCTATAAATTCAAAACCTTCCCGCCTAAATTTAAAATATCCCTCCCAAATCTTAAAAATATCCCGCCCAAATTTTAAAATTCAAACTTTTTTATAAAAATTTAAATTTTACTACTTAAATTTAAAATATTCCACGCGAAATTGATTTTAAATTCAACTTTAACAAAAAAGATATCATTATACCACCTAAATTCAAATATGCAAACCTCAAATCATTATATTGTACATAAATTCAAACAAATTCAAATTAACAAGCCTAAACTGATATTAGTTTGCATAGATATGAATTTATCACACCTAAAATTATGTCACCATGTTAATGTTAGAGAGAGTGGTGTTAGAGAATTTGAACAAGGTCCACCACTTGTCCAACCTAGATACAAGAAGGATTGAGTGTACAAGGTATTGTTTGGAGGTTCTTATAGTCCACTGGTCTCAAGGTCCACCACTTGTGGTAAGGGTCACCAAAAAGTGTATATATTCATCCAAAGAAATACACGTATTTTTGGTCTACATGTCCTAGTTTAAACCATTTATGTCCATTAGGTGTATCACTAAACAACACTACTATTTTTGAGAAACAGAAGTTACAATCATATCTACAAATGGATTAGAGGAAATCAGCTCAGCATACATCCAGAATCGCTCAAGAATACACTTTAAAGACTTTAATAGATCACGCAAGTAAGTCTTCCATTCAATTTTACTAGTATTACAATGTGGTTAGTTATTTGTGATATTTATGTATGTATGTATATATACTATGTGTGCATATCGTAATTAAGTGTAATTGTGTATCTGCATTATGTATGAGTATTACAATGAAATAACCACATATACATACATACACATAGATAACACAGACGCACACATACATGAGCATGTATTTCAAGAGAGAGATAGCAAGATACAGAGATAGATAGATAGAGAGAGAGAGAGAGAGATAAATACCTGTTTTTTAAAAGAGAGAGAGAGAGAAAGATAACAGATTTCACTGTGTTTATGTATGTGGAAGAGAGGAAGACGATGTATGGGAATATGTGCACGTATTTTCAAGAGAGAGACAACAAGATAACAGATTTCATTGTGGTTATGTATGTGGAAGTGAGGAAGACGATGTGTGGGAATATGTGCATGTATTTTCAAGAGAGAGACAGCAAGATAACAGATTTCACTGTGGTTATGTATGTGGAAGAGAGGAAGACGATGTGTGGGAATATGTGTATGTGTGGGGGATACTTTTAAATATGTATTGTATCTCTGTCTTTTGACGAGAGAGTGTGTGTGCAAGAAGAGTTACAGAGAACCATCTTCTCTATATAAAGAGAGACAGAGAGTGAGAGAGAGAGAAATACCTGTTTTTTCTCTATTCGTGAGGTGTGCAATGTCTCCTGAGAAGACTACCCGATCCTGCCCTTCTGGAAAGCGTTGTGTACGCTGCTGTTTCTTTATCTTGTGCGCGAACTTTCAATCCTGTGCACTCCACCTGTGTGTTGTGTACGATGCCGAGCTTGCTCCTCTACGCGCACGTATACTCCAACTGTGTGCGATCCATGTGCGCTTTCTGTGTGTTTGCTGCTCGCCTGCTTTCTCTGTGTGCGTTTCTCGTGCGCTCTCTGTGTGCCTAATCTTGATAGGCTTTATTAGAATGCCACGTATGCTACAAGTCCATGTTTTATCATAGGATTAAAAAAAACAAAAGCAATATAAAAAATTAACCAATTCACACGGCCAAAATTAAAGAAATCATGGTTGAAAATATGAAAAACATGCGTAACTCTATACTAGGAATTCACGCTGCCCCGGACCCCCCCAGAACAATATCCCAAAATCAACCTCCCAAGCCCCGCCATCGAGAGCGCTATATTCCACATCCCCATCAAGAGCGCTACCCCAAACCTCACGTGGAAGCGCTGCCTTGTCACACCCATTGTGGTATTGCCCTAAGACCCCGCATCTGGAGTGCTAAATGGGAACATTCTTCATTAGTGAAATTTGAACATAAATTATATTAGCATATACTTAAATATAATACAAATATTAACATATTAGCTATACTACTAATTTACTATAGCAGTTCTAGATTATGTCCCATACTATATTTAAGGTGCCAAAGGTTTGGCCTTATGGTCTAGATTTAGCCAAGTGGTCAACACATATAGGACCAAGTGCACACTGTGCCACAAAACTTGGCCACCACTTCACTTGCCAAAGTTTAGGCCACATGGTCAATCCTAACTTTCCAATGTTCTTATTATGTCACCTTTTGCCTCGTGGAAAACTAGGCTTGTTTTCACATACTTTGGCACTTCCATCTACAAGCCACAATAAATTGTCATTACTCTTCGGCAACCCTTTTGTTCAAGTCTTTGAAAAAACATTGTTTAAGGCCACCCTAAACCATTTTCATTTAGGGGGTTGTCTAAAACTAGCTTTTTGGCAATTCGAGAAGAAAATGGTCAAGTTTTATACTTAGTTTTAACCACTTGACCAATTAAATATTGGAAAGCAAGGTCTTGTAATACTTTTCTTTGGACATCACACATTTAAAACTAGGTCCTCACTTGTCCAAGCTATGCTCTAATACAATAAAGGGCTTTTGGTTTCAAGATGCACCACTTTCCCAACCTTGATTCCATTAAAGAAGCTAGCTCTACTTAGACATTTAATAGCAAGGTCTTGCAGCAGTTCAGATTGAACATTTTCCATGGCAGCTAGGTCCACCACTTATCTAAGCTATGCTTTAATAGAGTAAGGGGGGTTTTGGTTTCAAGATCCACCACTTGTCCAAACTTGATTTGGGAAAGGTCCCCTATATAGTTTGCTTTGGACATTCACCATTACAACTAAGTCACCACTTCTCCAAGCTATGTTCTAATACACTAAGGAGGTTTTGGTTTCAAGGAGAACCACTTGTACGACTCTGTTTTTGGAAGTAAGGTCTTTACATAGTTCACCTTGGACCTTGGACATTGGATACTACAACTAAGCCCACCACTTGTCCAAGATATCCTCTATATATAGCAAAGGGTTTGGGTTTCAAGATTCACCACTTTTCCAACATTTCTTCCATTAAAGAAAGGAGGGGCTTTATAACTAGGTCCACACACTTGTCCAAGCTATGCTCTGATATAGAAAGGGGATTTTGGTTTCAAGGTCCACCACGTGTTCAACCTTGCAAGACTCAAGGGATACTTGGACATTGGAAAGCATAGTCCTATAGTAGTTGATATAGGTGGCAGTGGGTATTACAACTAGGTCCAACCTATGCTCTCATATAGCAAAGAGGCTTTGCTTTCAAGGTCCACCACTTGTCCAACCTTGCTTCCATTAAAGAAATGAGGGGCTACGTAAACATTGGCAAGCAAGTAGCAAGGTCCTAAGGTGTTTCACCTTGGATATTGGGCATTATAACTAGGTCCACCACTTGTCCAAGCTATGCTCTGATAAAGAAAGGGGATTTTCGTTTCAAGGTCCACCATGTGTTCAACCTTTCTAATATAGAAGGGGATTTCGTTTCAAGGTCCACCACGTGTTCAACCTTGAAAGACTCAAGGGATACTTGGACATTGGAAAGCATAGTCCTATAGTAGTTGATAGGTGGCAGTGGGTATTAAAACTAGGTCCAACCTATGCTCTTATATAGCAAAAGAGGCTTTGGTTTCAAGGTCCACCACTTGTCCAACCTTACTTCCATTAAAGAAATGAGGGGCTACGTAAACATTGGCAAGCAAGGTAGCAAAGTCCTAAGGTATTTCACCTTGGATATTGGGCATTATAACTAGGTCCACCACTTGTCCCAAGCTATGCTCTGATATAGAAAGGGGATTTTTGTTTCAAGGTCCACCACGTGTTCAACCTTGAAAAACTCAAGGGATACTTGGACATTGGAAAGCATAGTCCTATAGTAGTTGATAGGTGGCAGTGGGTATTACAACTAGGTCCACCACTTGTCCAACCTATGCTCTCATATAGCAAAGAGGCTTTGGTTTCAAGGTCACCACTTGTCCAACCTTGCTTCCATTAATATAGCAAGGAGGATTTGGTCTCAAGGTTCACCACTTGTCCAACCTATGCAAACCTTTTTCATGTTGTAGCATGATTTTTTGTTTGAAGAGTATTTTTCTATAACTATGGATTTAACAATGTAATCTTTTTACTTACAGGATGGACTTCGAATCTGGGGAGAAAGTACATATGATACTTGACAATGAAATCGTTGGTATTGGTTGTGTGTGTAGACAGATCCAGATTCCACTTGTGGTGGTACAAAGATAGGGCTGTGGAAATGTCTCCATACTAGTGGAGGAATGCTTGAAGGATGTGGTCCTACCTTTTCCTACAATGGATACTTCATCTCTCCAAGGCTCATTATGGAGTGCTGTTCGATGGTCAAAGCTTCTTTTGCAATCTTTTGTATTAAATGGGAACTTAATTGATCCACACGAAAGCTACAATGGTGATGAAGAACATGATCATTCTGATCCTCTAGTTACAGATGCAATACCTATGACCCAGAATTTGAAGCAATGATTCGAGAGTCTTGGAGAAATCAGAGGGTCCTTTTAAAAGATGACACAATGATGCAAACCATGAATGAAGGGACCATCTTATATGTATTTCCACATGATTATGTCAACTTTCAGGAACTTGGTCCTGATGTGTGGGTGTGTGGTATGTATTGAAAGAAAATGCAAGCATTGATGATGTGGTTGAAGTGGGTAGCATCACTTTGCTAAAGTGGCCCATCAAGCAGACAACAATGTTGAATGGGAGCCCATTACAACGCTTTGTTCCTGTTGATGGCATGCATGCTACATATGAGGATGTATCCAACGATGGCAATGTTGGAAAAAAACTTGATGGGAGTAATGTTGTCCAGTTGTCAAGGAAGAGGACGATACACTTTCATGAACAGGACTCAAAAATCAAAAGCAGCACAGCTTCGACTTTTTACCTTTCAAACAAATCAATTCAAAGGGTATCATGCATTGATTGTTGTGCACACAAAAATGCTGCCAATTTGCAGATCGTGATATGGTGACAAGGTTACGACAACAATTTTGGGGAGAGTCTCAAAAATCACGCACTAATTATGTTTATGATGTTCTTTCTATATGTTATCAGAAAGATGAGAAGTCACGATACCAATTCAGGCTAAATGGCTCTATTGTTTGTTGTAGAGCATGGTATGAGCTAACACCAAAGACATCATTTTATCGATACAAGGAGAACTTTGAAAATATTTTAATCGATACAAGTGAGAACTCGCCAATTAGTCAATACGTACATGGGAACACATGTACATTGAGAAGGGGACTTAACAATACTAGTTTAGCAAGAGCACTACTAAATGAGTTTGTGGAAAACAATCTGAGAAGATGCCACATAGAAGTAGAACACTGCTAGATGGCTCAAGAGAGACTCAATTGGTGATTTCATCAACATACAAACAAGTGGATATTTTATGTGAAATCAACACGACACTTGACCAAATGGGCTATGAGAAGAAGCTATCCCAATCTTCTTTTGGTAGAATTTGGAACAAAGAGTACCCACATGTCACTTTAACAAAGACGACGAGTGAGTTCTCTAAGTGCACAATATTTGTAGCTCAATCAAGGCAAGGTTAGAAGCTAAACCTTCTCTTGAAGAGAGAGCTCTTCTCTTGAGGGAGAGAGAAGTTCACATGGCACAACAAAAGAGTTGCAGAAGCCTATATTATGCATGGCGCACGTATTCAGAAACTCAACCACAAAAATATGTATTCATGATCCATGATAAGATGGATCAAAGAAGAAGATGCCATCCTAGATTACGCATTGTTCCCAAGGGTGTGGATTCAGGATATAATCTGCAGGGTGCATTGATTGGCATGATCACTCATGGACATGGAGAGGTCATTACGGACACTTTGTCTTGAATGGTTTGTGGCCAGCTGATCCAAATCTTACAATTGGCTCAATTGCTAATTGTTTACATAACCTCGAGAGGATAGATAAGCATCCTCTTGGTGATCTAGTAACAAATGGACTTCCAAGGAGCAATATTTCACTACTACATGCTTTGAACTCAAGGGATGCTTTGGACTACCATAACTTGAGTGATGGAAAAGAGCCCATTGTGCAATCGTCAGAAATTGCAGAAGAGGAATTGGGGTCAACATTTCGCAGATTGCCAGAGAACTTGTTGCTACAATTGGATAATTGTGCAGGGGGAAAACAAAAATCGATACTTATTTGCCTATTTGTCAATGCTTGTTGCAAGGGGTGTTTTCAAAACCATCCAGCTGGGATTTTTAATGGTTGGGCATACACATGAGGACATAGACGCCATGTTTAGTAGGTTTTCAGAGAAGTTGAGAGTTACACACAACCTATACTTTGCCACATTTGATGGATACATTACGAAACAGCCTCATCTTCATCTCAGCTCCATTTTTTCTCACAAAGATCCGATTTCAAGCAATATTGTGATGGCTATCTTTGTGATGGACAAGACATACTTGTTGGACATTCCAAACCGCTTCAGTTCAGGTTCTTTATGCAGGATGAGACACCAATGATGCAATATAAGGCACATGTAGGTGTATCAAGTTGGAGTGGAAGTATTCGCCTTTGGAAAACAGACACAGAAGGCAAGCCAATGTTACCACATGGAGATCCACCTCTAGTACAAATGGCGGAGTATGTCAAGGCCACGAAGAAGTCATTTTGGGGCTAAAGAACTATATAAAATTTTGGAAAAATTTAGGGAATGGTTCAAGTATTCCGCGATATTATAGACCCGTGATAGATTATTGGAGTAAGGTAATTGAAGAGATTGGAAAAGCAATCATATCAGAGGGAGTCTTGTATGAAATGTTTTGGCCAAAAACTCAAGATATTTCACCTACAAAACACTACAATGAATTTGCAACAAGGAGCAGAAAGATTCCTAGGCTTTGAAGAGTTGAACGATCATTTTTGTGGGCCTCAACGAGATAGGCCAAGGGAAGAGTTTCACCCTATGTCTGATGTGCACCAAGGTGACTTTCTTATGCTTGTTCCGAGTGACACAGAAATCTATCCAGTGTGGCTTGCAATGGCTTTATCTGACATTGATAATGAGCTTACATCACCAAACTACAGAAAACTCTTCATTCAATATTGGGCACCTTGCGCGAGAAAAAGTGGGATGACAGATACTCAAGCTTATAGTAATTGTTGGAAGGGTTATTGAGCTGTCAACTATAAGGACCCACAAGTGTGGGAAACTATAGATGCAATTGTTTGGCCCTGGAGACCCAACAAAGAAGGACCATTTTCTAGAATAAAGATTCCAGAAAGACATGCTCTAAAAGCCAAAGAAGGCCTCACTCGTGCACATCAGCCACACTTGGATCAAAGTTCAGATATGGTATCAAATGTGGAGTAGAATTATGTGGAGCTTCTATTGTGACT